>NC_140589.1:1560456155-1561129488 GCF_964204655.1 Triturus cristatus
ATTCCCCACCACAACGTGTCATGTGATCAAGGCCCGAGTGGGGGCTGAAACGCGTCATGGCGGACTGGTACAGAGTAACATGAAATAAAGATTCAGTGATTGGCACCGAAGTTTTGGGTCCGTTCTTTCGTCTAACCAAGGCAGCAGCATAAGAGACGAATTTACATTCATATATATATATATATATTTTTTTTTTTCACCAAGTTTGCCCAAAGCAACGAGAGCGCACTCAACCTTGGAAGAAAACCACCAGGTTTATTCACAGGGAAAAACGAGCATCAGCGTTCATTTTACATTTTCTTTTCCGACGCGTTTCGAGGCTCCTGCCTCTTAGTCATGGATCATTAGCATATGCTCCGCAGATGGCTCTGATTAACTCGTTCACAGCATGCCTGATTTAAATACCGTTTGCTCAGTGCGTGGAAACTTGGTGAAAAATATTTGCGCGGCAGCCCTGCCGCGGAGAGCTGCACCATTTCAAGACTGTTTGAAAGGCTACGAGTTGGAACTGTGTCAGACTCGATTTACAGCACCATGGAAGAGGAAAATATGAACGTGATCAGCATCATAGCCCACTGAGGGTAACAATATAGCAAAATGAAATATACGAAGCAGAGCCTACTAAAGGTATGAAATTTCCTCTGATTAAAACTACAATTCCTAGCATGCAATGGAACATTTCCACGCACTGAGCAAACGGTATCTAAATCAGGCATGCTGTGAACGAGTTAATCAGAGCCATCTGCGGAGCATATGCTAATGATCCATGACTAAGAGGCAGGAGCCTCGAAACGCGTTGGAAAAGAAAATGTAAAATGAACGCTGATGCTCGTTTTCCCTGTGAATAAACCTGGTGGTTTTCTTCCAAGGTTGAGTGCGCTCTCGTTGCTTTGGGCAAACTTGGTGAAAAATATATATATATATATATATATATATATATATATATATATATATATATATATATATATATATATTCACTGAAAAAACCATAGGTTTCAGGGGTGTTATAGTTAGCTGGACTTTTCACTTGTACAAAACCATTGAAATTCCCCCGTTATAGTTAGTTCAGCTAACTATAACTCGCGCGCCCGCAATGCACTGCTGATGACGTCACATATTACATCACTCATGACATGGTCAGTGACATCACTCATGACATCACTGATGACATCTCAAATGACATCACTGATGACATCACTGATGACATCATCCAGTGAATGTGTGTTTTTCTGAAAATTAAATATGTTTTATATATGTATATCTCAAGGTCGATGGAAGAATAAATGGGTATATAAGTGTCTAAATGGATGATTTGTTTTTGAAAAATTGATTGTGTAACTGACTGATTAAGTGTATCATAGTGAATACATGGCTTAGTGAGTAATGTTTAAATATGTAAATATCTGTATCAGTCTCTCACTTTGTGTATAAGTGGCTGCATGGGTTGGTAAGTAGCTACATGGGTGTCTATATAGGTTATTAGTTGGTTTTTTGAGTATCAGTCTGAGTGTATGCATGGTTCGGTGGGGGGTATTACGTAGTGCATAGGTGCATGAATGAGTGACTCACTGTTTGTATGTGTTGAACACAGCATGTGTGCAGGACAGTATGGGTGGATGAGTGTGTGTATGGGTGTGTTAGCGAGTGAATGACTGTCTCAATAGTGTCTTTATGAGTAACTACATATGTTTTAAACTAGTATATGTGACTATTGGTGTATATATGTGAGTATATGTGAGAGTGAGAGATTAAAAGAGTTCCTGTATGAATAAGTATGTGTTTCTATAGGTGATTGTTTAAAAGACTAAGTATGTGTAAGTTTCCATAGAAGTAAGTGTGGTGGTGTGATTATAACTGTATATGCAAGTAAATGTATGTTTGATTCTTTATTAGCATGAGTGACTATGTGTGTGAGTAACTCTATGGATGAGTGGCATTGTGTAACAGGATGTATAGGTGTATGAGTACATATGATGAGTGAGTACATGTATGAGTGACTGTATAGGACTGTTGGTGAATGAGTGGATGTGTATGTGGATCTTAGAATTACTGAAGAGGTTGGTGTAACTGGTATTGGTATGTCCATTGTTTTGAAAATTTTAGTCTCTATTTTTGAATGTGTGTATCAAAGGTTATATTAGGGTGAGAGGAGGTCTGCCACTCTATCACAAGGATGATGTCATCAGTGATGTCATCAGTGATGTCATTTGAGATGTCATCAGTGATGTCATGAGTGATGTCACTGACCATGTCATGAGTGATGTAATATGTGACGTCATCAGCAGTGCATTGCGGGAGCGCGAGTTATAGTTAGCTGAACTAACTATAACGGGGGAATTTCAATGGTTTTGTACAAGCGAAAAGCCCAGCTAACTATAACACCCCTGAAACCTATGGTATTTTCAGTGAATTTCTGAGGTTTTTTAAATGCTAATTCCTAACTATAACGTGCCTGAAACCTATGTTTTTTTCTGTGAATTTCAAAGGTTTTTTAAATGCTAATTTCTAACTATGCCTACAGAGATAGGACATGTGAAGAAAGAAGAAAAAATGCACAGAAAGAAACAAAAGAAGTGCAGAAAGAAGCAACATAAGTCCTCAAATACGAAGATAAGTGCAGGAAGAAGGATAACGTGCAGAAAGAACAAAAAGAAGAGCAGAAAGAAGCCTTGTTGCAAAATCATCCTGTACCCTCAACTTTTTCAGACGGATACTGGTGGTAACTGAGTCTGACTAACCAGTCCTAGAGCCAGTGCTATGTTAAAAGACACTTAGAATACAGTGAAAACACCTACATACACTAGGGAACATTATGCGTTGGGGTCCCCCTGTGATTAGCATGACCTCCTCTGTAAGTCCCTAGTATATAATAGGGCATGGGGATTAAAACTACCTCTTAAAACAGGCCACAGGGTGTTTTTGCACACGTTAACTCAGGCCCCGTCCCCTCCCTTCACCACTGTGTAAACACACCCTGTGTCCGTTTTTAGTTGGGAGATTAAGTTCATTTGAATCCTGAGGGTCCCTAGGGTCCAACTAGCCCACTAGGTACCTCCAGTAAGTGCCACAGAGCTGTGTTGCAGAGAGGTGTAAAAAGTGGCACGGCCTGGACCACCTCTCTGCAATGCAGCTCAGTGGCGCTTACTGGAAGCACTTGGTGGGCTAGTTAGCCCCCAGGGGCCCTCAGTATTGAAGGGAAATTATATCCCCAATTTAAAACGTGCCATAGTGCGTGTTTGCACACGTCACCTCAGGCCCCGTCCCCTCCCTTCACCACTGTGTAAACGCGCCCTGTGGCTGTTCTAAGTTGAGAGATTAAGTCCCCTTGAATCCTAAGGGTCCCTAGAGTCAAACTAGACCACTAGGTACCTCCAGTAAGCACCACAGAGCTGCGTTGCAGAGAGGTGTAAAAAGGGGCTTGGCCTCAGAACACCTGTCTGAAGCGCAGCTCCCTGGCGCATACTGGAGATGCCTGTTGGGGCGCGTTTGCAGAGTGCTGCACGGAGGGGGCATGGCCTCCGGCACGATGCCAGTCTTTTTTTTATTTTTATTTTTTAAGTAGGGGGGCTGTGTGGTTCCCCTTCTTATTCTAATTCATTGGCCCTGATGACCCCATCCCCCAGGGCCTGTCTCCTAATTATATTTTTTTGACCCCAATCCCCAGGGCCGGCCACTGTTTTTTATTATTTTTAAAAAATATATATTAATACACACCTAGAACATGCTGGACAAACCATACGTACCTATCACCATGACGATTTGCGTGATATTCATTAAAAGACTATGCATGCAATGAATCCACGTGGAATGTATTTACACCACTAGTGAAGCTCTGACATGTCTGATGCCCTACCATGCCTAATCCCGGTAGACACCCTTGTTGTTTATTTATACAAACATGGGTAGCTATTGATGGGCACATTTAATACACATGCACACCAAGCCATTCAAAGGGGATTCGACAAAAATTTGACCAAAACTATGCAAGAAACCCCCCTCACGGTTAATAAAACACACATCCACTGCCGGATGTGTAATACTTTTTATTTTACTCTCAGCGCGCTCCTGACAGAGCCCAATGCTGTGTTACACCCACCATTGCCTGCCGAGTGCCACACACCTCTGTCTTGTATTCCACTAGCTAGTGCATATGCTATGACACTCTCTAGCCCATGTGCACTGTAACACCACCCCGTGAATATGTCATGCCACACTTGTCTTCGCATGGGTTATATTGCCCCATCTAACGTGCCTTCCTCGATGCCTATGTTATAACGCACAGTGCTATGCCATACATATAACAATCTGGAATCCATATCTTTGTCACAGTGCATATGCAATGTTACACTCCCCAGCACATATTTTATATTACAACTTTAGAGACTAGTTAGGTTACACAACACTGCCCTGTGCATATTACACTCCAAGGTGCATATCGCATAGCACGCGCTAGTGCCTGTGCTATCTCGCGCTCTCCAATGAATCTGTCATTGCGCACAATGTATTGCATATTATATTTCACGGCTGGTTCATCTTATATCACACTTTTTGGTGCATAGTTTATACCATACACTATATCTAGTTTTCATTTTCAATCGTGCTCTCAGGACTATGTTCTATATAACACTGTGTTTACCTACCCTTTTCACGGGCATTACATTTTGCGATAGGGGGTGGAGGGTCAGGGGGTGTTTCTGCCAAGTGAGCCCGGAGTCACAGTCACAAACGTCCTCTTCTTCCTGAATAAAAGTGAGATTATGCTGCATACTTGTTCATATTTTAAGTAGTTCGCACAGACACAATGTTTTAAAAACAATAAAGTTCCTAATACCCACCTTCTCTGAACAGTTAGCTTGCTGCCCCATCCCCCTCCTCCCTATCCTCTGTTGTGTGAATCCATGGACTAGCCTCCTCCCTCCTGCCATACATGGTCTGATGTGCTGCCACTGCCCTCAATTTAGTATGATGTACCAGTCCACTCCTCCTGCCCTCCATTGCCCAATTCTATGCCCCATCATTGACCTCCTGCTTAAACTCTGTGCTTATCTTGCTGCCCCTATTCTCCTTCCCCCTGCCCTCCGATGTCTTTGTGCATGCCCCTGCTCCATCCTTTTTGCCCACCATGTCCCATGGACCTGCCACTCCTATCTACTCTGAGTGTTCTGTTGAGCTGCCACTCCCCTCCCACCTGCCTAGCATTGTCAGATGACTGTAACCTGTCCCTGCCACCTCCACCCTGCCTGTCCACATGCCATGCCCCTATCCTCTTCCTCCTGTCCTACATGGTCCATTGTACTGCCACACCCTTCTGCCCTCCCTGGTCTGTTGTGCTGCAACTGCTCCTCCTGCCTGCCCCGTGTGGTCTGTTGTGAGGTCCCTTCCCCTGAACTTTCTTGTCTGTGCACAGGTCCTGACCCTCCCTTCTATCCTCCATCGTCCTTTGTGCATGCCCCTGCACCCTCCTTCTTGCCCATCATAGCCATGGTGCTGCCACTAACCCTCCCACTTGCCATGCATGGTCTTCTGTGCTGCCATGGCCCCTCCCACCTTTCCTGTGTGGTCAGTTAGCTGCCCTGACCCCCTCCCACCTTCCCTCCATGGTCTGTGTGTATGCCATCACAGTCTCACTGTTGCTCTTCATGGTGTGTCTTGCTTCTAGTGCCCATCCTGCCTGACCTCCATGGCTATCTTGCTGCTCCTGCCCTGCCCCCTTGCCCCCAGCCCTCTGTTTACATGTGCAGACCCCTACTCCCTCCCTCCTGGCTTGTCTGTTCCATTGTAATGCCCCTGATCCGTCCCTCCTGCCCTTTATGGTCTGTTATGCTGCAGCTTTCTCTCCTGTCTGTCCATTATGGTCATCTAGCTACCATTGCCTCTTGCCCCTCTGTTCTCTGTTGTCCATGTGCATGGTCCTGTCCCCTCCCTCTTGCTTTCTATGGATTGTTGTGCTGCACTCCCATCCTGCATGCCCTGTGTGGTGTATTGTGCTGCTGCAAACCCTGATGCCTGCCCTGCAGGGTCAGTTTGGTGCACCTCTCCATGTCCCTCCTGTCCTCTGTTATCCAAGTCCATGTCCCTATCCCATTTCCTTCCATGATCCAATGTACCATACTTGCGAACATTTTGAACTTGGTAAGAGGGAGATTTTGAAAAAAAACTGGGGTATTGATTTTCCCCTTTGAGTTACATTGAAAAAGAGGATATTGTAGACAGGAGACAGATCAAATAAAGCCCATTTGAGCTTAAAAACATTGGACGTTTCCTGGCTGAATTGATGGAGCAGGGTTTTTACTCTAAACCGAATACCTGTTTCATTTTCGCATGTTATAACTAAAAGTACTACTGATTAATTATTAAGTATTAAAAGTTTGTCAAATGTCGTCTAATCAACCTTATTAACAAGAGAATTACACATGGGAATGCTATTGCATGGCTAAATAACAAGTGAACTAAGTTGGTGAGCAAACTGACAGAAAACGATGTTGCTTATGTGATGTTATGGTGTTTTGCGCTTATAATTAATATGCATTAATGGCTTTTAATGTCGCAAATGGCTAGATAAATACACACACATAAGGGTATTAGCAGGGGAATAACACTGTATAATCATTTCTATGCAGTAATTCTGTTTTATGTCTATTTTGCTTAAAGTTGTCCATTGTGGCCTGCCATAAAATGGCCACCACCCGCAGCCTGCATTGGAGTTGCTGGAAATTTACAGAAAGGCTTCGCTCTGCCTGTGACCTTGCACTTCCGATGAACTGAAAAGCCATAAGCATGATGACAAGTCTGGGACATCTGCCAAAAGACCCTGAAAGACGGAAAAGTTGATACAAACTCAATATGAACCCATTTTTGAAACAAATTCACCTAGTAGAGACATTCGTAAAAGTAGCGAATTAGTCATGGACGTTCAATTCTGCTATTCATTATTTGGGACAATCTATGCGTGAGAACAACCCGTAGAATATCGAAAAAGTACCAAGGTGACGTTATTTCCGCCATTCATCCGTTCTGAATAAAGAAATGTTACTTTATAGAATGTAAATTTTAGTATAAATAATAGTAGACTAGAGAGGTCTAGCGCCACTTCTTCCCGAGCTGATGATGCGAGGTCCCTATGCTGACGGAGAGGACGATGACTCTACATGACGACAGAATACTCTAATTCTTCTACAGAGGACCGGTTCTGACTTAGGATCTGACATTTAGACAGAATAGGTAAATATGAGAGAAATGAAATTTGCATTTAATTGGCTTTTCTTGAAATTTTAGATAAATGAACAATCTGTTTGAATTCCTGTCTCGGGTGGTTATTTCTGGTCATGTTTATTGATTTTATTGTGTATTCTTTGAAATGTATTTTGTTAGATCTATTAGCAACTAGCTGGTCGCATTGACCTCAAAGTACAGGCAGATTAGATAGAGCATATGTGAAAGGTGTTTCTCCTTTACAGGGCACAGATAGTGTGATTTAGGGTGAATGTTGGTGTAATGGGCCCCACCAGCGTAGGATGTGTGTATGCGTGTGTGACTGTGAAATCATTCCGTCCGTGGAAGTAGAGGGGATTCGGAATCTCTGATCTGCACCAGAATCGGGTCTGTTGGCATGTATGGTTGTACTACCATTGCCTCTTCCTTCTGCCCACAATGGTCTATTACATTGCCACAGCCTTGAAGGAGGGTAGATTTTGTATCACAGGGGGCCCCTGGCCCGTTCTGTCCACACCTGAAGTATGAGACCCTTGTCTTTGCCCTGCCAGCCGCATTTGTAGGCCGTATTAAATTGACCAGCGGGTCCTGTGTTGCTATATAATTATCCTGAGACATCCTTACCACTCAGCCAGCATAAAACCCCTGTGTAGGCCCTTCTGTTCAATATGTAGGCCTCTTTGTTAAATTGACCATAGCTCTGCAATTTTAGTGTATAGCAGTCTGAAGGCAGGTCTGCGAGGCCTTATGCTCCAAACTAGTAGCCCCCACCATACCCGAGTGCTCCGTGCTCGGTATCAAAGTTCAACATCCCCCTGAAGCTGTCGACATACAGTAGGCTACATCCTGGACTGGTACTTGCTTCCTGGGCAGGTTTCCCGCTTTTAAGGAAGTGGCAACCGCAGAGCGTCAAGTTAGGAGAACTGAGGAGATTTTATACATGAATATATTGAATTCCCGTACAATATCCATTATTTTCTGCTTGCTCCATGGAACTTACGATAAGCGATTGGCCTGAGAGACTGACCTTTTCACCCAGTCCATTGTCAGCATTAAGTGGGTAAATGACGAAATGTCTGGTAAAATCTGCAGACGAAGCTTTTGGGTAGCATACGTAGGTAGATGTTTTGTGCAAAGGAGCCCACAAAATTATATAAAAAGCGAGCACCCACAGATATCGACGGACTACCTCGCCGTCTGTATGTAGGTTAACAGGCTGTGCAGGTTTTCCCCAAGAGCTGGGAGCTCTTGTCTTCCTTTGCTTAAAATGTCTTGCTCTGCTTTGCTTGAAGTATCTTATTCTATTTTACCTATATGAAATGTCATGTTATGTTTAACCATTGCTCTCTTTACATTTGCATTTAAAAGATTTTGTATTGTAATTGCAGGAATGCTTGCTCTAAGAGTAAACGTGAGAGTTCCTAGGTAACATTTTCCTTGGTGTAACTTGTTTCTCATGATGCATTTATAGATGTGTTTTCTCTCTCTCTCTGTCCGTACATTAATTGAGATACAGAGAATATCATGACAGCTGTATGATTATCTGGATTCTGTATTTTGTACTTTATGTCTCTATTCTGCGGTTTCTTTGAAGTTGCATCTTCTCATTAAACTGCCATTGTATTCTGCCTCCAATTCCATGTCTCATATGTCTGTTTTCTTCATTTTTGGAGCAAGCGTTCCTAGGCACCCCGGCTCAAATTAAGGTGCCCCTTTTGTCCCTGACTCACTCTCCTGCTCAGTTCTGTGGTGGCTCCCAGGGCTCTGGGGACCGTCCCTAGCTTCCTTGACCCGTAATAGATCTTCCCTCCAACAGCCTCTCTTGCAAGTCCTGTATTGTTGGTTTGTTGCCCCTGCCCCCCTTTCCACTGCCCTCCATAGTCTGTTGTGCTTCCACGGCCCTTCCTGCCTGCTCAGTGTGGTTAAATTGTTGCCTTTGCACCCTCCTACCTGCCTTCAATTTTCAGAGTCCGTGCCCCTGGCCTCTGCCTCTCAACATTATCCTAATGAACAACTAGATTGCTAACATTCTATATTTATTACAAAAGTGTGGAACGCCTGACATCATCTTGATGTAATCAAAACTGTAATACCTAGAACATTTCCTTTAGAAATTACATATATGAGAGGGTCTTATTGGCATCAAAATTATGGTTGGTGCTCTAAAAGACTAAAATAAGGACATATTTTCTGAGTTTTCAAATAGCGACAAAGCACTTTTAAATTATTTGTTATCTTTATGTTTTTTTATCAAGTTGACCACTTGATTAAATGTTGCACTTAGGGGAGAGGATGTGCTGTTACTTCCAGAACTGCAGACTTTGCAACTGGGGAACCAGGTTGAAGTTTCTGCTTCAGCTCGACATTCTGTGATACTGGTCAAATCACTTAGTCTCCCCATGTCTACAACCAAAATGAATTTGTTCTTGTGTGATGTAACCAATGCTCATGTAAAGCACTCCAATACCTGACAAGTCTGCACTATATAACACTGCAAAAACACAAAATAATAAGTGTTTTGCACACTTCTGTCATTGGGCTATATTTGGGCTACAACTGGGTGATTTTGGGCTACATTTGGGCTCTTTTGTCTCCGGTGGCCATCTTGGGAGATTTATTTGTTATGAAGTTTCCTAATTTCCTCATGTACTGCAGTCTCCTCAGTAGGAAATGCTTTCAGTTTTTTACTTTGATTCCATCATGAAGGTATTCAGATATGTCACACATTTGCCATAAATTCTGAATGTTAGCACTCTAGTTGCTCATTAGATCACTGTAGTAAAACTACTGTTCACCATGGAAGTCTGCTCCTGGTATTAAAAGTGCATGTTTCAGTCTGCATGTCAGAATTTTTTAATGAAATAGAAGAGGATTTGAGAAGTCACTCAAAATGTACCCTCATTTTCTTTCTTCAGCATTAATCATAATTTCTATGGCAAAATGAACCCCCTCATTGTGTTCCTTTTTAAATTAAATGTTTTAAGTGTTACCAGTTTATTCCAATCAAGATGGCTTCAGGTGTGCCATACTTTTGTCATAATGAAGACAGTAAGCGCTCTAGTTGTTTTTAAGAACATTCTGGGACATTCTGTCATTGGGCTATACTTGGGTTACATCTGGGTGATATTTGGGCTACATTTGGGCTCTTTTGTCTCTGGTGGCCATCTTGGGAGACTTATTTGTTATGAAGTTTCCTAATTTCCTCATTTACTGCAGTCTCCTCAGTAGGAAATACTTTCAGTTTTTTACTTTGATTCCATCAAGAAGGCATTCAGATGTGTCACACATTTGCCATAAATTCAGAATGTTAGCACTCTTTTTGCTCATGAGATCACTGTAGTAAAGCTACTGCTCACCAGGGAAAACTGCTGCTGGTATTGAAAGTGCATGTTTCAGTCTGCATGTCAGAATTTTTTAATGAAATAGAAGAGGATTTGAGAAGTCACTCAAAATGTGCCCGAATTTTTCTTTCTGCAGCACTAATCATACTTTTTATGGAAAAATTAACCCCCTCATTTTGTTCCTTTTTAAATTAAATGTTTTAAGAGTTACCACTTTAATCCAAGCAAGATGGCTTCAGGTGTGCCATACGTTTATCATAAGTAGGACTGTTAGCGCTCTAGTAGTTCTTTGGAACACTCTGGGAAGCTGCAGTAGAACACAAAGGAATCAACTGACAGTCTCTGCCCTTGTTGGATGTACATGTTTTACTGAGAATGTCAGACTTCATTCTCACATGACTGAGAAAGATAATGTGAATTTACAGAAAATAAGCTCTCAGTTTAGCTTATAGATCACCTTCCAAACCTCTGTGGTAAAAGCATGAGAAAATATTTTTCTCTCAATCATGATATCCCAGCAGAAGGCTTTTTCACATGGTGAAATCACCTTAGAACATACCACAATTCCTAAAATGTGTATGGTACCATCAACAAATGATTTATAATGTAACTAAAGTCTTAAAACCTTCTATTAACTGCAATGCTTTTTAATGAGGTGCTATCATGTATATTGGTCCCAAGATGGCTGCCAACACTTCTTGGATGAAGGGCTGACAGCCAATCAGATCTCAGGATGAGATGTGTGGTTAGGCTCCGCCCACATATATATATTCTTTTAAATGCTTTTTTCTCAGTAAATACTGAACAGATTTACACCAGACCTGCAAAAGGCACTTCCTTGACCTTATGGCTACCTCTCTGCCAAATTTCAAGTACTTCTGTTCAGCAGTTCGGGCTGTAGCTGCGACTAAAGGTCCTATGGAAAAATACATGGGGAAAACGAGTTTTGGGACCCCCCCTTTTTCTCGGTCCCCGCTTGACGAATCACCCCGAGACTTTCAGGGTAGGAGCTGAACGGAGCGCCCCATTAGTTTTTAAAATTTCGCGAGGATTCGTCAACCGGCGCCAAAGTTATTCAAAATAGAATTTTGAGATTTCCTATGGAAACTAGGTTGTAACTATAACTATCTACTGGCGACCGCCAGTAGATAATATATACATCTTACTGTTAAGCAACATAAAATACAATCTTACGTAGGTGCTATAGTCAAACAGGTTGACTAACCCTGTGATTGTACGTTATGCCTGGGCAGAGTGGGGCTTGCTGCATGAGAAAGGTGACTAGCAGCCTACAATTAAGGGTGGGCGATAATTTTCATTCCGCTTGCGGAAATTGCGAAATTTCGACATTTTCACGTTCCGCGCGGAACACGAAAATGTTGAAACTTCCGCGATCCGCGGTGGAACGGATATATGCAGGACAGGAGTCATTCTGGCAGGATACTCCTGTCATTTTAAACCAACAGGAAGCAAAAACAGATTTAAATAAAGCAGGTGCCCGAGTTGAAGGTCAAATTCAGTAACGCATTAATCAGCACAAAAGATTCGTGAGCACGGTGGAGGCTAGGCAGCTGTGCTTTCTCTCCCCATATCTACCATCAACAATTTGTTGTAATCCTTGATGGAGGTCTGTGCATCCATGAGTTTCTCAAGCGCAATCCCCATGTAGTTCCTGACACCAGGAGGTTCTGTCTCCTCATCTGCTGCTCTGGTCGGTCTCTGACCCTTTATAAACAAGAGGCATGCTAACTGCATAGAAGCCCTGCCGTGGTGCCCCAGCCCACACCCCAGCAGTGTGCAACGTCTTCCCGCCCTTTTCCCACTATGATGGACAGCTCACTCGAGGGACCCCGGCGCATTAATCAGCACAAAAGATTTGTGAATACGGTGGAGGCTAGGCAGATGTGCTGTCCCTCCCCATATCTACCATCAACAATTTGCTGTAATCCTTGATGGAGGTCTGTGCATCCATGAGTTTTTCGAGCACAATCCCTATGCAGTTCCTGACACCAGGAGGTTCTGTCTCCTCATCTGCTGCTCTGGTCAGTCTCTGACCCTTTATAAACAAGCGGCATGTTAACTGCATAGAAGCCCCACCGTTTGGTCCCCGCCCACACACCAGCGGTGTGCAACGTCTTACCGCCCTTTCCCCACTATGATGGACAGCTCACTCGAGGGACCCCAGCACCCATCGGCGCGGTGGCAAAAGTTGCAGACACACATGGTCGCTGGAGACAACTCCTCTGGCCCTTTACGCAGCTGTAGTGTAGGAAAAGCACTATACATTTACCCACCGAGGTAGCACTTACTGATTAGCCAGTAGAAAGTACTCCAGTTGAGTAGAGGTATTGCACAAAACGGTGGCATCTTCTTGGATAAATATGCAGGGAAGGATTCCCTCTGGTACGATGCTCCTGTCACAAAAATTAAACATCAACAGGAAGCACTTACAGATATAAATAAAGCAGGTGCCCGAGTTGAAGGTCAAATTCAGTAACGCATTAATCACAGCACAAAATCTCCGTGATCACGCGAAATTTCACGTGTTCTTGGAGATTTTTTGCCGTTTTGCGATATTTTGCGAAAGGCACTTTCGCAAATTCCGCCCACCCTTACCTACAATGATCTCCCCTGTCTTATCGTTGCTATGAAGCTGATGAGCTTCATGTGAGATCCAAGTAATTATATGGCTCAGGGTGATGAGCAAACATGGTTTGTCGCAAGGCCATCACTCATCAGATTATAGCGAGCCGGCTGAGTTCACCGTGGCCGGTGGTCAAGTGGCACGCTGTGTGGATGGTGTCCACATTAGTGGCTGTGCCATGCGTTAGCGTGGGTTCGATTGGAAACCTCCTCTCCTCTCCAATAAGAGAGCCAGATCCATCAAAGACTCCATAGTTTCCATGCGACCAACACCACAACAGAGGCCAGACAACACTGTCTTGAATGCCTGGGGGCTCCCAGGCGTCGTGGGCTATTTTCCCTGTGGCAACTGCAGCGTGTGCCATATCACCAAAACCACCAAAAGCCTCAGTTTGGAATCAGGGAAGACATGGCAATTGGGACAGCACACAAACTGCAATACTGAACACGTGATTTACCGCATAATGTGTCCCTGCAACCTCACCTACATTGGCATGAGAAACCGCAAGATCAAGACAAGAATCTGTGAACACCGCAGCACCATACGGTGTAAAAAACCACTTCCTTGAAGTAGGCCACATGACTAATGACGTACGTTGGGTCATTATAGAAGCATTGGACCCCAACCTACCAAACATTCAGAGCCGCCACCTTGAAAAGGAGCAAAGCTGGATCTATCGCCTGTCCAGTCATAAAACAGGCCTCAATGATAGCATCTAGCCTCAGGAGAACATATCACATCGTTTATAACCTCATACCAATTTTTCAATCCCCTTAGGATCCTTCCTTCTAGCGCAAACCTTTACTTGAGCCCCAGCAGAGATCTCAGACTGGACCCCCTGACGAGCACTCTCCATAGCATAGTGCAGATACCCCAGCATGGGCCCGCCACCCAGGCGGCTCCTTCATCTGGTGTCCCAGACATTGGGCCCCATGCACACTACTTGTGTGCCCCGTACCAGGCCTTTTACACATAGCACCAGGCCTCAAATGTGGCAATGGGCACAGTAATTCATTCCCATTTTCAAACATTATGGCACCATTAGCACCATCGCAAAGTGCACAGGAATTCATTCCCAGTTCCTACATTATTGCACTTTCCCAGTGCGTGTAGCCCCCCTTTTTAGTGCACGTACCCTTAGGACTATCACCGCTACCAGACCACTCCAACATGGCCGAGTCTTTGCTCTCTCAGCCATAGTACCACCGTGCATACGCACGCATGCGCAGCATCTCTCAGCCCATCCGGCTCCCAGATGCGGCCGGGCGCCTGCGCACGTAAGCGCCGCTCCTCAATGCCTCTCTACGAGCATACTGGCACGTAACCCAGTGGGTGCGTCGGCTTAAAAGGATTGTGTTCCTCGCGCTCCATACCAGCTGGGACGACGGGAGACTACAGCAGGTTTACAAATGTGTTCCACACCGAGACCAAGTAAGTTTCACTATACCTTTCTCTTCACTTATCTCTAGATTCTGACATCAGATGAGACCCCTCCCGAGCCTGGATCAGCTGCCAAAATACATACATAGTGTAATTATACATTCCTACACTGCGTCGCTAGCGGAACCTTTCCCACTGTTTTTAATGCATTTACCTTTATCATTTGCTCAGCGCGCCGCATGATCACTAGTGCCCAAACCCACGTTTGTGAGTATTGTCTAAATGCTAATGCATGGCACAGCCACTAATGTGGGCACCATCCACACAGCGAGCAACTTGTCCACTGGCCACGGTGTCCTCAGCCGGCTCGCTATATTCTGATGAGTGATGACATTGCGACAAACCATGTTTGCTCATCACCCAGAGCCATATAATTACCTCACATGAAGCTCCTCAGCTTCATAGCAACGATAAGACAGGGGCGATCATTGTAGGCTGCTAGTCACCTATCGCATACAGAATGCCCCACCCTGCCCAGGCACAACGTAAAATCACAGGGTTAGTCAACCTGTTTGACTATAGCACCTACGTAAGATTGCATTTTATGTTGCTAAACAGTAAGATGCATATATATATATATATATATATATGTTTTGTGTTGTCTTCTCTTCTCCCACAGGTTTTTTTCACGTGTCCGTAAGTACGTTGACACTCAGTCCACACACCTTAGTGCGTGTGTAGGTACTTTACTCTTTTTTCATGTGGCACTTTCCACCTTCCCACTCACAGTTTCACTATCCGGACCTGAAGAAAGCCCCCCCCCATATACTTTTGCGGGCTGAAAAATGTAGAAGATTCACATAGTCAACTAAGGATAATAACTCCCATCTAGTTACACTACACTCATTTTAACCCTATCCTGAGCCGCCACTAATAAAGTTTACAGGCAAGGATTCCCAGAGGTATTTTCAAGCATAATTCACATCACATCACACATTCACACCACACCAGCTCGGCTGTAATCAGGCATCTTAGCATAACCGGGTGCATTTTGCCACCCGGTTGGGACCCCAATGATGAAGCATGACACCAACTAGGTTGGTGTGTGAGGCGTCTTTTAAATAAACCTAATGGGTCCATGTACTAACCAGACTAGTGATTGTACCACATCCACATAGTGGGTTTGTCCTTTTTGTTTAGCTTATCATTATACTGGAGATACGAACGCACCCCATATTTCCCCTTGCTCTCCCATTGTTTTGCTATAGCCTGCTATATTGAACATCATACTGTTAGCATCTTTTTTTATTTGAATTTTTCTTACAAAACTCAGCAGTCCACCAAAAGTCAACTGTCAAATAATGGAAGCACCTTGGGATATAATAGGTACTTTCCAGATCATTTTATTTTCCAAACAAATACTTTGATGCACCATTGAGTGTCACTGGATTAGCAGTGGATATTTTGCACTGGCACAGTATTTGAAACTATTGTTTTGTGTTTCTTAGAATATTGAATGCTTATTGGGAATTGTTGGCCACACTGTTATCATACAGGGTCTGGTGAGTCATGAGCACATGGTTTAATTCCAGATTTCTCCCTAATAGTTATAAACAGTGTTTAATTAAAAAGACGTTAGCCCTAAGGAATTCAAACATTTGGAGTTAAGAAGTAGCAGAGTAATGGGGTGCAATCATGAAAAGCAGAGTCTAGTTGCCAACGTATGCATGCATTTATTTTTTTTAAACTCTGTGACAAAGAAATTGTCAACAAGGACAAACAAGATAGTAAATCTGTTCTGGCTTATTAAATTGATCACAAAAAGGCTACATTTTAAAATATGTTAGGGGTTTGAGGCACATGCTGCAGAATTATGTGTGTGTCCAGTACATTTCAGATGATATTAATAATAAGCTAACTCTGGTGGTTAATGCACTTGGTGGAGAGATCAGAGTTTTGTCTAATTACAATTTTGACTCATAAAGTAGCATGGAAGGGGAATGTATTCTGCAAAGCACATTATGGAACATGCAGATGACAGATTTTTATTTTATGTAGGTACATAGGCCGGTTACAGCTTTTGATTCAGAGATCCTTTTACTACTTGCAGTTCATAAGCTGCGTGCAAATTGCAAGGCATGGGGTTAGAACTATATTGTTGTTTTTCCTCAAACTATTATTATTTGAGGGTTGGTTGAAATGGCTCATTAGGATAGTAATACAATCTTAGTGCGGACAACCTCAAACTCTGAATTAAATTTTAACTCCTGATTTGTTTTTTTTAAACATGGACTCCTATCTTATAATGCCATCCAGTAAGCATGAAATGTGACTCCTTCACCTGCTGCCATTTTTATTTTATGTAACATCCTGTAAATTGAGTTATACCCTTGTGTAATTTATTGACTCTGTTGAGTTGTGTGTGTTATATAACTCTCATAACCCCTAAGAAGTGCTTACAATTGTTAAATAAAAAAATAATTAATAAATTCTATTTAAATGGTTATTTGTGTAATAACTCTTACGGACCAATATATGTGACATTTTTGCAATGTACGGATATCTCTAACATACAGGGTTGAAAAAAGTCAAACAGCCGCCTCCAAATTGTAGTTTCTCTTAAGTACTTTTGAAAGGATAACAATTTGTGTGCCTTGGTTACACTCAATTGCTTTGGCATTTAGCTGTTAGGATCCAGATACCTCCAAGCCAGGATGATACTCCTGTGAATCAGGACTACCTTTTTGCTCTGCTGGAAGGGAAAATATGTAAGCCCCCTCACAGCCTGCAGGTTGCTCAGAATGGAAAGCAGACAATGTCAGACCTGCCATCTCTCATGGTACTACAGTGTGTCACACTATATTGTCTGCCTTCATAGTGTCACCTGGTGAGTTGGTGATATCACACAGCGGCAGGAAAGATGAGCTGGAAATCACTGCAGAGATATCCATTAAGGTGTATAAGACCCCCAGGACATTTTATGGGAGCAGTGGAATTGGTGAGGGGGCGAGCAGAAGGCATGGGGTCCTTCCCCTCCAAGGCCACTACTCCTCACACAGTGAAATATCATTTTTGTAAGTTGGCAGGCCAACAAAGCATGGGCACAGTGGAAAGTGTCCCAATGTCAGCAAATTGCACCAGGACTATTTCAGCTTATTTTACTGTGGACAGTCCAGATCTCGGATCTAACTCAATGATAGCTGCCAGATCCAGGATCCCCTATTTGTTGCACTGGTTATAGTACAAACATTTCATTAGCAATTGCATGTATTATTTGATGAGCCATGCAAAAACCACCTTTAGAAATTCTTGCATTTACTGCTATGGTTTAAAATTAGTGACTCATAGTGAAAGGGCCGGGCCCATTTATTCTAGACCTGTTCTAGAGGCACACTCCGAAAGTTCTTTTTGACAACATGTAAGCGCAAAGGTGAGAAAATAAATATTCAATTACTTTCCTCCGTACATAATAAGTTGCAGACAACTGGATGAGGTTAGTTAATTTATTACAAAACCAAAAATAACTGGGCACAGAGACACCTCAACACGAGGGTAAAGAATACAAAGGAATTGGTATGAAGCCAAATCTAATCATCCAGTTTAGATGGTGCAGCATGAACAGAACTATTAATTCAAGAAGTGCGATACAGAGAATCAAGAAGCATGAGTCCAAGTTGATGAGTATAAAGCATCAATCTAGCCCTACTTTGGCACATCCCTACATAAGCATTTTCAATGGAAAGGAAAAAAAAGGTGTCAGTGTGCGGAGCATTCCTAAGAAGTCTCTCCATCATCAATGGGTCAAGTATTACAAAGCCACTATCAAGAGAAAGAGCTCGTTCTGAGATGCAAAGGCAAGAGAGAAGTGTTGCTCTTTCTTTAATTCTAACAACAGTTATCCACAGGTAGTATTCCCATGATGCACTTCGAGTCACTCTATCCACTCTGGGCACAGTTCCACGCTGTCATCCATGTACCTTCCTTGTAACAGTTTGTCCTTAGTTCCCAGGCCTTTTCCTGTGTGAATCGTAATGGCCTTCCTTTTAGCGATTCAAGTCACACGATTGTAACTTCCTCTCTCCTTGCCAAGCTCCTAAAAAAAGACATTATTCTAACTAAAGAATGTGTCTCCACCTGCAATGCATTTCATGAGAAAGAACATATTCTACAGTGCACATGAAATCCAACTATTCATTCTAAAACAAGAGTTTCAGGGACTTGCATTTCAGGTCTGAGACTTTCAGCTAACATACGAATGCATCATGTCAGCTTTGCGAATTTACATAAACTTTAATGCAATTTCAATTAATGGATTTATCTACGTATGAAATGGCATCATTAATACAACACATTTAGTATATGACGATTCGTCAGGTTCAGAACACGAGTTTTGCATGTTAAAGTTTTCTGCTAGTTACATTTAATTCTCCATGCTATTTTTCCATAACTAAAGCACCGCACATAATTGCATTAATACATTCACGATTCTATCACCTAATGTTAACATAGATTGCAAGAATATATGCGGATGCATTCTAGATGTGATTATAAAGCACCCCTACTAATAAAATGAAATTTCCGCTTCATCAATAGCAGTCTTCAATTCATCAACTTATGTAGTATAATATTATTTCTCCATTTCAGAGCTTAGTTCAAAATTGCATTTTGAGTTATTTCCTTATAAAGATCCTGCTTCCACATATTTGTTCTGTCCCCAGTGTAGACCTGACCTTAACTCGGTTTCATGTACTTGCTTTTAAAGCCTGCATATAAATGCAAGTGCAAACAAAATGCATAGGATTTTTGATTTTATTATACCTGCAAGAACGGCAAATTCCATCTAGAGCGTTCCATCTCCAAGTATGATCGGTCATAGCATGTTATTATATTGAGCTTTGGAGATTTCCTTTTTGTTCAGCCTTAGCTCAGGTTGAAAATGATTTTGCTGTATTGCAAACATATTCGGAGAAGTCTGGGTTTGTAGTGAGCGTTCACTTTGTCCATGGGCCTGTATCAAATCAAATAAGCTTTATTCAGTTTGCTAAGAACCAACAAAGCGTACACATTCAAAAACCTGTATATCATTAAGAGTCTAAAATACAATTCATATAGTATAAAATGTTAAGGGATTAAAAGAGGCCAATAATATTTTCTCACAGGTTTAAAAGATCTAATAAAAGGAGAAAATAAATTAATTTAAATTATAAACCAAAGGTACAGTGGTATTCTTCTGACACAGCGTCTGTGCAAATTTAGCAGATTTGGCAAGGGACTAATATATCCTTACTTAGATTAGTGAGAGTCCAGTGCTATAATCTAATGAAAGAAAGTCACTCGAACCCCAGCTAACAGAATTCAATCCTAAAATGGAAATAGTACACTCCTCCTCTCGAGTACTACCTTAGAGTGTTTGTGCTAAATATTGGCAAAAAAAAATAACTTACAGAAACAACTATTGCTTCTGAGGTGTCAGTTTTTAAAATTCTGTATGCGGTTTTGTAAGAATTGACCTTCAGGTTTAAACAGACAGGGAGTATCCATTTCCTGCAGGGACCATGGTATTCTGGGCAGATAAACAAGAAGTGTTCCTCCATCTCAAGAACTTTCACACAGGCAGGGCATTTATCCAAATTTTGCTCTCCTGCCCACTTACTCATAAATGTTTTTAGTGGCTAGCTACCCAAACAAAGTCTCACAAACAGACTTTTTGTCAGGGGAGGAGAAATTATATCAGGAAAAGCTTCAAACTCCGGGCTAGGCTTAAATACAAGGAACTGATCGGTCAGACGACCTAAAGAAGCAATTGCTAGTTGTTGATCATACTGGAAGGTCCAATATCTGGCTTTAAGTACAGCAACCCCAGACTTTCTCATGTTCTCCGGACTATCCCAGAGTCTGCTCAGCCCCATTCTCCTACATCATGTTGAGATATATTGTAACCAAGGGGTTTTGAGGGCGCTATTGGTCTTCAATAAATCCATTAAGGGGCCCCTATACTCTATTAACTCTGGGGTAGACACGATATATACTCAAAACAGCAAAGGTCTCAAATGTGCCATATCTGCAATATGTTTGTTTCCCAGATCTAGAAAAAGTGGAATTAGGGGGTGCTTGAAGGAACACTGATAAGTGATCTGATAAATTTGTTCCCCTCCACTGTTAACTTCCAATATCCGCATACCCCGAGACTTCGGCACCGAAAATGCTCTCAGTGCTTTATCTTGATATACCTCCAGAGCTGTAGATATGGCTCTGGACCAGGTCTGTGTATGTAATCTAAGTATAGCCTTGGATCTTTCTGTCAAAAGCAAGGTGATGTTTCTAAGATGGGGTTCCCAACTAAGCTTGTTGGTCAACTTGACATCCAATTAATCAAAGCAATAAACTCTTTCGAGAGGTTCAACAGCAGCTCTCACAGTACTATTTCTAACATGACCTTTGCCAAAAATGATGTATTTCGTTTTTTACACATTTATTTCCAGTCCCCTAGAAACACAAAAGTTCTGAAACATATTCATTACATTTTAAAGGCCGGTACAGGTTTTCAATATGAGTAAGGAATCATCAGCAGTAAGTGATATAGGAATCTTCCTACCATTCAATACTGGAGTTCCTTAATAACATCATTTATGTATGACTTAAACAGAGTTGGAGCCAAAACACACCCTTGGTGTACCCCACGAAGAATTGGAGTATGCTTGGTTAGTTCCGCTGGGTTTACCCATCGTTCCTGGGCGTAATTATTTTTGTGCAACCTTGCAATTAAATTAATAAGGTTGGCTGGGGCCCCCATCTCAAATAACACCTTCCACAGACGCCTACGGGGAAGTAAATCAAAGGCCGCCCATAGATAACTGAACGTCACATCGAGTTTTTGGTTACAAATCAGAGCATACTTCCAATACAGTAATATGAAACTAAAAACTTGGTCTGACAAGCTGGTTGTGGCCCAGAATCCTGTTTGGAAGGGCAACAGGATTTGATTAGTGTCCATTCTTGCAACTTGTCTAGCAGTTTCCAAGCAAATCTTCTTCTGCAGATTATCAATAAGGCTGATTGGCCTATAGTTGGATGAACTAGAGGCATCCCCTATTTTAAAGACTGGAATTATCTCTGCACCCCTCCATGTGTATGGGGTTCTACCCCCAGCCGCAATTGTGTTAGATAGGAGATTTAAAAAAAATCCCAAATGAATGGTTCAGACTTGTATACATCGCCTGGTGTGTGGTCGGGGCCCGGGCCTTAGCTGCTTTTAGGCAGCTAATGGCAGGGGATGTATCAGTCATACTGAATACTAGGTCAGCATCATTATTACTATTTGCATTGTCACTAAGACCACATTCCTGATTTTGAAGGTGTAGCAAAGATGGAGTAGTATAATTTTGTAAAATTATGGATCCATTTTTCTGGTTCAATATAATAAGGATTTTTTTTGACTGTATCTTAGCTCCAATGACAGATTGCTTGCCAAAACTCCCTTTCCTCATTAGTTCCAACAGCCTGCAGCATGACATCCCAATTTATATCCGCCCATTCCCTATTAGCCTTATCTTGTACCAATTTATATCTGTGGCACGCTACACTAATATTAGCACTATTACATTAATTAACTGCTGCTATTAACTGCATTTTTGCAGCTCTGCACTCTGCATTATACCACTGATTATCCTTCCTACATGGTGGGCCTTCGTTTTTAAGATCTTTGTAAAAAACGTGAGATAATTCTCTATAAAGCATGAGATAATTCTCTAGAAATCGTTTTATGAATGTCTAAAATTGGAACAGAAGTTACAAAGTTTCCTTCAAAGGGAGAGTAAAAGTGCACGTACCAATTGTACACTTCTGTGTGCGGTTTATCATTGGCCAATACTCGAGGCCAAGAAACCCTTCATTGGCTAGAATCGGCGCCAGCATTGCAGTAAGTAATTCAACCAGCTCTCTATTGAGAACATCTCTGCTTGAAGTTAAAAACAATGGATTATGGTCACCGTTGATGGAGCGGAAATTTCAAGGTAATCTTGTTTTCCGCTCAAAGGCGATGGACCTTTGGTACTGTGCGATGACCAAAAAGGAGACTTTGCATAAACATGAGCAAATAAAAAGCAAATACACATTTAAGGCAAAAATGAGAGTTGTGAGTAGTTTTAAAGGGATTTATTTTCTGAACAGTTTCTCTGGCTCTTGATTCATGCAAATCTTGTGATTCCCTTTATTGCGAGGGCCTTTTGAGATGATACATCCCAAAAGGCTTTTTCCCGTTCGCAAACGGGCCGATTCTCAGAATCGGCCCATTTGCGAACGGGAAATGGATTTCATACATATGCCGCTTAGTCCCTAGGGAAAGGTTTGGTATCCACTGTCTACAGCAGCCAACTATTCCCCAAAATATCCTGACTTCTTTCTGAATTTGAGGTGGATTCATCTGGTGAATTGCTTCCACTCTCTCTTGTGACATTGATCTTCATTTTGACAGTACTCCTGTCTAGTCTCATACAATGGCACTGTGACATGACCTTGACAATAATCAATAACAGTAAACTATTCTTCAGCACAATGAATGTGAAAAAATATGTTGGCTGGATTCAGTACTATAGAACAACATGGAACAATTATTCTGTTAATTTCCTGCACTATTCTGTTCTTCTCGTTTAGTTTCTGTAAACCTGTGATCAGAGAGTTACAAGAACTAACAATCAATTGCATCAAAAATCCTTTACTTAGTCCATCTCCAATTATGGGTGACATTCCTGCAACTGGTGGTGTTCTTAAATACATGTCATCTTGTTTTAATTTGACTAAAACTAGTTCTACACGTTTTATTAATCTGACATCTTTCTCTGTGAATTCCCATATTTCGGAGTTTACTATTTCTTTCAAATTAGAAGTAAGTTTTTCAGCTGGAATTTCTGGAAACAATCTTACAGCTGTCTCTTGTTGGGCTATTTTAAACTGTACATCCTCATCAGAAATCTGATATTTAACATCATCTGGTGTATAGTAATCTGTGCTGTTTGATTTGAAAAACAAATGTTTTTCTGCCAAGCTTACAGTGTTTGAGTCAAATTGGTAACTTTCCTCAAATTAACCTATTTTTGCTGCAACCTTCTCTAATCTGGGTTTGTAATTTGTTTGTTAAAATCTCCTACAACTTGGAAATTCTTTCCTAAGTGGGGTAAGTCTAGAACTTCCACTGTTTTCATAATGGACCTGGTAATATCAGAAATGTTAGGGCTAAAACACTAATTTTCATGTACCTCAAACTCTTGAAACGGGTTCTGATTTGTTTTCTGAAAATAATTCATATTTGCTC
The DNA here is from genome assembly GCF_964204655.1 of Triturus cristatus. NCBI lineage: Eukaryota > Metazoa > Chordata > Amphibia > Caudata > Salamandridae > Triturus > Triturus cristatus. The sequence goes on from NC_140589.1 coordinate 1,560,480,043, forward strand.
TAGACAACTGTTTTAAATTAATTGTATGGTTTCCCATGTTTGTGGGAGCATCTGGGCTTGGAAAACTCCTGTCATTGGTACCTGTTTCTGAGTTGACATTTGCATTTGCTGAGCTTGCACATTTTGCACCTGCATTTCTCTCTGTGTTTGTGCATTTCCATAAACTGTGTCAGGTTTAAGTTTACACTTCTTCCAATGTTCAAATCTGTTAGAAAGTTGGCAAAGGAAACTTTTTTCAGCATTGTGGTATCTATACCTGAATTTGCACCAACCACAACACCTGTACTTCTATCCTGTGAAACACCAAATCTTTCTTGAGCACCTTTTACTTTGGCTTGTGAAACAACAAATTGTAACTCACCTTCATTCTCTGCAAACAACTGATTCTGAAATCTTCTCTGATCAAACTCCCTCTGTACCATCATGTTGTTCCTCAAATTCTTTCTGCTTCATTTCTTGTTCAGCACTACAGTACCCTTCATCCTTCAGATACCGTCTATCAAATGTCTTTGACAACAAACCAATATTTGCTGTACGTTCACATTGATCTGATCAGAAAGCATTAATCCCAAAAAAACTGAGACACAAAGAATCCCATGTCACTGGCATCAGAACAATCTCTCCCACTGTGTTGTTGAAACTCTTGACAAACACTTTCACAAAACTCATGAACCAATTCTTGCGTGGTTCTATTAATCTGTACCCAATTAATATCTTTTGCTGGCACTCTACCCTTCAGAAAAGTAATCACTGCTTCATTTTTCTCCATAACAACTGTAGAAAATGGTGGTGCATTGATGCAAACATTTTGCATTGTCTCCTCACCTGGCCCTTGCACAACAACTTTAGAATCAAACCACAAATCAGCTTTCATTGCAGTGTTGAAGAACATTTCCAGATCAATACACAACTCCTTTGAAATTTCAACAAATCCAGCAACTTGGGGTACCACAGCATAGGCCTGTCTCACAACTTTGGGAATGTGTTCACAATTGCTGCAAGTTCACTTTTGTTCCATGGTACATGAACATGCACTTCTCCCACTATTTTCCCTGATGGGTAAGAAAAAGCTTCTCCCTCATCCTGTCTAATATTTTTCTCAACTAGGTCTGGTGGTTTCTTTTTCTTCTAATATTTCCATGCCCACTTGTCTCCTACTTTCTCAAACCCATTGCATTTAAAAATATATTTCTGTATTGTGTAGTTGCATTCCTGAAGAAAGCATTGTCTCATTTGCTTCATCATCCATATATACCCTGAAACTTTTCGGAAATGGAAATCTTCCTGAAAAATTAATTTCATTTTTTTTGGTCAAATCAGTCAGTCTATCATGTGTAGTAACAGCACATGTTGTAATTTCCTTACTTAGGGAAATGAATTATTTTTCCTGGCATTGCTTCACATTCTCATGATCTAAACATTCCCTGATAATTTTCTAAATGTTCAATTTATAAATTTGAAACATTAAGCTGTCTCTTTTTTTCGGGGTCTCGGTTAATTTGTTCCCCTGTCTTTTTAATCACTGCCGCTTCCTCAAAGCAGGTTTGAAAAATCCCATCTCCAAATATATTTGTTTATTCCAGGTATGTTGGTGTTTTAAAGACCATTTTTACCCCATCTTTCAATGCTTGGACTGTCTGGGGTAGTTTCTGTTCAATATTCTGTGAATTCTGAGATTCAGAAATAAACCCTGACATAATTTATCCTTCTGCAGTACTTATAACTTTTTGAGTAGGGACCATATTAATGTGGACAGTCACAATTTGTCTAGGCACTGTCTGTGCAACTGCAGCTTGTAGTGTTTGTACTGAATCTGTCATAATTGAAGCAGTAACACCTGAAAATATCACTGTCAGTGTTGCATCAACAGGCGGTGGGTCAAACTGAAATGTCTGTACAGTTCTCCCAATCTGTATTTCTCTTGGTTCAACAGAAGCATTAGCCAAAGTAGCACTTACTGGTACACTATTATCAGTATTTGCAGTGGGAACCTCATAAGGTGATGGACACTCAGTTAATAATGCATCCCATATTTCATCCCCTAAATCACTATTTATTTGAAGCTTTTTGGCATCCTTAATTCCCTTCTCCTGTATCTGATACTTTACCTTTTTATCTTCTCTTTCTTTGTCTCTTGTCTTTTCCCACATGTTTAAAGCTTCAAATTGTGTAGCTCTAGAAGGTGTCTTTATTCCACATAACATTTCCCTTTATATACCAATATTTTGTAATTCAAAGGTACCATATTTTGGAAACCTCAAAGGACACTCTTTCCCAGTAATCTTGCACTATTGGTGAACCCACAAACATGATTTATGTCCCAAATTTGTAGACATAAAATGCACAGGTGTTCAGGGGCATCACCAATTAAAATCGATTTGTTCACATTACCTCCCAACAGTTTTTTAAAGCCTTTAAACAATTTCATTTCTGGAATAGTTCAATGCAATTTCTTTTCTCCAATCCTGTCACAGTTTCAATTTCAGTCAGTTTTTTTTTTCTTCTGTCTTTTTGGACAAACTTCCACAAAAAAAAACACAACATAAAACAACTTCTCTGCTCAACTAAAAGTAAAAAAGATAGAACAATTCACTCTGAGAATTCTTTTACTTCAAGCCAAATCTCAACCAGCGCAATTTTACCCTCACTCAAGTGAAAACTCTCGGGACTTCTCCAGATGCGCTTTCTGAAGTCACCTAAAGCCTCACTTTTCACACATCAAAGATTCCCTGTGCAAGTACTGATGATACGACCATTGCTCAGCACTGCATCAACAGCAGACAACACACTTAGGGGCCTATTATAATGGCGGGTGGATCGCCACCACCTGGCCGGCAGTGGTGATCCACCCCCAATCTGTACCTGATTTACCCCCCCCCCCTTATTAGTATTGCGGGGGTACCGCAGCGGATGGAGAGACCGTCCGATGCTTTTCCTGTCATGTGGATCTGGGGCATATTATGGTGGCGGTGCCGAGCAGGCCCCGCCATCCTTATTACAATGAGCAAATTTAAAGGTCTTTCCATGGTGGCGAAGCCGCCATGGAAAGGCTGGTGGAAATTGCTTTGGGGGCCCGTTAAGGACCCCAGGGAGATTGGGGGGGTGAGGGGCTGCACTTGGGGAGTACCTATGGTACTCCCCTACATTGCCATACACAAGGTGGCAGGCGCCACACGGTGCCTGTCACGTTGTGCATGGCAATGTAAACCATGCACTTTTAACATTGCGGACAGAGCTGCACCCCGCAGCACCGTCTGCAATGTTAAAGGCCAGAATGCGCACGCCAGTGTGGCGGGTGCATCCTAATTGGCCCCGTGGGACCGCCCCACCTCTGACGGTCAGTCCCATTTTCCGTTACGGTGGCGGGCGGACAAAGTCACACTAAGACTTCCCTTAGGCTTTATCCCAGGATCTTAGGCCAATGACGGACCCGTTACTTCCATTGAGGTCAACTATGGACCACAACATAAACCACAAATAGAACAAACTTGTCTGCAGTGTCACAAGCCCATTTTGGTCTCTATCAAGTCTAATGAGTAAAATGTCATCATCAGTCAGAACTTTACTATTTTTTCAACACTGCTAATAATACCTTCTAGCACATTAACAACCTTTCACAACCCTACTGATACTCACACCACTCCAGCAATCACCTTCTCACATTACATTCCAGTACCGCTTTGCCAGTATTCAAGTTCTGGGCATTGGAATTAGGACTTTTTGAGGATTTGGGAATTTACCTAACTTCGGCAATTATTTTGTAGTTCCACTCAGGACATTAACCTAAACTCTGCTCCTTTTGGTCAAGGTGTATAACCATCCTCTGCTACCAAACTGATGGAGCGGAAATTTCACAGTAATCTCTCAATGCAAAACAACACTACCCTTATTTCACTCTCAAAGGGGATGGACCTCTGCCACTGTGTGATGACCAAAAAGGAGACTTTGCATAAACATGAGCAAATCACATGCAAATAAATATCTAAGGCAAAAATGAGAGTTGTGAGTAATTTTAAAGGGATTCATTTTCCGATCAAATTTAAGTTTCTCTGGCTCTTCATTCATTAGTCAGATATCAATTAGGTTATAGAATTGGAAACAGTACAAAATAGAAATCATTTCAAAACATATCATAGATTGCATACAAAGCACTCCATAAAGGAAGAAATCCCTATTTCTATGGGAAAATAAGGTATAAAAGTCAGTCAGAGCTCATAAAGAGTTCAAGAAATAAAATGCAAGAGCGAGCTTAGCATGAAGCTAAATCAATAATTATTAATTGCACAATCTCCCATAAAGAGAAATAAATGCATAGGTCAAATAAGTCTGTACAAAACCAATTAGTCAACGCCTAAAGCTTTGGGTTTTTAGCAAATATCTGCATCTAAATCTACCCTCGTTCCCTCACAGCTGATTCCTTCTCTTCGTGCTGAGCTTCATCTCCATCTGCCTGTCTGTGTCTTTTCCAGAGGCTGCTCACAGCCCTACCTTTCTCTCTCTGCAGAACTAAAAGAAAAAAAGCTGTGTGATTCTGCAAGTAACCTGCTAAAAAAGAATAAGCAAAAACTGACACCTCTTAGCTAGGAACCAGTACATATTTCAGCAAAACATGTGACTTTGGGTCTTCGTACTTTGTCCAATTGAAGTTGCAGAAAAACGTTTACATCCCTCACGTCATCAATCAGGTGAGTTCTTGTGACACATTTGAATTTTGCTCCAAATGATTTCATCTCCTCTTCCTGCTAAAGAAACAATTTATTTCAACTGAACAGAAAACTTTTACTCAAACAAGAAAGTAGTATTTGGTGGAAACTGTGAATGCATTTTATAATAATTCAGAAGAAAATGTGCACTTTGTAGTTTCACTCTAGTTATGAAATAAATACAGCTTTGTTTAAACAACTGAATACTGATAAAAGCAAACTACAAGCCGTAAATTATAAGAAGGTTATTTATTGCACTGGAGGAACAGGAAAAGGTAGACATTCCATTCTTATCTCAAGGACAGACAGTGACACTGGAGGAATAGGAAAAGCCAGACATTCCATTCTTATCTCATGGATGGAGAGTGAGCTTTTCAATGTAAACTAAATCACAAACTGTGTGTTTCAGCTTTCTCTACACTTTAAAATGTGTGTTGATTCAGCACAAATATATTTGTTACTTTTAAAGTTAAAAACAGATTTTCCAAATTAAATGTACATTCTATAGTGAGGTCAAATCTAAACTAAACACATTTAAATAAACCATGAATTAACTGTGCATCTTTTTACATTATTCAATAGACTGAAAGCATCTGACCAAGCCTCATTCATTTTTTTCACTTTTCATGCACCGAATGTCTGCGTGCCACTTTTTAAATGCAGGTTTATGTCTGAAACTCAAGGCAGCTTTTGTCCTTTAGTAATGCTTAAATCCATAGAGAAAAACTTAAGCGCCATCACTGTCAAATTGGGGGACAATTACCATATCACTGAGCAATGGCCAAATCCATACATCAAGTAATATGTAATCTATAACACTTGAATAAAAGCCTCTTTTAAATGTAGGTGATCTATCAGGATCAGATTGGTTCCATCCGTTGCAAGCCCTAAGGCTGCGCCCAACCACCATCAATCCTACCTGCAATGCAGCACTAGAAAAAGAGTGCTCGGTTCTACTAATCAAGCCTAGAGTATTCCATACCTCAACAAAGCATTAAGCGAGGTTGAAGGCTCAAAAGGGATGTTGAAAATCCCACTTTTGCTCACTGTTGATAGAATGTAATCTCATTATGCAGCAGGGCCAAAATAGGGGAATCGTGACCTGGCATACACATTGAACAGTACCATGGTGAGCCCAGAGTGAAACTTGACCTGAACTCCCATTAAATCGCGGAAGTCAATCTTGAGTTCTGTGTGGGCACAGGCTTTGATATGTTTCACCAAAATCATTAATCTTCCCAACACTCGTCCAGTTTTATTTGGAGGTGTCACTTCCAAACTATAAGGTGCCGATCACGATCCGGTAAAAACGGGTACGAACCGTCGGACGGAGCATAATCTCCGTCCGACGCGTACCTGGTCGTCAATTTATACAAACAAGGAATTACGATTCGCACGGGTACACCATCACCGTACGATTCGTAAAAAAGCCCGACCGAACAAAAAAACCCTACCAATGCCATCCGGGAAAGCGCCGACCTGACGTCGGGACGCTCGCAGCCAGCCATTCACGACCCAGGAATTACGATTCGCACCGACGTCATCCCGCACGGTGAATATTTTCCGGCACCCAAAAACTGCCGGGAAATCAGGACGACGCGAACAAGGACCACCAGTACGCGACGGACAGACAGGACGACGCGAACAAGGAGGACCAGTACGCGACGGACACACAGGACGACGCGACCAAGGAGGACCCGTACGCGACAGGACGACGCGATCAAGGAGGACCCGTACGCGACAGGACGACGCGATCAAGGAGTACCAGTACGCGATGGACAGACATGGACCCGAACCTACGAGTCATCCCTGCCCTCATAGCAGTCCACCTCCTCTACAGGTTACGACGCAGACGCCGCAGAAGGTCAGAATAACTAAGGGAGGGGGGAAAGTGGGGTGGGGTGGGGGTGGCAGGACCAGGGCAGGCCACAAAACAACCACATAAGTCACACACCACACATGGCCTGGACATACCTGACTCCCATGCCCTGGTCACCACGAGGGGGTGGGGGCGTGTCCTGATAAGCCAGCGACCACCACAACGGAAGTCCGTCACCACGCAAACCGGCAACACAACCAGACAGGTACGTCCCGTACCCACGCCTGAAGAGCGTGGGTACGAGTCGTACCACGCCCACACACACGTCACCCCAACAATGGCGGGACTGATCGTACCCACGTGGCAAAGGCCTGGGTACAAGCATCACATAGCGTGGGGACGGATATGTACGGACCCTACCCCCACCCCCTATGCAAGGAGCATACCCCCCACCCCAACAGTGAAAGTACGACCCGTACCCCCACCCGCGTATGCATGGAGCGTACCCCCACCCCAACAGTGTAAGTACGACCCGTACCCTCACCCGCGTATGCAAGGAGCGTACCCCCCACCCCAACAGTGTAAGTACGACCCGTACCCCCACCCGCGTATGCATGGAGCGTACCCCCCATGCCAACAGTGTAAGTACGACCCGTACCCCCACCCGCGTATGCATGGAGCCTACCCCCACCCCAACAGTGTAAGTACGATCCGTACCCTCACCCGCGTATGCAAGGAGCGTACCCCACACCCCAACAGTGTAAGTACGACCCGTACCCTCACCCGCATACGTATGGAGCATACCCCCCACCCCAACAGTGTAAGTACGACCCGTACCCCCACCCGCGTATGCAAGGAGCGTACCCCCCACCCCAACAGTGTAAGTACGACCCGTACCCTCACCCGCGTATGCAAGGAGCGTACCCCCCACCCCAACAGTGTAAGTACGACCCGTACCCCCACCCGCGTATGCAAGGAGCGTACCCCCCACCCCAACAGTGTAAGTACGACCCGTACCCTCACCCACGTATGCAAGGAGCGTACCCCCCACCCCAACAGTGTAAGTACGACCCGTACCCCCACCCGCGTATGCATGGAGCGTACCCCCCATGCCAACAGTGTAAGTACGACCCGTACCCCCACCCGCGTATGCATGGAGCGTACCCCCACCCCAACAGTGTAAGTACGATCCGTACCCTCACCCGCGTATGCAAGGAGCGTACCCCACACCCCAACAGTGTAAGTACGACCCGCACCCTCACCCGCGTATGCAAGGAGCGTACCCCCCACCCCAACAGTGTAAGTACGACCCGTACCCCCACCCGCGTATGCAAGGAGCGTACCCCCCACCCCAACAGTGTAAGTACGACCCGTACCCTCACCCGCGTATGCAAGGAGCGTACCCCCCACCCCAACAGTGTAAGTACGACCCGTACCCCCACCCGCGTATGCAAGGAGCGTACCCCCCACCCCAACAGTGTAAGTACGACCGGTACCCTCACCCGCGTATGCAAGGAGCGTACCCCCCACCCCAACAGTGTAAGTACGACCCGTACCCCCACCCGCGTATGCATGGAGCGTACCCCCCATGCCAACAGTGTAAGTACGACCCGTACCCCCACCCGCGTATGCATGGAGCGTACCCCCACCCCAACAGTGTAAGTACGACCCGTACCCTCACCCGCGTATGCAAGGAGCGTACCCCCCACCCCAACAGTGTAAGTACGACCCGTACCCCCACCCTCGTATGCAAGGAGCGTACCCCCCACCCCAACAGTGTAAGTACGACCCGTACCCTCACCCGCGTATGCAAGGAGCGTACCCCCCACCCCAACAGTGTAAGTACGACCCGTACCCCCACCCGCGTATGCATGGAGTGTACCCCCATGCCAACAGTGTAAGTACGACCCGTACCCCCACCCGCGTATGCATGGAGCATACCCCCATGCCAACAGTGTAAGTACGATCCGTACCCTCACCCGCGTATGCAAGGAGCGTACCCCACACCCCAACAGTGTAAGTACGACCCGTACCCTCACCCGCATATGCAAGGAGCGTACCCCACACCCCAACAGTGTAAGTACGACCCGTACCCTCACCCGCGTATGCAAGGAGCGTACCCCACACCCCAACAGTGTAAGTACGACTCGAACCCTCACCTCCAATGCATGGAGCGTACCCCCACCGTGTATGTTCCAAGCGTACATATCCTGAAATAGGAGGTGTGTGTGCAGAGTCCACCCAGCAGTGCCCTGAGACAGGAGGGGTGGGTGTGGAGTCCTCCCAGCAGTGCTCTGAGACAGGAGGGGTGGGTGCCTATCACTAACAGCAGTGCCCTGAGCCAGGAGGGGTGGGTGTGGAGTCCTCCCAGCAGTGCCCTGAGACAGGAGGGGTGGGTGCCTATCACTCCCAGCAGTGCCCTGAGCCAGGAGGGGTGGGTGTGGAGTCCTCCCAGCAGTGCCCTGAGACAGGAGGGGTGTAACACATGTGTGTGAGGCCAGAATTATCCACATGCATACTGCCTACAAGGGAACATGTCCCCATGAACTCATGTCAACAGACTCCACACACAAGTACAGTGATCACCAAGGATGCCACGATTGTTGCAGGTGGAGACATGGCCCTGCATGCATGGCCAAAGTAGAAGGGCTCCGTCACACACACAGCTCATGTAGACACAGCTCTGTGCTAAACATTGTGAACACCCTGCAGGGAAGAAAGCTGGGTACACAGAGGAAGGAATACACCCTGGGACAAGTGCACCATGCAGTAACTGCTTACATGAACAAAGAAAGTTAGCCAACACCTTGTGATGGCACACAGATCCTAGGGTCCCCCCAATGAGCAGCACACTACTACATATCCCACACACCCAAACCCTTAAACACCACCCAAAACCATGTAGCAGCCCCACCAACACCAATACCAGCATAGCAGTAGTGTGATAATGAAAACAAAATTAAGCTTTATTCAGCATGAGCACAATGTCCGTGGATCGCAGGCAGTTCAATATTCACAAAGCCCATAAGGCAGTCAATGATTCCCAGCTGGATGGGGGACACAGTGGGATGCGTGTCCCCTACCTTGCCTGCACAGTCAAATGGCATCGTCTTCCACGCTGGTGAGGGCATCAGGGGGGGGGAAGCACCAGGCACCGCAGGGACATCAGGGCAAAGGGGCGGCGTTGTGGGTGCAGGGATGGAGGACTCCACCACAGGGGGTGGGTCAGTGCCAAAGGCGGAGGCCAGGATGGCACTACACACCTTTGCAAGGTCCTCCAGGGAGTCCCCTGCACCCGAAGGGACCTCAGGCCCCAAGGAGGGGGGGGTCAGAGGGATGGGTCGCAGCGCCACCGGGGGAGGGTGGAGACAGGGGGGGAGACTCAACCACCCTGACCGAGGACTTCCTTGACCGCTTGCGTGGTGGTGTAACTGTGGGGCTCAGGGACAGAGCGGCCATGAAGGAGTCCTTGGGGGAGATGTGGCCAGGAGAGCTGAGGGGAGGGGATTTGGAGGGAGTGGACTGGGTGGAATGCGGACTCCCACTATGGCTGCGTGTCACACGTTTGCCCCCCGACCCATTGGGTGTGCCTACCTCACCCTGTGTGTGCGTGTCAGGAGGAGTGCGGTGGACCTTCCCTGCTGGTGTGGTGCCTGTGTCTGTTGATATGGGTGCATGCCGACGTCTGGGTGTACGTGGGACAGGCATGGGAGTGGGAAGTGTGGATAGGGCAGGGGTAGGTGGGGGGAGGTCACGCTGCAGGAGACCCACTGCTGCAGTCAGTGTGGAGTCTATGGACCTCAGCAAGTTGCGTTGGTCAGCCTGCGATGAATGAATGCCCTCCAAGAATGCCTCGATGTTGGTGAGGGTTTTGCCGTGGGCATGGAGGACATTAAGGATCGCAGCCTGACCAACCTGCAGTTGCCGCTGGATGTCCACAGACTCTGCATTGGCGGCAGCAGTGGAGACAGGGGGTGCGGTGCCTGGCAGGAAGGAGACATGCTGTGACCGGGCACGCTGGGAAGGGACACAAGCAAGTGGGAGGCGGCTGATGGGAACTGAGGGGGCGGTGCGAGGTGTTGTTCCGCTGTCAGCTGCTGGTGCAGCCACCGCCCACTCGGAGACATCCTCCTCGGACCTGTCAGCTTCGTATTCTGACGTGCCAGTCGACAGGTCCTCGGCCGCACTATCCTCCACCTCTGTCCCACTCGATGTGCCAGCCCCGATGTCACGGCTGGCACTGGTGCTCGGTCCCTCCGCCTTGCCTGTGTCCATGTCTCCCTCTGTGTCCCCCGACGATGCTGTGGGCAGGGTGGAGAGACAGAAATTAATCAGACAGCTGTACACATCAGTCACATGAGTCCAATCTACATAGGTAACATTGCAGAGCCTGAAAAGGAAGATCCCTAACATCTACTAAACAAGGTACCGATGTAGGGCATGAAACACACAGTTGGTTGAGCCACCATGCCACTGAAACACCATGGAGAGCATGAGACAATAGCTCAAGACAGGAAACGTAGTCTGACATAGCACCCATGCCCTGGGGACAATCCAGCACTGCATCTGCACCACACAGCGTCGGTGAAAATACCGATGACCATGGACCTTTATCCACGAACTTGAGACACATGCTGCATAGGTAATGCTGGAAACATGCCCAACATGACTCGGTCACTGCACCTTGCGTGTGTGTCCAGACAAACATCACACACTGCCCAGACCCAGCAAGTAGAAATCAGGATTTTACATATAGGCATTGCCCGCCCCAACCAACCCCTACACGAGTCAAATTGTTGAGACACAGGTGGCACCAACATCTCATAGTCTGGGTGATAAACACAGGGGCAGGCAAAATGCACGATTGGACGCCAAACAGCCAAGGTGCACCTGTACAAATAATGAGGTACCAGTGCCCATCCTCAGATGAGTATAACAAGACACACAGGCACTGGCAACTGTGAGTATGAAGAAGGACAATCAGGTCAGGCTGCACAGTGGACACCTGTACAAAATAGCACGTCTATATACATGGTGCCAGGGGACAATGGCACAGAGCACAACCTACGCTGTAGACACTGAGAGTGTCCACGTTTATGATGACACACACCACTGAGGAAAAGGTGCTCCAGGGGACAGTAGTGGGCACGCAACTACATGCTACTGAATGGTAATGACTGCAACACACGCCACCATCCCTGCACTATGCGTATCGCACACTCATGCACATCATGTCACAGGCCACTACATAGGACATGCGCGCTGTAAGGCATGACACATGAGAGACCAACTCCCATGTCTGGAGTCAGCATCAGTGCCAACTGACATGGAACCCACATGCAGTGAACTTGACAGGGCACAGCCAAGGTCCAAAAAGCTGTTACACACCACCCCCACACATGATGCTACAGGCATTGTTCTCGTGGACAAAGCACCAGCCTACATTACCTTGTGAAGGAGTGACCACACACAGACCAGGGAACACATTGCAAGGAGGGGAAGGGTGGCAGGGGCGCAGCGCTATACTGGGGCAAACAGGATCTGCACAGCACCTTTAAACCCTGCCAGTGAATTAATGCTACCGTGCCCTTACAAATGCCGGTGACACACAACAAACGCACATGTACCTACCCCCTTCCGGCTGCTGCATCGCCTGTAAGCGCCTCTCCAGGTCTGGAAAGACCACCGGCAGCACACGCCTGTGGAGGTGGCTCAGACGGCGCCGGCCGCGGTTCTTGTGGCTCTCAGGTGAGTCCCCCAGCAGGAGCCGTGCAATCCTCCGCGTCCAGCACCGGATATCCTGCCAGCGTTTCCTCACCTGGGGCAGGCTCCGCCTCCGACCATCCACACCCCTCACGGCACTGACGGCGGTCAGCCAGATCTGCTCCTTGGCAGTGGCGCCTACCTGTGAGGAAGAACAAGTGACACCACATCAATACACCAGCCACATGTCACAAAGAGACATATGAGAACAAATTAGCTGGTTACAACAAGGCATGTCATGCAGCCAACGCATTGCACCTTTGTCATAGGGACATCATCCCCTGGTGAGGGAAAAAGCTGTATGTGCCATAGTGGGTACACAGGTGGAATGATGGCAATGTCACAATCAGTGATCAAGGCTCACACTGTGCATCACACCCACCCCTCCTGTCTCAGGGCACTGCTGGGAGTGATAGGCACCCACCCCTCCTGTCTCAGGGCACTGCTGGGAGTGATAGGCACACACCCCTCCTGTCTCAGGGCACTGCTGGGAGGACTCCACACCCACCCCTCCTGTCTCAGGGCACTGCTGGGAGTGATAGGCACACACCCCTCCTGTCTCAGGGCACTGCTGGGAGTGATAGGCACCCACCCCTCCTGTCTCAGGGCACTGCTGGGAGTGATAGGCACACACCCCTCCTGTCTCAGGGCACTGCTGGGAGGACTCCACACCCACCCCTCCTGTCTCAGGGCACTGCTGGGAGGACTCCACATCCACCCCTCCTGTCTCAGGGCACTGCTGGGAGTGATAGGCACACACCCCTCCTGTCTCAGGGCACTGCTGGGAGTGATAGGCACACACCCCTCCTGTCTCAGGGCACTGCTGGGAGGACTCCACACCCACCCCTCCTGTCTCAGGGCACTGCTGGGAGTGATAGGCACACACCCCTCCTGTCTCAGGGCACTGCTGGGAGGACTCCACACCCACCCCTCCTGTCTCAGGGCACTGCTGGGAGTGATAGGCACACACCCCTCCTGTCTCAGGGCACTGCTGGGAGTGATAGGCACCCACCCCTCCTGTCTCAGGGCACTGCTGGGAGTGATAGGCACACACCCCTCCTGTCTCAGGGCACTGCTGGGAGGACTCCACACCCACCCCTCCTGTCTCAGGGCACTGCTGGGAGGACTCCACATCCACCCCTCCTGTCTCAGGGCACTGCTGGGAGTGATAGGCACACACCCCTCCTGTCTCAGGGCACTGCTGGGAGTGATAGGCACACACCCCTCCTGTCTCAGGGCACTGCTGGGAGGACTCCACACCCACCCCTCCTGTCTCAGGGCACTGCTGGGAGTGATAGGCACACACCCCACCTGTCTCAGGGCACTGCTGGGAGTGATAGGCACACACCCCTCCTGTCTCAGGGCACTGCTGGGAGGACTCCACACCCACCCCTCCTGTCTCAGGGCACTGCTGGGAGACATCAGGCATCCCCCCCCGGGACCCCCCCTACAGTACATGGCATGTGTGTCACACCAGGACACAATGCCAGAAGTCACAGTCACAACATAGGGACAGTCTGTGCCAGTGGCCTATGCACTCACCTGATACCCTGGTCGCCCATACAGCATGGAGTACTGTGGGAGGATCACATCCAGCAGAGCCATGTTCTCCTCCAGGGTGAATGGCTGTGTCCTCTCCACAGCCCTTGACATGGTTCCAGGGAATCAGTAGCAGCAGCTGGGTCAACAAATGCAAAGATGTGCAGGCAAGTACTCCCTCATGGGACCTGGCTGCCTTATATCTGCCTTTCTGCCCTGTCTCATGCACAGGAGTACAGAGTGATTGGTCACTCACATTTGCATCCTATGTTAACACCAATCCCTTCAACCTAGCAGTCTGTGGGTTCTCTATCGGTTTCATTCTCCAGCATGATGTCAGACCCACAAATACATTGCAACAATGTAGAAGAATTCCAACTGACTTCTGCTGTGCACCTTCCAGAACAATTTCGAAATTTGAACTTGGTCTCCATGACAACCAGCATGCATGTAGGCCTTAATACTTGTCCCCTATGTAATTTGGAGCATCACACACAGGTACGGTGCGTTTCGGGGCCCTAGGGCACCCCAAATGCGTTGCAACGGCCCGTACACGCATGCCTACGTTCACTATCAGTATGGGTGTACTCGCGTATGCGTATTCGTAGTGGTACGGCCCGTACACACGCATGTACGCTCACTATCACTACGAGTACGCATACGCGTGCAGACCCATAGTGATAGTGAGCGTAGATGCGTGTGTACGGCCCGTACCACTACGAGTACGCATACGCGAGGACACACATTGTGATAGGGCCGTACACACGCATCTACCCTCACTATCACTATGGGTCTGCACGCGTATGCGTACTCGTAGTGGTACGGACCGTACACACGCATCTACGCTCACTATCACTATGGGTCTGCACGCGTATGCGTACTCGTAGTGGTACGGACCGTACACACGCATCTACGCTCACTATCACTATGGGTCTGCATGCGTATGCGTACTCGTAGTGGTACGGACCGTACACACGCATCTACGCTCACTATCACTATGGGTCTGCACGCGTATGCGTACTCGTAGTGGTACGGACCGTACACACGCATCTACGCTCACTATCACTATGGGTCTGCACGCGTATGCGTACTCGTAGTGGTACGGACCGTACACACGCATCTACGCTCACTATCACTATGGGTCTGCACGCGTATGCGTACTCGTAGTGGCACGGACCGTACACACGCATCTACGCTCACTATCACTATGGGTCTGCACACGTATGCGTACTCGTAGTGGTACGGACCGTACACACGCATCTACGCTCACTATCACTATGGGTCTGCATGCGTATGCGTACTCGTAGTGGTACGGACCGTACACACGCATCTACGCTCACTATCACTATGGGTCTGCACGCGTATGCGTACTCGTAGTGGTACGGACCGTACACACGCATCTACGCTCACTATCACTATGGGTCTGCACGCGTATGCGTACTCGTAGTGGTACGGACCGTACACACGCATCTACGCTCACTATCACTATGGGTCTGCACGCGTATGCGTACTCGTAGTGGCACGGACCGTACACACGCATCTACGCTCACTATCACTATGGGTCTGCACACGTATGCGTACTCGTAGTGGTACGGACCGTACACACGCATCTACGCTCACTATCACTATGGGTCTGCACGCGTATGCGTACTCGTAGTGGAACGGACCGTACAAATGCCTGTACGCTCGCCATCACGATGGGTACACATACGGCAGCACTCCCACAGTGATTTGGGAACGTACACAGGCCCTCTTAGCAGCAGTACGGCGGTTTTTACACATCACAGTGGTGATAGGCGACACACAGGTAGGAATAGGGCGGACATACTTGTCCATGGATGGACATACTTGTCCATGGATGGACATACTTGTCCAGGAATGGACATCAAGGCATCGTCTGTGCATTACTACATGTGTGGGGCACAGGTGTGACAGGCTGTGATGTGGAACATGACTCCTGAGTGGAGAAGGCACCAGATGTATGATGAGATGTGTATAGGTGTACTGTGTGATGGTGCAATGTGTGCCAGCCATGCCCTTGACTCCTTTGACATGTGTGCATGTCGTACTGCACACTTGGGGTAAGCGTCACTGGCATGGCACGGACACCAACACACGGAAGTGTCCCATGATGCCCGGTACAGGGGTTATGACACCTGACTTGTCACTACCCACAGTGCACAATGTGACTATGTCATTTATGTGTGGGGGATTTACATCAGGTTGATGTTGTAGCACCCTCATAAGCTGCAGCCGTAGCAGCAACCAACATGTGTCTGTGTGTAGATTGTCATTGCACACTGTTCCGCACACCATGCCACATGTGGTATCGGATGTGAGGTGCACATGTATGCATGGGACACGGAGTAGCGTGACAAGGCCATGTCTGCATCCTCACAAGGAATGTGTGGTGAGTCATGACATGTGCACCTTCATGGCAAGGTGTGTGGGCTGTCCTAGTGTAATGTCATGTAACCTGTGGCTCCAGTGTTCCGCTACTAGTCTCTGCAATCGGCATCCTACTTCTGCTGATGTGTGGGTGTATGTCACTCCTGTCTTGCGTCTGGCTGTTCACTTGCACTGGGACACAGCTATTCCCATGGCGTGGCATGGGGAGGTTCTCAATCTCCGTGTGTAGCTGGGTCTTGGAAGGAGTGCCACCTTGCATCCATACGTGTGCTGGCCATGTAGCACATACCTGACTCCCTATGTAGCATGTGTGTATTGCCAGATTAACATGTGCTCAGTAGACATGAGTTGTTGTCGTGGTGCACTCACTCTTCCTTGTCACTTCCAAATTACTGCAGAGCGCCGCCTCTTGCCCGAATAATTCCAGACTTGGCTGCCATGCAGGAGAATGACAGCATCCGGCTCTACCGCTTCACCCAACCGTTGATTCTGGAGTTGACGGCGAGACTGGCACCACACCTGCAACCGCTGCACAGGTATCCTACGGCACTGACACCCCAGCTGAAGGTAATGGCTGCTCTACATTTTCTTGCCACGGGTACCTTTCAAAATACCATAGCTCATGTTGGTGGCATGTCCCAGAGCATGTTCAGCGGTGTGCTGCATGATTTTTGTACCGCTTTGTTCGCCATAAGTTGGCAGGGTATGCTCAGACGTGAGTCCCTTGCTCACTTTGCCACTGGATTCAAGCAAGCCTGGCTGAAGACGACTGAAATGCCAGAAACCGGTCCTAGGAAGCTTGTTTCCGGTCCAGGGAAGGCATGGCTTGGCAGTTCGTTCTGGACTGTTCCCATGAGGCACAGGGTCAGACTGATTTGCATATGGCCATGTCTGAACTGGGGTGGCAGAGTGGGCTAAAGAACGGTGATGGATCAAACCCATATCTGTTGACTGGGTGTGAGTGTTTGATTGGTTCTGATGCTCCGTCCATCACCACCCCCTTTTGTACCGCTTTGTTCGCCATAAGTTGGCAGGGTATGCTCAGACGTGAGTCCCTTGCTCACTTTGCCACTGGATTCAAACAAGCCTGGCTGAAGACGGCTGAAATGCCAGAAACCGGTCCTAGGAAGCTTGTTTCCGGTCCAGGGAAGGCATGGCTTGGCAGTTCGTTCTGGACTGTTCCCATGAGGCACAGGGTCAGACTGATTTGCATATGGCCATGTCTGAACTGGGGTGGCAGAGTGGGCTAAAGAACGGTGATGGATCAAACCCAGATCTGTTGACTGGGTGTGAGTGTTTGATTGGTTCTGATGCTCCGTCCATCACCACCCCCTTTTGTACCGCTTTGTTCGCCATAAGTTGGCAGGGTATGCTCAGACGTGAGTCCCTTGCTCACTTTGCCACTGGATTCAAGCAAGCCTGGCTGAAGACGGCTGAAATGCCAGAAACCGGTCCTAGGAAGCTTGTTTCCGGTCCAGGGAAGGCATGGCTTGGCAGTTCGTTCTGGACTGTTCCCATGAGGCACAGGGTCAGACTGATTTGCATGTGGCCATGTCTGAACTGGGGTGGCAGAGTGGGCTAAAGAACGGTGATGGATCAAACCCAGATCTGTTGACTGGGTGTGAGTGTTTGATTGGTTCTGATGCTCCGTCCATCACCACCCCCTTTTGTACCACTTTGTTCGCCATAAGTTGGCAGGGTATGCTCAGACGTGAGTCCCTTGCTCACTTTGCCACTGGATTCAAGCAAGCCTGGCTGAAGACGGCTGAAATGCCAGAAACCGGTCCTAGGAAGCTTGTTTCCGGTCCAGGGAAGGCATGGCTTGGCAGTTCGTTCTGGACTGTTCCCATGAGGCACAGGGTCAGACTGATTTGCATATGGCCATGTCTGAACTGGGGTGGCAGAGTGGGCTAAAGAACGGTGATGGATCAAACCCAGATCTGTTGACTGGGTGTGAGTGTTTGATTGGTTCTGATGCTCCGTCCATCACCACCCCCTTTTGTACCGCTTTGTTCGCCATAAGTTGGCAGGGTATGCTCAGACGTGAGTCCCTTGCTCACTTTGCCACTGGATTCAAGCAAGCCTGGCTGAAGACGGCTGAAATGCCAGAAACCGGTCCTAGGAAGCTTGTTTCCGGTCCAGGGAAGGCATGGCTTGGCAGTTCGTTCTGGACTGTTCCCATGAGGCACAGGGTCAGACTGATTTGCATATGGCCATGTCTGAACTGGGGTGGCAGAGTGGGCTAAAGAACGGTGATGGATCAAACCCAGATCTGTTGACTGGGTGTGAGTGTTTGATTGGTTCTGATGCTCCGTCCATCACCACCCCCTTTTGTACCGCTTTGTTCGCCATAAGTTGGCAGGGTATGCTCAGACGTGAGTCCCTTGCTCACTTTGCCACTGGATTCAAGCAAGCCTGGCTGAAGACGGCTGAAATGCCAGAAACCGGTCCTAGGAAGCTTGTTTCCGGTCCAGGGAAGGCATGGCTTGGCAGTTCATTCTGGACTGTTCCCATGAGGCACAGGGTCAGACTGATTTGCATATGGCCATGTCTGAACTGGGGTGGCAGAGTGGGCTAAAGAACGGTGATGGATCAAACCCAGATCTGTTGACTGGGTGTGAGTGTTTGATTGGTTCTGATGCTCCGTCCATCACCACCCCCTTTTGTACCGCTTTGTTCGCCATAAGTTGGCAGGGTATGCTCAGACGTGAGTCCCTTGCTCACTTTGCCACTGGATTCAAGCAAGCCTGGCTGAAGACGGCTGAAATGCCAGAAACCGGTCCTAGGAAGCTTGTTTCCGGTCCAGGGAAGGCATGGCTTGGCAGTTCGTTCTGGACTGTTCCCATGAGGCACAGGGTCAGACTGATTTGCATATGGCCATGTCTGAACTGGGGTGGCAGAGTGGGCTAAAGAACAGTGATGGATCAAACCCAGATCTGTTGACTGGGTGTGAGTGTTTGATTGGTTCTGATGCTCCGTCCATCACCACCCCCTTTTGTACCGCTTTGTTCGCCATAAGTTGGCAGGGTATGCTCAGACGTGAGTCCCTTGCTCCCTTTGCCACTGGATTCAAGCAAGCCTGGCTGAAGACGGCTGAAATGCCAGAAACCGGTCCTAGGAAGCTTGTTTCCGGTCCAGGGAAGGCATGGCTTGGCAGTTCGTTCTGGACTGTTCCCATGAGGCACAGGGTCAGACTGATTTGCATATGGCCATGTCTGAACTGGGGTGGCAGAGTGGGCTAAAGAACGGTGATGGATCAAACCCAGATCTGTTGACTGGGTGTGAGTGTTTGATTGGTTCTGATGCTCCGTCCATCACCACCCCCTTTTGTACCGCTTTGTTCGCCATAAGTTGGCAGGGTATGCTCAGACGTGAGTCCCTTGCTCACTTTGCCACTGGATTCAAGCAAGCCTGGCTGAAGACGGCTGAAATGCCAGAAACCGGTCCTAGGAAGCTTGTTTCCGGTCCAGGGAAGGCATGGCTTGGCAGTTCGTTCTGGACTGTTCCCATGAGGCACAGGGTCAGACTGATTTGCATATGGCCATGTCTGAACTGGGCTGGCAGAGTGGGCTAAAGAACGGTGATGGATCAAACCCAGATCTGTTGACTGGGTGTGAGTGTTTGATTGGTTCTGATGCTCCGTCCATCACCACCCCCTTTTGTACCGCTTTGTTCGCCATAAGTTGGCAGGGTATGCTCAGACGTGAGTCCCTTGCTCACTTTGCCACTGGATTCAAGCAAGCCTGGCTGAAGACGGCTGAAATGCCAGAAACCGGTCCTAAAGAAGCTTGTTTCCGGTCCAGGGAAGGCATGGCTTGGCAGTTCGTTCTGGACTGTTCCCATGAGGCACAGGGTCAGACTGATTTGCATATGGCCATGTCTGAACTGGGGTGGCAGAGTGGGCTAAAGAACGGTGATGGATCAAACCCAGATCTGTTGACTGGGTGTGAGTGTTTGATTGGTTCTGATGCTCCGTCCATCACCACCCCCTTTTGTACCGCTTTGTTCGCCATAAGTTGGCAGGGTATGCTCAGACGTGAGTCCCTTGCTCACTTTGCCACTGGATTCAAGCAAGCCTGGCTGAAGACGGCTGAAATGCCAGAAACCGGTCCTAGGAAGCTTGTTTCCGGTCCAGGGAAGGCATGGCTTGGCAGTTCGTTCTGGACTGTTCCCATGAGGCACAGGGTCAGACTGATTTGCATATGGCCATGTCTGAACTGGGGTGGCAGAGTGGGCTAAAGAACGGTGATGGATCAAACCCATATCTGTTGACTGGGTGTGAGTGTTTGATTGGTTCTGATGCTCCGTCCATCACCACCCCCTTTTGTACCGCTTTGTTCGCCATAAGTTGGCAGGGTATGCTCAGACGTGAGTCCCTTGCTCACTTTGCCACTGGATTCAAGCAAGCCTGGCTGAAGACGGCTGAAATGCCAGAAACCGGTCCTAGGAAGCTTGTTTCCGGTCCAGGGAAGGCATGGCTTGGCAGTTCGTTCTGGACTGTTCCCATGAGGCACAGGGTCAGACTGATTTGCATATGGCCATGTCTGAACTGGGGTGGCAGAGTGGGCTAAAGAACGGTGATGGATCAAACCCAGATCTGTTGACTGGGTGTGAGTGTTTGATTGGTTCTGATGCTCCGTCCATCACCACCCCCTTTTGTACCGCTTTGTTCGCCATAAGTTGGCAGGGTATGCTCAGACGTGAGTCCCTTGCTCACTTTGCCACTGGATTCAAGCAAGCCTGGCTGAAGACGGCTGAAATGCCAGAAACCGGTCCTAGGAAGCTTGTTTCCGGTCCAGGGAAGGCATGGCTTGGCAGTTCGTTCTGGACTGTTCCCATGAGGCACAGGGTCAGACTGATTTGCATGTGGCCATGTCTGAACTGGGGTGGCAGAGTGGGCTAAAGAATGGTGATGGATCAAACCCAGATCTGTTGACTGGGTGTGAGTGTTTGATTGGTTCTGATGCTCCGTCCATCACCACCCCCTTTTGTACCACTTTGTTCGCCATAAGTTGGCAGGGTATGCTCAGACGTGAGTCCCTTGCTCACTTTGCCACTGGATTCAAGCAAGCCTGGCTGAAGACGGCTGAAATGCCAGAAACCGGTCCTAGGAAGCTTGTTTCCGGTCCAGGGAAGGCATGGCTTGGCAGTTCGTTCTGGACTGTTCCCATGAGGCACCGGGTCAGACTGATTTGCATATGGCCATGTCTGAACTGGGGTGGCAGAGTGGGCTAAAGAACGGTGATGGATCAAACCCAGATCTGTTGACTGGGTGTGAGTGTTTGATTGGTTCTGATGCTCCGTCCATCACCACCCCCTTTTGTACCGCTTTGTTCGCCATAAGTTGGCAGGGTATGCTCAGACGTGAGTCCCTTGCTCACTTTGCCACTGGATTCAAGCAAGCCTGGCTGAAGACGGCTGAAATGCCAGAAACCGGTCCTAGGAAGCTTGTTTCCGGTCCAGGGAAGGCATGGCTTGGCAGTTCGTTCTGGACTGTTCCCATGAGGCACAGGGTCAGACTGATTTGCATATGGCCATGTCTGAACTGGGGTGGCAGAGTGGGCTAAAGAACGGTGATGGATCAAACCCAGATCTGTTGACTGGGTGTGAGTGTTTGATTGGTTCTGATGCTCCGTCCATCACCACCCCCTTTTGCACCGCTTTGTTCGCCATAAGTTGGCAGGGTATGCTCAGACGTGAGTCCCTTGCTCACTTTGCCACTGGATTCAAGCAAGCCTGGCTGAAGACGGCTGAAATGCCAGAAACCTTTCCTAGGAAGCTTGTTTCCGGTCCAGGGAAGGCATGGCTTGGCAGTTCATTCTGGACTGTTCCCATGAGGCACAGGGTCAGACTGATTTGCATATGGCCATGTCTGAACTGGGGTGGCAGAGTGGGCTAAAGAACGGTGATGGATCAAACCCAGATCTGTTGACTGGGTGTGAGTGTTTGATTGGTTCTGATGCTCCGTCCATCACCACCCCCTTTTGTACCGCTTTGTTCGCATAAGTTGGCAGGGTATGCTCAGACGTGAGTCCCTTGCTCACTTTGCCACTGGATTCAAGCAAGCCTGGCTGAAGACGGCTGAAATGCCAGAAACCAGTCCTAGGAAGCTTGTTTCCGGTCCAGGGAAGGCATGGCTTGGCAGTTCGTGCTGGACTGTTCCCATGAGGCACAGGGTCAGACTGATTTGCATATGGCCATGTCTGAACTGGGGTGGCAGAGTGGGCTAAAGAACAGTGATGGATCAAACCCAGATCTGTTGACTGGGTGTGAGTGTTTGATTGGTTCTGATGCTCCGTCCATCACCACCCCCTTTTGTACCGCTTTGTTCGCCATAAGTTGGCAGGGTATGCTCAGACGTGAGTCCCTTGCTCACTTTGCCACTGGATTCAAGCAAGCCTGGCTGAAGACGGCTGAAATGCCAGAAACCGGTCCTAGGAAGCTTGTTTCCGGTCCAGGGAAGGCATGGCTTGGCAGTTCGTTCTGGACTGTTCCCATGAGGCACAGGGTCAGACTGATTTGCATATGGCCATGTCTGAACTGGGGTGGCAGAGTGGGCTAAAGAACGGTGATGGATCAAACCCAGATCTGTTGACTGGGTGTGAGTGTTTGATTGGTTCTGATGCTCCGTCCATCACCACCCCCTTTTGTACCGCTTTGTTCGCCATAAGTTGGCAGGGTATGCTCAGACGTGAGTCCCTTGCTCACTTTGCCACTGGATTCAAGCAAGCCTGGCTGAAGACGGCTGAAATGCCAGAAACCGGTCCTAGGAAGCTTGTTTCCGGTCCAGGGAAGGCATGGCTTGGCAGTTCGTTCTGGACTGTTCCCATGAGGCACAGGGTCAGACTGATTTGCATATGGCCATGTCTGAACTGGGGTGGCAGAGTGGGCTAAAGAACGGTGATGGATCAAACCCAGATCTGTTGACTGGGTGTGAGTGTTTGATTGGTTCTGATGCTCCGTCCATCACCACCCCCTTTTGTACCGCTTTGTTCGCCATAAGTTGGCAGGGTATGCTCAGACGTGAGTCCCTTGCTCACTTTGCCACTGGATTCAAGCAAGCCTGGCTGAAGACGGCTGAAATGCCAGAAACCGGTCCTAGGAAGCTTGTTTCCGGTCCAGGGAAGGCATGGCTTGGCAGTTCGTTCTGGACTGTTCCCATGAGGCACAGGGTCAGACTGATTTGCATATGGCCATGTCTGAACTGGGGTGGCAGAGTGGGCTAAAGAACGGTGATGGATCAAACCCAGATCTGTTGACTGGGTGTGAGTGTTTGATTGGTTCTGATGCTCCGTCCATCACCACCCCCTTTTGTACCGCTTTGTTCGCCATAAGTTGGCAGGGTATGCTCAGACGTGAGTCCCTTGCTCACTTTGCCACTGGATTCAAGCAAGCCTGGCTGAAGACGGCTGAAATGCCAGAAACCGGTCCTAGGAAGCTTGTTTCCAGTCCAGGGAAGGCATGGCTTGGCAGTTCGTTCTGGACTGTTCCCATGAGGCACAGGGTCAGACTGATTTGCATATGGCCATGTCTGAACTGGGGTGGCAGAGTGGGCTAAGGAACGGTGATGGATCAAACCCAGATCTGTTGACTGGGTGTGAGTGTTTGATTGGTTCTGATGCTCTGTCCATCACCACCCCCTTTTGTACCGCTTTGTTCGCCATAAGTTGGCAGGGTATGCTCAGACGTGAGTCCCTTGCTCACTTTGCCACTGGATTCAAGCAAGCCTGGCTGAAGACGGCTGAAATGCCAGAAACCGGTCCTAGGAAGCTTGTTTCCGGTCCAGGGAAGGCATGGCTTGGCAGTTCGTTCTGGACTGTTCCCATGAGGCACAGGGTCAGACTGATTTGCATATGGCCATGTCTGAACTGGGGTGGCAGAGTGGGCTAAAGAACGGTGATGGATCAAACCCAGATCTGTTGACTGGGTGTGAGTGTTTGATTGGTTCTGATGCTCCGTCCATCACCACCCCCTTTTGTACCGCTTTGTTCGCCATAAGTTGGCAGGGTATGCTCAGACGTGAGTCCCTTGCTCACTTTGCCACTGGATTCAAGCAAGCCTGGCTGAAGACGGCTGAAATGCCAGAAACCGGTCCTAGGAAGCTTGTTTCCGGTCCAGGGAAGGCATGGCTTGGCAGTTCGTTCTGGACTGTTCCCATGAGGCACAGGGTCAGACTGATTTGCATATGGCCATGTCTGAACTGGGGTGGCAGAGTGGGCTAAAGAACGGTGATGGATCAAACCCAGATCTGTTGACTGGGTGTGAGTGTTTGATTGGTTCTGATGCTCCGTCCATCACCACCCCCTTTTGTACCGCTTTGTTCGCCATAAGTTGGCAGGGTATGCTCAGACGTGAGTCCCTTGCTCACTTTGCCACTGGATTCAAGCAAGCCTGGCTGAAGACGGCTGAAATGCCAGAAACCGGTCCTAGGAAGCTTGTTTCCGGTCCAGGGAAGGCATGGCTTGGCAGTTCGTTCTGGACTGTTCCCATGAGGCACAGGGTCAGACTGATTTGCATATGGCCATGTCTGAACTGGGGTGGCGGAGTGGGCTAAAGAACGGTGATGGATCAAACCCAGATCTGTTGACTGGGTGTGAGTGTTTGATTGGTTCTGATGCTCCGTCCATCACCACCCCCTTTTGTACCGCTTTGTTCGCCATAAGTTGGCAGGGTATGCTCAGACGTGAGTCCCTTGCTCACTTTGCCACTGGATTCAAGCAAGCCTGCCTGAAGACGGCTGAAATGCCAGAAACCGGTCCTAGGAAGCTTGTTTCCAGTCCAGGGAAGGCATGGCTTGGCAGTTCGTTCTGGACTGTTCCCATGAGGCACAGGGTCAGACTGATTTGCATATGGCCATGTCTGAACTGGGGTGGCAGAGTGGGCTAAAGAACGGTGATGGATCAAACCCAGATCTGTTGACTGGGTGTGAGTGTTTGATTGGTTCTGATGCTCCGTCCATCACCACCCCCTTTTGTACTGATTTCTTGGAGGCCATGTTGATTCACCTGGATGACTTCATCAAGTTCCCAACCCCTGAACAGATGACTGAGGTCAAGCGTGGATTCTATGCCCTGGGAGGGATGCCCCATGTCATTGGGTCCATAGATGGGACACATGTAGCTTTGGTACCACCACACGCACGGGAGGTGGCGTACCGCAATCGGAAGCACTACCACTCCATCAATGCCCTTGTGGTGTGTCTCTCCAACATGGTGATTTCACATGTCTGTGCTCGTTTTCCAGGATCAGCACACGATGCCTGATATGATGATGCAGCTGCGCAACGAACGGGCATGTGTTGTAGGTGGGTACAGTCTGTCTGTCTTCTATTCTGTATCGCCTACCAGCACGACCGCTTCACCACTTCTAACGATGACCATGTGCTTCCCATGTAGGGGACGCTGGCTATCCCAACATGCCATGGCTGATCACACCTCTCCGCAACCCCATCACGCCGGCACAGCTCCTCTACAACACCGCCCATGGCCGGACAAGGCGAGTGATAGAGAGGACGTTTTGCATGCTGAAGAGCCGATTCCGGTGCCTCCACAAGACCGGCGGTGCACTCCCTTATGCCCCGGCAAAGGTCTGCAAGATCTTCATGGTCTGCTGCATGCTGCACAACATGGCAGTTGAAAGAGCTGTGCCACTCATCCTGAATCAACATGACGAGGACCATCCACCCGTGGAGGACGAAGGGCTTGGCAATGGGGCTAGTGATGTGGAGGATGTGGAGCCGCAAGAGGACATCCGGACTCGGCTCATACGCGACTTCTTTGCTTAGTGGTGAGTACCAGTGTCTGAGTGTGCACGCATTGGTCCCCGTGTGGCATGCGTTGTGATGTGTGTCTCCACCTGCATGTATGGCACGTGACTCAGAGGTGTGTGTGGGTGTGTCACTGGAGTGATGGTGCCAGTGATAGTAGTATTTCCCCAGTCATTATAATGACCTAGCATGTTGTCATCCATACATGTGTCGAGTAAATGCACATGCAAGTGGCTGTGCTTTTTGTGGCTGACTTCTTGTGTGTCTCTCTTCCCCAGGTACCTGCACATGCCGTCTGCTGGTTGCATTGTTGTGGCACTGCTATTCATCATGGACATGACATCGTGGGCTGACTCAGCGTTACAGGCACGGACACGTTTGGAAGTCTCCATGGGGTAAGGGATGCATCTGGGGTGTATTGGGTGTGGCAGTTGTTCACGATGTATGCACACTGCCCCTGTCGATGTGTTGTTCCTCTGCAGCCATGTCGCATCCCCATGGGACACGACATGCAGCTGTGTACACCTGAATAGATGGTCTGCCTGGTTGACAGGCATCAGTGATGGGATAGGGGATTGTGATGATGGCATCAATGTGTGTGACACTGCCCTCGGCCACATACGGTTAGCATTGGCTGGACATGGTGTGGGACTTCGACATCAGCGGATCTATGGTGTATGGCAGGCTCTCCGTGTGCAGCTGTGGGTATTTAGCTGTTAGCCGACGCTTGTGTGCCACTTCCATGGCAAACACGCATGTGTGCTGCAGAAGGGGGGTGCCAGTGTTGGACCCACATGTTACTCCACATGATGTGTTCATGTGTACTTCGAGTGGCCTCTGCAATCCCGAATACATGTCTAATAAAGGTGTCCCTATGCCTCCAAGGTGCCTCTTCTCAGTCAATGCTGGTGTGTTGCCACGGTGCATCCTGCATGTCTGGCATGGTATTCCCTGATTGTGGCTATGTGTCAATGTGTCGAGTTGCAAGATGCAAGCTGTGTATGTGGGCTGAGACTGTGTATTGGGCATGATGTCCATGACTGTGTTGGTATTGTGACATGTGCCATCCCCATGCATCCAACGTTGGCCAGGCCCCCATTCTCGGCATCCACCGGACTCCGGCTTGCAGGACATGGTTCTGCCACCTGTCTACACATGCCTGGGTGCCCCCCAGGACACTGGACTGGATCCCTGACCACTGCGCATGACAGTTGCTGTACTCAATGTGTGTGTCAGCACGGTTGTTCGGCAACCCCCTCAGCTGGTTGGGCCCATCACGGGTGTGTATGGTGCTCCATGTCTGTCTTGCCTAATACACTGTGACCCATGTGTCCTGTGCCAGACTCAGGCCCCAGGGTGTGGATGGTTGAAGACAAAAGATGACTCAGGCATGTTTAGACTTTACAAGACACATGTTAGTTAATAATGCTACCAGCAGGCATCTACTCATCATAGTGTGATTTATTAGTGGGGGGGGGGGGCAAAGTAAGGGTCTTTCCGGGATGTTTGAATCCAAAGTTCAGTAGGGGAGTTGGGGTCCTTGCCATTGGAAATCCTCAGAGTCCATGCCACAGTCTTTGTCAACATTGGTCAGCCAGTGACCAGCAGGGCCATGTGGCAGAGAATGTCTCTTGATGCTGTGATGCTGTTGCTCCAGTGGGCCAGGTGCCAGGCCAGGTGTCCTGGGAGATGGTGATGTAGCAGCCACCCTCACTGTCCTTTCCGTGGACGACCCGGCCTCCTGCGGGGAACCTCAGCAGCAGGCCGTGACGACGTCTGGGATGCTCCGTCGGATGTTTCCTCCTCCTCCTCCTGATCCCTCCCTGTGGGTGGTGATGTTCTCCGCCTTCTGGCACAGGGAGGGTCGGCCATGGTGTCGGCCATCCGACGGAGTGTAGCGTGAATCCCCTGGAATGCCGTCACTTGCTCAGCCTGTCTGTCCTCCATCCTCCGTTGGTGTTGCAGTTGACAGGCATGTTGCTGGGCCTGCTGGGTCTTTATCTCATCGAGGCTCCCCTTGATCTCATTGAGGGTGGACACAACCTGGGCCATGCCCGTGGTGTCCTCCCGGTATGTGTCCAGGATGTTACGGACATGGGACAATGCGGGATCCCCAGCCAACTGGTCAGGCTCGCGCCTCCGCCGTCCTCCACTCCCACCACCCCTGCCCACTTGCGCCTGGCCTGCCCTTGTGGGCACATGGGGTCTCCGGGACCCCTGAGGGGTGGCATTGGCGTTGTCGCCTGCCTCCTCCTGGGTGCCCGGGACACCGTGTCCCTCCTGGCCAGTCTGGCTGCATTGTGGTGTTGGGGCAGGGATCCTGGGTGTCTCCTGGGATGTGGCAGGAGTGGGGGTGGTGGTTGGCCCGGTTGTACCTGACGCAGGTGCTGCAGGTGGTTGGACACCAGAGGGGCCAGGTTGGTCGGGGTCGTCCGCAGAGTGGTGAGAGTGGTCGCTGCCGGTGGGATCGGGCTCCTGCAGATCCAGGTCCTGTGAGTGTTCCCCCCCAGTGTTGGGGGGTGCACCACGACGTTGACCTGTGTGTGAGAGAGACAATGTTAATTTTGTCCATGCAACATCCATGTTTCATCATTTTCAAAGTTGGCACATTTCCTCTTGGAATTAGGATTGGTCTTGCATTCCACTCACAGTGCACTTGTGCATGGGTGTGTCCCTTGGGCACCACTTTGGCCCCTTTAACTATGTGTGGCACAGTCTTACTTGCTGCGTCAAGTGTGACTGCAGTCAGCAGTGGAGTGGGCAGGTGTGGCGAGCCATGCACTGTACATGTGCACATGGAGTGGATCCACACACTTATATGATCCAGGTAGCTGTCCTTGTGCTCGTGAACAGGTTGTGACATGGCCATGTGTTTTGCCATGGTGAAGAGGGGGGCTTCTGGCACTGGCCACCCTTGTCTACATGCACGCAGTCTACCTGCTGACGAGCAGACATTCACACACGCAACACGGCTGATTGGCTCTCCCTGTGTCTCGCTCCCTCTGTGTCCCCCTCTCCCTCCCTCTGTGTCCCCCTCTCCCTCCCTCCGTGTGTCAGCCTCCTCCCTCTGTCCGTCTCCCTCCCTCTCTGTCCCCCTCTCCCTCCATCTCTGTCCCCCTCTCCCTCCATCTCTGTCCCCCTCTCCCTCCCTCTCAGTCCCCCTCTCCCTCCCTCCGTGTGTCAGCCTCCTCCCTCTGTCCGTCTCCCTCCCTCTCTGTCCCCCTCTCCCTCCATCTCTGTCCCCCTCTCCCTCCATCTCTGTCCCCCTCTCCCTCCCTCTCTGTCCCCCTCTCCCTCCATCTCTGTCCCCCTCTCCCTCCATCTCTGTCCCCCTCTCCCTCCATCTCTGTCCCCCTCTCCCTCCCTCTGTGTCCCCCTCTCCCTCCCTCCGTGTGTCAGCCTCTGTCACCTCGGCCCAGCTTCCTGGGCACACACTGTTAGCAGATCTTTGAGTGGCCCTTGGATTGTTGATGTGAGTTTGTTTCTGATCTCCAGGCACCCATTGGGTGTAGTGTCTGTGTCTGTGCGCTGCTGCTGTGGTGGTGTGTGCTGCCACTCTTTCACAATGTTGGCTGTTCATTAGCTGCTGTCATGTGCAAAACAGTGCCTTCACCCCCATGTGTTGATGCAAGGCGTCCGCCATTTGCTGGCAAGTCATTCCTGTGTTGGGACACACTGTTTGTCTGGCTGTGACCTAGGCCATATGGGTAGAGTGAATTGTTGTCTGCTTCTGAGTT
The DNA here is from genome assembly GCF_964204655.1 of Triturus cristatus. Classification (NCBI taxonomy): domain Eukaryota; kingdom Metazoa; phylum Chordata; class Amphibia; order Caudata; family Salamandridae; genus Triturus; species Triturus cristatus. Next base: position 1,560,509,779 of record NC_140589.1, read on the forward strand.
GCACTATGTGCTTTTTTGGGCCCAGCCTCCCGCCATCCGGGTTACCGTGTCATGTGTTGTTGTCTTCTGTGGCCTGTGACTTGACATTGTCCAGCTGGGTGCATGGGGCATGGTGGCAGCAGTGGCATGTGCGTGCTCATGGAGTGTGGTTGAGTCATGCGATGGCTTGTGGTGGTTGCGTGCCTGTTGGTGATTTTGGTTGTGGATGCCGTTCCCCCCTTGTGAGGTGCGTTGTTTGTGTACTCACCCGGGTCTCGGAGTCCTTCTAATCCTTCGACTGCCTCCACCGGCAGTATGGCCATCACCCTCTCCTCCCAGGGATGGTACTGTACGGGTCTGCGGGAGGGCCCTCCTCCGGTGGCGTTGGCCTGGTCGTGTTCATCCTGCCTCTTGGCTCGGACCCTCCTCCGCAGATCGTACCACCTGTTCTGGCATTCCTGCTTGGTCCGTCTGGTGTCCGCAACAGCATTCACAGCATCGACGATGGTCTGCCACATGGCAGTTTTTGCTGCCAGGCTGGTGCTTCTGACCAATGTTCCAAAGATCTGTGGCTCGACTCTGAGGATTTGATCAACAAGGACCTCCAATTCTCGGTTACTGAACTTTGGATTCTTGGTGGTGGGCATGGTGAGGGGTGTGGGTGGGGATGGTGGGGGGGGTGTGTGGATGTTGGGGGGTGTGTGGATGGTTGTGTGTGTGTGTGTGTGAATGTGATGAGGGGGTGTTTGTGAGGGTGGTTGTGTGAAGGTGTGCAAGTGTAAGGTGTGGTGTAGCTTGTAGTGTGGTTCTGTGGTGTCTGGCAGCAGTGAGTCTGTTGCAAAGGCTCATGGTTTGTGTGTGTGGGCCCTTTTTATTGGTCCATTGGTGGGTGTGGCTGTGTTTGAATCTTGGGTGGGTTGGTTATAAGGAGTGGTGGTGTATTTGGCCTCTGTTTGTTTTTGGCAGTTGCAGGTCAGTGAATGTGTTGTTTTAGTGGTTGTTGGACATGTTTAGTGGCTTTGTGCCATTCGAATGGTGTATTCTTGTGTTGTTTTGTTTTGTCCTGGTTGTGTACGTGCGTTTTGAGCGTGTGTACGGTGTGTACATGGGCCATTTGGTTGTACGGTGCTGTCCTTGTGTGTGGGTTGGTACGACTCGTACATGCGGTGGTGATGTTGGGGCCTGGGGTGCGCTCCGTACTTAGGAGGTTGTGTTGGGGGTAGGACCGGAACGTACTGGGGTGTACATAGACTGTGGCACGACACGTACTGGGGTGTGGGTACACGGGGGTACGACACGTACTGGGGTGGGGGTACGACTGGAACGTACTGGGGTGTACATAGACGGTGGTACGACACGTACTGGGGAGGGGGTAGGACTGGAACGTACTGGGGTGTACATAGACGGTGGTACGACACGTACTGGGGTGGGGGTAGGACTGGAACGTACTGGGGTGTACATAGACGGTGGCACGACACGTACTGGGGTGTGGGTACACGGGGGTACGACACGTACTGGGGTAGGGGTAGGACTGGAACGTACTGGGGTGTACATAGACGGTGGTACGACACGTACTGGGGTGGGGGTAGGACTGGAACGTACTGGGGTGTACATGGACGGTGGTACGACACGTACTGGGGTGGGGGTAGGACTGGAACGTACTGGGGTGTACATAGACGGTGGTACGACACGTAATGGGGTGGGGGTAGGACTGGAACGTACTGGGGTGTACATAGACGGTGGCACGACACGTACTGGGGTGGGGGTACGACTGGAACGTACTGGGGTGTACATAGACGGTGGTACAACACGTACTGGGGTGGGGGTACGACTGGAACGTACTGGGGTGTACATAGACGGTGGTACGACACGTACTGGGGTGTGGGTACACGGGGGTACGACACGTACTGGGGTGGGGGTACGACTGGAACGTACTGGGGTGTACATAGACGGTGGTACGACACGTACTGGGGTGTGGGTACACGGGGGTACGACACGTACTGGGGTGGGGCTACGACTGGAACGTACTGGGGTGTACATAGACGGTGGTACGACACGTACTGGGGTGGGGGTACACGGGGGTACGACACGTACTGGGGTGGGGGTACGACTGGATTGTACTGGGGTGTACATAGACGGTGGTACGACACGTACTGGGGTGGGGGTACGACTGGAACGTACTGGGGTGTACATAGACGGTGGTACGACACGTACTGGGGTGGGGGTACGACTGGAACGTACTGGGGTGTACATAGACGGTGGTATGACACGTACTGGGGTGGGGGTAGGACTGGAACGTACTGGGGTGTACATAGACGGTGGTACGACACGTACTGGGGTGGGGGTACGACTGGAACGTACTGGGGTGTACATAGACGGTGGTACGACACGTACTGGGGTGTGGGTACACGGGGGTACGACACGTACTGGGGTGGGGGTACGACTGGAACGTACTGGGGTGTACATAGACGGTGGTACGACACGTACTGGGGTGGGGGTACGACTGGAACGTACTGGGGTGTACATAGACGGTGGTACGACACGTACTGGGGTGGGGGTAGGACTGGAACGTACTGGGGTGTACATAGACGGTGGTACGACACGTACTGTGGTGGGGGTACGACTGGAACGTACTGGGGTGTACATAGACGGTGGTACGACACGTACTGGGGTGTGGGTACACGGGGGTATGACACGTACAGGTGTGGGGGTAGGACTCGGACGTACTGGGGTGTACCTAGACGGGTGGGGGTGTACATACACGGGGGGTACGTGTCGGACGTACGGGGGCTGGGGGGAGTGTTGGGCGCGTATGCGGGCACATGTCTCCATGTTTGCTGTAGGAGTTCGGTGCGGACGGTGTTTTTTCCATACGGTTGTAACCTCGGACGCACGGGATGGATCGTGATTCCTCGGTCGGACTTGACTTTTCACGTTTGTACGGTGAATCGTCCGAGGAAGTGTCGGACACATTTTCCGACCCGAGGACGTGTGGGGAAATATTCCCAATGCGGTTCGTATGGACTTTTTACCATGTGAATCGTGATTGCCAGTTCGTACGGCACTTGTACGATTCGTACGGTAAAAAGACCGGATACGAGTCGCACGGGGGAATTTTTTACCGGATCGTGATCGGCACCTAAGTAGTGTAAACATTTATAAAGATTCTGTCTATGGCCCAAGTTTCTTGGAAAGTATAAACATCTTTTCCCCCCACAAATAGCAACCAATCATTATCCGTGAGATTAGATCTAATCCCTGATAGGTTCCATGAGATCAATGACAAATCTTTTTGTGTACCAGTATGTGCTGGATTACCAGGACCTCCTGATCCTATAGTGATCAATTGCAAAGATGTACTAGCAGAGGTGGCATCAAACACACCAAGGCTGGTCGCATGGTCTGGGCCACCAAGATTAACAACAGAAGCTTGTATCATTTCTGGTGGGCCTATCAGTGATCTTCCTTTTGGGGGTTTAGGTGTCAAAATATGATGGAAAGAATTGTGGTCTACTATAGACTGGGTGTGATCAAATTCCCTCTGTTTAGGGCCTATCTGTACAGGAGCAGGGAACATGGTCTTTGCCAGTTTCTTAGCATGCTCCTCTAGAGTTATCCAACTATAGATAAGCCCCCTCCGACTAATTGGCCCCTGAATATCCTATGTCGATACATGGCCCAAACCCTTGTCATATACCATGGGGAGAGAAATTGTTAACTTCTTTGGGACATGCTCCATGCACTTTGCCTCAAACTCAAGCATCCCAAATTCTCTTCATCACAAGCCCCAAAACTACCCATAGGTCTATTTACTGGGTTAGTCCCTGTAGAAGTTTCATTCAGCCAATCATTATCACTGAAGTCGCTAAAATCTGGCTGATTTTCTGGCTCTCTTCTAGGGACATGTTGCCTGCCAGGGACATCCCTGACCTAATCTGGATTTCGGTGGCAACATTATAAATCCTCCGGGCATCGATAGATAGTAACCCTTCCACAAACATATAGTCCCTCAAAACTACACTTACAACATCATTAATCTTTCCAGGTGTCTCAGTGCGCTCTACTCTTAGGACATTGCTCCTGATAATAGAGCGGCATCCCTTCACGTGTCTAAGCCAATGGGTACCTTTATTGGCCAGGAAGTCCTCACTCTCTCAGCTCCTCGGGGCTACGTTGGGGGCATGGTTTAAAAAGAACTGTGCCTGATGAACAATAGGTTGCTGTGGTCTTGTGGCCTCGGGCCTTCTCTCTAATAGTGGTAGGGGTATCAAGGACGGGGCAGGGTACATACCTGATTGAATCTATCATGGTAGCTAAAAATGTCTATATTCTCCCCTGGTCCCGCTCTCTCCCTTCCCCGTACTGATTTAAGACCGGGGCACTTCCATTTTCGTCTTCTTACTCAATCCTCTCCCTACCATAGCCAGTTCCCTTGAGGTTCCTAGTTTGCAAAAGCAAATTAACAGCTGGGCCAGATTATTGTTGTACCACTCAGCCATGGCAAGCCGAGGCTTGTTGAGCTATGGGATATGCTTGAGCCGGGTCTGTGGACCCGAAGAGAGAGTTAGGGGTGAAAGAAACTGTCTTGCATGTGAATCAGAGCTGACAGGATGGTCTAGACCTTTCCAAACCAAGGCAGATGTAGGAATTGTTTGGACCCTCACTTGTGAGTTGACTATTCTGCCATCTAGAGATTTTATTGTCTGTTTCAAAGCCAAAATCTCAACCCTGAGCCCTCCAACCATCTCAATCAATGTTGTTAAGTCAGTGGAACCCCCAACTGATTCAAATCAGTAACTCTCCCCCCAACAAAAATTTGTATTGTTTGTGATGCTGTCCTGGGGGCTTAGGACCTTATACCTATTTTCCCATATGATGTCTGGGTTTACAACAGTCACTGCATTCTCCTCGAGTAGGGAATTGGAAACACTAGAACAAAAGTGAGAGTCCAGTATATAGTCATTATGAGGCAGGAAAACAGTCATTTTCCTCCTAAATATTTTTGGGACACTTTTCTTGGACCTTTTTATCTTGCCTTGGCATGGCTGGTAGTTAAGTGAGACCTCTGAATTCTGCTCAGAGATCTGCTCCACTGGAGAGATCAGTATTTCATTCACCTCTTCTAAGATGCCATCTATCCGGTCAATAACGCAGTTTGCGCCTGCTGACCTTAGGCCTTTTTTGGCGGTAGTTAGGCCCGGTGCTACCTCCAGGACCTTGTGCTTCCCTATAATTGTTCAAGCCGGGATGCTGGGGGTAACCCAGAACACAGCACTCCTTAATGGAGCACACCAGACACAGATATGAAAAGAAAAAGGTTCCCCCCCAAAAATGTCACTCACAGTGGTTCAAACTCAGTGACTCACTTCCCCTGGTCTTGTAGAGCTGCTGCCGCCTCCACCCATACACTGCCTTTGTTAGGCATCCTAGGTTCAGGTGTTCAGGTGTCCAGGTGCTCGGGTATCTCAGGAGCATGTACTTTTTCAGTGCCATCCATATGAAGGTAGTCATAGGAGCTCCATGTGACTCTAGTGGTAAATCTCAACAATTTCAATATGTTTTGCTTATGCTGGATCCATGAACATATGTGCAGAGAGGGAGAGAGAGGGCGATAAATCAGTCCAACTGCTTGAAGGCCAAAACCCCACTTCTAGGCTCCCTTCGTGAGTGGAAAGCTGGCGCACAAATCAGCAGATCTAACACAGTTTCCAGAAATACATTGTAGCCAGTCAGCTTTGGGAGCAGATTTTCACTCTTGACTCCGATACATGATGGCAGACTTAAAGCACGGAATGCAGCATATACTGTGTAGTAGGTTCTCTCTTGCCTTTAGTGGAGATCTATTAGTGGCCTTCATCTATTAAAAAAAAAAAGCCAAAATAAGGTTATTTGTGTATTCACTCCATGTCCCAACGCTTCAGCACCTATTTAGGACCCAAGTAGGATACCACGTTGCTCAATCACAGTTGCCCTGGTGTTCCTGCACCGGGTTTACTGGGAGCAGGAAAGTTGGAAAATCAGCCCCGTAAAATGACATGCGTATTAAGCAGGGATTTGGCAAACAAAAAGAGCTCGCCCCTTGCTCAGACCCTACTTTGGTATTGGGGAGCACAGAGCATTTCCACCTGCCAACACACAATCTGCACTTTCCCTGACACCTCCCCAAACGCCCTCCTTTGGTCAAGTCGTAAATGGTATCGGAATGTGCCAGAAATAAGGAACCTGCTTGCAGTCAATTTCTTGCAATTGCACGGTGCAGACCAGCAAATTTGGTACACCTCCAATGTTCACATTGTAATCGGGGCCTTAAAGTTTATTTTTACAGTGTAAACTGTTTGGTTTTAGTAGTTTTAGGCTAAGATATATCTCATTTAACTTGATACTCACAGCCAGCAGCCCCTTCTGCACTACTCCAGGGATGTCATGCATTATGTCAGTGGTGATAGCACCTGCCAGCAATCTGTGAACTTTGTATTTTAATTTGTGTGAGTTTCCTGAGTATCCAAATTAGCAAATCAAACGGACATCCTTGACTCAGAACTTTATTAGGAAAGAGGTACTGTGCCTCCACTTCCGTCACAACTTACTACAGCGCACAAGAGTTCATGCACAGCTTGACCCAGGTTTATTGGAATAATTTTATAAGTGGCTGCTCTCGCCTTCATTTTAAAAGAAGAAATGTTTTGAACATATTTCCAATATTGCTGAAAGAAGCATTTAAGAGCTGTTCTCTAACCTGAAAATATGAAACATTGTTCCCTTGTTCATGATTATGATACTTTCTAACTCTAAGGTGCCGATTCCGATCTAGGTCGAAAAGCTCTCTGCCCGAGCCGGATCCGGAGTGTTTTCCGACCGAGCCGGAGTCCTGCAGTCTGACCGAGCGAGTACGATGCGGCCATATGCTGCCGGACTCGGTTCGGTCGGACTCCCACAGAAGTCAATGGGAGCCGGTCGTAAAACCCGTACATGGGCTCCCATTGACTGAATGGGTATGTCTCGTACAAGGGCGCCCCCTACAGTGGGTACGCGTTGGTGCCATCCGCACCATACATGCCTGTGTTGGAGACTGTGTCTGAGTCGTAGGGCTGCGGGCGACAGTGGTCCGACACGGACCCCCAAAGGCAACTTCCCAGACGTTTTGCGAGCCGGACACTCCGGCTTGCACCATCTGTCCGACGCGTGCATCATACTGGCTCGGTCGTAAATCGCATCCATTGCACGCCACGGTTAGCTTACGGCTGCGACGTATGGAGCGGTTCGGACCCTGAAACGACACGGTCGGTGAATTTCACATAGCTCGCATTGTACTTGCTCGCTCGTACAGCTGTACGAGTCGGGCGGAAAACACGCGTACTGCTCATGGTTTTTCCGGCTGGATCGCGTTCGGTGCCCTTCCGACCCGGATCGGAATCGGCCCCTAAATGTCTGTGAAATTTAAACAAATTGGGTTGCCCATCAATCAGTCAGGCTAGTCTTCTTAAGTATGATCAGTGTTTTATATCTGGCATGCAATTTTCTGCTAGCCGAGCAAGTATTTAAATGATAGCAAAAGATGGATGATCCTAAGGAATACTCCTAGACACACACGCCTAGGGTTACAAAGATTTTGCATAAGGCCTGCATCACTTTTTTGACACAGTCCTGACTCAAAATCTTTTTTGGATTTTACTAAGCTACATGAAGCCTAGTTTGCATGGCTTTGCACAGCTCTGTAAAAAAACAACTGCAATGCAGCATACAGCTCTGTCTTGCCTTATCTTGCCATGAGTAAGCATTTCATGGATTGAGCATGGGTGTTCCTGTGCACCTATCCATGTAGTCTGATGCAAACCTGTTGGACCTGGCCCTTCCTGCAGGTTCACATTACCAAACATTTCACCTTTACCCTCCACTTTTTGCTGAATTCGTTTTGTTGACCTTAGGACTCTGCATTTTACCACTGCTAACCAGTGTTAAAGTGCTTGTGCTCTCTCCTCTTAACATGGTAGAATTAGCTTTCACACAATTGCCATATTTAATTTACTTATAAGTCCCCAGTAAAGTGGAACTACATATGCCCAGGGCCTGTAAATTGAATGTTAGTGGTGAGCCAGAAGCACTGATTGTGTCAATCACTTAAGTAGCCCTTTAAATAGTACCATCATACCAAAATATTATGTTCACATTATCGTGATATGGAAATATCACCATCAAGAATATAGTTTTTAAGGTAAAATATCGAAGTCATTAATATCGTTTACAAAAAGATAGGGGCTGATTATGACTGGCCGTGCTGTACTGGCTCTGCACCAGCTCAGTACCGCCAAAGCCATGCAGGGACCGCAAACCAGATTACGAGTTGAACTTGTGTCTAGCAGGCTTTTCCTGTCTTTTCTTTTGCCATTCCCACAGCGGTGCCATGAAAACGGGCTCAGTAATGGAATGGAAATGTTCCAGAACAGCATTGACTGTGAAGTCCATGCTGTCCTGGAACTTAGGGTGCATGCGAACAGGTGGGGTTTGTAGGGGTAAAGGGTGGTAAGGTAATTAATTTTAAGTAATTAATAGTTTATTTTCAATTACAAATATTTATTTAATTGATAATCAATTATGTTAATTGTGCAATATTTCTATTTTATGTGCATGTTGTTGGGTTTTTACAGGGACAGTGTGGGAAGTAATGGATTTGTAATTAATTATTAACTTTTTGTTAATTAATATTAATTATGAATTGATAATCATGTTAACTTTGTATATATTCTTTATGTGTGGGTGGTGGAGTTTTTAGGGGTAAAGGGTGAGGAATAAACTTATTTAAATTAATTAAGAATTTGTTGGTAAATTGTATTTCTTATTTAATTGACATGTGCCGGTTGTAGGGTTTATAGAGGTAAAGTTAATACATTTTAAATAATTAATAGTTAGTTTTTAACGAATAATATTGCTTTATTTGATTATTTTTTTATGTTAATTGTGCAATTACTTTTTTTTATTCTAGATGTGGGTTGTGAGTTTTGAGGGGGTATAGGTTGGGAAGTAAATTATTTTAAGCAAGTAATAATTGTTTTTTAATGTTAATTATTAAACTGATAAATAATTATGTTAAATTTTAGGAGTGTGTTGTGTGATTTGTGGGGTTATATTGTGAGAAGTAAATCAATTATAATTAATTATTAATTACCATTTAATTAATGATATCTAGTTTGTTGATAAATATTTATATTAAAATTGTAAATAATTTGCCTTTTAAAGTTAGGTTTTAGGTGCAGGTTGTCAGTTTTTTCGGGTTATGGGATGGGAGATAACTACATTTAAAAATGTTAATACATTTTTTTTGTTAATAAATCATTTCAAAATAAAAATATTTATTTGTATGACAATTATTTTTGCATTTTATTCATAATAATATTTGTTGTTATTTGTAATATGTATTTAACATTGTATTTAACATTGTAATATGTTTTAATTTTGTAATATTAAAATATATTTTATTTTCTTCCCATTTATTTATATTTTTCTTTATTTACTTATTAAGCATTTTAGTGTTTTGAAGATAATTTATTTGTTTTTACTGATGCTCTGACTTAAGTGGGAATAGTAAATGTTACCACTCCGCAATCCAACACTTTCTCAACTGATTCACTGAGTTGAGTGGGAATAGCAAATTTTACCCCTCCCCAATCCAACACTTTCCCTATTGTTGCACGCATTGGAATGGGACTAGTAAATGTTATCCATCTACAATCCAGACTAGAGTGAGAATATTACATTTTATATCTCTGTTATCCCTCAATTTCCCTACTGTTATACTGTCTGGAGTGGGAATGGTAAGTTTTACCCCACTGCCATTGAAAACGTTTCCCTACTGTTGCACTTATTGGAGTGGTTATAGTAAATTTTACCCATCCACAATCCAAGACTTTCCCTACTGTTTCAGTGACTGAAGTGAGAATAGTTAATTTTACCTCCCCACAATCCACCACTTTCCCTACTGTTCAACTGACTGGAGTAGGGATAGTACATTTTACCCCTACGCAATCCAAGACTTTCTCTACTGTTGTATTCTTTTGGAGTTGGAATATTAAGTTTTACCACTCCGCAATCCAACACTTTCCCTACTGTTGCATTGACTGAAAGGAGAATTGTAAATTTTACCTCAGTTTAGTACTTTTGTGTTGTGTGAAGTGGGAGTAGTACATTTTTTAACAAACTCACTATAGTACAGCTGCATACTTTTGTATAAGTTGCAGTGGAAATAGTATATGTGTTAAATGTAACATTTTATCATTTATTTTATATTTTTACAATTTATGTTATGTTTTTGTTTATTTAAAATCATAATATATATAATTATAAATGTTTTAATGTGTAAAATATATTTATTAATTTCTAAGAATTGTATGTTATTTACTTTTTTATTTTAATTAAAATGGTTTGTTTTAAAAAAAAAATTTAAAAAAATGTGTTATCGATATATGTATATGTATTTATTTGTTATATTGTTATATTATTTTAAAATTGTGAATGTATAATATAATTTAAAGGTATAATTATAATAATTGTTTTAGTAGATATTTGTAAATATATATATATTAATTATCATATGAGTGTTTAATTTTTTTCAAAATAAGTTTATTTGTTAAATTTGTTAAAATATACATTACATCTATTTTTTTAATTAATGTTGCTATTTAACATTTTAATTTATATATTTAAAAAAATGATATTTAATACGATATTTACAGCAAATTTTTTTTCAATATTTTTGTACTTACCGTTATAAGTATAGGATGATGATATTTTTGACATCAATATTTTAGTTACAATATTTTGCTAAGGGGATATTTTTGGTGGCGATATTTTGTCAGTGAACCTCTTTAAACATGTCTGAGGACTGCCATTGCAGCCAGTGTTTGCAGTTTTAATCTGCCATTTCCACCTGGCAAAATAAACCTTTTGCCCGGCCCAATCCTGCCTTTTTAATACATATAGCTTAGCTCACCCCTAAGGTAGGCCCTAATCAGCCCTCATGGCGGGGTGCATTGTATTTAATAAGTAGGACATGTAATTTTACGTTTTACATGTGCTGGTAGTGAACAACTCTTAAATTCATGTTTTACTATTACAAGGCCTGCTTCTCCCTTAGGATCACATTGGAGTTATCTTATTACATTTATTAGGCTGTAACATCCAAATGAGAACAGGTAAAAAGTTCATGTCTGGTATCTTTGGAATTATAATGAAAGATCCCCTTTTATGATGAAGATGGATTTCTTATTACAATTTGAAAATTGAACTTTTAGGAAGTTGGCATTTTCCTGCCTTAGCTACTTATTTCCTCCAGCCTGACTCTGGGTCACATGACTGGGTGTACTTGTCAGCTGGTCTTTGTGTATTCTGCTTAATCAGCCACACAGAATAGATGTGCTTGGATGGGCCATCGCTGAGAGGATCAGAGGGCTGAGCTGGGCACAACCCTACTTACATTTGAATAGGCTGTGTCCTGCCTTCACACAAAAGATTGCATACCCCTTGTAGTTAGCCTGGAGCCAGGGCCAAGGATTCAGGAAACCTGTGCACTATAACTTCAAAGGGAATCCTCTAGAAGCGTATCCCACTTCAAAGGAGGCACCAGGTATAAATATTGGACCTCATAAACTAATTCTTCAGTACACTCCTGGGCCTGTGGATACTACAGATGAAGGAACATAGTGCTGCTCTGCTGCCAGGAGGATTGCCACTCTGCTGCCCTGCTACCCTGCCGGTCTGCTTGCTGAAAAGAAAGATTGGACATACACCCTTCATTCCAGGCTGAAGTGACTCCAAGAGTCAGCCAGCTGACCTCTTATTCTGAACTACACAGACATACCAAGCTCCAAAGGCTCCCTGCGACTGCCTAGCTCGGCGATGCCTGGACATGCAACTGGACCTGCCGGAGACCTGAAAGCCTCTGCTGGAGCTAGTTCCCAGACCCCAAGTGGTGTCCCTCAGGTCCAGGACCCATGGTGTGGCTGGGTTTACCTCCCCTGAAGATTTTGGGCTCCTTGCAAATGGGCCTGGTTGTGCAAAGACCTTGCCGCGTGCGCCAGCGACAGTGCAAAGTTCCGGCAAACCAACTATTCACTTTATAGCATTGACCTCCGCAGTGACTGCCAATGTCAAAACCCAACTCTTACCAATCATGACAAGATCTTCATACTACAGAAACAAACATCTGCGATGCCCGACCAGCTCTTTGCTCTACTTCAATTGCTCTCACTGCTCCCCGCGGCCCCTTCCACTGCAAACGGAACTCTTAGCACTGGACTGAGAGGGCAACTGTTTCAGCGGGAGCAACTGGGTCCCTGTATGCGACTTGCGCTCCATTGTGGTCGGCTTGAACTTGTGACTTTCTCTCGGTCTTGCATGACAAAATAGCCGCAGGAGGCACTTTTTGGTGCTATTTTTACCTAAATCTTTAAAAATTCATAACTTCTTTTTTACTGATTGTTTTTTTGCCATTTTAGTGTCAAACTATTTATTACATTAAGTTTTATGTTTATGAGTTGGTGTGGGTTTTACTTGTATTGTGTTTTCACTTTATTACTGATTGAAGTGCTACATAAAAACTTTATATATTGCCTCTAAGTTAAGCCTGTCTGCTCTGCATCAAGATATCAGAAGGTTGAGCACAGGTTAACTTGTTGTTCGATTGTGATTTCACCCTTACAAGGATTGTGGTTACTTCTTAAGTAGGGCCCCCCCCCCTTAACCAGCAACCCAGGTTCATACAAAACCCATATTTACTAATATCAATAAACATAGGTTTGCACCAGAATGGTGTGCCTAATCGGTTTCTCCCTGTAACTTCCTCTTTGCAGTTGTACTGCATTCTGCAGCAACCTTGTAAAGAGGAATAAGCCTCTAAGAACAGTTTTTTTGATCAGGATAGTGTCCTTTACAGCACAAAATCTATTCTGACCACAATGCATGCACCCTTGCATCATGGCACAAGGGTGCCTGCATTGGCGGGAGGCAGACATGAGTGCACCAGTGCTATGAGAAAGCAGAACTGTACCGTATCTTAGTAGATTTGGCACATTTCTGCTTTCTCCCTTTGATGCAATGCAGTGCAGCAGCTTCCCTTGCTGCACTGAATCAAAGTTTAGTAAATCTGTTCCTGAGTGTGGGGGTGATTTGCATAATCAGGCTAAAACATTTTGGTTTCTATTGATGAAAAATGAATGGTCTCTTTCCAGTGCAGGTCCAGACATTTCTGGAAGGCGCCTGATATTTGAAAGTGGAAAATGTGCAAAATTAAAGTTGCCATGTTCTTCCAGTGACTAGCCCCTAAAACCTATTTTTGCTGGCAGCTGGATCCTAGAAAATGTCAAAATGTAGACTATAAACTTAAATCTGTAGCTTTCAATAGGAAACAGCTGAAATAGACTTTCAAGGAATATTTTTCATATTTATTAAAAATTCAATTAATTGATGAAGTTGGATTTTTAATAAACATTTAGGAGAATAACTTTTAGAAAGTTACCTTTTCATTTCCAAAATTACTGAAGGCTAATTTGCATTAGCCTGACAGCAGCTCTCAACCAGTGCTTGAACTTAATGAGATGTGAAAATTGTTATATAACCACGAATGCCCCAGGAGAGGCCTGGGGGCGGGAACCAGAGGCACGGGGTGCTAGGAGCAGGCAGCCTCCAAAATATAATGTTCAACACAAATGGGCCGCTCCCAAACAAGGGGCCGAGGTGCTACAGTATAATTCTGTGAGTGCAGGCATCTTATTAAAAGTGAAAGACTGGTCTCACATACCACCTGGTGTCATGCTTCAACATTGACCAGTCCTCGTCCTCTAAAAACTTGGTTTGATAGAGGGCGGGCATACACCTGACGACAGGGATACACTTCTAAACTAAGTGTGGGCCCTTCAAAGAGAAAAGTGAGGTTTAATTTAGCTGGCATCTACATGGTAATTAAAATAAGTGATCGGTGTACTGGGGATTCTATTGTCCCCCCACCGTATTGAATGTGGTTGACATGTTTCTGCCAGTTGGCCCAATAGGATCCATGGCATTCATCAGGACCTAGAAGGTCTCATTATTAACCACTAATGGGTGAGTGTCGCTAAAGGGGGTACAAAGTAAACCTCTGCTCTCGCTGCAGGGGCCCCATATTTTTGTCCATATGCCCAGGGATCCCCTGCTTTCATAAACCACCCTCTCCGCCTGCATACACCAGTCCATGTCGGACTCCCAGTCAGTATATCTAAGCGTAACTCCTCCCTCCCATGGTCTGGCGATATTGCGTTTTGCCACCATGCAGCCCAACGAGACCCACATTTGTTCAGTTCTGAATAAATCGGTAGCCTCCCAGATGTTCAATAGACTAAGCAGAGGGGAAGCCTCAATAGGTTTATGACATATCTGGGACATGGTGGGCACAATCCTATCCCTTTACCGCTGAAGGACAGGACATTCCCACAACTGGTGTAAAAAGGTACCAGTGGAACCACAGACCGGGGAGCCAAGAAGCCCCATCTTAACAAGGGCTGAACTAGTGTAGTAGTCTGTGGAGTATTTTAAGCTGTATAAGTTTGAAACGGGAAGGGATAGCCATCTCCCGGGGCAAAGCCAGGGCCTCCCTCCAATCCTCATCGCTCATGTCCTCTACATCATTAATCCATTTTTTACATATTTTATCATGAGTCTCAGGTGAATTATTGAAGATTTTACGATAGCTCAGTTAGATGGCTTTTTCTGGGAGGTAATCATCCAGAAGCCTGTCTTCCAAAGGCGGGGAGAAACGTGGGTCAGAACCCTTGGGAAATGCTTTATATAATTCACTTCTTGCCTGAAGATATCTAAAGGTTTCCCCCTCGTGCAGTTGGTACTGTGTCTGCAGTTCGTCGGACGTTACAACCTCGCCCTTTGCCCACAGGTCCCCAACCTTAGAGAGACCAATAAGGTCCCATTTGTCAAACCCCGGCTGCCTTGAGAGCATACCTAATTGACAGGACTCTAACAGTGGAGTAACACATGTGATCTTGCCCTACCAGCCCAAAGCAGCAGTTACAGCATGCCAGATGGAAACCATGGTAGAAGTCGGGGTATATTTAGGTGTGTATCCTGTCCCTCTGTAAAGTGCCCTCAAATAGTTGCCTGCAATCATATTGTGCCTGTCCATTCTATATGCTAGGTCTGTAATAGGTCGGTGCGTCCAATGATTAAGGACCGCCAGTTGTGAGGCTCAGACGTATGCTGTAATGGCTGGCAAAGCAATACCCTCGTCATACCAGCTTTTCGTGAGCTTGGCGAGAGCGATTCGGGGCGTGCCGTTGTTCCAAAGCAGAGTGCGTACGTCGGAGTCAAGTGACTGAAAGTATTGAGGTGGAACTAAATATGGCCTATTCTGAAAGGCGTAAAGGAAACAGGGAAGTGCCATCATTTTATAAAGGTCAGCTCTACCTAGTAGTGTAAGAGGTAATGTTTTCTAATACTGCATGTCAGCTCAGAGATGATGTAAAGGAGATAAGAGATTTCGTTGGTGGAAAACCCCAGCATCTCTCGTGATACATATGCCAAGATATTCAAAATTGTCTGTGACTTTGTTGGTGTTGCAACTTAAAGCGTAGACCAATGATTTATCCCAGTTGATGGTGTAATCAGAGTATTTTTGGAAGAGAGCAAAAATATGTAATATCCAGTGGATCGAAGATCGGGGTCTGGCCAAATAGAGGAGGATGTCGTCGGCATAGAGGGAGATTCTATATGACCACTCTGGCGACCAATTACGTCCCAGAATAAGGAGATCACCCCTAATCCATAAAGCCAGAGGCTCCAGAGCCAAAGTAAACAACAGTGGTGAGAGGGGACAACCCTACCTTTACCCTTTCCCAACTGGAAGATTGCCGACCTACCACCGTTAACCGCGGTCCGGGCCAGGGGTTTTGAATAAAGTAGACGCACCCAGGATTAAAAACGACCACCAAATCCGTATCTCTCGAGTGAGGCAAACAAGAAGGGCCATTCTATCATATCGAAAGCCATCTTGGCATCTAAGGACATAATCACTGAATCCTCTAGTGTGGCAGAGGCCCTGCCCAGTACCCAGAAAAGGCAACGGAGATTGAGCGCGGTGTTCCTAGCAGGCATAAAGCCAGACTGGTCTGGGTGTATCAGTTTGTGGAGATCTGGTGAGAGGCGGAGGGCCCACATTTTGGCTAATATTTTAACGTCCGGATCAAGGAGAGAAATAGGTCTGTATGAACAGCATTGCTCGGCGTGTTTCTCCTTTTTGTGTATGATGGCAATATTTGCTAATCTCTGCGATTCAGGCAGAATTCCCCGAGCAGCACTCTCCTCATACATTTGCATGAGAAACGGCGCAATCACTGAGGAGACAGTTTTGTAAAGTTCAATTGGCAGGCCACTCTGGCCCATGGCTTTTCCAGATTGTAATGCCCCGATCACCTTAGATACCTCATCAGGAGTCAAGGTGACACCAAGCTCTGTTACATCCTGGGGATCTAACACTGGCAGGGGCAGAGTGGATAGTAATTCGGCTGCCTCTTCCTGGGTGGGTGCAGACGAGGGGACATAAACGCGCTCAAAATGGTTAGCGAATGCCTCCGCAATCCCGACTCTATCAAGTTGCCTCACTCCATTCAGATCTTCAATTTCAGCCACCCACCTATTAGCTAACACTCGCCTATCAAGCCATTTGTATTTGTATTTGTAGGGGAATTTATATAGCGCATGTATACCGACAGGTCTCTTAGCGCCATGCCAACAACTTACTGGCTTTGTCACTGATGTCATACACATGGTGTTGAGTGGCCCGGTATTGGATCCTGGCTGTATCTTCTGTGATGTCGCTATATTCTTTTTGTTTCACAGCTAGATTATGTGAGACGTCTGATGATCCAGAGGCCACACATTCCTTTTCGAGAAGGGCCACCTCCCTCGCTATTTCTTCCAGCTGTTTGCACTTTTCTTTCTTGTGGCCCGCTACTACCGCCACCCCACAACCCCGGATCACTGTCTTATATGCCTGCCATAGCGTTACATTTAACTCAACCGAGCCATCATTTTCCTCAAAATAGTTTTTGGTACTGCTGGTATGTGAAGGTACCAAGGGTTGAGAACCATTTTGTGGCGAGTGTGGGGTAGCATGCCACCGTGGAAGGTGTACTGTCTAGTGATAAGGTAGCGTAATCACCAAACATCTATCAGTCCTGTGGCCCCCAGAAAATCTGCCAATAGCTTCCCCAGAGGTTCCCCTCCTCTAGGTGGCAAGAGGTCAAGCTCGCCGTTCAAGGCAACATTACAGTCTCCCCCCCCATCCATATATCTCCCTCGGGCAGACCCAACATATGTGGACCTAGGTCAGTCAAAGTAGTGGAATGTAGTTTGGGGGTAAATAAAAGGAGGTCACATTGAGGGACCTACCCTCCCATTGTCCAGAGACTGTGACAAAGCGACCAAGAGGGTTGCAAGTGATTTTATGGACCTGAACGGGGAGGGAGTTGAGTGCCAGAATGCCCACCCCCCTGAATCCCCAAGTGTAACTCACATGAACTATCAGTTTATAACCCTATCTGTTAAGTGCACAGTACTAGGTCAGGGGCGTGGCGTTTTAGATATTGTAATACTATTCCCCTTTTAATTCGGTCTCCCAGTCGATTCACATTCCACAAGAGTAATTTGAGGCGACCCAGTGATGAAGTTGTATTATGGTCGACACTCATCTATACATTTGACTGGGGGTCCTACTTCCCACAGGGGCAGTGGAACAACAATGAATATCAATATGACCCTTTACTGCAAGACACAAATGTGGATACATTACAATTTCGACCAATGAAAAAAATTAGCATCGACTTTTAGCGACCCAGGTGACTTCAAAAGCGACATCAGCTATCAGAATGCACACAAAAACACAATAAAAAACTACAGTAAACCCCAATAAAACTCCCTAGAGCCCTCCCCCACCCTGCCTCCCTGAAACGTGGACTTAGAGAACTGCCCACTCCCCAATTTTGCAGAGCACCTGTGTACCCAAGACAACCCTACACAGCCGAAACTACCCTAGATTGTGACCTATATCCCCCATAAAAGCAGTTATGTGTGCCCAAGATATCGCACATTAGACATCCTGTGCTATGATTGGGGTAATACATACCCACCCTAGTGTTCGATCCCACCCCAAGTGATGACCAACCGTGGCTGGACCAAAACCGCAATAACCGTTGGTTGCGACCCCCGAATATTAAATGCACAGAAGGAGTGGGAGTTAAAACAAACTGTTTCGCCAAATATAGTCACCCTTGCCCCAGTGGGCCAATAGCTGCTCACAGTTCCAGTACTGCCCACTCCCCAATTTTTCAGAGCGCCTGTGTTCCCCAAACAATCTAATCTATAGGGGGAAATGCTACACAGCCGAACTACCCCAAAATTACGATTGTAATCCTCCAGGTTAACTGATTTTTGAGTCTCTAAATAGAGCGTCTCAAGAGATGTGTGCCAGTCTGTGCACCACCCACCCCATACCTTCCACCCGCTGCCATGACCCCAAATGATAGTTCTTTACGGTAAGCCCAATAACTCCACTTGCCAGGCTATTATACTTAGGTGCTCTGTGAAGGAAAAAAGGTTGAAAGATCAAACAATATGTGACTTAATATAGTCACCTCTGCCCACAAAGGGCCAGATGATACACATTGTCTCTACTGCATGGCCGGGGTTCATGCTGCTCCCGAAGGGCAAGTCGGGTCATCACTGTAGGAGGGTTACAGTCTCTATCATTCACTTACACTTCGGTCGGTTCTATCTGTCAGACTGTGTTGACTCTGCCTTTGACTGGGAGAAGTTCACCTTTGAGAACCGGAATAACGCCAGCCCTCCAGCCAGTCCCAGGTCTCATCCGGAGTCAGAAAGAACCACAATTTCCCCTCTGCATGTCCCTCAACTTGGCCGTAAATAGCATTACATATTTCAGGTCTTGGTCACAAAGTGCCCACTTTACCTCAAGGAAGGATCTGCATTCCTGTTGCACCTTGTAGGTAAAATCTGGAAAATATTTAATGGTAGCGTTCTCGAATTTAAGTGGTGGGGCGGCCCTTGCCATCTGGAGGATAATATTCCTGTCTCGAAAATGAAATATCCTCGCCAGTAGGGCAAGCGGAGGATTGCCTGGCTTAGGGGGCTCCCCGGCACTCGATGCGCCCGTTCTACAGAAAAATATTGTGATAGGGACCGGGGCTGTAGGTTTTCTGTATCAATTCTTCAACGAACAGGTCTGCGGCCTGCTCCTCTGCACTTTCGGAAACCCCCAAAATATGTACATTGTTTCTACATGCACGTCCTTCAAAATCCTCCAGTTTCGTCTCAAGGTTTGCTGTTTGGGCCTGTAATCGCTTCACCAACATTTTGAGGGTCTTTGTTGAGGTTTGAAGCGTTTTCACTGAATTTCGGTTTCCTTGACCCTATCACCCATGTTGCGGAGGTCGGCGCATATAAGGGTGACTTCAGTTGTCACCATATCAATTTTTTGCTCCAGCGCCGAGCGAATACCTTGAATGGCTTCCATAACATCAGTTAGAGACGGGCCCTCCGTGACAGTTAGTAACTTCGCTTTGGCCTCATCATGCTTCTCTTCCCCTTTATCGGCTTTAGAGTGGGCAAATTTGGAGAGTTTCAACAGGCTGGATTGTCTGGAGCCCATATTGGCATCCATTACATCGGAGCAGTTCCCAAAGTCAGTCCCCAGATACAAGGGGTTGTGAGGCGGAGGCACTGGGGAGCAAGTGCACATAATAATCAGAGAAGATTCTGCTGCTCTATGGCGTCCACACTTCCACCCCGGGCTTCACCTAGACACAATACAGTGCTCACCATTCTCTCTTCAACGCAGTACAGCCGTGCTCTGGAGGTGATATGAGCATCTGGCTTGGCAACATCAGAACACGCACCAGCGACTATATGGCCCCACCTGTAATCAAAATGCGGGTGTCTTTGTGACAAACGGACTTGTATGCGTTTTATTCATATGCCACAGCAAGAAGGCTTCATCTGAGCTTACTCTGACGGGGGTAGGGGTACCGCGCCAAGACACAGGACCGGGTCTCAGAGTCCAGAAACGGCCAAATGCCCCAGATGTACTCCATTGATACTTCAAAGTCACCCCGGGGGGGGAGGGAATCCAGATCACTGCTCCCGCCCTCCACTACCGTACTGGAAGCAGCGATTGTGCCTCGATCAGTCCAGCAGTCTATGTGTGCACCGGAGCCCACCTGGCACGATGGAGCGTCCACCTCCCTCACCGAAGGTGACTAGCAGCCGGGGAATCAACGGGGACCAAGTTATGTCACCATTTAATAGGCAGCAGGGGCGTCCAGCGAAGAACTCTGTCCCGGGCCAACGGGCCCTTTTTTCAGCTGCAGATGTTAAGTGGGGCGGCGCTGACCGTCTTTACGGCCAGAGCATCTTCTTGGTCTCGGTCCAGAGACAAAGTGTTGATTTCTCGGGGCCAGAGTGCCGTATATTCCCCGTTGGTGAACCGGGTGTAGGCCGAGGTGGAGTGGCCCCCAGGCCGATGGTCGTGACGGGCTCAAACTGATATGTTTACGGATTTTGGGGAAAATTACTTAACTGAAGCTCAGAGCTTCACTCCATTGCGGTCATCTTGGGTGTTGGCTAGCCACGCCCCAAAAGGCCTCTCATATCTTTCATTTTTTACTCAACGGAAACTGTTGCAAGAGGTGATTCATCATGTGTGATTTTTGAAGAGGAAATTACAACGCGTGACTTAGTGAGCATCCACAATTATTGATTTTGTAGCCTGACGAAAGCCATATTGGCCCTTCTGAGCACTTGGTGTTAAATGGCTGAAACATATTGACCATATGAAAAAGGCATACATGAGACCATTGTAGTCTTGAGGACATCCCTCACAGATTTTAAGGTTGCACAATACCACCAGTATTAAAGTACTTGAATGGGTGAATCACCTTGAGTCAATTATAAATCACTTGCACTTTTTCACTTTATCCTCCAGGGTGCAGCAAACCCTGGAGGCATTTGGCACCCAAGGTGGGACCCCAATGATTAAGTATGCCACCAACTAGGTTGGTGAGTGAGGGTTCTTTAAGAACACCCTAGGGTTCCCCCCTTTTGTTCTATATATGAAGCAAGAAACTTTCATTAAAAGTGCTTAGTTGGTAGCAAGCGTGTTCCTTGTTTAGGGATTTTTATTGGTGTAGGGAAGATGGATGAGCTCATTCTTCTTTCTCTCTAACCTGTTTGGTGAAATATAACTGCAGACCATGGCAAACCAGCAGCCACATGGTAAGGCTGAGGTGCGAAGCAAGAGCGAGGAAGGAAGTTCAGTGACACAGCTATGTAGGTAGCAACCTCCCTAATTGACCCAGAAGAAACAGCAAAACAAATATGGGCACAAATCCAGTAGCAAGATCAACGTTATTGGTGTGACAACAGTGTTGGCACACTGTACAGTAGATGGGATTCTCAAGAGTGGGTGTAATAAAGTGCATTTTTTGTATGCTAACCCCCATTTTTCTATTGATTCTGATGTTTTTTTTAATCTCTGCACTCTGCTAACCAGACCCAGAGCAAGTACGCGGACCGCTCAAACCTGTTGAAATGGGCTATACACTTGATTGGCATGTTTAACTTACCTGTAAGTCCATGGTATATAGTAGACCTAGGACCTGTAAATTACGGGCCATATTTATCAGGGTGTGTGTTTTTTTTGCACTGCAATATGTGGTGCAAAAGTGACACAGCCCTTGAAATATGATTTATCAAGCTACACAAGGCTACCTTGTATGGCCTTGATTGGCTTGATAAATCCAGAATAACGAAACGCAGTGCAAATTGCTGCATTGCGTTACTATGCCTCAGGAAGGTGTTCATGGTGGTGCGTGGGTGTTCCCAAGCAAAACCCATGGATTTTGGCACATTCCCAGATTTACCATTACTGGTAGACATGAGAATGCCCCAAAATACTATGCCTTCCCAGGGGAGGCGCAATGAGGAGAATATTTTCATTTCTCCTTGTTTGTTCCTCTTCTGTGTGTGTTGCATGCTGCATCAAAAATAGAAAGAGGAAAATGCCTCAGGAGATTGTTTTTGTGTAGGGAGGTGCCCTTTCCCACACAGAAACAATCCTCCATTCAACTCAGACACCTTTGCACCATGGGGCAAGAGTGCCTGCCTAAGCGCCAGGCAGCACATTGTGTGCAGGCAGTGAGAAAAAGCAGGAATGCACCGTATTGTGATAAATACAGTGCATTCTTTCCATTTCTCAGTAAGGTGACTTGCTGTGCTGCATTACAATTTGATAGATAGACCCCTTAATGTCACCAGTGCACAGCAGGACAAATCATGCCACCATTTAAGTGTCAATGCAAAGCATGTCTCCAGGCCTGCACTTGAGGACTGGGTGTGCAGGTTTAAAGCTGACAATTTAACCTGGAAAAATTGCCCTTTTGTCAGGCCTGAACCCTATTTTGTCATACTTAGAAGTCCCCCATAACGTAGGGCAAAACACCCATAGGGCAGGCTGCATGGTATTTAAAAAGTAGGGCATGTATATGTTATTTTTACATGTCCTGGAGGTGAAACTCCCCAAAGTCGTTTTTCACAGTACAGAGACTGGCTCTCTTATAGGAAAGCACTGGGCTACATTATAACACCTTATAATGCTTAAGTTCAGTTTGGAAGTAGCTAGAAAAATAATTCAATGACTCATTTTCATAAAAATTTTAAATCCAACTTAATGGTCAAGACGGATTTTATATTATATTGAAAATAACACTTCTAGAAGGTAGTCATTTTGCTGCTTGGGACAAACCTGCCAGTGTTCACTGTGACTCAGTCAGAAGCTTATAACATAACATGTGTATTTGTAAAGCTCACATTCACCCAGAGGTCTCTTGGTGCTGAATAACAGATGTTCATTGCTACCCAACTCAATGGTACTCATTTTATCAACCTGAGCTGGATGAAAGGCTGAGTGGACCTGCTGGGATTTGAACCTGTGACCATGAGGTCAATCACAGGCCCCTGCAAATGCATTAGTCCACTGAGCCACCAGACCGGCTTAATGGCTCCTTGATTAGATGTGAAGACTCTCCTAGAGCTGATCTAAAGAGAGTGGGATTGACATTCTGCTGACAGGACAGCAATCAGAGTTGTGCCCGGGTACCTCACTAACTTCAAAGGATGCCTTCCCTGTCATTGGTAGATGTAGCTCACACCTAGGCCTGCCCCCCTTTGTCTTCACAGTCAGCTGTTGGAGTGAGTCCTGGCCCCTATTTGCTGCTCCTGGGGTCCTGGAACTCCTTCTGCCCAAACTGTAAAAGCTGGACTTAGAAACATTTTGCCTACTTTTCTTCTGAAAAACTAGCAGGAGACCAGAACTGGCATCAAGCCGAAGCCATTGACGTTGAATTGCCGGTCAGATCCAACTTGCTGGTTTGTCCCGCTGAAGGAGATCTGGTGTCCAGAAACGTTTATAAGCCCTGAGAGTACCAAGAGAGATGCTATATTTCTCCCACAAAGATCTTTCCCGCCTTCATTGGTGACTGCACCAGACCCTTACTCTTCAGTAACCTGCCGTTGTGGAACCCTAACTTGAATCCACCTTGCCCCACAGACAACTAATTGAAGACCACCTTTTCACCAGAAAAATGTATAAGTCTTAAGGTGACTTTGTCCCTTTTTGTTCTAAAATGTGATTTGAATATTTAAAATTTAAAATCCATATCTTGAGTTCCCATATTGGATTTTTGTCATTTTGGTGCCATTTCGTTCATTAATATAGTATCTATATTTATAAATTGAAGTGGGATCGTTATTGTGTTTTGTTTTCAAATTTTTTATTGTTTTATATTTCTAAATGCTTTACACATTTTCGTAAGTTAAGCATGTTTACTTTGTGCCATAGCTACCAGATGTTGAACTCAGGTTTAAATAACTGACATTTCTACTAAACCTAACAAGAATAGTGCCAATGTTACCTGAGGTGAACTCCCCTCCACCCCAACTTGTAATCCACTTTCTTGCAGGCTGTTTAACCAATAATTATACACTGATGAGAGCTCAAAAACTAGAAAACAGAAGTCAGTAGCACACAAGCACAACCCTACCCATGATGGAAATCATACAAAGCACAATCCAACCCAGGGCAGTTACAGGAATAGGCATGTTGCTTAAACATGAAATACCTTGAAAATAACAAGAGACATTTGGCAAAACAGTTCGTTTATTTAAATAATGCGGCCAGGAGCACAGTCACAGGCATAGGGTTTGAGGACTGTCGCAATTAACAATCAGTCAATATAGATATTTATACAGTTCATTGAATCCAATAAAATAGTTCTGGCAAATCTTTTTTGGTAAAGAATGTGACCCTCTGTCTTTGTAGCCATAAATTAATGCATTGGATGAGGAATCCAGGTGAGACACAACCTTTCATCATCAAAATGTGATCAGTGGGTAAGTTGTCCGGATATCCGGCATGGGGAGCGTATGATCACTGTGTGCACTGTGTGTGCTGTGTTTTGATTGGCTATGTGTTCCTAACTTCATGTAACATCTGGCTTTATGGTGTTTTGGGAGCGCGGGCACCCCTCCGGCCATGTGGGCTTTATTGGGGCCAATCTCCCTGGACCATTGTGCTGTTGCTGCGCCATTCTGTAGGACTGATCTGGGATTAGGCCTGGGCAAAAATTTCGTTCCGTTCGCGGAAATTGCGATAATTTGACATTTTCGCGTTCCGCGGAGAGTGCGAAAATGTCAAAATTTTCCGCTTTCCGCAGCTTGGCGATAATTTGTTTCTTGCTCGCGCTGTAAAATAATACATTCTCGCGCGATCGTGATCGCCTTACCTGAATCCCTGCGTTCGCCGACAAGTTTTCTTGATCCGGTCGCGTTCTCCATGAGATGTTGGATTGTTTTTAGCCATTTGCGCTGTCTCGCGACAGTTCTCGCCTGCAGTGACGTCATGCGTCGCGCGATCACGTCTTTCATCTCGCGATCATGCACCGCGAGACAACTCAAAACAAGATGGCCGCGCCCGCGAGCAACCACATGGGTAAGTTGGCATCCCGCAACCATGCAGAAAATCTTGCGAACATGCGGGAAAAAAAATTCCGCATCTTTGCGATATTTCCGCTTGTTTGCGATAATTTTAAACATTTTCGCGATAATTTGCGAAAGTGGATTTCGCTAATTCCGCCCACCCCTATCTGGGATATCCTGTTCATATGTTTGTCTGAGGGCTATGGGCCACACCACCTGTTACCTGTCAATCAGTGACCACGGGCCTGGGTCACAGGGGCTGTCTAACTATGCACTTGTGAGTCGGGGTTGACATGGAGTTCACAACGGGCGAATTCGTCAATAAAGATACAATTTCATTCTTATACACAAATCTATCATTATTCATATTGACATCAACTTTTTCCATATTGACAGGCATCAGTGATACATTTTCTCTTCAGATCAGAGTATCCCCGTTGTACAAAGGTAAAATGTGGAAAGAAGGGTGACACACACCGCACCTGAAGGATACATGCACGTTGTGCCATGCAGGAAACATTTTCAGTGGCCATGAACCAACTAACCCATAATTGTCTGTACATATATCAGTAACACACATTGTAGCATGGGCCTTGTAGGCCAAAAGTATTCACCCTAGCTTACTTAAAGTACACACACCTATGAGCCTCCAAGTTCTCATCAATGGGTTTATCTCTTTTATGGATGGGTTGAACTTCACAAAATCGCATGTTTTGGAAGTTAGCCCTGGGGCAACTCAGTGGAAAACTTTTAAGTCTGGTGCCCATATTCTTGCAAAGTTCCGTCTTTCACCTACCTGGGAATTTTATTTGATGCAAAACTGGAAGGAAAATTGGGCAATATGAATAAAGCTACGGGAGCTATTGCCAACTATGCCCACAAATTGGGTTCTTGGTCCAGGGGTGTTTTTAAAGCTATACCAGTCTACATGCATCTCCAAGGTCCTATACGGTAGCGAGGTTTGTGGGTACATGGAGGCTAATAAACTACAGTTTGCTCAAAACAAGTTTCTGAGGCGAATCTTGAAGTTCCTACAAGGTACTTCCTCGTTCACTGTAAATGAAGAATTAGGAGTAAATTATTTAGCTGATGTGGTGGCTGTGAAGCCTCTGTTGTGTTTGGTGAAGATAAGGTCTAGGGATGAGGCTAAGTTTAACCGCACAATCCTTTTAGACTGCTTGTCACTAGATCACACACTTAAACTCCCCTGGTTACGGTGCCCTTGGGCAGGGCAGATATTTCCTTTAAATGTGACACATTGAGGCCTCAGGACGTGAGTATGGTAAAGGAGCTGTTTTTTAAACATGCCAGTACCCAGCTTGAAAATACAGAGCTCATGAAACCAGCTGTGAGAGGGCATATCATGATAAATCATTGCAGGGAGTAGAGAGATACCTAATTACCCTTACAAGCGCTTCTGATAGATTTTTAGTAACTCGATTCAGATTTAATCAGCTCCATTACCTCCAGGCGCCCCCACCTAGTTTTTTGCCTGCAAACGTGAGAGGGCCCTGTGGCTGTGACGCTGGGTCTCCACAGGACACCTTACAATTTGCCCTCTTATGCAAATATTTTAGCTATCCCAGAAGATTGTTTCTTAAGCCTCTTCTAAAAGCTATGAAATTTATACAAGCCCTTGTTGCACGTATATATTTACAGCTTTTGCCTAATGATCACATCCTTTTAGTTGTCACAAATTTCCTGAGGGCTGCTTTTAGATCATGGAGATCAAGATGAGACTGACAATTGCTTGGACTTTGTGATTTTAGCACAACATTTGCAATGATTTATAATCATAATGTTTTTCTTTTTTACAGAATGTCTCCTTTTATCTTTTATGTTTGTGATTGCTTCCGAAAAAAGATTTATGCATTTATTTATTTACTGTTGTGTCAGTGCATCTGCCCTTGATCACATGGATGAAACCTTGTGTAGACATGGAACACATCCATAGAGTCACATACAATTTATCTGTGTGAGACTAAATACAGCCATGATGGGCAACTCTATGTCATCTGAACATATTAGAAGATGTGTTGTCTTGGAACATTAATCTACTGCTCATAGGAGCAGTGTTAGACCTGTCAGCCTTGGAGTGGACTTTTCCCAAACCATTTGTCTTACTCCTCCTGTTTTTGCTGAATTTGGTTTTGTTGGCCTTAGGACTCTGCACACTTTACTACTGCTAACCATTGCTAAAGTGCTTGTGCTCTTCTCTTTACACATGAGAACATTGGCAATTTAATTTATGTGTAAGTCCCTAGTAGGGTGGTACTACATTTACACATGGCCTGTAAATGATATGATACGAGTGGGCCTGCAGCACTTATTGTGCCACTCACTTAATCAGCCTTGACAGACATGTCACAGGCCTGCCATTGCAGCCTGTGTGTACACTTTTAAACTGCCTTTTTGACCTGGAAAAATATACCTTTTGTCAGGCTGAAACCTTGCTTTTTAAAACATATAAGTCATCCCTAGGGTAAGGCGGAACCTGCCCATAGGGCAGGGTGCAGTGCATTTAAAAAATTGGACATGTCCTTTTAACTTTCACATATCCTCTCTTAAATTAGTTTTTCACTACTGCAAGGTTTATCTGTCTCATAGGACACCATCAGGTTACCTTATTGCATTCAATTGTCAGGAGGTGGAAATATAGAGTTTGGTCTCTAAAGAATTGTAATTTACATCTAGGCCTGGGAGTTAAACTCTGCTCCAATCATGGAGAATGCAAAGTTACCAATAAACTCTGTACTCCATAACAGATGGGCGTTTATTTCCATTGGCGCGCTTGTACTGTTGTTTTCCACACGCAGGGAGCGTGACAAGACTTGCCAGGCTCTCGCGAGCACCCACAAGATTTTTTAGCTGACCAAAAACTCTCACAAGATTGTGCACCCGCTAGCACAGCTTTAGAGCATGCCAGCAACTTCCAGCACTACTTTTGTGTCATAGGCGAGCGTGATTGAGCGCGATCAACCGTGGCTGAAACATGGAGAAGATGCTGTCATCGAGAAGTAGCTAAATCTCCTCAAAAATACAATTTGGAGTTAAAAAATTCAGAAATGGACTGTTCGCATTGGTTTTTTGTGTGAGAAGTCCTTTTTTGCATGTTATTTTTTCAACAAGGAGGAAGTGCTCCAGAGACTCCAACTTCCTGTTCCTGTCCAGCAGGCTCCTCCCAGTGCTTTGTCTACCTCCTGGTCACTTCTCATTCAGATTTGGAGCTGGATGGATCACTCTGTTTGTTTTCTGCATATATACCGTTGGATTTGATGACTTTGTTTTTTGTGATATCAAAAGTAAGTTAAAAAATTATTATATAAGGTTGTTTTTTGTTTGATAGAGGGCATGCACCAGAATTTAGTTATACTTATATTTGATTTTTAAAATGTATTGTGGTGGGTGGTGGCAGTTTCAGTATTGGCCTAGTTATTCTTTTGCATTACATTTTCCTTATTTTATGAATAAAAGTTTTTGCACTGTTCTCATTTTCTCCATGTCTTTTAGTATATTTTCAATGTTAATTTATTTCACTATGTGGCCCAGTCTGCCAATGAGCCTTCCAGCCAGTAGGCCCAGCACTTGTCATGGGTGCAAGAAACAACTGTTTCTGTGGTGTCTGTTGAATTGAAACATCATTTAGGCCATGGATGGCATTGGATTAAATTACAACATGTTTTATTTTGGAGGTATTTCATGTTTATTTTCTGCAAACCTTTTATAAGTGGGATAATATATTTGATTCTTTGGAGGATGTGTGTTGTAATTTGTTTTAGCTCAGTTAATTTTCATTTTTGATGTTGCTGAACTAATGCTGTTTTCTCCTGAGGTTCCATGCCTCCTATGTCTGGCCAGTGTGTGATTGTGTTTTCCATAGCCCACCATTTGTCTTCGTTCTTCATGTTATGTGGCCAGGTGCTATTTAGTATAGTCAGTGTTCATAGGCTTGCATGCGTTCTTAATTTTCCATGACTCCTGCTTGATGTTTGACTAAGTGGCTGGTGGCCATTTTGTGTAGGCAGTTAGTGTGCTTTCATGCCATAGGCCTGCATGTGTTCTTTGTTGTGGCCAGTCCTTTTTGCTGGTTGGTTGTTGTTGTTGTTTGACCGTTTGGCTGGCAAACATTTTGTGTCGTCATTCCTCCTTGCTTGTTATTTGTCCATGTGGCCATTTTGTGCAGCCATCCGTTTTCAAAGCTATTTTGTGTGTAGAGGCTTAAGCCTTTATGTTTGTGCTCATTTATTTTTTGTAACTTTTTTCTGATATCAGTTCACTAAATCAATATGCTTGTGGCCTAGTAGCTCAATGCTCCTACTTAATGTACTGTATGAACTGTGTTATATCATTATATATGTTTTTTTGCATTTTTCACCAGCACCACTCCTTGCTTCCCAGTTGCTCTTTCCCATCCTTCCTGAGTGTACATGAAAGTTTATGTTGGTGTGGTTTTACGAATGTATACACTGTATTATTGTTAATTGTACATAACTTAAGTAACAACTAGGGGTGGGCGGAATTTGCGAAATCCACTTTCGCAAATTATCGCGAAAATGTTTAAAATTATCGCAAACAAGCGGAAATATCGTGAAGATGCAGAATTTTTTTTCCCGCATGTTCGCGAGATTTTCTGCATGGTTGCGGGTCGCCAACTTACCCATGTGGTTGCTCGCGGGCGCGGCCATCTTGTTTTGAGTTGTCTCGCGGTGCATGATCGCGAGAAGAAAGACGTGATCGCGCGACGCATGACGTCACTGCCGGCGCGAACTGTCGCGAGACAGCGCAAATGGCTAAAAACAATCCAACATCTCATGGAGTACGCGACCGGATCAAGAAAACTTGTCGGCGAACGCAGGGATTCAGGTAAGGCGATGGCGCGCGCGCGAGAATGTATTATTTTACAGCGCGAGCAAGAAACAAATTATCGCCAAGCTGCGGAAAGCGGAAATTTTGACATTTTCGCGCTCTCCGCGGAATGCGAAAATGTCAAATTATCGCAATTTCCGCGAACGGAACGAAATTTTTGCCCAGGCCTAGTAACAACATTAGATTATATTGTTTGTACTACTTATTCAACTGCAACAATGCCACATTTCACTGATGTTCTTTTTGCTTGTTTGCTTTTAGGTGCACAAGAAAAGAAACATCACCCACAGTACTGCCAGACAAAAGGTCTTTGCACGATGTGACACATGACCACACAACAAGGACATGTCTTCAACTTGTTAATCTAAGTGCCACTGTCAACTGACAGCTTCAAGATGGCCCCAAAGAAAGGTGCTACCAAAAAAGTGGACAGTGATAGAAGGAGCTTACCACCACTGATATGTCTCCCTAGAACTTTTTCAGGCAAAAATGTTCGCCACTTTAGCCTCCAAGGAGCAAGCTGGGGCAGCACTCCTCCATCAGCGGCCCCATCCCAACCTAGGCCCAAGACCATGTCTGGCACAGAGGCAGCCCCCATAATCACGGCACCGCCGACAATAAGTGATGCTGAACTGGAGTCATCTCTTTCGGAAAGTAATATCCAATCGTTGCCAGAAACTCAGCTGAGTAGACAACAACAGCTGAAGCCTGAAATAGTAGTTCCTCCCGAAGTAGGAGCACTTCAGGGTGTGGAATTTCAAGCTGAGGAATTGGAAGAAGAACCTTTTTCAGAAGATCCGTTGTCTTTCAGAACTCCAGCAAGAGAAAGGAGTGTACTCCACCATCTTTTTCTCCAAGCCCCCCTTCTGATGATCAAGACTCACTTGGATTCTGCCTCAGTCTGAGACATGCCCAGAGAGGCTAGTGAAAAGGCAGGTTCCTGAAATCCTTAGAGTTATGGATGAAGAAAAGAAGGATGGCAATGACATGTTCATCTTGGATGTTAGCCCAGCCCCAGTAGAGACCAGCGTCACCCCCATCTCATCCTGCTCTGAGGGATGTGGCACAGATACCAGCACCACCATCTTCCACATTTGGAAGTCCCCGGCTGTGACCTACATCCACAACCACCTCAGTAGAAGTAGGCACTGCAGAGAGACACATATCAAAACACCAACCTACCACCACTTCTTCCAACAATGGCAGTGACACCAGCGTCAGAAAATTGACATCCCCATTTTGAAGTTTCTTTACGGTTAGTGATAAAGAGCTGAACATTGTCATATGCTCCACTTGCAAAGCAAATGGTAGTCAGGGTAAGCTTGGAACAAACTATGGTACCCAAGGTGAAACAACCCATTTGTAAAAATACCATGCAATCAGCTGGGAGGCGCACCTTAGTCAAAAAACTGCAAGTGGTGTTGGTGAAGGTGGTGAAAGCAGGAAATCTGATTTGATTATGGTGGAAGGTGAAAGGGTAGAAGAGGGTGACATTTCCATTACACAAATCAGCCATGTCCCCAGCACTGCAGTATTATAGCCCACATCAGCAGTCAGAGTCAGATCAAGACATCAAGGCGAGAGCATACAGTGACTGTCCCTCTGAGACGTGCATTGAGCCTACCACCTTCTGCTCTTAAAAATTCACCTGCATCAGTGGCACCAGAAAAGAAAAAAATCCAAGCTACTGTTCCTGGTATGTTTAGACAGGAGAGGCAAGGACAAATGCAATCACCAAACGGCACGTGTATACAACGGGAAGCTGGCTAAAATGTTAGTGCTGGACCTCCTCCATTTTTCTTTTGTGGAAGGAGTGGGTTTTGTAGCATTTGTGGACACCATCTGACCGAAATGGAAAGTTCCCAGCCGCACCTATTTTGCCAGAGTTGCCATTCCAGCGCTACATCATGATGTGCTGGAATTAGCTGGACAAGCTTTGCAGTAGAGTCCTGTTCACACTATCCACCTGACGGCATCACTGCACACTGAATCTCTTTAATGTTTAATGGGGGTTAGAGAAATGATATCTGCAGGTGTTGGCACTGCTGACGTTTTTAATGGTGCTCAGAAGCAAGCAACAGTCACCATGTTTGCCATGGAAAAATCCCAAACAGCTGCAAACATCTTGGATGAATTTAACAAAAAGGTCTTTGAATGGCTCCTACCCAGAGGGCTTCACATTGGATTTGTTACCACGCACAATGGCAGTAATACAGTTAAGGCCATATCAGATGGTGGCTATTTCAGGGTCCTGTGTTTGGCACACTGCATCAACATCATTGTGTATGACTTTCTCAAAAAAGAAGACCGAGTCAGCAACTGACAGTCCACCTGCATAAGAATCTGCACTCATTTCAGCAATTCTTTTAAAGCCTGAAAGCAGTTGAGGATCATTAAGTGTAATAATTGGATACCAGCACTCATACAGGATGTGCCAACATGTGGGAACTCAATGTCTTACTTGTTGCCACATCTGTTTGAGCAGTAAAGACCGATCAATGAATATGTTGTGCAAGGAGGGGATGCAACTGTGAGAGCCACACATTCATTCATCCAATAACACACTCATACACTAACACACCCAGGCACATGCTAATGCATCCAATAACACACCCAGGTACACACTGATGTACACACTGACACATCCAGGGACTTTACATTGCAGACACTAACACACACAGGCATACAGCAATGCAGACACTAACATACCAACCAAACAGCAATTTATCCAATGACACACACATTCACACTCAGATGCACACACAGACACATCCAGAGACTTTTTAATGCCATCTAAACAGTAATGCACCCAATAAGAAATCCAGGAATACAATCACACATGCACTGACACACCCAGAGATTTACTAATGCAGACACTGACACACCCAGGTATACAGCAATGTAGATACTGAAACACCCAGGCCAACACTAATGCTTACAATAACACACCCAGGCACACACACATGCATATATTGACACACCGAGGGACCTCTTAATGCAGACACTAACATACACAGACATACAGCAATGCAGACACTGACACAGCCAGCCAAGCATTAACGCATCCAATAAAACATTTAGGTACACACTGATGCATATGCTAACACACACATGCATACACTGATGCCTACACTAACACACCCAGCCACTCACCAATGCATCCGATAACTCACACAGGCACACACTGATGCACACAATGATACACCCAGGGACTGTTCAATGAAGACACTAACAAACACAGGCATACAGATATGTATCCAATAACACACACAGCACACTCCGATGCACACACAGACATACCGAAAGACTTAACAAGGCAGACACTGACACACCCAGGCATATGGCAATGCAGATACTGACACACCCATCCAAACACTACATCTATATATATATGATCAAGACCAGTCAAAACAAGTCATGCTGTGTAACTAAGTGCAATAAAGCACCTTGAACTCAGCTCGTAGTGGTCCGTACCTGATTTCCTTGGATTGGATTGATTGTCAGGAGTTTGTTTCTAAAATATATATATATATTCACTGAAAAAAACACAGGTTTCAGGGACTTTATAGTTAGTTGGACATTTCACTTGTACAAAACCAGAGAAATTCTGCCGTTATAGTTAGTTGTGCTATCTATAACTCGCGCCCCCACAATGCACTGCTGATGATATCACGTATTAAATCACTCATGACTCTGCCTCTCAACAGTATCCTAATAAACAACTAAATTGATAACATTATATATTTATTACAAAAGTGTAGCACGCCTGACGTCATCTTGATGTAATCAAAACTATAATACCTAGAGCATTTCCTTTAGAAATTACATAGACGAGAGGGTCTTATTTGCATCGAAATTATGGTTAGTGCTCTAAAAAAACTAAAATGAGGACATATTTTCTGAGTTTTCAAATAGCGACAAAGCACTTTTAAATTATTTGTTATCTTTATGTTTTTTTATCCAGTTGACCACTTGATTAAATTTTGCACTTAGGGGAGAGGATGTGGTGTTACTTCTAGAGCTGCAGACTTTGCAAATGGGGAACCAGGTTGGAGTTTCTGCTTCAGCTCGACTTTCTTTGATTCTGGTCAAATCACTTAATCTCCCAATGTCTACAGCCAAAATGAATTTGTCATTGTGTGATGTAACCAATGCTCATGTAAAGCACTCCAACACCTGACCAGTCTGCACTATATAAAACTGCAAAAACACAAAAAATAAAAAGTGTTTTGCACACTTCTGTCACTGAGCTATACATGGGCTACATCTGTGTGATAATTGTGCTACATTTGGGCTCTTTTGTCTCTGGTGGCCATCTTGGGAGACTTATTTGCTATGGAGTTTCCTAATTTCCTCATTTACTACAGTCTCCTCAGTAGGAAATACTTTCAGCTTTTTACGTTGATTCCATCAAGAAGGCCTTCAGATGTGTTACACATTTGCCATGTGAGGGGATGTATGTAGACTTTTTTTATTTTAATCAGACTAATGTATTTCTCCTGCTAAAGTGTAGGGAGTACTTTTTTTCTCTACAATCTTATTGACAGTGTGTGTGCATGTAGAAACCATTCTGTGATAAGCATTTGTGTTTTTCATGTGTTTGCAGACAGATAACTGTGCTGTTTTTATATTTTGGTAGAATTAGAAACCAGTCATTGTTTATGAATTTGTGAAATGAGTTATGTTATGTTTCTATACTAAAATGTAGTACTACTTCTAGATGAAGAAATGTGTTTTGGTATAGTGCAAGGGATAGTGTTGTTTGTCTAGAATCACACAGTGAGTATGTGTGCATTTGGGAACCACTGTGAGAGAAGCATTTGGTAACATTGTGTATTTGCTGACAGATAACTGTTTTAACCTATCATGTTGTGAAGTTTTAGTAGCATTAGAAGACAGTTATGGCTTATGCTTTGATTACATGAGTCAGGCTTTGACAGAAAAGTGCAGTCCTGAAATATGTAGATTGTGTGCAGTTCCCTTACCACTTGCACGGTAGTGAATGAGTTTTGGTAAACTCCTAGGGATAGTGGTGCTTGTCTAGAATCACAGTGTGAGTTAGTGTGTATTTGGGATCACTGTGAGAGAAGCATTTGGTGACATCATGTATTTGCTGACAGATAACTTTTTTAAAACCTGTCATGTTGTGAAGTTTTAGTAGCATTAGAATCCAGTCTTTGCTTATGCGTTGATTAAATGAGTCATGCTTTGACACTGATGTGCTGTACTTAAATATGTAGATTTTGTGCAGTACCATTAACTCTTCTAGACTAGTGAATGAGTTTTGGTAAGCTCCTAGGATAGTGTTGATTGTCCAAAATCACACTGTGAGTCTGTATGCATTTGGGTGAGGATTGTGAGAGAAGCATTTGGTAACATTGTGTATTTGCTGACAGATAACTGTTTTAAAACCAGTCATGTTGTCAAGTTTTAGTAGCATTAGAAGCCATTCTTTGCCTATGCTTTGATTAAATGAGTCAGGCTTTGACACAAAAGTGCAGTCCTGAAATATGAAGATTGTGTGCAGTTCCCATACCACTTCCACAGTAGTGAATGATTTTTGGTAAACTCCTAGGTATAGTGGTTGTTGTCTAGAATCACACTGTGAGTCTGTGTGCATTTGGGAACCACTGTGAGAGAAGCATTTGGTAACATCGTGTATTTTTAAGCAGATAACTCTTTTAAAACCTGTCATGTTGTCAAGTTTTAGTAGCATTAGAAGCTAGTCTTTGCTTATGCATTGATAAAATGAGTCAGGGTTTGACACTAAGGTGCAGTACCATGTACTATTCTCTTCACTGTGGCAGAACTGAACATTTAAAGTTTTACCTAAGCACTGTCCTAGAAGTAGTCTGATTATTTAGTTAGTTTCTAAGTACCAAATAGATTGCTTCAAATGTCTATGCAGTATGCATGTAGTGTTCTAACATACTATACACTTGTCTTTTACACCTTTAATTCCCTAGTCAGTATCCATACACTTCCAGGAAACACCTTGTCACTCCCTTTGCAGTCCTCTAGTGACCCATTCAACATCATGTACTAATCCATTCACTGTGCCAAAACCCAAACACTTATAAATTCACCAAGACACTCTCTTTCCAGTACTCTAATGATTCAGTCACTGCCTAAGTATTCATGCACTGAGACAGGCCTTAGCACATGGACTTCTTCGAACCACTATCCACTATGCATGCAGTCCTCTAACCACCTGCACACTTGTCTTTCACACCTTCAATTCCCCAGTCAGTATCCATACACTTCCAGCAAACACCCTGTCACTCCCCTTGCACTCCTCTAGTGACCTTATTAAGCATCATGTACTAATCCATTCACTGCGCCAAACCCTAATAAATTCACCCAGGCACTCTCCTTGCAGTACTCTAATCATTCAGTCAGTACCCAAGCACTCATCCAGTGACCCAGGCCTTAGTATATGGACTGCTTCAAACCCCTATCCACTATGCATGCAGTCCTCTAACCACATACACAATTGTCTTTCACACCTTCAATTCCCTAGTCAGCATCTATACACTTCCAGGAAACACCCTGTCAGTCCCTTTGCAGTCTTCTAGTGACCCATTCAGCATCATGTACTAATCCATTCACTGTGCGAAAACTCAAACACTTATAAATTCACCAAGATACTATCTTTGTAGTACTCTAATCAATCAGTCATTGCCTAAGTATTCATGCACTGAGCCAGGCCTTAGCACATGGACTGCTTCAAACCCCTATCCACTATGTATGCAGTCTTTTAACCACCTAGACACTTGTCTTTCACACTTTCAATTTCCTAGTCAGTATCCATACAGTCCAGCAAACATCTTGTCACTGCCTTTGCACTCCTCTAGTGACCCATTCAGTACCAAGTACTAATCCATTCCCTGTGCAAAAAGCCTAGCACTTATAAATTCACCTAGCACTCTCCTTGCTGTACTGTAATCATTCAGTCAGTACCCAAGTAGTCATGCAGTGAGCCAGGCCTTAGCACATGGACTGCTTTAAATGCCTATGCAGTATGGATGCAGTCCTCTAATCACCTACACAGTTGTGTTTCACACCTTCAATTCCCTAGTTAGTATTCATACTCTTCTAGCAAACACCCTGTCACTCACTCAGTGTGTCTCCTTATAGTACTGTAATCATGTAGTCAGTTAGCAGGTAGAGTTTTAGTGAGGTAGGCTTTAGGGCATGATCTGTTTCAAAGTAGTATGCACTATGCATGTAGTGTTTTAACCATCGTCACACTTGTGGTTCAGGACCATAGTTTCTTAGACAGTATTTATATAAAATGTGTTTGTACAGTAATGGAATAGTATAATTTTGAAAGTTATTAATATACATTTATTTGTGATTCTTTTTTACAGATACAGAACAGGAGTTTTTCTCATCTGTTTGCACTCTTCTCATGCAAGATTGTTTGGATGAAGGGTCCTTAGGTGTTTCATCATACTTGCTGTGCCGCATGAGTATTTTTTGTTAGGATCCCCTCATAACAGAACTCTTTTGAAAATCTTGTGCATGAGAAAGGTGGTATTGGTCTTTGTTTGCCCCTCGAGAAAAGTAGAAAATTTCCACATCACTGAAGGAAAACGTTGTGGGCGTGGTGCATCCTCCAAAAATTCAACTTTAGATTTGGTGAATATTTTATAGCGACATCATTTACAGTTTTTGTAAGTTGAAGTTAAAAAAATTTTGTTAGCTGTGTGCATTTTATATTTCTGTGATTTGTATTTTGAGAATGGCATGTTGGTTTTTTTTTAACAATCTTTGAGATTGTGTTTTTTTTGCCCGCTGTTAAGTGATGAGTACGATGGAAATCACTATTTTTAGTGAAATTTAATATATTCTGAGAACAGCAGAAAAGGCAAAAAAATTACTTTGTGGAAATTATGCTGTGTTGTAAAAAATGTATTATTACATGTTATATATTTTTTTCTTTTCTTTCACAGATCCAAATTTTAAAATAAGCAATTTATATGAATTTATATTTGAATGAAAAACATGTATACAATTTTTTATTCCTATTACTGTGAAGGTAAGTTTAACTAAGTCTCAATATGCAGAATGAAGAGGCCTACAAGAAGCTACAAAGTCCAAACACGTTTCTAAAAACACTCTGTTTATTTAGTTTTGAAATCTGACCATAA
Source organism: Triturus cristatus (assembly GCF_964204655.1). Lineage (NCBI taxonomy): Eukaryota > Metazoa > Chordata > Amphibia > Caudata > Salamandridae > Triturus > Triturus cristatus. Next base: position 1,560,547,857 of record NC_140589.1, read on the forward strand.
TCAGATATCATGTGACCTGCAAAAAAAGAGATTTGAGGGGTTCATAACAATTCACCTTTTTAGCTGTTGAAGGACCGCAATCATTTCAATCATTCTTCTTTGAACATCTGTGCAGACAAAACTCTGTGCTTACCTTCTATCATTCGCAAGGAATTTTAAAAACGGAAATATGTCACTTTTTGTAACATAGTTATTGCGCAAGATACTCTTTTATATTTACAAAGAGAGGAAAAGGCACTCTGTGCACTTTTTATACTCCATGTAAATATAACCTCATCGTGCACACCACTTTGTGTTGAAAGGGTGTTCTATAAGTGTTGTTGTGCATGATTGCACTTAATACTCATAGAACAAGACACATGTCTAGATTTATCAGAGATATGTGTGTGAATGCTGCACCATTCTAAAATTGGTATAGGAAAGCACAACAAGGAGAATTGTTTTAATTTCTCCACATTTTTATATCTTCAATGCATGCTGAAATGTTCAGCATACATTGAAAAAGAAAAATGCATTTTCTCATAGTTTTTGTGCAGGAAGGTGTGTCTTCCTGCAGAAAAACAAACAGCACATGACACAGATATCCTTGCACTATGGTGCAGGGGTGCCTGTGTCACCACATGGCTGCAGTTTAAGCAGCCGTGCAGAGAGAAGCATAGATTTGCAACATATTTATGTACATATGTTGCATCCCTGTGCTTCGGAAGTACTACAGCACACTGCAGTTAAAGAGGTTACTGTGTGATGCTGCAGCCCTTCCTCATAGTTCTGCACTTATACATTCACCATACGCTACTACTAATGCATATATTCAGTCAATTACATACTACACATACATTCATCTAAACTAACACTAACAAAGAAATGTAGCTCTTTTTTTAAACCAGGAAAGTTAATTCTTACAAGAACTTTTTTTTTTCTTCTTTCTGCTTTTATAATTTTTGGGGGGTTTTTTGCACAATTTTTAATTTTGGGCGGTTTTTCTGCAAAAAAAAAACAAAAAACAAAACAGGAGAAACCAAACAATGAACTTCAGGGAACAATAAAAAAAAACCTACTAGCAAATGTGACTTTCTTGCCGGCGGCAGATCAGATCGATCGACTGCTCACCATAGCACAAAGTCTTATTGCACTTAGTGCAGAGCACTTTTAAAAATTTAAATTGAGGACGGATGTCCAAGGTTTGGGCTGATGGATGCACTCTTGATGTGCTCGGCTGCGATGAGGTGGATGGCGCAGGAGTGTTTCTCATCCGTCGGCACTCTTCTTGTGCAAGATTGTTCGGATGAAGGGTCCTCATGTGCTTCATCATAATTGCCGTGCCGCAAGAGTATTTCTTGTTAGGATCCCCTCTCGATAGGACTCTTTTGCAGATCATGCACGTGACCAAGGTGGCATTGGTCTTATTCTGCCCCTCGGGAAAAGTAAAAAATTTCCACACCACTGAAGAAAAACGTTTTTTGGGTGGTGCCTCCGGCAAAAATTCTTCCTCAGAAGTATGAGGTGATGCAGGTGATGCCTGCTGCCCTGAAGCCATTTTTGGTTGAAAAAAGTTAGAGCTAAGTGTAAACTTAGTCTAAAAAATCTTCTTCTCTCCAAAGAGATGGTGCTCTAAAGAAGGTCAAAGAAGAATGATTGAAATGGGTGGGGTCTTTCAATAGTTAGAAGAGGAAGTGTAATGAACCAATCAAATCTCTTTTTCTGCAGGTCACATGGGATCCGCGCACTGTGCGCTTACGCAGCACGCACCCAGCGCGCATCCGCGAAATTGAATTAAAAAGAAATATAGGATTAGATGTAAAAATATATTAGTTTTAAGACTAGTTCAGAGTTTGTCTTCAATTAATATTCACATGAAATACATATATATATGTTTTTTTAAATGTTAAATATTTCGCGGGATCCGCACACCTACCGCGTCATAGACGCATATGACGCATCGCGGAAGCGTGTAAACGTCACGTTACGTACATCGAATGTGTCGCGTATAGGCTGGGAGTCGCGTACCGGTCGCATTGCGATCGCGCACTAAACACGTACCCAACTCGTACCATGCGCGGATGCTATCATGTAGGGATCGAGAACGGTGCTCATAGGGTGCGCGGATCCAAAAACATTAAAAAAAATATGTAAAATACAGTTTTGAACATATAGTTAAAAAATTATTTTGAAAAATATAAAAAATATGTTTGAAAAACCCATTAAGTTCAAATAACATTTTTTAATTTTTAAAAGAATTAATTGAAAAAATAAGTTTAAAAAATGGTGATAAAAAGTATTTTTTTTAAAAGATAATTAATGAAATTGACACACTGAATTTGAAAAATGTAGAAATCCAATCAAAATCATTAAACATGATATCTTCAGAGATGAGTTATAGATAGGAATTAGCATTTAAAAAACCTTTGAAATTCACAGAAAAAACCATAGGTTTCATGCACGTTAAAGTTAGCAATTGGCATTTAAAAAACCTTTGAAATTCACTGAAAAAACAAAGGTTTCAGGGGCGTTATAGTTATGAATTGGCATTTAAAAAACCTTAGAAATTCACTCAATAAACCATAGGTTTCAGGGGTGTTATAGTTAGCTGAACATTTCCTTCGTACAAAACCCTAGAAATTCCCCCGTTATAGTTAGTTCAGCTAACTATAACTCGCGCCCCCGCAATGCACTGCTGATGACATCACATATTACATCACTCATGACATGGTCAGTGACATCACTGATGACATCACTGATGACATCTCAAATGACATCACTGATGACGTCATCCATGTGATAAATTAGTGCATCTTCTCACACCCTAATATAACCTCAGACGGCCATTTTGAAAACCATAGATACTCCAATACCAATAACTACATACCCACTCATTGACTCTTAGATCTACATACATCTCCACTCACTCACCTGTACAGTCACTCATACTCACAGTCACTCTGTACAGGACTATCATATGCATTTATACACCTATATAGACACTCACACACCGCCAATCATCCATTGAGGTACTGACACACCTAGTCACTCTTGCAAATAATTAATCACAGTCCAATTTACTCACCTATACAGTTTAACACACTCAAGTTCACTTACTCATAAAAATACTAACAAATTCTGACGCTCTTATACAATTACTGATACAAGCACACACTCATCCATACAGCCACTCCCGCAATCACACAGTCTCACATATAGTTATATACTCTTACACACATATACACTGCGTTTCACATATGTAGTTACTGACACATCTACAACTGAGATATACATTCAATCACTAACACACCCATACATACACTCACCCAACCATACAGTCCATCACAGTTGCACTCTTAAAACCATGCACCCATAGAAACACCCACTCACACATCTATGCACAGAGTCACACACACCCTACCCACACAAACACTCAGGCACCCATACAGATACTCAGACAACCAATCAATTACCCATATAGACACTCATATAGCTATTCACAAAACCATGCAGCCACATATACACCAACACACAGACACATAAAGACATTCACACAGTTTAGTCACTAGTCTGCAGTAAGATACATTTAATGACTCACTAATAGAGTCAGTTACGCACCTAGAAAATTATCCATTCACACACTTGTACACTCACTCATTCTTCAACAGGTCTTTCACTATAAATATATAAAACATATTAAAACTTTACAGAAACACAGACTCACTGGATGACGTCATCAATGATGTCATCAGTGATGTCATTTGAGATGTCATCAGTGATGTCATCAGTGATGTCACTGACCATGTCATGAGTGATGTAATATGTGACGTCATCAGCAGTGCATTGCGGGGGCGCGAGTTATAGTTAGCTGAACTAACTATAACGGGGGAATTTCTAGGGTTTTGTACGTACGAGGGAAATGTCCAGCTAACTATAACACCCCTGAAACCTATGGTTTTTTCAGTGTATATATATATATATATATTCCATACGCAAACATACCGCAGTTGCAGCAAGTAGAAGCCCACCATTCGGAGAAGTGAGTAAAAAGTAGTTTTTATTTCCAGGGACAACAGTCACAAAATGTAGCATTACGCGTTTCGAGCGTTCAACGCTCTTAATCATATGCAGTCCAGAGGCTCAGCTGTTCCCACCTTAAGTGTGCTGTGGTAGTAAACAGCGAGGGGGGACCACACGCATCTTCGGTTTTAAAGTAACCTTCATCAATTTAGATGTTTTATTTCAATACACGCACTTTGGCAATAAGAGTACATATAGTAGCTGAACTCCCACATTCATTGCATCGTGCAATTATTTCTACACAGAGTTCAAACTTAGCATCTCCATTGTTAGTGCTATTCGTAATCGGACTCCATTACCCATGATACTTCATCATGGTGTTCAGTTACGGTGCGGCCTTCCCCTTAATTCCGACACTTAAGGTGTTAAAGTCTTGGATAACTGAGGAAAGGTTGTTAATCTGTTTTGAAAGGAAAAATTTCCATATCCTTCTTACTTGTAGGGAATAGTTCCCTCGATGATAACAATCCTTCCTCCGCTCATTCCACGAGCGCTCAGCCTCATAGCAGGAACCATTCAGTCGGTGTCTTGCCTCGCTGGTGTCCTTTCTTTTCGCCTTTTATTTCTCCTCAGTGCGGAGGTCATCCTCCACAAACCCTGGCTGAAACCCAAAAATGTTCCATGGTTTCAGGGCCAGCAGTCCTTCCCTCGATTCAGTGGCGGAGCCTCCCATTTCGGTGGCAGCACCGCAAGAACCATCCATCCTGGGCCATAATAGATGCAGCCGGCGGGCGCCTTTTGCTAATAAATCCAAATGCACTTTGACGAAGAAGGCGCCCTTCCAGGCGGGTTGGGGCTTCTTGGCGTCGTCACCGCCTCAATCCTCCATACGCAAACATACCGCAGTTGCAGCAAGTAGAAGCCCACCATTCGAAGAAGTGAGTAAAAAGTAGTTTTTATTTCCAGGGACAGCAGTCACAAAATGTAGCATTACGCATTTCGAGCGTTCAACGCTCTTAATCATATGCAGTCCAGAGGCTCAGCTGTTCCCACCTTAAGTGTGCTGTGGTGGTAAACATCGAGGGGGGACCACACGCATCTTCGGTTTTAAAGTAACCTTCATCAATTTAGATGTTTTGTTTCAATACACGCACTTTGGCAATCAGAGTACATATAGTAGCTGAACTCCCACATTCATTGCATCGTGCAATTATTTCTACACAGAGTTCAAACTTAGCATCTCCATTGTTAGTGCTATTCGTAATCGGACTCCATTACCCATGATACTTCATCATGGTGTTCAGTTACGGTGCGGCCTTCCCCTTAATTCCGACACTTAAGGTGTTAAAGTCTTGGATAACTGAGGAAAGATTGTTAATCTGTTTTGAAAGGAAAAATTTCCATATCCTTCTTACTTGTAGGGAATAGTTCCCTCGATGATAACAATCCTTCCTCCGCTCATTCCACGAGCGCTCAGCCTCATAGCAGGAACCATTCAGTCGGTGTCTTGCCTCGCTGGTGTCCTTTCTTTTCGCCTTTTATTTCTCCTCAGTGCGGAGGTCATCCTCCACAAACCCTGGCTGCAACCCAAAAATGTTCCACGGTTTCAGGGCCAGCAGTCCTTCCCTCGATTCAGTGGCGGAGCCTCCCATTTCGGTGGCAGCACCGCAAGAACCATCCATCCTGGGCCATAATAGATGCAGCTGGCGGGCGCCTTTTGCTAATAAATCCAAATGCACTTTGACGAAGAAGGCGCCCTTCCAGGCGGGTCGGGGCTTCTTGGCGTCGTCACCGCCTCAATATTCCATACGCAAACATACCGCAGTTGCAGCAAGTAGAAGCCCACCATTCGGAGAAGTGAGTAAAAAGTAGTTTTTATTTCCAGGGACAGCAGTCACAAAATGTAGCATTACGCGTTTCGAGCGTTCAACGCTCTTAATCATATGCAGTCCAGAGGCTCAGCTGTTCCCACCTTAAGTGTGCTGTGGTAGTGAACAGCGAGGGGGGACCACACGCATCTTCGGTTTTAAAGTAACCTTCATCAATTTAGATGTTTTGTTTCAATACACGCACTTTGGCAATCAGAGTACATATAGTAGCTGAACTCCCACATTCATTGCATCGTGCAATTATTTCTACACAGAGTTCAAACTTAGCATCTCCATTGTTAGTGCTATTCGTAATCGGACTCCATTACCCATGATACTTCATCATGGTGTTCAGTTACGGTGCGGCCTTCCCCTTAATTCCGACACTTAAGGTGTTAAAGTCTTGGATAACTGAGGAAAGGTTGTTAATCTGTTTTGAAAGGAAAAATTTCCATATCCTTCTTACTTGTAGGGAATAGTTCCCTCGATGATAACAATCCTTCCTCCGCTCATTCCACGAGCGCTCAGCCTCATAGCATATATATATATATATTCACAGGAAGAAAACCTGAAAATAACTTTATAGTTAGGTGAATATGTCATTGACAACGTTAACATGTTGAACTAGAAAAAATGAAGAAATTCACAAGTTATAGTTAGCAGAGCTAAAGTTATAGTCCCTGAGATGACATCTCAACTGGCATCATTGATGAGAAAACTGATGGCATCATACAAGCTTCTTCTGTATACATTGATCTATAATCTGGTATACCATTTAAGTTCTGAAAGTAAGTACAAAATAGCCTATCTAATATATGAAGTGACATAACATCAACAGCTGTAGAATTATCAGCAACACATTGTATATTCATGTTACCATTCCACATATGTAGTTTTCAAGATTTGTAGTTGTTGATCAGCTGTGATTTAAGATAGCATATATTTTTAAGGGGCTCGCCTCTGACAACATGCCTAATGGAAGACATAAGATTGTTGACTTTTCCTTTGTATAGAATAGGTATTGGAAACCCAAAATGACACTTAAGGGCTGACTGCGATGTTGGTTTGAAGTGCCTCAACAGTTCTGTTGGGGGCAGTCAGACTGACCGGTGTAGCTTCGGAGGCGGTCTCTCTGAACGCAGTATTATGATGCCCAAAAAGACATTGCTTACTGACCGAGGCGGTTCCTCCGACTCCAATGAGAAATTCCACCTGCTAAACTCTCTGAAAGGTCAAATAGAGCCGATCGAAGCAAGTTGCTGTCCTGGAACCATCCACCCTATTACGATGCGTATTTACGATGCACTGTCTGCGTTGGTCCAGCCAACTCATCACAGCAAGCGGAAGGGTATTCTTTTAAGTTAAAAATTAATCACAACATGCTTCCTACGACATCTGATGTGCAGCTATGGAGTCCATCGCACATGTCATCCCTCTACTATACATCATTGATTAATTTGAGAATATGAACCGTTCTGGACATCGCCGCCGGTAAGCTACACACCTACCCCTACACATTAACATAACTACCAAAGCAATTGTCACTAGAGATTAAAGTCCTGTGTAGCATGTTGAGCATGGTAAATGAGGCAATGTCATCAACAGGTATCTAAAGTCTGACCTTGAAATACTGGGATAAACACAAATTTAAGATATGATCAGAAATAGCTATTGGTACACATATGTAGGTATACCTAAATGTCTGTATGAGTACACCACAGCTTGAAAAGCAACATTTCATGGCAACAGAACATCAATGCACATACAACAGTATGCCAACAGAAACTTATGCACTGCACCAGGGCCGTTCCTAGAATTTGTAGTTCCATGGGTAGAACCAGAATATATGACCCACCTATAAATTCCAGAAGATGTCATGTAATATGTCACATTACAGGAAGAGACTTCAAGTTACCATACATTCCCTGCCACTGTTGAACCAGCTTTGTGAGAAGCACATTATCTAGTGTGGATGTCTGTAATTTGTCCAAGAATATATATCAACACCACTTTAAAATGATGTCAAAGTTTATAGCAGATCTGTTAGTATAACTACAATGCATCCACCCAATTGGATGGAAAAGCCAGGCCTAGTTTCTTTCTAATCTTACAAGTTTCTTAATCCAATGCACTAATTGTTGACAGATGAATACATGATTCAAAACACTAAAATGAATAAATAAAACACAGTATGTGGTTGCGTAGTGGTTTGCACTGAACTAGTGATCTACACCAATCACTGTGGGTCAATTACAAAACAAGTTCAAATCCTCACCGCTGACCTCAAATATTAGAAATGGGGGTCTCTAGTGAGCAGAGGTAGGTACCTTTGTCAGGGTAAGTGGGATACACACGTTAGATAACCCCTGCCCACCCCCTGAGTATCTTGGCACAAGCAGACAGACTTATCCCAAAGACAATGTTTAAAGTATTTGTACATAAAACACCCAGTAATACAGTGATAACAACACAAATGGACACCACACCAGTTTAGAAATATAAAGGGGCATATTAACAAGGAGTTACCACCACCTTCGCTGCACTTTTCGGATAGTTTTGCAGTGATATTGGCAGTGACCGTTGGCTTAATACACTTTTTTGCGAATTTTACTACGCTGAGCGATTCTGATACTCATTTTGTCTTAGCGGCACGCCCACCGCATTGAGTGAGGTTGTGTAAATTACCCACTACTATATTTTAGCTGCACGTGGGTTCATTTTAACCAGGGCTATCGGGAGACTTTCCTTTATACCTCTAGGTTACACTGGTGCACTAGTACACTTGTACTCTTATTAGAGTATATTGACGCCCACTTTTTTGAAATTCACATGAGTGGGTATGGAATATATATGTGTCGCTCTTGATCACTACTTATCAAGGTGTGTGACTTCTGATCGCTTTTAAGAATATGCATATGATTGTGTGAGCCCACATCCTCACTAGTGGTGAGGTTCACTGAGTGCTGTACGACCGTGTTACGCACACCACTTCTATTGGCAACTACTACGAGCACTGATTCTGCGAATAGAGTGACGATTATATGTATTATATGTTTGTCCTGTGTTCGCTTGTTTTTCTTTACAGATTTTTCCCTTTCGACGACTTGAAGAAAGGTTTCCCTAACCGTGAGTAGCGGGTTAGGTTCCAATCACTGACCAAGGGCAGGGCACACCTTAGCGAGTGTGCACCACCCGGGTCACGTTCTTTTGTCCTGACGAAAACCCAGCAATAGCAACTGATGGTTGAAACATGTAGACCTCAAAAAAAAATTCACTTGTTTAATTCATTATAAGATACCTTAGGTCAATCTAACCTTCCCTGGTATCTTCACTATTTTTTAACCATTGTCCAAATTACCCTGGAATAAAATACTTTCAATTGGGTTCAATCTGGCCAATTTTTAATCTAAATTCACTATTCACCTTCATTCAAAAAACCAGCTCCACTGTAGTCAGGTGTCGTAGCACACCCGGATGGCACTCGGCTGTCCGGGTGGGACCTCGATGATGAAGCATGTCACCAACTAGGTTGGTGAGTGAGGGGTCTTCTTAAGAAAGATTATTTCTTCACTTGCTCCACGTTCCAATACCCTATAGACAGTTTTCCTTCGATTGGGAGTACTCCCTGGCTTTGTTTGATACTGTACTGATTAGGGGACTGGGAGTAACCCCCTCCAATGGTTACCCATTGTGAGAATCCCTTTCTCTCCATTTTTGTTTTGTATGTGATATTTACATCACCATATGTACAAGCTGTCTCTAACCTGTGTTAGTGGCAGTTTTCTGGTGAAAACTTCCATAGAAACTATTGGCACTTCTGTTCCCGTGCAAAAACAGCCGCTAACCCCACTTTGCTATATGTACAAGGGAATCCTTGAAGGTAGGAGGACCCACAACACTGCCTCTAACTGCATTTAGAGGTGGTTTTTTAAGACCAGAAAATAGCTGGTCTTAAAAATGGAGATAACACCTGGGGCCTCGTTTAAGCAATGTTGCTGTGCTGCCCTGTGACAAAACTACAGGGCAGGAATGCGCACCATCAATAAGATAGTGCGCATTCCTGGGCCTCAGTCATAAAAAGTGTTGCAGCGCTGCGACAAAACAGCGTTGCAACACTTTTCACTACACCCTTCATACGACACCACAGATGCGCTGTATTCACTGGACAGCGCTCCATTACGCAAGTAATGACAGATATGTATAGAATCCTAACGTATGTCTACCCCATAGTCACACATTAGTGCAGTCGTGTCACAAGCATGACGCAACTCCAGCAATGCATGGGGCCAGCCTATTCCTGTGGCACTGCGCCACCCTTACGCCTGCAATCAGGCAGGCGTAAAGTACTGACACAGTGCCATACTACAATTGTTGCAGTGAAATCTGAGGGATTTCACTGTGCCACTCCTGTGAGGCCTTGCCACGTGGGAACGCACACCTTGCTTACATCATACCTGATCTATTCTTGAGGGGTGCCAGGGTGTCGGTGCAGTTGGAGATCCATCGGTGGCAGTTGCGCACTGCAGTGTCATCGTCTGTAAGTGTTGCCGGAGTGGTGGTGCTGAGGGATTTGACGAGATGTTATTCGGTGGCCTTGATCCAGCTGTGAGGGGGGGCGATGATGATGGTAGTGTATGGTGGGCATGGTGAAGACGTGATGTATACAGTGGTGGTCAGTCCAGGATAGTCCGGTGGTGTGGCTGTAGTTGAAGTTCCCGCTGGCGGGTGAGACGTGCTCAACCATGTGTCCTGCTATGTGACTTGCTGCGGTGACTAGCTGCTTGAGTCCCAGAAGGGGGTGGTGTTTTGGTCACTGGGGTTGTCGAGGTGAAACTTGAGTTCACCGAGTAGGATGTCGTCGGTGGATGGGAGAGCCTGTGGTGCAATGAGGTCTACAATGGTATCGGAGAATGGGGGGTCCATGGCCCGTGGGGCCTGCAGATGAGGGCGCTGCTGATGATGGGGTTGGGGTTGGACCGGATCTGGAAGTTGAGGTGTTCCATGGTCACCATTGGGTCATTAAAGTGCGTGGTCAGTCGGAGTGTGCTTCTGTAGGTGATAGCAATGCCTCCTCCTGGACAGTGTGGGTGGTCCTTGCAGGAAATTTAGTAGCCGTCAGTGATGGTGGTGGCGTTGTCCGGTCCAGAGCAGAGGTTGGTCCTGGCAGGTGATGCGGCGTCCAGGGTTGATTGGGAGGAGGATTCTGGCAACATATCAGTGGAGTGTCCGAGAGGAAGGGTGCTTGGTGCTGAGCGCGTTCCAGGGGCAGATGGATACATACGGGCTTGCCTATGGCTTGCCTTTGGCACCGGAGACACCCATTACAATGCAGGCATGGCATCATAATGCCTTTCACACACAACTACAACGCAGGTCCATTTACATCATATTCCATTATGATGCATTGTGAGGACAGTAATAGGATGTTTTTAAGTTTTAGGGCGGGTATGGGTTTCGGGTGTCGAAAATTAAATTTAGGGTGTAATATGGGGTAAAATTAGAAATTTGGGGTGTGTTTTGGGGTCAATTATGAAAATTGGGGTGTGCATTTGGGTCAAATATGATTTTTAGTGTGTGTTTTGCGGGCTCAAAGATGAATTTTAGAGTTCAGGGTTTGCTTTGGGGTGCAAGGGTTAGTTTTAGGGTTGCACTCACTGCAGTGGAAATAGTAATATTTACATCTCCGCTATCCAACACCTTCCCTACTGTTGCAATATGCCTAGTATTAGTGTTCATAGTAATGGAATGTGATGTAATGGTATGCGTCGTAACTTCATATATACCTTTGGCATACCAGTGGTATGCCCGCTGCACATGGCCGCACAGCGGCCACCATTGACAAGTGCTGCGGGGAGACTGGACAGCTGGGAGGTGTGAACGGCCGGAAAGGACAATGGATGGGGTGTGGACACGGGGGTGTGTGTGTGAGCGGGTGTTGCAAATATTTAAATGAGAGAAATCTTACCTCGAGGCCAGGTCCCATGTCTTTGTTGCTCCTGCTCTCCTGAGTCTGCTTACAGGAACAGGAAGTAGACAGGCAGTCTCCCTCCCCTAAGCCAATCACAATGCTGCAATGCAGTGTTGGGATTGGTCCTTGGCGACGGGACAAGGCGTTCAGCCAGGGTCTGGAGGGGCGGGCATGTTCTTCCTGTAGGCTGTGAACAGAACAGTACGCATGACTGCTTTGGGCAGCCTGAGTGGGCTGACCAAACAGTCATTGCAAACTCGAGTGGGCATGCCTTTCCGCCCCTGCCCTGCTCCGTGAGTGGAGCAGCCCTACCCATCCTCCCTCCCGCAAAGGAAAAATATCCCAAGTACATCAGGAAGTTATCATCATGTGATGATTTATCCTCTTCTTGCACTGCTTGAAAGTAGTGGGGCGACGCTCTTCCGCAATAGCAGATGAGCCACCACTGGGGGTGTGTCATCTACAGGTGCTGAGCCTGTGCAACTCGACCCCCATGCCTCCTTCGCTACGCGTCCCACCTTCTCCTTACCTGGACATTGACACCGTGGCGCAATCTGCTGCACTCTCCAAATCTGTGAAACAGCCAGCAGGAGCCTCAGCTAGGTGGGATTTCACAAGCCTGGGTACAGCAGTCCCCAACAAGTCCGCAGGACAACCACCCGATGCAGTTGATGCAGCAGGGCCCCCTTAGGCGTGAAGTTCCAGTGCTTCCGCCACACAACTTCGGTGCAGCTAAGGGGCCTTACACTCCACAGTGTCCGGCCAGCAGAACATCTTCCAGACTGTGATGCAGAGAAGCACCGCCCACTGTTGGTAATCCCCTCCCTGCACCTCGGTGTAGTGGTGGATCATAGCATGCGATGCTGACCTCCCTACGTTGGCGCGCAGGAGTGCCTCTACCATCCACAGCTCTAAGGGGCTCAAAGCGGTCTTCTCACACAGGTCAGCAATCTGTCTCCGTGAGACCTGCCAGACTTCACCACTAGGTATGGGTGATCACGTGCCTCAATGTCTACCGCCACGGCTCATCGACTCCACAGCTCCTCTGCATCCCACTCCAGGCTCCAGATGTAGGTCCAGCGAGATATCCAGGCTTCAGGCGCTGGCCTGCGAGGCATCCAGGCTCTCATCCTGGTCATCCTGGATGTTGGGTGGCTTGAGGGGGTTCTTGATGTGTGCTGCACTTCGCCCTGGCAGCTCTATTCTGTTTTTTTTGGAGGTCGACTGATAGGCTGTTTTCTCCAATAGAGGTAAAAAGAACTCACTTTGGGCTGAAGAACATGCATTTTTTTGCAGCTAATGGGCCTTTTATTGGTTTTCATTCACTATCAACGAAATTCCTATCGCCATCATGCTAATATTAGCGGCAGTTTTCACCGATGATCCCTAAAGCTATTGCCATGTAGCGACGTCTTGTACATACGTCGCTAACAAGGCAATAGTTTTCAGCGCTACATAGCAGTCAGAAAACTGACGCTAACTAGCGTTAGCGGTAGTTATCGCCAGTCCTTGTAAATATCCCCCAAAATATCTTTATCTAAACTCAACAAGACCAAAATGACAAAAATCCAACATACAAGTAATAGGAATATAACTTTAAAAAGATTTCAAGCAACTGGGTCTATAGAAAACTATGGATGTGTGATTTCTCACAAAGTACCTGTAGATGAGACAAAATTCACAAGGCCAAACAGCCGCAGAGATAAGAAGTGTCGAGAAAAAAAGAGATGCACCGGTTCCTGAGAACTTTGGGGGGCGATGCGACAGTTCTGCTGCACGCAGGAGAAGTGATGCGTCGAGTCTGGTCTGTAGGGGGAAGTAATGCATTGAGTCCAAGACGATTCTGGTCTGCAGGTGATGTATCAGGAAAACTTACCGCAAAGGTACGAGGCGTGGAAATCCCCGATGCGTCGGCGAGTGATGCAGTGGCGTTGAATGGTGCTGCGTTGGTTTCTTCAGCAGTGACCCTCACAATGCGTCGGTTCTTGGAGCCGCAACAGGTGCTGCAGTGGTTCGGCAGTGATGCGTGGAGATTCTTCTCACACAGTGGTGATGAGTTGGGAAAACAGCAGCAAGAAGAGCAATGCATCGATTTCTTCAGTTCTTCTTGTGTTCCAGCTCCCAACAGCAGTAACAACCTCCTGAGGCCTAGAACTGGAACAGGCACCTCCTGGCAGGTCTGAACATTCAGCAGCAGAGTTCAGGGGAGCTGGGGATGACATGTTTATGGCCCTGAGACTCCAGAACAGAAGGCCCGCACACAGAGGCACTTGGAGATCTACTTCAATCAGGTTCAAAGCAAAATTCACGGGGGCAGTACTCCTCCTCACAGCTCTTCAACTTTTCTCCTTCGCAGAGGTTCCTTTGGAGCCCAGAAGTAATTTAAGGTTCTTGGGTTTTAGGTCTAATACTTATACCCCAAAATGTCTTTGTTCTATTTGTGCAATGGTCTCTGAGCCCAGTCAAAACCAGTTCTATCCTCACTGGTTCAGTAGGACTACAGGGGGTGGAGACAGTCTTGTGCAAGGGAGACAGGCCCTATTCAGGTGCAAGGAAACCTCCTCCCACTACTCTAAATGAAGCCAGGCCCCATTCAGCTCAGCTCTGAGTCATCCGGGAAGGGCCAGGCACACCTCAACCCCCCAGTGGCTTTTTACAGTGAATGTACATCCCCAGCCCCTGTCACTCCAAAACCAGACAGTCAATATACAAACAGGCAGAGGCACACAGAATGGTTAAACAAGAAAATACCTACTTTCTAAAAGAGCCATTTTCAAAACACACAATTTAAAAACCCTATTTACTAAAAGATGATTTATTATATGCTGAGTTCAGAAAGCCTAAACTTTATTTCTCTATCTTGTCCTAATGGGAATTTATACTTGTAAGATGTTCCGAAGTATTTCCCATTCTATCCTGTGGGACAGATAGCCTTTCAATAGTGAAAAACTAAATTGGCAGTATTTCACTATCAGGACATGTCACACACACCCGTACATGTCCTACCTTTCACATACACTGCACCCTGCCCATGGGGCGTACCTTGGGCCTACCATAGGGGTTTCTTACATGTAAGAAAAGGGAAGGGAAGGGCCTGGCAAGTGTGCGCACTTGCCAGGTAGACATTGCAGTTTTAAAACTTTGCAGAGACACTGCAGTGGCAGATCTGAGATACCGTTTCAGGGCTACTCCTGTGAGTGGCACAATCAGTGCTGCAGGCCCACTAGTAGCATTTAATTTACAGGCCCTGGACACACGCAGTGCACTGTACTAGGGACTTACAGTACATCAAATATGCCAATCATGGCTAACCATTCATGATAACAATTTACACAGAGAGCATATGCACTTTAGCACTGATCAGGAGTGGTAAAGTGCCCAGAGTCTTATAGCCAACAAATACAGGTCAGGAAAAAATAGGAGGAAGAAGCAAAAACATTGAGGATAACCCTCCAAAAAGGGCCAATCCCAGCACCTGGCTGCCACTCGCCCATCAGCCCAATTGTGCAGTCTCAGATCCTGTGTTCTGATGAGTTTAGCTGTGTCAGAGCAGGCATCCACCAGAGCCTCTGCTCTTCATGATCTCAGTCTCACTGCGGTGGAGGTAGCCTGGTCAGTATAGGGAGTCACAACAAGCATGGAATGATGTATGTGTCAGTAATAAAACAACTTTGAAGGATCCAGTACATTTGCAAAGCAGGTCTCAGACATCTGAATCCCTTCCATACAATACCTATCATGCACCCAGGTCTGTTTGCATGCAGACCTTAGTCCAATACTTTGGGCCACAACTATCTTGTGGGCCAGTATGCTTTTTCAGGCCAGGTTTGCATGTCCCCGGTAGACGTGTGGTATTCTACCACCACTGTTTACTGAGGCAAGCCAGAAGGGCATGAGACAGGATCAGTCCTGTCCAGTCAGGGCATGGTCTTTAATGTCCAACTTGGAGCTACATTTCTCAAAAAGGTCTACATTAATAAGAGTCCACACTGAGCAGGCTTGAATTCTGCAGTCACATAAAGGATGGTCCATGATCCAAAGTCTTTAGAAAAGAAGACACATATCTCAAAACATAGATAATTTCTCACATTCAAAATAAAGAGAGAGGGAATTGAGTTTGGTGGCATATGGGTCAATGTATGTAGCTGCACATGAGTTACAAGACATTTCAACATCAAAACCAATCTCTTACTTTCATCTCATGCCTTGGAAAAAAATTGGCATGGATGTAAATCATCTTTAATTAAGCAGGCAAAGCAGATCCAGTCTGTCGTGAATAAAATATTACGCTCTCAGAATTTTCAGTATATAAATAAGATCATGCATAAAGCAAGAGGCTGAGTCTGTGGTATCAGGTTCATAAAGGGCTTTATTCCAATAACTCGAGTCAAAGGGAGAATATTACCATCACCACAAAGGATCTGGAAGGGACTCAAAAGTATTCTCAATATTCTCAAAACATTATTCACAGAGTACAGTATATATATATTTCTCAATTGTACGTAAGCAAAAGAGCAAGAGAGAATGAGATAAGAGCATGTGGGCGTGTAAGTAGGCGTGAAGGTGGGCGTCCATGTGGGCGTCCACGTGGGCGTCCACTTGATGATAATAGGTAATTTGTCATAGGTGGGTGGATACCTGGAGGGGGTTGCGTGATCAGCTGGAACTTTACTGGAACTTTGCCTTACTTGTGCTCAACTCGAGCATGACGTGTAACTGACGTGGGGAGGGTTGCTATGCAACCGGACAAGTCTGGAAGTGAGGCCTTCAGTGTCAGGACGACCAACACATCTTGTTTTATCTGATATCTGATGTCTGGAGCAGGGACTGATTTGTGACATAGGTTGCTCATCACCAAGAGCCGATGTGGCATCTATTTCTTCATTTACTTCATTTACTGCAGAGGTCTTGCACGGGGGCTATGGGCTTTTCACTGACGTGAGCTTTGTAATCACACAAAAAGAGACAGAAAGGCTAGGCTTTCTCCTTTGCAGATGGGTCATGTTTAAATTCCTCCTTCTCCAGGCAGGAATGTATTTCTCGAGGAGCGGAGCAGATAACTTGAAGGCTGAATACAGTCTTGGCAGGCAACAGGCCGGGCTAGGCACCGTTAGCCGCGCAGGGAGTAAGACAAAGTTCATGGATACAGATACAGGTCCAGGCTGGAGCATTCAGAGGCAGAAGCAGGAAAAGCTCGATGGCAGAATTCAGGGCCTACCTTGCCAGAGCTGGAAAACGTGAAAGACGTGAAAAGTATACCATATAAAGACGGTGGCAAGGCATACTTAGGAACGGAATATCTGACCCATTCATGGCAGATCTGAAAGAGGACATATTAACGTTGGACACAATTGTATTTGCGTCTTCATAGCTTGAAGTGGAGGGAACATACATGTACTTGTAGCATGTACATGGAGCCGTTGGGGTCTAGATAGGGGACACAATTGATCATAAAAATTCATATTTCCTCATTCCCTCCTTGTCCCCTACGGACCCTTCATGAAATATCGATCTTCAGGAATCCATCAATCTGTTCATGTAACATCATTTGCTCTTCTTTCTTCTTCCGGGATTTTGAATGAGAACTTGAATGTGGAATACATGATGTGGCACACAGGCCGCAAATCGCTGGCCCACATTGTAGACACAGGCAGCAACTGAATATTATTAATAGTATCAACCCACAGACGGTCAACACTTTCCATCCCCAAGCCGATATTAATCCCCAGAGCCAACCGGACCATGTCCACGTGCCTGGGTCTTGATGTATGCTTTGGGCAATCTTGTGGAGCCTTGTTATTGTTTTGTATACAGACGGTGCGTTATTAGGAATGAAAGAAATGATATGTAGCACGTCCCACCCCAGTCTAAGGGCAGTTGCACATAGGCTGTCTGGCCACAAATAAAGTAGGTGTGTCGTGATGCTCTGAAATAGGACTTTCCTTTGTCTTTGAATACTATTATAGTATCACACTCACTGTGCCCCAAATGTACTGAGCCTTCTTTTCTGACACACAAGTTCCCTTTTACTGGCAGGACTGTAATTGAGGATGGACCTAAATTGTGTATGGGCTTGACATTCAACACTATAAAGTCGAGGGTCACATTTCCTTGCAGATACTTTTCATTTTCTAGATCTGTACCTTTCATTTGGGGAAGTCCCTCTTCATCTGGGAAACATGCTTTGTTCATGACTTTATTCAAGTTACCCCATACCCACTCGCCCCTACACTCCTTGTCTTGACATTCTTTGGCATCACCGTTGATGGATGTCATTAAGGCAAACCATGCTCCGCAAGAACCATTATGGGAGAACGGAAAAGGAAAAAGAGGCAACACTCCCTTTTCCTTCTGATACGGGGGAAATCGGCCACAGACCCAGCAGTCTGTAGCATTGCTAACCTGATGTGAATGGTGCAGCATCTGAATAAAGGTATTGCTGCGTAAGGCAAGTCGATATGATAACTCATGGGATGGCAGATCACTAAACGTGTGTTTTGTGGCATCATTAGTGGAGGAGTGTAAAAGTGAGGCAATAGAAGGAAAAATAGCATGTAGTATTAAGCTGATACATATTATCGTGATGCACAGAAGAGATAGAAAAATCACAGTCACTATACATCTACCACGTAATATTTTACAGTATTTGCTTCTTATCTTGCTCTTTTTTTTTTTTATGTTATTGTCCAAGATCTTATGCAAGCCAGAATACATGTTCAACCGCTTCACCACCTAGTGGACTTAATTGATCAAACGGGTTCTGACTTTTTAGATCTAAGTTTAACTCCTGCTGGGGAGTCTCCTCTAGAAAAGGGGGCTCAAAGTCCAAGCAGTCAGTGTTCTTTTGGAAAGTACAGTTATTCCCAAAGTAACGTTTGCAATGATGTATCCATCCTTTCCGTCCCTCGACTTTAACGGCGGTCCTTGTGGTTAGCAACACCAATTGCGGCGTCTTCCACCTCGGCTTAAGAGGGCTTGATCTATCAAAGTTCCGGATCAGCGATGGAGTGTCCCTTGACCTGGGTGTTGTCAGGGAAGGCGGCAGCAACCTGCGAACAACAAGAGAGTAGTGCAGACATCAAGGAAGCCAGGTAATCTGTCAGCATGTTACTGTCAACATCAGTAGTCTTTTAGGCATTGGAGTGCCCCACATATTTGGTGGTCTACCAAAGACCACTTCATAGGGAGATAAGCCTGTTCTAGAATGAGCTACCATTCGCATGTAAAAGAGGGCAACCGGTAGGGCTACCATCCAATCTACACCTTTGTCTGCGCAAATCTTTGCTAGTCTAATTTTCAATGTCTGATTATGTCTTTCTATAAGGCCTGCTGCTTCAGGATGTCGCACACAATGGAATTTCCAGGTATACCCTAACAGAAGGGACACCTGCTTCATTAGTACCAGGACATATTTGTAACCTCTACATCTGTTTATTTGGATATAATCCATTTGGAGCACTTCAAAAGGGTGGTCAGGTGGATGGAATCCACCTTGTTCCATCGGAATGCCTTTACCTGGATTGAATTGGCAACAGATCATACATGTTCTGACCTTTTGTTTCGCTGCTGCACGCAGGTGCTTGTTGAACCATATATTCTGTAAGCTATCTATCATTGCTTTCTCTCCTAAGCGTGCAGGACTATGTGCGGTATTTATAATCACTTGTACCATCGAATCAGGAAGAAACCATGTGGATTTGCCCTTATTCATCCAACCCTGATCAGTCAGTACCCCTCCTTGTTCCGACCATTTCTTTAATTCGTCTAGAGTAGCATGTGTCTGTATGTCTTGTACATCCTTGGAAGGATCCCTAACTGTCATGGCGTTGGACACTGATTGAACCTGTAACTTTGTCATGTCTAGTGGGGTCTGAGCTGTCTGTTTAGCAGTTCGGTCTGCCAGATCATTGCCTTGGGAAATGGTATCTGTGGCTCTAGTATGTGCTTTACATTTTAGGATAGCTATGGCTGTTGGTAAATGTATTGCTTCCAGTAGGGCTTGAATAAGGGGGCCATGCTGTATCTTGGCCCCACGAGAGGTCAAGAAACCTCTTTCTCGCCACAGAATCGGTGTAAATGTTTACTCTCAGGTGCTTAGCTCTTATGCACGCTTGTGTCAGGGCGATGAGCTCTGCTGCTTGTGCTGACAATATGTCTATTCTTTTAGTCTCTATTATTACAGTATCAGTAGTCACTGCATATGCTGCCACTAATTCTCCCGCCCCTGTCCTCATGCATGAGCCGTCAACTTATAGTGTTAGGTCGGGGTCTGGGAGTGCAACGTCTGTCAAGTCTTGTCTTGGTGTAGTCACGGTATGTATTACTTCAACACAGTCGTGTGGTGAAACGCTTTCTGTACTGGAGGGCAAAAGGGTAGCGGGATTCAGTATGTTGCATCGTCTGATCTCTATGTGTGGTTGAAATAACGTTAGCTCATAGCCTGTCAGTCTAGCTACAGTCAGGTGTTGTGTTTGTGTCCGGTTCAAGAGAACCTCTACTGCGCGTGGTACTTGTACTGTCAGAGGGTGGCCCAGCACTATCGAGTCACTTTGTCTTATGGCTAAGGCCGTTGCTGCAACTGATTTTAGGCACGCAGGCAAAGCCTGTGCTACTGGGTCTAATGTACTAGAAAAATAAGCACAGGGCTCGTGTTTTCCTGCATGATCTTGTGTTAGGACAGATAGTGCTGTTCCATCCCGCTCTGTCACAAAAAGCATAAACGATTTGTTGTAATCAGGGTTTGCTAAAACTGGTGCTTGACATAAAGCTCTCTTTAATTCTTCAAATGCCACAGTGTGTTCTTGTGTCCAAGAGAGGACTTTAGTAGAAACTGCCTCCTGTGTCGTCAGCTGTATTAGGGGCTTGGCTATGTAAGCATACTGGGGAATCCACTGCCTGCAATATGAAGTGACGCCAATGAATGCACGTACCTCCTTTTGTGTCTTGGGCTGTGAAAAACCAGAAATCAATTGAATACGTTCCGGTGCCCACAACTAATTCCCCTGAAAGATCACAATAAAACATGAGAAAAAGGGGAAAGCACCATACCTATTTCCTCGGCTTAATTTCTAAGGGGGCTAATTTCTAAGGGGCTTAATTTCTTAAGGGGCTAGCGGGAAGCGAACCTCCTCAGGGGCCAGCAGAAAGCCAATATTCTCCTCCTTCCCCCCTTTTTGACAGGAGGAAATCTGAAACAGATTTCACTGCTGTCAAACACTATCAAACCCTGTGTCTTGTCAACACTATTAATCCCTGTGTGTAGCTACTGGGCGTAAGCAAAATTATAGGAGATACACAGCGTATTTGAAACGGCGAGAAATCCTTCAAATTAATGTACAAACCTCATTGTGTTAGCTCATAAGCTGGCCAAATGACATCTCATATGCAAATGTCCCTATTACATGAACCTACACCAACCTGAAGTCAATATTAATGCTAGGAGGCCCTAATAGGAATGCTAAATTACCTAAATATTCGGAAAACCAAGTTTAAGAACAGTTGTTAATGTTGATAATTAATAATTTATCTGCTAAAGAAATCAGTCATTTTGCAATAATTTCCACCTATACAATAAACTGCATCCCTCGCCTTTCATATTCAAACGTCTCCCTTCAGAGGCTCAAACCTAATAGCCTAATTAAAAAACATGTCAACTTGTGGCGCCACCATTTACAAGAATGAGCTTACTAAAGCAAACTTTAAAAAGGAAATCCTGTCAGATATTTTCTCATTACCCAAAATACCGAGCCTCATTTGTCACTCTGGGGTGGCAGTCCTTATCTAAAACAGGCTCTTCAAGAGCTAAGATGCGAGTGTACAGATCATAATTGTTCCTTAATGTCCAATCTGGAAACATATGACCGAGGCTGCCTGTCTATAAGAGAAAGGCAGTTATGTGAAAAATATTTTAGTCTTGCATAGCCTTTTTCTTTTGTTTCAATCACCGTGTCAAGTCTGACACACAGGATCAGCAACAATAATCAAAAATGAAGAACACACGAACCTGTCTTTTTTTTATAAAAATGAGCTATGAATCTTCGTACACAATGTACCCTCATGTCCTAGTCGAAGATGCATCTCCCATCTTTCCTCACAGACCCGTAACCACTGGATCATTTATCCAATGCAACTGGTGGCAGCTTGTGGCCACAATTCAAAAATGTCTGAATTTGAAAATCGTTTTTATATAGGCACATAGCCCTTAAAATTCCAAGCAAGAGCAACATTTTACTTTCTGGCCAGAAGCAATATAACATTTGCTAAAAAATAAAACAAATCTTCTCCATAGACATTTCCTCGGGGCACTGGTTTTGCACAGAATAGAACAAGGGAATCTTTCTCGACTTACATTTCTCAGCTGCCCTGTCTTATCAGAGAAGCTAAAAATAGCCCCTCAGCGCGGCCTGAGCCTGGGCTGCAAGCCAACTTTTTTTGTTTTTCCTACTCCTGGCCCCCAAGGCTCTCCGGCTGCAGGCATTATACAGATGCGATGTCAGAGAAGCTTTCTAAGCAGTGCCTTTGTTCTGCTCCTCTCACCGGCCCCCACCTATACTGGCTACAAGGTCAGAATCTGTCTCCGATTTCTGTATCACATTCTGCTCTACACAGCCCCCACCTTCTCCTCACTCTGAAGCTGTCAAAGACAAAAAGACTACTCAATTCCATAAAAACTGCAATAATTCGCCCAATTGAAAAATTATTT
Organism: Triturus cristatus; assembly: GCF_964204655.1. Taxonomy (NCBI): domain Eukaryota; kingdom Metazoa; phylum Chordata; class Amphibia; order Caudata; family Salamandridae; genus Triturus; species Triturus cristatus. The sequence goes on from NC_140589.1 coordinate 1,560,570,394, forward strand.
TTACATACAATTTGCACTCAGGGGGTCATAATCTTACCGACTTGACCCAGCACATTGGCTCACTGGACCACCAAGAACACAAACCTGTATTCTTGAACAATTTGCAAATTCGAAATACCCACAATTCTTTTTTCAAGCTAAACTTTTCACTAATTATTTTTTCGTTAACACTTTGTACATTAGGGGTGTCATCAAATCACAGGTGTTGCTCCTTCTCTAGCTACACCCCTCTCAATTTCCTATTGACAACGTAGTCAAATGTTGGACCATGTAAACACCAGCTATGCGCTGTTCGTTTGGTGGGAGGCTCAAGAACCTTTGGGCTACTATATCATTATTATATGTATCGTGGTACTTGCGGTGGCACTCTAACTGGTCTTTCTACTGGGGCCACTCTTGCTAGGTCCTCTGAAAGGACGGGATAAATACCAGCAACGTCAGTATTTCTTTCTCTGTCAGCCTGCGCTCATTTTACCTGCTCCACTTCCTCCTGTAACATCTTTTCCTTGGCTTTTCCAGACTCCAGTCTGCTTCTCTCTGCTTCGTGAAACACTTACTCTGTCCTCCTATGTGACTCCTTGCGCCAAAACTCAATGGCATCCTTCCGAGCTGGTCTACATTTTCTCTTTCATAAGCGTGTTTCGTTGTCTGTCTACTTGTTCTGCTTTTACTCGGATACCTTCCTCAACTAATACGTTTTCTCGGGCTTTGTCTGAATCCTCCCTACTTTTCTCTTCTTTTCTGAGCGCTTTCTCTATGCGTCTATGCTATTCTTTACGCCATAATTCAATGGCATTTTTCTGTGACTGTCTGGCTCTCTTTTTCCATAATGCTTCTTCTACTCTCATGATGCAATCTGCATCCCATGTCCCAGCAGCGGGCCATCTCTGACTCTCTGCTAAATCCTTGGTGTAGTCCACCCATAGATCAAGATATAATACGGCATCTAGGCCATGTTTATGGTACATAAAGTACCCTGGAGTGTCCCTAGGTGGAATAGGAACAGCTTCCTCGAGTATCCCTTTTCTAGTTTTTATCTGTCTTAATTTTGAAAATAACGGCATTTTGAACCTTGCTACTTAATTCTTACTCGGTCTTGAACACAATAATTACAATAAACACAATAATGAAGATCAAACAATCACTCATACCACGACATTTAAAACACATTAAAACATTTTAAAATGAACAACGATAATTAGAATAAAACTAGCTAACTGCATAATACTAGATGTACTGCTAAACAGTACAGATACACTGCTAAAACAGTGCAGACCAGGTCTGTGTACCCAAACCCGTCTTGACCGGCACAAACCAATGTGCACGTCTAGATGCGTCCCCAGCAACGGTACTCACCGGGAAGCACGGAACGGAACAGAAGGCCTCGGAAACTCTGGACTGGACTAGACCAGACTGGACTGGACTCGACTCGTGACGTGGATACTTCGGAACTTCGGAATCTGGTGGGCCTCTGTATACCTCGGACACAGCTCTCTCGCAGGTGGGCTCTGGGTAGGACAATCTGCGTTCCTCACCGCCCCGGCGTGTGGGGAAAGAGATTGAACTGTTCGGGCGCCATTATGTCGTGAATAAAATATTACGCTCTCAGAATTTTCAGTATATAAATAAGATCATGCATAAAGCAAGAGGCTGAGTCTGTGGTATCAGGTTCATAAAGGGCTTTATTCCAATAACTCGAGTCAAAGGGAGAATATTACCATCACCACAAAGGATCTGGAAGGGACTCAAAAGTATTCTCAATATTCTCAAAACATTATTCACAGAGTACAGTATATATATATTTCTCAATTGTACGTAAGCAAAAGAGCAAGAGAGAATGAGATAAGAGCATGTGGGCGTGTAAGTAGGCGTGAAGGTGGGCGTCCATGTGGGCGTCCACTTGATGATAATAGGTAATTTGTCATAGGTGGGTGGATACCTGGAGGGGGTTGCGTGATCAGCTGGAACTTTACTGGAACTTTGCCTTACTTGTGCTCAACTCGAGCATGACGTGTAACTGACGTGGGGAGGGTTGCTATGCAACCGGACAAGTCTGGAAGTGAGGCCTTCAGTGTCAGGACGACCAACACATCTTGTTTTATCTGATATCTGATGTCTGGAGCAGGGACTGATTTGTGACATAGGTTGCTCATCACCAAGAGCCGATGTGGCATCTATTTCTTCATTTACTTCATTTACTGCAGAGGTCTTGCACGGGGGCTATGGGCTTTTCACTGACGTGAGCTTTGTAATCACACAAAAAGAGACAGAAAGGCTAGGCTTTCTCCTTTGCAGATGGGTCATGTTTAAATTCCTCCTTCTCCAGGCAGGAATGTATTTCTCGAGGAGCGGAGCAGATAACTTGAAGGCTGAATACAGTCTTGGCAGGCAACAGGCCGGGCTAGGCACCGTTAGCCGCGCAGGGAGTAAGACAAAGTTCATGGATACAGATACAGGTCCAGGCTGGAGCATTCAGAGGCAGAAGCAGGAAAAGCTCGATGGCAGAATTCAGGGCCTACCTTGCCAGAGCTGGAAAACGTGAAAGACGTGAAAAGTATACCATATAAAGACGGTGGCAGGCATACTTAGGAACGGAATATCTGACCCATTCATGGCAGATCTGAAAGAGGACATATTAACGTTGGACACAATTGTATTTGCGTCTTCATAGCTTGAAGTGGAGGGAACATACATGTACTTGTAGCATGTACATGGAGCCGTTGGGGTCTAGATAGGGGACACAATTGATCATAAAAATTCATATTTCCTCAAGTCGCTGTGCATAACAAACATTCATCACGGAGTCACGTATACCAAACAGGAGCATATGGTTCAACATTGAACAACTCAAAAAACTCGATAAGCATAACAAGATAGTCGATCACAGAGGGATCCTGACCACTTAGATGGTCAGCATCCCAGATACCTCACATCCAAACATAGGGGCAGAGACCGTGGCCTCTAGTACAACATCCATTGTTAATAGTTGCCATTTTAGCATATGTGGATTCTAAGAGCCCCCTCCCTGTGATTGAAGGAGGAGATGTCAGGCAGCCAGTCTGCCCCGCATGACAGAGCAACTGCTTCATCTAGTCATGTCAGAACCACCTCTGATAGGTCCATGGCCACGTGTACGTGAGCCTGGCCCTTCAAAGTCCTTCACCCATCCAGTAGCTTTTCCTGTGCATCCTGTAAAGTCCTGTAACACGTTGTCTTACAGGTTAACAATTGCAATCTTGTGGAGGCACACAACTTCCTCCCTGCACAGCTCAGTTGCCTCAGCCCTACCCATTAGAGAGTCACTGTGCCCAAGTGTTGCAGTCTTGGGAGTACAGTTGCCTTCCAATGAATGCAATAGCTTGGCATGCAATGAGGATTGCCAAATCTATGATTTGAATAAATAAATTAGCCCTCATCTGTCTGAATATCCCTAGCAGACTCCCCTCCAATGGAAGGAGGTTGACACAACCTGTCACTGTGTCAAGTAGATATGTGACTCTTGACCACAGGTTTAATGCATCCAGCTATGTCCAGAACATATAAGTAAAGTAAAGCCAAACTTTATTCAGTCATTCTGACCATAAATTGCAGAGATGGATTAATTGCAAAAATACATTAGGTTTCTTAGGACTGTAAAGGTACAAATGCTTACAGTACAAAGCCTCAGGTTTGGTTGCATGACAAATGATCATTGGATTACAATAAATTGTTATTAGAAAAAATAGAAATCATGATAAAGATAATTAAAATATTCAGTTAAAAAGAGTTTTAAAAAGGATGGTTGGCCTGGGAGAAGCCCTGATAAAGTGCACTGAAGCCCCCACTATAAAATCACAATAGAAGGATTGGACCACAGACAATAAAAGCATACTGTTGCTGGCAAGTTCTCATTTATCGAGTTTGTGAGGGTGGAGAAGAGAAAACTTAAGGCACACAGTATCACTTCTTTAGTGTGCACCTTCTGACTATCCACATTTTTCCCAGAAACTTAGCTACTGCACAGGCAACAAGTGGACTTGAATCCGATTTTAAAATACGCAGCGATTCCTGGTGACAACATGTTCCCAGCAATCTACAAACGGGTGAGTCAAATCCTAAATAGGTGCACAACATCTTGGGAAGAAAGGGGAGGACCCAAACTTTCGGTGTATGACAGCTGGAGTGAGACATGCACTGTGCTGAATGTGGAGTTGAATGTACTGGAGTTTGGCATTACGAGAAACTTCACATTGGTAGTGCCTAGTGCATTCCCACTCCTTGGCCGTGAGGGCTTGTCCTATTTCAGTGTCCCATAGCCTGTGAATGGGTGACAGAGGGTCAGTTGTCGTGTGCGCCAAGACATTAACTAACAGGGTCACCAGTTTCCAATCTGCGCCCATGACATGAAGGACGTGGGTTAGTGGGTAATGCTCTTGTTCAGTTTCTGTGAGCCTTCACAGGAGTCACGTCTCAACTATTAGTGTTCCATGTGCGAAGAAAGGCCCATCGGAATGTCATGATCTTCCTGCAATTGGCCACGGGGTATGAGCTCCCTGAACCTTAACATCTACCCCACTGAGGTCAATCCTATGTCTCTATATGCCGTCAGCCCTTCCCTAAAAATGCTTGTATGGACAGTGGGAGGAAGTGCAGACTAACAGACGGTGAGTACGGGATCATGTCTAAGGGTGGGCGTAATTGGCAGAGTACTACTACGCGGAATTCCACAAAGTTGAACAAAAACTCCATGAATTCCGCACCTTCCCTCCGTTGGACTCCCAATTAAACAGAAACCTCATATACTTTTGGTAAAATACCAAGTATCTCTGTATTTATATGCTAAAATGCATATAGTCATTTCACAAAAGAAAAAATGAAAATTTAGCAAGCAGTGAGAGAGGTGATGATTTTGAGATCCTCATAATCATAATCATAATCAAAATCACTAATCATAATCACTATTCATAATTTCTACAGCTAAATGAACCCCCTCATTTTGTTCCTTTTGTTTTAAGTGTTACCACTTTATTTCAATAAAGATGGCTTCAGGTGTGCCATGCTTTTGTCATAAGTAAGACTGTTAGCGCTCTAGTTGTTCTGTAGAACACTCTGGAACATTCTGTCATTGGGCTATACGTGGGCTACATCTGGGTGATACTTGTTCTACATTTGGGCTTTTTTGTCTCTGGTGGCAATCTTGGGAGACTTATTTTCAATGGAGTTTCTTAATTTCCTCATTTACTACAGTCTCCTCAGTAGGAAATACTTTCAGTTTTTTACGTTGATTCCATCAAGAAGGCATTCAGATTAGGCCTGGGCGAAGCACTACGCTACGCTCGCGTAGTTTGCGAAGTTCGCGCTACTTCGCACTACGCGAACTGCACGTAGCACAGTGCGAACACGCGTAGCGTAGTGTTGCGTAGTGCTGCGGTCATTTTTTGCTTGCTCGCGGTCCTCAACGTCAAGTTGGCGACCGCGAGCAAGCAAAATGACATCCTTGCGAGACTTTTTCCTTGTTCGCGATCGCGAGCATGGAAAATAAACCTCCCGGCGAGATTCACAACGCGAGAAGGTCAGGTTTCTCATTGCGAGGGGTCGCGTATGCTCGCGACCGCTCGCGATGAGAAACTACCAGTTCGCGTTGAGAAAGTTGCAGCTTGAGGAAAAATCTACTCGAGCAGCAGAAAACTACAGCTCGCACTGTGCAAGATGCCATTTTCAATGATTGCACAGTGCCGGTTGCTTGTCCGCACTGTGCAATCATTGAAAACAACATCTTGCACAGTGCGAACATGTTACTTCGCAGTTCGCGAAGTGCTACGCGTAGCTCGCGTAGTGCGAACTTCACTTTGCGTAGCTTCGCGAAGTGCTACTTCGCGAACTACGCCCACCCTTAATTCAGATGTGTCACACATTTGCCATAAATTCAGAATGTTAGTACTCTAGTTGCTCATTAGATCACTGTAGTAAAACTACTGCTCACCAGGGAAGTCTGCTGCTGGTAGTCAAAGTGCATGTTTCAATCTGCATGTCAGAATTTTTTAATGAAATAGAAGAGGATTTGAGAAGTCATTCAAAATGTGCCCTAATTTTTCTTTCTGTAGCACTAATCATAATTTCCATGGCAACATGAACCCTCTCATTGTGTTCCTTTTTAAATTAAATGTTTTAAGAGTTACCACTTTATTCCAATCAAGATGTCTTCAGTTGTGCAATACATTTGTCATAAGTAAGACTGTTAGCGCTCTAGTTGTTCTTTAGAACACTCTGGGAAACTGCAGTAGAACACAATGGAATCAACTGACAGTCTCTATCCTTGTTGGATGTACATGTTTTACTGAGAATGTCAGACTTCATTTTCACATGACTGAGAAAGATAATGAGAATTTGCAGAAAATATTCTCTCATTTTAGCTTCTAGATCACCTTCCAAACTTCTGTGGGAAAAGTATGAGAAAATAGTTTTCTCTCAAACATGATTCATGATATCCCAGCAGAAGGCTTTCTCACAGGGTAAAATCACCTTAGAACACACCAGAATTCCTAAAATTAGTATGGTACCATCAAAAAATGATTTATAATGTAACTAAAGTCTTATCACCCTTTATACGTTCTGCTTTTGGTGACCCTCAAAACCTCCCATTCACTGCAATGCTTTTTAATGAGGTGCTATTGTGTATATTGGTCCCAAATGGCTGCCAACATTTCTTGGATGAAGTGTTGACAGCCAATCAGATCTCACGATGAGATGTGTGGGTACGCACCGCCCAGATATATAAAGTACTTTTTCCTTTAATATTTAAAAAACTACTGAAAGGATTTACACCATTTAACAAAAAGGACTCTTTCTGAACCAAGGGCTACCTTTTCGCCAAATTTGGTGTAATTCTGTTTAGCAGTTCAGGCTTTAGCTTTGTCGAAAGTTTCCTATGGAAAAAACCATGTGGAAAACACGTTTTGCGCCCCCCTTGTTTCTCGGCCCCTGCTTGGCGACTCACCCTGAAACTTTTAAGAAAGGAGCTGACCTGAGCTGATCAATAGTTTTGAAAATTTCGCGAAGATTCATCAACCGGCGCCAAAGTTATTGGGAAAACAAAAAATGCTTTTTCGATGGAAAATGGGTCCTAACTATAACTACCTACTGGCGACGTCACTAGGTAATACATATACATATATATGTATGTATATATTATCTACTGGCGGTCGCCAGTAGATAGTTATAGTTAGGACCGTGTTTCCATAGGAAATCTGCAACAATCTATTTGGAATAACTTTGGCTCCGGTTGACCAATCCTCGCGAAATTTCCAAATAGGTGGGGCGCTCCGCTCCGCTCCTACCCTGAAAGTCTCGGGGGGATTTGTCAAGCGGGGGCTGAGAAAAAAGGGGATCCCAAAACGTGTTTTCCCCATGCAATTTTCCATAGAGACCTTTAGTCCAAGGTACAGCCCGAACGGCTGAACAGAATTACTTGAAATTTGGCAGAGAGGTAGTCATCAAATCAGGGAAGTGCCTTTTGCAGGTCTGGTGTCAATCTGTTCAGTAAGTCCTGAGAAAATCAAAAGTAAAATAATATATATATGTGGGCGGAGCCTAACCACACATCTCATCCTGAGATCTGATTGGCTGTCAGCACTTCATCCAAGAAGTGTTGGCAGCCATCTTGGGACCAATATACATGATAGCACCTCATTAAAAAGCATTGCAGTTAATAGAAGGTTTTAAGACTTTAGTTACATTATAAATCATTTGTTGATGGTAACATACTCATTTTAGGAATTGTGGTATGTTCTAAGTTGATTTCACCATGTGAAAAAGCCTTCTGCTGGGATATCATGATTGAGAGAAAAAAATATTTTCTCATGCTTTTCCCACAGAGGTTTGGAAGGTGATCTATAAGCTAAACTGAGAGCTTATTTTCTGTAAATTCACATTATCTTTCTCAGTCATGCGAGAATGAAGTCTGACATTCTCAGTAAAACATGTACATCCAACAAGGGCAGAGACTGTCAGTTGATTCCTTTGTGTTCTACTGCAGCTTCCCTGAGTGTTCCAAAGAACAACTAGAGCGCTAACAGTCCTACTTATGATAAACGTATGGCACACCTGAAGCCATCTTGCTTGGATTAAAGTGGTAACTCTTAGAACATTTAATTAAAAAGGAACAAAATGAGGGGGTTCATTTTCCCATAACAAGTATGATTAGTGCTGCAGAAAGAAAAACTAGGGCACATTTTGACTTCTGAAATCCTCTTTTATTTCATTAAAAATTCTGACATGCAGACTGAAACATGCACTTTCAATACCAGCAGCAGTTTTCCCTTGTGAGCAGTAGCTTTACTACAGTGATCTAATGAGCAAAAAGAGTGCTAACATTCTGAATTTATGGCAAATGTGTGACACATCTGAATGCCTTCTTGATGGAATCAAAGTAAAAAACTGAAAGTATTTCCTACTGAGGAGACTGCAGTAAATGAGGAAATTAGGAAACTTCATAACAAATATGTCTCCCAAGATGGCCACCAGAGACAAAAGAGCCCAAATGTAGCCCAAATATCACCCAGATGTAGCCCAAGTATAGCCCAATGACAGAATGTCCCAGAGTGTTCTTAAAAACAACTAGAGCGCTTACTGTCTTCATTATGACAAAAGTATGGCACACCTGAAGCCATCTTGATTGGAATAAACTGGTAACAATGAGGGGGTTCATTTTGCCATAGAAATTATGAATAATGCTGAAGAAAGAAAACGAGGGCACATTTTGAGTGACTTCTCAAATCCTCTTCTATTTCATTAAAAAATTCTGACATGCAGACTGAAACATGCACTTTTAATACCAGGAGCAGACTTCCATGGTGAACAGTAGTTTTACTACAGTGATCTAATGAGCAACTAGAGTGCTTACTTTCAGAATTTATGGCAAATGTGTGACATATCTGAATACCTTCATGATGGAATCAAAGTAAAAAACTGAAAGCATTTCCTACTGAGGAGACTGCAGTACATGAGGAAATTAGGAAACTTCATAACAAATAAATCTCCCAAGATGGCCACCGGAGACAAAAGAGCCCAAATGTAGCCCAAAATCACCCAGATGTAGCCCAAATATAGCCCAATGACAGAAGTGTGCAAAACACTTATTAGTTTGTGTTTTTGCAGTGTTATATAGTGCAGACTTGTCAGGTATTGGAGTGCTTTACATGAGCATTGGTTACATCACACAAGAACAAATTCATTTTGGTTGTAGACATGGGGAGACTAAGTGATTTGACCAGAATCACAGAATGTCGAGCTGAAGCAGAAACTCCAACCTGGTTCCCCAGTTGCAAAGTCTGCAGTTCTGGAAGTAACACCATATCCTCTCCCCTAAGTGCAACATTTAATCAAGTGGTCAACTGGATAAAAAAACATAAAGATAACAAATAATTTAAAAGTGCTTTGTCGCTATTTGAAAACTCAGAAAATATGTCCTTATTTTAGTCTTTTAAAGCACTAACCATAATTTTGATGCCAATAAGACCCTCTCATATATGTAATTTCCAAAGGAAATGCTCTAGGTATTACAGTTTTGATTACATCAAGATGACGTCAGGCATTCCACACTTTTGTAATAAATATACAATGTTAGCAATCTAGTTGTTCATTAGGATACTGTTGAGAGGCAGAGGCCAGGGGCACGGACTCTGAAAACTGAAGGCAGGTAGGAGGGTGCAAAGGCAACAATTTAACCACACTGAGCAGGCAGGAAGGGCCGTGGCAGCACAACAGACTATGGAGGGCAGTGGAAAGGGGGGCAGGGGCAACAAACCAACAATACAGGACTTGCAAGAGAGGCTGTGGCAATGTAATAGACCATTGTGGGCAGAAGGAAGAGGCAATGGCAGTACAACCATACATGCCAACAGACCTGATTCAGCCAGGAAACATCCAATGTTTTTAAGCTCAAATGGGCTTTATTTGATCTGTCTCCTGTCTACAATCTCCTCTTTTTCAATGTAACTCAAAGGGGAAAATCAATACCCCAGTTTTTTTTCAAAATCTCCCTCTTACCAAGTTAAAAATGTTCGCAAGTATGGTACATTGGATCATGGAAGGAAATGGGGTAGGGACATGGACTTGGATAACAGAGGACAGAAGGGACATGGAGAGGTGCAACAAACTGACCCTGCAGGGCAGGCATCAGGGTTTGCAGCAGCACAATACACCACACAGGGCATGCGGGACGGGAGTGCAGCACAACAATCCATAGAAAGCAAGAGGGAGTGGACAGGACCATGCACATGGACAACAGAGAACAGAGGGGCAAGAGGCAATGGTAGCTAGCTGACCATAATGGACAGACAGGGGAGAAAGCTGCAGCATAACAGACCATAAAGGGCAGGAGGGACGGATCAGGGGCATTACAATGGAACAGACAAGCCAGGAGGGAGGGAGTAGGGGTCTGCAAATGTAAACAGAGGGCTGGGGTCAAGGGGGCAGGGCAGGAGCAGCAAGATAGCCATGGAGGTCAGGCAGGATGGGCACTAGAAGCAAGACACACCATGAAGAGCAACAGTGAGACTGTGATGGCATACACACAGACCATGGAGGGAAGGTGGGAGGGGGTCAGGGGCAGCTAACTGACCACACAGGGAAGGTGGGAGGGGCCATGACAGCACAGAAGACCATGCATGGCAAGTGGGAGGGTTAGTGGCAGCACAATGGCTATGATGGGCAAGAAGGAGGGTGCAGGGGCATGCACAAAGGACGATGGAGGATAGAAGGGAGGGTCAGGACCTGTGCACAGACAAGAAAGTTCAGGGAAAGGGGCCTCAGAACAGACCGCACGGGGCAGGCAGGAGGAGCAGTTGCAGCACAACAGACCAGGGAGGGCAGAAGGGTGTGGCAGTACAATGGACCATGTAGGACAGGAGGAAGAGGATAGGGGCATGGCAAGTGGACAGGCAGGGTGGAGGTGGCAGGGACAGGTTACAGTCATCTGACAATGCTAGGCAGGTGGGAGGGGAGTGGCAGCTCAACAGAACACTCAGAGTAGATAGGAGTGGCAGGTCCATGGAACATGGTGGGCAAAAAGGATGGAGCAGGGGCATGCACACAGACATCGGAGGGCAGGGGGAAGGAGAATAGGGGCAGCAAGCTAAGCACAGAGTTTAAGCAGGAGGTCAATGATGGGGCATAGAATTGGGCAATGGAGGGCAGTAGGAGGGGACTGGTACATCATACTAAATTGAGGGCAGTGGCAGCACATCAGACCATGCATGGCAGGAGGAAGGAGGCTAGTCCATGGATTCACACAACAGAGGATAGGTAGGAGGGGGATGGGGCAGCAAGCTAACTGTTCAGAGAAGGCGGGTATTAGGAACTTTATTGTTTTTAAAAACGTGTGTCTGTGCGAACTACTTAAAATATGAACAAGTATGCACCATAATCTCACTTTTATTCAAGAAGAAGAGGACGTTTGTGACTGTGACTCCGGGCTCACTTGGCAGAAACACCCCCTGACCCTCCACCCCCTATCGCAAAATGTAATGCCCGTGAAAAGGGTAGGTGAACACAGTGTTATATAGAACATAGTCCTGAGAGCACGATTGAAAATGAAAACTAGATATAGTGTATGGTATAAACTATGCACCAAAAAGTGTGATATAAGATGAACCGGGCGTGAAATATAATATGCAATACATTGTGCACAATGACAGATTCATTGGAGAGCGCGAGATAGCACAGGCACTAACGCGTGCTATGCGATGTGCGCCTTGGAGTGTAATATGCACAGGGCAGTGTTGTGTAACCTAACTAGTCTCTAAAGTTGTAATATAAAATATGTGCTGGGGAGTGTAACGTTGCATATGCACTGTGACAAAGATATGGATCCCAGATTGTAATATGTATGGCATAGCACTGTGCGTTATAACATAGGAATCGAGGAAGGCACGTTAGATTGGGCAATATAACCCGTGCGAAGACAAGTGTGGCATGACATATTCACGGGGTGGTGTTATAGTGCACATGGGCTAGAGAGTGTCATAGCATATGCACTAGCTGGTGGAATACAACACAGAGGTGTGTGGCACTCGGCAGGCAATGGTGGGTGTAACACAGCATTGGGCTCTGCCAGGAGCGCGCTGTGACTCTCAAGTGATGTTCGTCCCCTTTCCAGAGAGTAAAATAAAAAGTATTACACATCCGGCAGTGGATGTGTGTTTTATTAACCGTGAGGGGGGTTTCTTACATAGTTTTGGTCGAATTTTTGTCGAATCCCCTTTGAATGGCTTGGTGTGCATCTGTATTAAATGTGCCCGTCAATAGCTACCCATGTTTGTATAAATAAACGACAAGGGTGTCTACCGGGATTAGGCACGGTAGGGCATCAGACATGTCAGAGCTTCACTAGTGGTGTAAATACATTCCACGTGGATTCATTGTATGCATAGTCGCCTTTTAATGAATATCACTCAAATCGTCATGGTGATAGGTACGTACGGTTTGTCCAGCATGTCCTAGGTGTGTCTATAAATATATTTTTTTTAAAAATAATAAAAAACAATGGACGGCCCTGGGGATTGGGGTCAAAAAAATATAATTAGGAGACAGGCCCTGGGGGATGGGGTCATCAGGGCCAATAAATTAGAATAAGAATGGGAACCACACAGCCCCCCTTCTTAAATAATGTAAATAAATAAAAGACTGGCATCGTACCGGAGGCCACGCCCCCTCCTTGCAGCACTCTGCAAACGCGCCCCCTGGCGAGTTGTAAGTTGGGGAATTAATTCCTCTTCAATACTGAGGGTCCCTGAGGGCCAACTAGCCCAACAGGCATCTCCAGTATGCGCCAGGGAGCTGCGCTGCAGACAGGTGTTCTGAGGCCAAGCCCCTTTTTACACCTCTCTGCAATGCAGCTCTGTGGCGCTTACTGGAGGTACCTAGTGGTCTAGTTTGACCCTAGGGACCCTTAGGATTCAAGGGGACTTAATCTCTCAACTTAGAACAGCCACAGGGCGCGTTTACACAGTGGTTAAGGGAGGGGACGGGGCCTGAGGTGACGTGTGCAAACACGCACTATGGCACGTTTTAAATTGGGGATATAATTTCCCTTCAATACTGAGGGCCCCTGGGGGCTAACTAGCCCACCAAGTGCTTCCAGTAAGCGCCACTGAGCTACATTGCAGAGAGGTGGTCCAGGCTGTGCCACTTTTTACACCTCTCTGCAACGTAGCTCTGTGGCACTTACTGGAGGTACCTAGTGGGCTAGTTGGACCCTAGGGACCCTCAGGATTCAAATGAACTTAATCTCCCAACTAAAAACGGACACAGGGCGTCTTTACACAGTGGTGAAGGGAGGGGACGGGGCCTGAGTTAACGTGTGCAAAAACGCCCCGTGGCCTGTTTTAAGAGGTAGTTTTATTCCCCCTGCCCTATTATATACTAGGGGCTTACAGAGGAGGTCATGCTAATCACAGGGGGACCCCAACGCATAATGTTCCCTAGTGTATGTAGGTGTTTTCACTGTATTCTAAGTGTCTTTTAACATAGCACTGGCTCTAGGACTGGTTAGTCAGACTCAGTTACCACCAGTATCCGTCTGAAAAAGTTGAGGGTACAGGATGATTTTGCAACAAGGATTCTTTCTGCTCTTCTTTTTGTTCTTTCTGCACGTTATCCTTCTTCCTGCACTTTTCTTCATCTTTGAGGACTTCTGTTGCTTCTTTCTGCACTTCTTTTTTTTCTTTCTCTGCATTTTTTCTTCTTTCTTCACATGTCCTATCTCTGTAGGCATAGTTAGAAATTAGCATTTAAAAAACCTTTGAAATTCACAGAAAAAAAATAGGTTTCAGGCACGTTATAGTTAGGAATTAGCATTTAAAAATACCTCAGAAATTGATGTCATCAGTGATGTCATTTGAGATGTCATATATATATATATTCACTGAAAAAACCATAGGTTTCAGGGGTGTTATAGTTAGCTGGACTTTTCACTTGTACAAAACCATTGAAATTCCCCCGTTATAGTTTGTTCAGCTAACTATAACTCGCGCGCCCGCAATGCACTGCTTATGACGTCACATATTACATCACTCATGACATGGTCAGTGACATCACTCATGACATCACTGATGACATCTCAAATGACATCACGGATGACATCATCCAGTAAATGTCTGTTTTTCTGAAAATTAAATATGTTTTATATATGTATATCTCAAGGTCGATGGAAGAATAAATGGGTATATAAGTGTCTAAATGGATGATTTGTTTTTGAAAAATTGATTGTGTAACTGACTGATTAAGTGTATCATAGTGAATACATGGCTTAGTGAGTAATGTTTAAATATGTAAATATCTGTATCAGTCTCTCACTTTGTGTATAAGTGGCTGCATGGGTTGGTGAGTAGCTACATGGGTGTCTATATAGGTTATTGGTTGGTTATTTGAGTATCAGTCTGAGTGTCTGCATGGTGCGGTGGGGGGTATTACGTAGTGCATAGGTGCATGAATGAGTGACTCACTGTTTGTATGTGTTGAAGACAGCATGTGTGCAGGACTGTATGGGTGGATGAGTGTGTGTATGGGTGTGTTAGTGAGTGAATGACTGTCTCAATAGTGTCTTTATGAGTAACTACATATGTTTTAAACTAGTATATGTGACTATTGGTGTATATAAGTGAGTATATGTGAGAGTGAGAGATTGAAAGAGTTCCTGTATGAATAAGTATGTGTTTCTATAAGTGATTGTTTAAAAGACTAAGTATGTGTAAGTTTCCATAGAAGTAAGTGTGGTGGTGTGTGTATAACTGTATATGCAAGTAAATGTATGTTTGATTCTTTATTAGCATGAGTGACTATGTGTGTGAGTAACTCTATGGATGAGTGGCATTGTGTAACAGGATGTATAGGTGTATGAGTACATATGATGAGTAAGTACATGTATGAGTGACTGTATAGGACTGTTGGTGAATGAGTGGATGTGTATGTGGATCTTAGAATTACTGAAGAGGTTGTTGTAACTGGTATTGGTATGTCCATTGTTTTGAAAATGTTAGTCTCTATTTTTGAATGTGTGTATCAAAGGTTATATTAGGGTGGGAGGAGGTCTGCCACTCTATCACAAGGATGATGTCATCAGTTATGTCATCAGTGTTGTCATTTGAGATGTCATCAGTGATGTCATGAGTGATGTCACTGACCTTGTCATGAGTGATGTAATATGTGACGTCATCAGCAGTGCATTGCGGGCGCGCGAGTTATAGTTAGCTGAACTAACTATAACGGGGGAATTTCAATGGTTTTGTACAAGTGAAAAGTCCAGCTAACTATAACACCCCTGAAACCTATGGTTTTTTAAGTGAATTTCTGAGGTTTTTTAAATGCTAATTCCTAACTATAACGTGCCTGAAACCTATGGTTTTTTCAGTGAATTTCAAAGATTTTTTTTTTTTTTAAATAGTTTTTATTGACATTTGCCATTTAATACAATACATTTCAATCCCCCCTCCCCCCACAGAGACCAAGATCAAGAAACATCTTCAAACAAACCACCTTTAGTATAAACATTATAGAAGTAGTCTCTCGCAACGTGTAAATTTGATGGTCCAAAAAGACAAAGAGAAAAAGAAAACTAAGGAACAGAGGAACAGAAATTCGCACATCCACTTTCGCCTTAGGATTAATCCCTTTGAAATATTACCCTTGGCAGTGATCTTCTATCCAGAGTAACAAAGGTTCCCAAATCATCATTCCTCTTTGTTTTTTCTTAAGTCCCTTGTTCTTATAAATTGCCACCTCCACATTGCATATAGCAAGTAATCTAGCCCTCCATTGAGTGGAAGATGGCGGTTGGGGATCAAGCCATGCGGTGGCTATACACAATCTAATAACCGCCATTGCTACAAATATCAGCCCCTGTTGTTGTATTGGGCGCTCAATAGCAGCCACTCCTAAGATCATTTCTTCACTAGAGATAGTAATTTCTTCCTGAAATAGATCTGAAATGAAATTAGATATTTCTATCCTAAGATTAGTAAGTGATGGGCAAGTGGCAAACATGTGAATATCGTTAGCAGCCGCCAATGAACAGCGTGGACAAGCGGTTCCCAAGCCAATTGCCCATTTGCCCATTTTATACGGTGTATAATACAAGGCAAAAAATGTTTTATAGAATTGTGCTTGTAATTTAATTGACATTAGCAGTATTTGTGCAAGCTTTAATGCTCGCTCCGGTATTGCTCGCTGTACGAATAGGTTAGTCTGCCATCTAGTAAGATGTTTTTCGAGATCATCCGGGAAACTACTGATAAGGTCCTTATATATTTCCCCAATTCTAGAAGTAGATTCCAAACATAATTTATCTATTAATATGATATTTTGAAAATTACAACGCCCCCCCATTTTCTTAGACAAGAAATCCCTGACTTGTAAATACTTGAAAAAATCCCTATTGCTAATGTTATAATCATTGCGAAGTTCTGAAAAGCTTTTCAATCGATTTTCGATATAGAAGTAACCAAGTTGGGTAATCCCTACCCTGTTCCACCTAGACATATAACCATCATGAAATATCTCAGAAAGATCAGAGTTGCCACTAATTGGAGTGTAACATGAGAAGCGTCCCAACCCTAGGAATTTACGGATATTGCTCCAAACTTTCCAAATTCCCTGAATAGTCTTGAGTTTAGTTTTCTTAAAAAAATTATCATTCATATGTCTCCATAAACACCCTTTACTTCTATCTCCTAATACCATTTCCTGTGGGGTCGGGATCTCACAATGATTCGGCTCAATCTCTATCAGATTTATACAGTATTTGGCCACTGTTGCCCAATAATAGATCCTAAAGTTAGGCAATGCTAACCCACCTGTTTCTTTTGGTAACATAATCCATTTTAGTGCCCTTCGGGGTTTCTTAAATCCCCAAATAAATCTGGCAAACAAAGATTCAATGTTTTTAAAGTAATATGGGGAGAACTCGAGACAAATTGTTCTGAAGAAGTATAAAAATTTAGGTAGAATCAGCATTTTAATCAAATTACATCTGCCACCAATAGTTAAGTGTAAATTATCCAATCTAATTAAGTCTTCTCTGGTGCGCACTATTAGTGGGTCAAGATTTAACTGTACAATTTTATCTACCTTGGCACTTATATTGACACCTAGATAAATAGCGTGTTCCACAACTCTCTCGTCTTCCATCTCCACTTTGTCGTTAATGATTATTTGAGTTTTCCCGGTATTTAGTTTATACCCAGAAGTTTTGCTGAAACATGTTGCTTCCTTCTCAACCATCTTAATTCCCTCCTTCGGATTGGTAGTAACTAGCGCTATATCATCAGCGTAAGCTAGGACTTTGGTTTCATAGTTGTTAATCGTAATAGATGATACATAAGGATGGTTATCAAGTTTACGTATAAATTGGTCGATATATATTGCGAATAAGAGGGGTGAGCAGGGACACCCCTGTCTAGTTCCCCTCGTAATCATAAAGTTCTCAGACATATTCCCGTTTATCACTACGCTGGCCCTTGGATTGACATATAGTCCTTGGATAGCTTTGATAAATCCCTTCGTTAATCCTCGATCTGACATTGCTGCCCATAAAAACTTCCAGGAGACCCTATCAAACGCCTTTTCTGCATCCAGAAGAATAAGGGCCATAGGGTCTTCTGTAGTTTCTACATAGTCAAACAAAGAGATAACTCTCTGTATATGATCGCTTGTTGATCTGCCGGGGACAAATCCGTGTTGTCGGGCTGACACAATTTTATGGATTATAGGTGCTAATCGCCCTGCAAGGAGTTTGGAATAAATTTTTGAGTCACCATTGATCAAGGTTATTGGGCGATACGAGCCCATTTCCAACGGATTTTTGTTTTTCTTCAGGAAGATCATTATTTTTGCTAAAGACCAAGACGGTGGTGGGTTTCCTCCCTGAACTATAGACTTAAAAAGTTCTAGCATGATGGTTTTTAATTGTTCTGCAAATTCGAGGAAAAACTCTGTAGGGATTCCGTCTACACCTGCTGCTTTGCCAGCAGTCAGGGATTTCATAGATAATAGAATTTCCTCCCAACAAATGGGAGAGTCCAGTAAATCCTTATCTTCTTGTTCAAGATGTTCGGCCAGCTCTTTATCCAGATAGTCTCTAGGATCCTCTTGCCCTCCTAACGGTTCTTCATACAATTTTTGATAAAACATTTGAAAAGCAATTCTAATATCGAGTTCTTCTAATCTCAATTCACCATTCCTATCATTTATAGCTTTTATCATATTTCCTGTTATCTCTTCCCTTGTACGAACAGCCAGCTGATGCCCTACTTTCTCGCTGAGTTCATAAGTTTTCCCTTTGTATATCATAGCTTTAGTGATCGCTTTTTCCGTAAATATATCAGATATCTTGTTTCTAGCGATTGCAACTTGCGCTAGTCCTTCAGAACCCAGACCTGTTTGCAAAGCTATTATAAAATCTGCTTCAGCTTTATTCAGATTCTGATATAAAGAGGCTAGTTGTTCTTTACCTTTTCTGTTAGTGCGTACTGAGAATTGCAAAGTCTCCCCTCTGATACCAGCTTTCATTGCATCCCAAACTACCTCGACAGGAGCACTGCCCATGTTTATTTCTAAAAAAGATGGTATCCACTCTCTCATAAGAGTATGATACTCCTCCTTTTTTAAAAAGGCTCTTTCAAATGTCCAAAGGTTTCTAGTACGAATAATATTGCTACATGCAATATTCAATTCTAGAGGGTTATGGTCGGATAATACCCTTGGATGCTTCCTCATAGTGCAACCATCCCTGATGGAATTCGACAAAAGGATATAATCTAGACGGGCATGACGAGAATGGGGATGGGAAAAAAAAGTATATCCTTGGTCTCTAGGATGCCCCAATTGCCCTCCATCCAGCAGGCCATGTCGTTCACACAAGTCTTTAAATGCTCTAAAGACTTTAGGTTTTCTCCCTTGATAATTAAAAAAAGGATCAGCGGTCCAATCTCCGGGTAGGTGAAGGTTTATATCACCACACACAATAAGAGGCAAGGGCCAATATACTAATTCATTAGAAATGCTTAGAAGGGTATCAGGGTCATCTCCTAGATTCCCATAAGCTGTACATAGAGTAACCGTATTCTGACCACTATTGTAGCGGCACTCAGTAATGGCCCATCTCCCAAGCTTGTCTGCAAGTGATCAACTAAATTGTAGGCCCCCTCCTTTAGCTAGAATGGCCACTCCTTTCGTACGAGTTCCCTGGGTGGATGCAGCTATAAGTTGAAACCCCAAGGATTTCAACAGGTGTTGTTGGCCTCTCTCTATATGGGTCTCTTGTAAGCAAACTATATTAGCTTCCATGGCTTGAAGACCTTCTGCTACGATTTGTCTTTTTTTTAGGTCGTTGAGCCCGCAAATATTTAGAGATACAATTCGTAATCTAGCCATCTATATTATAAATCTTACGTCGTGTAAGAATGATTGTTGTCGTTTTTAACCGCCATATTCTTCCTCTCTGGCCCTTGATCAGCATTTTAAATCCTACTAACAAATGTATTTCTTTTGATATACTAAAGGTACTCCCTTAACTGATTGACTTCTCTTGGTCTTCCCCCCATCCCAACCCTTCCCTCCCTTCCACCTGTTTGCCCACCCCCCCCTCCCCTCCTTACCACCCTATGAGGCGCCCTGGGTCCTAGGTACCCAAGTGTGGGCGCAGGTATGATCAGTGCGCCTGCGCAAAGGTTTTTTAAATGCTAATTTCTAACTATGCCTACAGAGATAGGACATGTGAAGAAAGAAGAAAAAATGCACAGAAAGAAAAAAAAGAAGTGCAGAAAGAAGCAACAGAAGTCCTCAAAGACGAAGAAAACTGCAGGAAGAAGGATAACGTGCAGAAAGAACAAAAAGAAGAGCAGAAAGAATCCTTGTTGCAAAATCATCCTGTACCCTCAACTTTTTCAGACGGATAAGAGTGGTAACTGAGTCTGACTTACCAGTCCTAGAGCCAGTGCTATGTTAAAAGACACTTAGAATACAGTGAAAACACCTACATACACTAGGGAACATTATGCGTTGGGGTCCCCCTGTGATTAGCATGATCTCCTCTGTAAGCCCCTAGTATATAATAGGGCAGGGGGATTAAAACTATCTCTTAAAACAGGCCACAGGGCGTTTTTGCACACGTTAACTCAGGCCCCGTCCCCTCCCTTCACCACTGTGTAAACAAGCCCTGTGTCCGTTTTTAGTTGGGAGATTAAGTTCATTTGAATCCTGAGGGTCCCTAGGGTCCAACTAGCCCACTAGGTACCTCCAGTAAGTGCCACAGAGCTACGTTGCAGAGAGGTGTAAAAAGTGGCACAGCCTGGACCACCTCTCTGCAATGCAGCTCAGTGGCGCTTACTGGAAGCACTTGGTGGGCTAGTTAGCCCCCAGGGGACCTCAGCATTGAAGGGAAATTATATCCCCAATTTAAAACGTGCCATAGTGCGTGTTTGCACACGTCACCTCAGGCCCCGTCCCCTCCCTTCACCACTGTGTAAACGCGCCCTGTGGCTGTTCTAAGTTGAGAGATTAAGTCCCCTTGAATCCTAAGGGTCCCTAGGGTCAAACTAGACCACTAGGTACCTCCAGTAAGCGCCGCAGAGCTGCGTTGCAGAGAGGTGTAAAAAGGGGCTTGGCCTCAGAACACCTGTCTGCAGCGCAGCTCCCTGGCGCATACTGGAGATGCCTGTTGGGCTAGTTGGCCCTCAGGGACCCTCAGTATTGAAGAGGAATTAATTCCCCAACTTACAACTCACCAGGGGGCGCGTTTGCAGAGTGCTGCAAGGAGGGGGCGTGGCCTCCGGCACGATGCCAGTCTTTTATTTATTTTAATTTTTTAAGAAGGGGGGCTGTGTGGTTCCCCTTCTTATTCTAATTTATTGGCCCTGATGACCCCATCCCCCAGGGCCTGTCCCCTAATTATATTTTTTTGACCCCAATCCCCAGGGCCGGCCACTGTTTTTTATTATTTTAAAAAAATATATATTTATAGACACACCTAGGACATGCTGGACAAACCGTACGTACCTATCACCATGACGATTTGAGTGATATTCATTAAAAGGCAACTATGCATACAATGAACCCACGTGGAATGTATTTACACCACTAGTGAAGCTCTGACATGTCTGATGCCCTACCGTGCCTAATCCCGGTAGACACCCTTGTTGTTTATTTATACAAACATGGGTAGCTATTGACGGGCACATTTAATACACATGCACACCAAGCCATTCAAAGGGGATTCGACAAAAATTCGACCAAAACTATGTAAGAAGCCCCCCTCACGGTTAATAAAACACACATCCACTGCCCGATGTGTAATACTTTTTATTTTACTCTCTGGAAAGGGGACGAACATCACTTGAGAGTCACAGCGCGCTCCTGGCAGAGCCCAATGCTGTGTTACACCCACCATTGCCTGCCGAGTGCCACACACCTCTGTGTTGTATTCCACCAGCTAGTGCATATGCTATGACACTCTCTAGCCCATGTGCACTGTAACACCACCCCGTGAATATGTCATGCCACACTTGTCTTCGCACGGGTTATATTGCCCCATCTAACGTGCCTTCCTTGATGCCTATGTTATAACGCACAGTGCTATGCCATACATATTACAATCTGGGATCCATATCTTTGTCACAGTGCATATGCAACGTTACACTCCCCAGCACATATTCTATATTACAACTTTAGAGACTAGTTAGGTTACACAACACTGCCCTGTGCATATTACACTCCAAGGCGCACTATGCATAGCACGCGCTGGTGCCTGTGCTATCTCGCGCTCTCCAATGAATCTGTCATTGCGCACAATGTATTGCATATTATATTTCACGCCCGGTTCATCTTATATCACACTTTTTGGTGCATAGTTTATACCATACACGATATCTAGTTTTCATTTTCAATCGTGCTCTCAGGACTATGTTCTATATAACACTGTGTTCACCTACCCTTTTCACGGGCATTACATTTTGCGATAGGGGGTGGAGGGTCAGGGGTTGTTTCTGCCAAGTGAGCCCGGAGTCACAGTCACAAACGTCCTCTTCTTCCTGAATAAAAGTGAGATTATGCTGCATACTTGTTCATATTTTAAGTAGTTCGCACAGACACACGTTTTAAAAACAATAAAGTTCCTAATACCCGCCTTCTCTGAACAGTTAGCTTGCTGCCCCATCCCCCTCCTCCCTATCCTCTGTTGTCTGAATCCATGGACTAGCCTCCTCCCTCCTGCCATGCATGGTCTGATGTGCTGCCACTGCCCTCAATTTAGTATGATGTACCAGTCCCCTCCTCCTGCCCTCCATTGCCCAATTCTATGCCACATCATTGACCTCCTGCTTAAACTCTGTGCTTAGCTTGCTGCCCCTATTCTCCTTCCCCCTGCCCTCCGATGTCTTTGTGCATGCCCCTGCTCCATCCTTTTTGCCCACCATGTTCCATGGACCTGCCACTCCTATCTACTCTGAGTGTTCTGTTGAGCTGCCACTCCCCTCCCACCTGCCTAGCATTGTCAGATGACTGTAACCTGTCCCTGCCACCTCCACCCTGCCTGTCCACTTGCCATGCCCCTATCCTCTTCCTCCTGTCCTACATGGTCCATTGTACTGCCACACCCTTCTGCCCTCCCTGGTCTGTTGTGCTGCAACTGCTCCTCCTGCCTGCCCCGTGCGGTCTGTTCTGAGGCCCCTTTCCCTGAACTTTCTTGTCTGTGCACAGGTCCTGACCCTCCCTTCTATCCTCCATCGTCCTTTGTGCATGCCCCTGCACCCTCCTTCTTGCCCATCATAGCCATTGTGCTGCCACTAACCCTCCCACTTGCCATGCATGGTCTTCTGTGCTGCCATGGCCCCTCCCACCTTCCATGTGTGGTCAGTTAGCTGCCCCTGACCCCCTCCCACCTTCCCTCCATGGTCTGTGTGTATGCCATCACAGTCTCACTGTTGCTCTTCATGGTGTGTCTTGCTTCTAGTGCCCATCCTGCCTGACCTCCATGGCTATCTTGCTGCTCCTGCCCTGCCCCCTTGCCCCCAGCCCTCTGTTTACATGTGCAGACCCCTACTCCCTCCCTCCTGGCTTGTCTGTTCCATTGTAATGCCCCTGATCCGGCCCTCCTGCCCTTTATGGTCTGTTATGCTGCAGCTTTCTCTCCTGTCTGTCCATTATGGTCAGCTAGCTACCATTGCCTCTTGCCCCTCTGTTCTCGGTTGTCCATGTGCATGGTCCTGTCCCCTCCCTCTTGCTTTCTATGGATTGTTGTGCTGCACTCCCGTCCCGCATGCCCTGTGTGGTGTATTGTGCTGCTGCAAACCCTGATGCCTGCCCTGCAGGGTCAGTTTGGTGCACCTCTCCATGTCCCTCCTGTCCTCTGTTATCCAAGTCCATGTCCCTACCCCATTTCCTTCCATGATCCAATGTACCATACTTGCGAACATTTTGAACTTGGTAAGAGGGAGATTTTGAAAGAAAACTGTGGTATTGATTTTCCCCTTTTAGTTACATTGAAAAAGAGGCGATTGTAGACAGGAGACAGATCAAATAAAGCCCATTTGAGGTTAAAAATATTGGACGTTTCCTGGCTGAATAGGGTCTGTTGGCATGTATGGTTGTACTGCCATTGCCTCTTCCTTCTGCCCACAATGGTCTATTACATTGCCATAGCCTCTCTTACAAGTCCTGTATTGTTGGTTTGTTGCCCCTGCCCCCCTTTCCACTGCCCTCCATAGTCTGTTGTGCTGCCACGGCCCTTCCTGCCTGCTCAGTGTGGTTAAATTGTTGCCTTTGCACCCTCCTACCTGCCTTCAATTTTCAGAGTCCGTGCCCCTGGCCTCTGCCTCTCAACAGTATCCTAATGAACAACTAGATTTCTAACATTCTATATTTATTACAAAAGTGTGGAACGCCTGACGTCATCTTGATGTAATCAAAACTGTAATACCTAGAGCATTTCCTTTAGAAATTACATATATGAGAGGGTCTTATTGGCATCAAAATTATGGTTAGTGCTCTAAAAGACTAAAATAAGGACATATTTTCTGAGTTTTCAAATAGCGACAAAGCACTTTTAAATTATTTGTTATCTTTATGTTTTTTTATCCAGTTGACCACTTGATTAAATGTTGCACTTAGGGGAGAAGATGTGGTGTTACTTCCAGAACTGCAGACTTTGCAACTGGGGAACCAGGTTGGAGTTTCTGCTTCAGCTCGACATTCTGTGATTTTGGTCAAATCACTTAGTCTCCCCATGTCTACAACCAAAATGAATTTGTTCTTGTGTGATGTAACCAATGCTCATGTAAAGCACTCCAATACCTGACAAGTCTGCACTATATAACACTGCAAAAACACAAAATAATAAGTGTTTTGCACACTTCTGTCATTGGGCTATATTTGGGCTACATCTGGGTGATTTTGGGCTACACTTGGGCTCTTTTGTCTCCGGTGGCCATCTTGGGAGATTTATTTGTTATGAAGTTTCCTAATTTCCTCATGTACTGCAGTCTCCTCAGTAGGAAATGCTTTCAGTTTTTTACTTTGATTCCATCATGAAGGTATTCAGATATGTCACACATTTGCCATAAATTCTGAAAGTTAGCACTCTAGTTGCTCATTAGATCACTGTAGTAAAACTACTGTTCACCATGGAAGTCTGCTCCTGGTATTAAAAGTGCATGTTTCAGTCTTCATGTCAGAATTTTTTTAATGAAATAGAAGAGGATTTGAGAAGTCACTCAAAATGTGCCCTCATTTTCTTTCTTCAGCATTAATCATAATTTATATGGCAAAATGAACCCCCTCATTGTGTTCCTTTTTAAATTAAATGTTTTAAGTGTTACCAGTTTATTCCAATCAAGATGGCTTCAGGTGTGCCATACTTTTGTCATAATGAAGACAGTAAGCGCTCTAGTTGTTTTTAAGAACACTCTGGGACATTCTGTCATTGGGCTATACTTGGGCTACATCTGGGTGATATTTGGGCTACATTTGGGCTCTTTTGTCTCTGGTGGTCATCTTGGGAGACTTATTTGTTATGAAGTTTCCTAATTTCCTCATTTACTGCAGTCTCCTCAGTAGGAAATACTTTCAGTTTTTTACTTTGATTCCATCAAGAAGGCATTCAGATGTGTCACACATTTGCCATAAATTCAGAATGTTAGCACTCTTTTTGCTCATTAGATCACTGTAGTAAAGCTACTGCTCACCAGGGAAAACTGCTGCTGGTATTGAAAGTGCATGTTTCAGTCTGCATGTCAGAATTTTATGATGAAATAAAAGAGGATTTCAGAAGTCAAAATGTGCCCTAGTTTTTCTTTCTGCAGCACTAATCATACTTGTTATGGAAAAATGAACCCCCTCATTTTGTTCCTTTTTAAATTAAATGTTTTAAGAGTTACCACTTTAATCCAAGCAAGATGGCTTCAGGTGTGCCATACGTTTATCATAAGTAGGACTGTTAGCACTCTAGTTGTTCTTTGGAACACTCTGGGAAGCTGCAGTAGAACACAAAGGAATCAACTGACAGTCTCTGCCCTTGTTGGATGTACATGTTTTACTGAGAATGTCAGACTTCATTCTCACATGACTGAGAAAGATAATGTGAATTTACAGAAAATAAGCTCTCAGTTTAGCTTATTGATCACCTTCCAAACCTCTGTGGGAAAATCATGAGAAAATATTTCCTCTCAATCATGATATCCCAGCAGAAGGCTTTTTCACATGGTGAAATCACCTTAGAACATACCACAATTCCTAAAATGGGTATGGTACCATCAACAAATGATTTATAATGTAACTAAAGTCTTAAAACCTTCTATTAACTGCAATGCTTTTTAATGAGGTGCTATCATGTATATTGGTCCCAAGATGGCTGTCAACACTTCTTGGATGAAGTGCTGAGAGCCAATCAGATCTCAGGATGGGATGTGTGGTTATGCTCCGCCCACATATATATGATTTTACTTTTGATTTTCTCAGGAACTACTGAACAGATTGACACCAGACCTGCAAAAGGCACTTCCCTGAGCTGAGGACTACCTCTCTGCCAAATTTCAAGTAATTCTGTTCAGCCGTTCGGGCTGTACCTTGGACTAAAGGTCCCCAATGGAAAATTGCATGGGGAAAACGTGTTTTGGGACCCCCCTTTTTTCTCAGCCCCCGCTTGACGAATCCCCCCGAGACTTTCAGGGTAGGAGCGGAGCGCCCCACCTATTTTAAAAATTTCGCGAGGATTCGTCAACCGGCGCCAAAGTTATTCCAAATAGAATGTTGCGGATTTCCTATGGAAACACGGTCCTAACTATAACTATCTACTGGCGACCGCCAGTAGATAATAAATATATATATATATATATATATATATATATATATCAGATCAACCAGCTCCACCAGCTTCAAAACTCTTGCTGAAGCTAAAGAAGTCGGTACACGAACCAATTTAAGGTGCATTTTTTCCTTTATTCGCCCAGAGCGACGGCCATAACGTTTCGGCTCTCCCAGAGCCTTGTTCACATGACAGCGTGATGCTCACAGAGCCACAAATTTAAAGTGCTAGTGCTGAATACGTACAACATCACATGGGGTGGTCACATGGGGGGGTCATCAAAGACATAGACGACAGGTAAATACTAAAAGACTACAACCATTAAATAGGCCACTTTGTCACCACATTAGAAGGAAGAGGAAATATGTTAACAATGCACATAAAACCATTTAAAGTAGATTTACAAGTAGTAGCAGCATAAATGCCTGAGCTTACCAAGGCAAAATTGTTAACAGTAGTTGTCAAAATATCGTCAATAATAAAGAGAATAAAACAGCCTATAGCTCACATTTCATTTTAAATAAATAGATAAAATCATCATATTTAGTATGAATTCTCATTTTGATCACAAAGTATGCATACTACTCCCCCTTGATTGAAGTACGTAATCACGGTGTAGTATTAAGGTGTAGTGTATAGGTGCTTAAAAAGATAGAATACTAAAAAACTTAAAGTCAAATGACCAGAGAATGTCAAGTACAGTTAGCAAGAGATCGGACACAGCCACCGGTGTACCGTATATGGGACATATTCATGTAGTGCAGGCAACCAAACATGGTTTCTCTGAGGCAAGAACATCATGGGACAAATGATTCAGTTGGTGTTATACTAAGGGAGTATACTGGTAGGGTGTTCATCACCAGTCGGGGTTTGGGCACTAACTCAGACAGAGTATTCAATGGAATATTTGAAAGATACAGATGTGCAAATACGCAAAAATTTTTACTAATACAGTACTAATTTGTCAAGATAAATAGTAAAATACTAAATAAATAATTGTATGGTAAAACAATTAAATAATTTAAGACAAATGACCTAAAAGAAGCTAAAATCAGCCCAATGGACATCTGATTCAAATTCCATAAAAATACACATGTAATACACAGGGTAAAATCTAAAAGGATGGATAAAACATAAATTATCTTCATCAAATAGATACCACTGCTCGTACTTGCTAAAACCGACGGCTACAATGAATGTGTAAATACTCAGTTAACTAGGTCAATTTAGCCCAAACATGTGTGTAAATCCTCAGTTATGTTCAATCCCGATGGTGTCTTGGTGTTAAGTTGCAGTATGTAGCGTGTTTCTAGTCTGCGTAACCTGGTCTCACGGTCCCCACCCCTTCTGCTAGGTTCAATGGAATCAATGACAAAGTAACTGAGCCCCTTAATGTCACTTTTATGGGTTTCTTTGAAATGCCTAGCAACGGGGTAGGTATTATCTTGGTTGGAGATAGCTCGTAAATGTTGCAGGACCCGCTTATGAACTGCTAGTTTAGTACTACCTATATAACTGAGGTTACATGGGCAGGTAAGAACATAGATTGCATACTCCGTTTTGCACGTAAGCAACTTGTTAATCTTGTATTGTTTGTTGCTAAATGGATCTGTGTATACTTTGGTGTTAGTGCCATGGATACATGCTTTACAGGTCTTGCACTTGTAAAATCCACTATTAAGTTGTAGCCAGGATGTTTTGTTGATAGTTTCAGGATTGGTGTTGACCAATGCTTCTCTCATGGTGGGGGCCCTACTATAGGTGATAAGAGCCCGTTGTGGGAGCAACGGGCCAATGATAGGGTCACTCCGTATTGTGGGCCAATTTCTGTTGATGATTTTACGTATTTCAGTATGCTGCTTGCTGTATCCCATGATAAATCTAAAGGCATTAGTCGAACCAATGTCCTTTCTCTCCTGGTTGATCAGAGATAAGGTAGTACCAGTGGCACTACTAGTGATCTTAAGCAGATCATCACGGTTAAGTGTATTAGATCTTGCAATGGCACTATCAATTACACTTATTGAATAACCTCTCTCCCTGAATCTCTGGCTGCTAAGTAACTGTGCTGCTTCAAGCTCCTTTGCATTGCTGCATATTCGTTTCAAACGCAGCATCTCCCCATATGGTATGCTTCTGATAAGGTGGGGCGGATGAGCACTGGATGCATGTAGGGTCGAGTTGCCTGCAGTCAGTTTACGGAACAATCTGGTTTCAAGTTGGCCTGCCTGTGTGTATACCTCAGTGTCAAGAAATGTAACACTGGTTTGGCTGCATGTTGCCATGAAATGGAGATTCAGATTATTCACATTTAGAATCTTAATAAAATCATGAGCCTCCTCCAACGAACCATCCCATATAACAAAAAGGTCATCTATAAAGCGCAGCCAGATCACCACTTTTTCGTTGAGGTATTTAGCATGATCCCTCTTTAAAATCATCTCTTCCCAACATCCCATGTGGAGGCAGGCATAGCTAGGGGAAAAGCTAGCCCCCATAGCTACGCCCCTCAGTTGACGATATAGTAAACTATTAAACATGAAGTTATTGTTAAGCAGGCAAGACTCAAGCATTTCAATCAACATTTCATTATGAGTTTCAAAGTGTACTGGTTTGCGCGATAGAAAATATTTGATGGCATGTATGCCATCATTGTGACTAATGCTCGTGTATAGTGACGTCACATCAAGTGCCAGCATTAGATAATCATTCTTCCACTCAATCTTATTGATCTTGCGCAAAAAGTCACCTGTATCCTGCACATAGGAATCCAAAGATTTCACAAAGTCCTGTAAGAAAAAATCAATGTATTGTGATGTTTTTTCATACATGCCATCCCGGGCTGAGATGATAGGTCTGCCCGGAAGTTTGCTAGGATCCTTGTGCACTTTGGGAATAAAATACAGAGTGGGAATGACAGGATTTTCATTTTTCAAGAAATTGTATTCCTTTTCAGATAAGAGTTTGTGTCTCTTCCACGAGGTCAACTTGTTCCTAAAGTCATTACTAGATGACTGTATTTCTGCCGCAGTTGTGCGGGTGTAACAGTCTCTGTCGTTAAGTTGATTGAAGGCTTCTTGGTCATAATGTTCTTTTGTTAATAAGACAATATTGCCTCCTTTGTCGCTTTGACGGACCACAATCGTCTTGTCGCCTTTAAGTTTAGAGATAAGTTGATGGTATGACTGTGTTTGTCGGTTGTAACGGCGTCGTTTGTTACGCGTTTCCATATGCAGCGTTTTTATCCCTGCGATGACATTTTCGTTGAATACATCCAGGGCGTCTCGTGGCATAATTGGATTGTATGTCGACTTGGGTCTGAATGGGGTACTGGGCCCCTGTAAATCAATACCAGTCTGATGGCAAGCCTCATTACTCCCACCTGCTCCCTCAGTGTCCCACAGATTTTGGATAGCATCCTGTAAAGATGAATCCTGTATGTTGTCGTTGATATTGCGCCGATCGCTTTGAAGTGCAAAAGATTTTTTCAGCTTGAACTTCCGTACTGCTTTGTACAGATCAAGGCGAGTGGCTGCATAGTCAAAATCATTCTCAGGTGCAAACGATAGGCCCAAGGAGAGGATCCTTTTCTCATCATTGGACAATTCCAAAGGCGTCAAGTTGATGATAGTATTGGTATCACCAGGGATTACTGATTCTTTGCCCAGTATCCTCTTCCTCTTCTCCTGTTTGGATTTGATGTTCCTCTTCCTCGCCCTCTGCCTCGATTTGAAATTTGCTCGTTTGCGTCGTAGTCTGTAGTAGCTGGTCTCAGGCGTAGTGTCTGCCTTCTCTCCACGCATAAAAAATTCATTTCCTCAGCGGGAGTCGGTTTGGGAATAGAGCCTGCTGCCAAATTGCCATGCAGTTCCGATTCGGAGTCACTACCGCCCAAGGAACTAAGATCTGACTGAGTGGTATCATTCGTGTAGGTAACTTTACTTGTGCCCCTGTTGGGAGGGACTGCCTTCGACTTGGGAATGCGTAGAGAGTCATACTTCCTAGCAAATGTAAAGATCTGACCCAGCTGGTAGTTGTTGCGATCACGTTGGAATTTAAAAGTCTTTCTTTCCATGATTTTTGCCTCCTCTTTCTTAAGCCTGGCAATCATATCGTCGTTTAATCTCGTTTTTTCCTCAGTATTATTGATCTTGTCGAGATCCTCATTGATTTCTTTGAGTAACCGGGTCCTGTCAATATCAGCATATTTTATTAGAATTAACACCAGCTTGCGCGAGGACTCCAGGTTTGTTTCTGCCCATTCACGCATTAACTCAGGGTTTGGATTCTCGTAGCTGGGGGCCGTCAGGATACGTAGCCCACGTGGTATCCGATTAACGTCGATGTATCGTTGGAGGGATTTTGACTCCCACCATTTGCTCTGTTCGCTTCGAAGTTTTTTCTCAAGTATTCTATATTTTTCTTTAAGAGTAGTGTCCTGAGTGACCACATCCGTGGCGTGTCCATTGCGAATTACTGCAGGTAGAGGGAGGCTGTCAGAAAACATAGACAGTGCTGCAGCTTCCCGCTCCCGTACGCTGTCAGCCGACATGCTCAATTAGGGGCTCGTTTAGTTGGCGCGTGGGAGGTCAAAATGGGTTGTGTAAATAATCTCAACCGCCCACCGCCGCACCAATACTCTCAATTCCCCCAATACCTCGAAAATGAATAAGTTGAAGTCTCCGGTCCTGATCCTGCCGTGTCGTCCGATCACAGCTAGAGCGGGCCTCCTTCGTCTCCCTGCTATGCAGTCCGTGTTCACAGACCTGCCGATAATGGTATTGCGGGGGGTCAGACGCCAAATCTTCCTTCCGGGAGCAAATACATCCGGGTAACACCTGGACACAGTTTCACTTTGAGGCGCCGACCAATTGACAGAGAGGGTTCCGTGTATGGATCGCGTGAAACCAATAACGATCGCTTATATCAGATCAACCAGCTCCACCAGCTTCAAAACTCTTGCTGACGCTAAAGAAGTCGGTACACGAACCAATTTAAGGTGCATTTTTTCCTTTATTCGCCCAGAGCGACGGCCATAACGTTTCGGCTCTCCCAGAGCCTTGTTCACATGACAGCGTGATGCTCACAGAGCCACAAATTTAAAGTGCTAGTGCTGAATACGTACAACATCACATGGGGTGGTCACATGGTGGGGTCATCATAGACATAGACGACAGGTAAATACTAAAAGACTACAACCATTAAATAGGCCACTTTGTCACCACATTAGAAGGAAGAGAAAATATGTTAACAATGCACATAAAACCATTTAAAGTAGATTTACAAGTAGTGGCGAGGATTCGTCAACCGGCGCCAAAGTTATTCCAAATAGAATGTTGCGGATTTCCTATGGAAACACGGTCCTAACTATAACTATCTACTGGCGACCGCCAGTAGATAATATATATATATATATATATATATATATATATATATATATATATATATATATATATATATATATATATATATATATATATATTCTCTTGATAAAGACAGCTCTGTAGCTGCGGAAAATTTCCGTCATTGTCTCTCGGCTATTTTTGGATGGATGAATATCAACCATTTAAAATGTAATAGCAAAAAGACGGAGATTTTGCTGTTGGGTAAATGTAACATCTTTTCACCCAAAATGTGGTGGCCAGTTGGTGCAGCTCCCCCCCCCGAATACGGTGGATATGGCAAAAAATCTTGGAGTACGATTTGATACCTCTCTCTCTTTTCATCAGCAGGCCATATCGGTGGCAGGAACTTGTTTTTATTGGATAAAGACTTTGAAGAAATTCTTTCAATTTCTACCAGCCACAGCCCGCAAGTCCATGGCAGTGGCTACAATCCTTTCACGACTAGACTATTGCAACAGTCTTTATGTAGGTATTAAGAAAAGTACCTTAAAAAAGTTGCAAACTGTGCAAAATGCGGCAGCTCGAATGGTACTGAATTTACCTAAAGGGTCCTCATCATTCGAGGCTCTTCAAACCCTACACTGGTTACCCATTCACAAGAGGATTCTTTTTAAAATCCTTGTAATCACCTTTAAAGCTGTACAACAAAGTGGTCCTAAGTATCTCAGGTCTAGACTGAAAGTTTATGTACCTGCTCGTAATCTGAGATCATCTAAAGAAAATCGTTTAGTACTTCCGCATTTCCGCTTGAAGTCCAGAGGAGGAAAGTCCTTGGCTGTCTTGGGAACTAAAGCCTGGAATCATCTACCCTCGTATCTGAGACTTATACAGTCAGAATCTATGTTCAGGAAAAAACTGAAAACCTGGATATTTGCAGCCTCAGATAGTTTGACTCTTTCTTTTATCTAATCCTTTTTAACTCTGTGATACTAGAGGTCATTCTTTTCCGACACCAGCCCTTTCAGTGCCAAGATGCTCCTTTGGAGTGAAAGCCTGCGCTTTATAAATGTCATCATCCATTCATATATTTATATGTATATATATGTATATATATATATATATATATATATATATATATATATATATATATTAACTGAAAAAACCATAGGTTTCAGGGGTTTTATAGTTAGCTGGACATTTCCCTCGTTCAAAACCCTAGAAATTCCCCTGTTATAGTTAGTTCAGCTAACTATAACTCGCGCCCCCGCAATGCACTGCTGATGACATCACATATTACATCACTCATGACATGGTCAGTGACATCACTGGTGACATTACTGATGACATCTCAAATGGCATCACTGATGACATCACTGATGACATCATCCATGTGATAAATTACTGCATCTTCTCACACCCTAATTTAACCGTTGATAAACCAACTCAAAATTTTAGACGGCCATTTTGACAACCATAGATACTCCAATACCAATAACTACTCACCCACTCATTGACTTTCAGGTCTACATACATGTCCACTCACTCACCTCTACAGTCACTCATACTTACAGTCACTCTGTGCATTTATACACCGATATAGACACTCACACACCGCCAATCATCCATTGAGGTACTGACACATCTAGTCAGTCATGCAAATAATTAATCACAGTCTAATTTACTCACCTATACAGTTAAACACACTCAAGTTCACTTACTCATAAAAATACTAACAAATTCTGACGCTCTTATACAATTACTGATACAAGCACACACTCATCAATACAGCCACTCCTACAATCACACACTCTCACATATAGATAATTATATACTCTTACACACATATACACTGCGTTTCACATATGTAGTTACTGACACATGTACAACTGAGATATATATTCAATCACTAACACACCCATACATATACTCACCCAACCATACAGTCCATCACAGTTGCACTCTTATAACGTTGCATCCATAGAATCATACACTCACACATCTATGCACAGAGTCACACACACCCTACCCACACAAACACTCAGGAACCCATACCGATACTCAGACAACCAATCAATAACCCATATAGACACTCATATAGCTATTCACAAAACCATGCAGCCACTTATACACCAACACACAGACACATAAAGACTTTCACACAGTTTAGTCACTAGTCTGCAGTAAGATACATTTAATGACTCACTTACAGAGTCAGTTACGGACCTAGAAAATGATCCATTCACACACTTGTACACCCACTTATTCTTCAACAGACCTTTCCCTATATATATTAAACATAATAAAACTGTTCAGAAACACATACTCAATGGATGATGTCATCAGTGATGTCAACAGTGATGTCATTTGAGATGTCATCAGTGATGTCATCAGTGATGTCACTGACCATGTCATGAGTGATGTAATATGTGACGTCATCAGCAGTGCATTGCAGGGGCGCGAGTTATAGTTAGCTGAACTAACTATAACAGGGGAATTTCTAGGGTTTTGTACGAGGGAAATGTCCAGCTAACTATAACACCCCTGAAACCTATGGTTTTTTCAGTGAATTTCTAAGGTTTTTTAAATGCTAATTCCTAACTATAACGTGCCTGAAACCTATGTTTTTTTCAGTGAATTTCAAAGGTTTTTTAAATGCCAATTCCTAACTATAACGTGCATGAAACCTATGGTTTTTTCAGTGAATTTCAAAGGTTTTTTAATTGCTAATTCCTATCTATAACTTATCGCTAATGATATCATGAAAAGCATCCCTTTTTAAAAGTAGGGTGCACATTAGTTTTGTGGAAAAGCATCTTTGTGATTGGTTAAGAAAAAGCAGTTTCAACGTGGAGTACATATCATAGGATAAAATTTGCTCAGCTCAACCACACCTGCTACTTGCATTTGGAAGGCACTGTTCGAACTTAAAACAATCGTCACATTTTAACCTGCACGTGTCATTAAATGTTCAACAAAATGTTACAAAAAAATATCGTAAAGTTTTAAAAAATTGCTGAACTTTTAACCTGCACGTATTGTAGAATGTTCTAGAAAGTGTGTTGATAGAATACGTTGCACTTCTGACTTCTATGTGTTGTTGAATATTTAAAAAACGGTTCATATGGAAAATTAAAAAGAAACCAATAGAGAAGTTTTGAAACCTAAAAGAATCAAGGAACTGTTCTAATTTATTCTTTACATGTTTTTATGTGTGCAGTAACAAAATTATAGACACAACAGCACTAGGAAGAGGAAGAAGCAGAGAGTGGGGGGAGGGAGGGAGATGGGCAGAATGGCACACATGCACAATTAAGTACAACACACATATAGACTAACAATGGCCAAAATGAAACACACCAACAAGGAGCACAAGTCACACAACCCGCCAACATCACACCACTGAACGAGCATAGAAGTGAAATCCACGCTGCATTCATACAGGATGTGTACAAAGGCCAGCCGTTGGTGTTGTGGGATGTCTGCGACCGTGGTCATCATGGATGAGATGCCCAGCATGTGGCACATGGATGAGTTCACTGTCTGTTACGTTGCCAAACAGCTGCTCCTCCCTCACACGAGCCCCCACACTTATGTACAGTGTTGTATCTCGTGCACTCGTACGGCACACCATTGTAATGCCTATTCGCACATGTCCTGCTGCATTCCAACTACACCATCACAGTGCCGTTTGGAGGTGGTGCATGCCACTTTACAACATCGACTGCTGCGGCCCTTGAGGCAGGCCACACCAGAACACAGAGACACACTTACCGCACTTTCTGTACACGGACATGTCTGAGACACCCCGTTCCCCTTGCCGAATAGGCACACCCCTGCGCTGACCTGTGTACCCCGGACCAACACACGCCAGTTGTACATGCAGGAGGATGTGTGCGTAGCTACATGTCCAGGCTCACTGCCAAAGCTGAGGTGACAGCACACTGTGATATTGCAGGGCTCGTGCCTATCATGCTAACACAATGACCACAGGGACACACTTGCTCAGATGCGGGTTTGTGGGGCATTGGCGGTCCTGAAGTTGTTGCGATGAGTCTTGTGGTCCTCATGGGTATCCCTGTATCATGCTCATTGACTCTATGGCACCTGTGGGTGTTCTGGTGTGGCTCTTGGCTGTGTTCCCTTTCATGGTGCAGGTAGTTGTCCTGCTTAACACCAGCAGAAAGTAGGTGTAAAATCCCTGGTGCTAACGTGTCTTATCGCCGGAATTTGTTTCGCATTGCAATTGGTGTGAAAGTTGTGATGTGATTTTTTTCGTGTGCAGAACAATATACGAACTGAGCAGTGTATCTCGTCAAGATCCAGCACCTGATGCACTATTCCCAATCAATATAAATACAATGAGATTTCTTAATAGATTTTGTGTGTACACTGTAAGTGCAGCCAATACCTCAGTGCAATTCAATACAGGATTTTAGTATTTAGAATAAATCGGAAAGGTGCACCTCGTGTCTTTTTGCACGGGAACGGCTACTCTCCATTTCATTATCAGCACTTTAACGGAAGTAAAGTTGAGATAAATCTAACACACTATTCAGAAGTTGGTGCAAACTGCAGATATCACCAGTATTCCAGCAATAAGTGCCCCAAAATTTAACACCACCAAATAACAGTAATAACAACAAGAAAGAGTCACACAGCAGTTAAGAGAACAACCAAAAACGTTATTAATTTTTTTTTCAAACTTAATTTTTTATAATAATAAATATATAAACGATAAACTATTTTCAAACTTTATTTTTTTATTAACATATATATGAACAATAAACTAATAAACAAAATGTAACAACAATAATACAAAACAACAAGGCGGAACACTCCTGTGGGAATCATGGATATCGACGACAGACCTGGAAAATCAGAAAGATTGTTAAAAAAAAAACAACATAGTATTCTCAACAAAATACCACAAGAAACAAATCACAGATATATAAAATGCATACAGCTAACAAAATTTTATAAGTTTAACTTACAAAAACTGTAAATGTTGCCGCTTTAAAATATTTACCGAATCTGAGGAAATATTTTTGCAGAAGGCACCACGCCCACAACGTTTTTCTTCAGTGGTGAGCACATTTTTTACTTTTGCCAAGTGGCAAACAAAGACCAATGCCACCTTCATCACTAGCAAGATTTGCCTAAGAATTCTGTTACGAGGGGATCCTAACAAAAAATACTCGTGCGGCACAGCAAGTATGATGAAACACCTAAGGACCCTTCATCCAAACAATCTTGCACGAGAAGAGTGCAGCAGATGAGAAACACTCCTGTTCTGTAGCTGTAAAAAAGAATCACAAATAAATGTATATTAATAACTTTCAAATGCATACTATTCCATTACTGTACAAACACATTTTATATAAAAACTGACTAAGAAACTGTAGCCCTGAACCACAAGTGTGACGATCGTTAAAGCACTACATGCATAGTGCATACCACTTTGAAGCAGTTCATGCCCTAAAGCCTACCTCACTAAAAGACTACATGCTTACTGACTAAATGATTACAGTACTATAAGGAGACACCCTGGGTGAGTGACATGGTGTTTGCTAGAAGAGTATCAATACTAACTAGGGAATTGAAGGTGTGAAACACAACTGTGTAGGTGATTAGAGGACTGCATCCATACTGCATAGGCATTTAAAGCAGTCCATGTGCTAAGGCCTGGCTCACTGCTTGACTACTTGGGTACTGACTGAATGATTAGAGTGCAGCAAGGTGAGTGCCTAGGTGAATTTATAAGTGCTAGGCTTTTCGCACAGGGAATGGATTAGTACTTGGTACTGAATGGGTCACTAGAGGAGTGCAAAGGCAGTGACAAGTGCTGGACTGTATGGATACTGACTAGGAAATTGAAAGTGTGAAAGACAAGTGTCTAGGTGGTTAGAAGACTGCATGCATAGTGCATAGGGGTTTGAAGCAGTCCAAATGATAAGGCCTGGCTCAGTGTATGAATACTTAGGCACTGACCGAATGATTAGAGTACTGCAAAGATAGTATCTTGGTGAATTTATACGTGTTTGGGTTTTAGCACAGTGAATGGATTAGTACATGGTGCTGAATGGGTCACTAGAAGACTGCAAAGGGAGTGACAGGGTATTACTGGAAGTGTATGGATACTGACTAGGGAATTGAAGGTGTGAAAGACAACTGTGTACGTGGTTAGAAGACTGCATGCATAGTGGATAAGGGTTTGAAGCAGTCCATATACTAAGGCCTGGGTAACTGGATGAGTACTTGGGTACTGACTGAATGATTAGAGTACAGCAAGGAGAGTGCCTGGGTGAATTTATTAGGGTTTGGCGAAGTGAATGGATTAGTACATGATGCTGAATGGGTCACTAGAGGAGTGCAACGGCAGTGACAGTGACAGTGTGTTTGCTGGAAGTGAACGGATACTGACTGGGGAATTGAAGGTGTGAAAGACAAGTGTGTAGATGGTTAGAGGACTGCATGCATAGTGGATAGGGGTTTGAAGAAGTCCATGTGCTAAAACCTGGCTCAGTGCATGAATGCTTAGGCAGTGACTGAATCATTAGAGTACTGGAAAGAGAGTGTCTTGGTGAATTTATAAGTGTTTGGGTTTAAGCAAAGTGAGTGGATTATGCTGTTGAATGGGTCTCTAGAGGACTGCAAAGAAAGTGACAGGATGTTTCCTGGAAGTGTATGGATACTGACTAGGGAATTGAAGGTGTAAAAGACAAGTGTACAGTATGTTAGAACACTACATGCATACTGCATAGACATTTGAAGCAATCTATTTGGTACTTAGAAACTGACTAAATAATCAGACTACTTCTAGACAGTGCTTAGGTAAAACTTTTACATTTTCAGTTCTGCAACAGTGAACAGAATAGTGCATGGTACTGCACCTTAGTGTCAAACCCTGACTCATTTTATCAATGCATAAGCAAAGACTAGCTTCTAATGCTACTAAAACTTGACAAAATGAGAGGTTTTAAATTAGTTATCTGTCAGCAAATACACGATGTTACCAAATGCTTCTCTCACAGTGGTTCCCAAATGCACACAGACTCACAGTGTGATTCTAGACAACAACCACTATACCTAGGAGTTTACCAAAAATCATTCACTACTGTGGAAGTGAAAGTCCGATTGGCCGCACTCTGCTCGTCCTACCAGCTTGTTACCCCAAGGCATTGTGGTCCATGAAGTAGCGTCGGCGAATACGCCTGTGCCAAAGTTTTAAATGAAAGTAAGTGTGGCGTTAGCCATCCATGGACACGTGTTTCGAGGTAGTTGCCTCTCGTCAGCAGGGAGTAGGTATAAGTGTGGGGTTGCTGCGTAGGCTGCCAAAAAAGTACTCTCAGGTAAAGTACCACTCATGGCGCGCAGGTGCTGATCCATGGGCACGTCAGCCCCACCGGCTCAAGGGAGCCTGAATACAAACAAAAGTCCGATTGGCCGCACTCTGCTCATCCTACCAGCGTGTTACCTCAAGGCATTGTGGTCCATGAAGTAGCGTCGGCGAATACGCCTGTGCCAAAGTTTTAAATGAAAGTAAGTGTCGCGTTAGCCATCCCTGGACACGTGTTTCGAGGTAGTTGCCTCTCGTCAGCAGGGAGTAGGTATAAGTGTGGGGTTGCTGCGTAGGCTGTCAAAAAAGTATTCTCAGGTAAAGTACCACTCATGGCGTGCAGGTGCTGATCCATGGGCTCGTCAGCCCCACCGGCTCAAGGGAGCCTGAATACAAACAAAAGTCTGATTGGCCGCACTCTGCTCGCCCTACCAGCGTGTTACCCCAAGGCATTGTGGTCCATGAAGTAGCGTCGGCGAATACGCCTGTGCCAAAGTTTTAAATGAAAGTATGTGTCGCGTTAGCTATCCCTGGACACGTGTTTCGAGGTAGTTGCCTCTCGTCAGCAGAGAGTAGGTATAAGTGTGGGGTTGCTGCGTAGGCTGCCAAAAAAGTATTCTCGGGTAAAGTACCACTCATGGCGCGCAGGTGCTGATCCATGGGCTTGTCAGCCCCACCGGCTCAAGGGAGCCTGAATACAAACAAAAGTCCGATTGGCCGCACTCTGCTCGTCCTACCAGCGTGTTACCCCAAGGCATTGTGGTCCATGAAGTAGCGTCGGCGAATACGCCTGTGCCAAAGTTTTAAATGAAAGTAAGTGCCGCGTTAGCCATCCCTGGACACGTGTTTCGAGGTAGTTGCCTCTCGTCAGCAGGGAGTAGGTATAAGTGTGGGGTTGCTGCGTAGGCTGCCAAAAAAGTATTCTCAGGTAAAGTACCACTCATGGCGCGCAGGTGCTGATCCATGGGCTCGTCAGCCCCACCGGCTCAAGGGAGCCTGAATACAAACAAAAGTCCGTTTGGCCGCACTCTGCTCGTCCTACCAGCGTGTTTCACACGCTATACTTAGCAGAGCTAAAGTTATTGTCACTGAGATGACATCTCAGTTGGCATCGTGGATGACAAAAATGATGACATCATACAAGCTTCTTCTGTATACATTGATCTATAAACTGGTATAGCATTTTAGTTCTGAAAGTAAGTAGACAATAGTCTATGTAATATATGAAGTGACATAACATAAAACAGCTGTAGAATTTATCAGCAACACATTGTATATTCATGTTACTATTCCACATATGTAGTTTTCAAGGTTTGTAATTGTTGATCAGCTGTGATGCTTGGTTTCCTTTTAGATAGCATATATTTTAAGGGACTTGCCTCTGACACCATGCCTAATGGAAGACATAAGATTGTTGACTTTTCCTTTGTATAGAATAGGTATTGGAAACCCAAAATGACACTTGCGGGCTGACTACGATGTTGGTTTGAAGTGCCTCAACAGTTCTGCCGGGGGCAGTCGGACTGACCGTTGTAGCTTCAGAGACGGTCGCTCTGAACACAGTATTATGATGGCCCAAAAAACATTACTTACTGACTGAGGCGGTTCCTCCGACTCCGATGAGAAATTCCACCCGCTAAACTCTCTGAAAGGCCGAATGGAGCTGATCGAAGCAAGTTGCTGCCCTGGAACCACCCACCCTATTACGATGCGTATTTACGATGCGCTATCTGCGTTGGTCCAACCAACTCGTCACAGCAAGCGGAAGGGTATTCTTTTAAGTTAAAAATTCATCACAACATGCTTCCTATGACATCTGCTGTGCAGCTATGAAGTCCATCGCGCTTGTCATCCCTCTACTATACATCATTGATGTTTATGAGAATATGAACCGTTCCAGACATCGCCGCCGGTAAGCTACACACCTACCCCTACACAATAACATAACTACCAAAGTGATTGTCACTAGAGATTAAAGTCCTGTGTAGCAGGTTGAGCATGGTAAATGAGGCAATGTCATCACCAGGTATCTAAAGTCTGACCTTGAAATACTGGGATAAACACAAATTTAAGATATGATCAGAAATGGCTATAGGTACACATATGTATGTTTACCTAAATGTCTGTATGAGTACACCACAGCTTGAAAAGCAACATTTCATGGCAACAGAATATCAATGCACATACAACAGTATGCCAACAGAAACATATGCACTGCACCAGGGCCTCTTCTAGAATTTGTAGTTCCCTGGGAAGAACCAGAATATATGACCCACCTATAAATTCCAGAAGATGTCATGTAATAGGAAGTCACATTACAGGAAGAGACTTCAAGTTACCATAAATTCCCTGCCACTGTTGAACCAGCTTTGTGAGAAGCACATTATCTAGTGTGGATATCTGTAATTTGTCCAAGAATATGTATAAACACCACTTTAAAATGATGTCAAAATATATGGCAGATCTGTCATGTATAACTACAATACATCCACCCAATAGGATGTAAAAGCCAGGCCTAGTTTGTTTCTAATCTTACAAGTTTCTTAATCCAATTCACTAATTGTTGACAGATGAATACATGATTCAAAACACTAAACTGACTAAATAAAACAGAATATGTGGTTGCATAGTGGTTTGCACTAAACTAGTGATCTACAATGTGGGTCAAGTACAAAACAAGTTCAAATCCTCACAGCTGACCACCAATATTAGAAATGTAGGTCTCTAGTGAGCAGAGGTAGATACCTTTGTAAGGTTAAGGGGGATACACACTTTAGATAACCCCTGCTCACCCCCTGAGTAGCTTGGCATGAGCAGACAGACTTATCCCAAAGACAATGTTTAAAGTATTTGTACTGAAAACACCCAGTAATACAGTGATAACAACACAAATGGACACCACACCAGTTTAGAAAAATAAAGGGGCATATGTACAAGGAGTTAACGCTGCCTTCGCTGCACTTTTCGGATAGTTTTGTAGTGATATTTACATCGCCATATGTACAATCTGTCTCTAACCTGTATTAGCAGCAGTTTTCTGGCAAAAACTTCCATAGAAACTATCACCACTTCTGTTAGTGATCATGACAGGACCAGGAGGCGTTCCCGTGCAAAAACGGCCGCTAACCCCACTTTGCGATATGTACAAGGGAATCCTTGAAGGTAGGAGGACCCAAAAAAATGCCTCTAACTGCATTTAGAGGCGGTTTTTTAAGACCAGAAAATAGCTTGTCTTAATAATGAAGATAACACCTGGGGCTTCATTTCAGCAGGTTTTGGTGCTGGACGGCTCTGCAAGCAATGTTGCTGTGCTGCCCTGCGACAAAACTACAGGGCAGGAATGCGCACCATCAAGAAGAGAGAGCACATTCCTGGTCTTCAGTCATGGAAAGTGTTGTAGCGCTGCGACAAGACAGCGTTGCAACACTTTTCACTACCCCCTTCTTACGACACCACAGATGCACTGTATTCACTGGACAGCGCTCCATTACGCAAGTAATGACAGCTACGTCTGCAATCCTGACGTATCTGTCTGCGCCAAAGTCACACATTGCTGCAGTCGTGTCTCAAGCATGACGCAACTCCAGTGGCACTGCACCACCCTTATGCCTGCCATCAGGCAGGCGTAAGGTACTGACACAGTGCCATCCTACATTTGTCTCAGTGAAATCTGAGAGATTTCACTGTGTCACTCCTATGAGGCCTTGTCGTGTGGTAACGCACACCCTGCTTACATCATACCTGATGCAGGTATGATGTGGCACAGGGCTTCTCAAGGACCCGCATATGCCTACATGCATCAATTTGGAAATACGGAGCAACGTGGTGCTTGTTTTGCCTGGTCTATTCTTGAGGGGTGCCAGGGTGTCGGCGCAGTTGGAGATCCATTGGTGGCGGTTGCGCTGCAGTGTCATCGTCTGTAAGCGTTGGCGGAGTGGTGGTGCTGAGGGAGTTGATGAGATGTTATTCAGTGGCCTTGATCCATCTGCGAGGGGGGGCGATGATGGCGGTAGTGTGCGGTGGGCATGGTGAAGACATGATGTATACAGTGATGTTGGGTCCGGTATAGTCCGGTGGTGTGGCTGTAGTTGAAGTTCCCGCTGGCGGAGGAGACATGCTCAACCATGTGTCATGCTATGTGGCTTGCTGCGATGACTAGCTGCTTGTGTCCCAGGAGGGGGTGGTGCTTTGGTCACTGGGGTTGTCGAGGAGGATCTTGAGTTCACCAAGTAGGATGTCGTCGGTAGATGGGAGAGCCTGGGGTGCAATGAGGTCTACAATTGTATCGGAGAATGGGGGGTCCATGGATCATGGGGCCTGCAGATGAGGGTGCTGCTGAGGATGGGGTTGGGGTTGGCCTGGATCTGAAAGATGAGGTGTTCCATGGTAACCGTTGGGTCATTAAAGTGTGTGGTCAGTCGGAGTGTGCTTCTGTAGATGATGACAATGCCTCCTCCTGGACAGTCAGGGTGGTTCTTGCAGGTAATTAGTAGCCATCAGTAATGGTGATGGCGATATCCGGTCTGGTCCGGAGCAGAGGTTGATCCGGGCAGGCGATGTGGCATCCAGGGTTGATGGCGAGGAGAGTTCTGGCATCATATTGGTGGAGTGTCCGAGAGGAAGGGTGCTTGGTGCTGAGCTCATTCCAGGGGCAGATGGACACAGACGGGCTTTCCTATGGCTCGCCTTTGGCACCGGAAACATCCATTACAACGCAGGCATTACATCGTAATGTCTTTCACACACAACTACAACAACGCAGGTCCCTTTACATCGCATTCCATTATGACGCATTGTTGGGACAGTAATGGGATGTTTTTAAGTTTTCGGGCGGGTATGGGTTTCGGGTGTTGGAAATGAAATTTAGGGTGTAAAATTCGAAATTTGGGGTGTGTTTTGGGGTCAATTATGAAAATTGGGGTGTGAATTTGGGTCAAAAATGATTTTTAGGGTGTGTTTTGGGGGCTCAAAGATGAATTTTGGGGTTCAGGGTTTGCTTTGGTGTGCAAGGGTTAGTTTTAGGGTTGCACTCACTGCAGTGGAAATAGTATTATTTACATCTCCGCTATCCAACACCTTCCTTACTGTTGCTGTATTTCTAGTATTAGTATTCATTGTAATGGAATGCGATGTAAAGGTATGCGTCGTACCTTCATATGTACCTTTGGCACACTGGACAATGGATGGGGCATGGACACAGGGGTGTGTGTGTGAGCGGGTGTTGCAAATATTTAAATGAGAGAAATCTTACCTCGAGGCCAGGTCCCGTGTCTTTGTTGCTCCTGCTCTCCTGAGTCTGCTTACAGGAACAGGAGGTAGGCAGCCAGGGTCTCTCCCCTAAGCCAATCACAACACTGCAATGCACTGCATTGGCGACGGGACAAGGCGTTCAGCCAGGGTCTGGAGCAGTGGGCATGTTCTTCATGCAGGCTGCGAACACGACAGTGTGCATGACTGCTTTGGGCAGCCTGAGTGGGCTGACCAAACAGTCATTGCACACTTGAGTAGGCATGCCACTCCACCCCTGCCCTGCTCCGTGAGTGGAGCAGCCCT
Organism: Triturus cristatus; assembly: GCF_964204655.1. Classification (NCBI taxonomy): domain Eukaryota; kingdom Metazoa; phylum Chordata; class Amphibia; order Caudata; family Salamandridae; genus Triturus; species Triturus cristatus. The sequence goes on from NC_140589.1 coordinate 1,560,614,957, forward strand.
ACCCACCCTTCCTCCCTCCCGCAAATGAAACATATCACGATTACATCAGGAAGGTATCATCATCTTGCACTGCTAGAAAGCAGTGGAGCGACGCTCTTCCGCCATAGCAGATGAGCTGCCACTGGGGGTGTGTCATCCACAGGTGCTGAGCCTGTGAGACTCGACCTCCGGGTCTCCTCCGCTATGCATCCCACCTTCTCTTCACCTGGACATTGACACCGTGGCGCAATCTGCTGCACTCTCCAAATCTGTGAATCAGCCAGCAGGAGCCTCAGCCAGGTGGGATTTCACAAGCCTGGGTACAGTAGTCGCCAACAAGCCTGCTGGCAAACCACCCGATGCAGTTGATGCAGCAGGGCCCCATTAGGCGTGAAGTTGCAGTGCTTCTGCCACACAAGTTTGGCGCAGCTCAGGGGCCTTACACTCCACAGCGTCCGGCCAGCACAACATCTTCCGGACTGTGATGCAGAGAGGCACGGCCCACTGTTGGTAATCCCCTCCGTGCACCCCGGTGTAATGGTGGATCGTGGTATGCAATGCTGACCTCCCTACGCTGGCGCGCAGGAGTCCCTCTACCATTCACAGCTCTAAGGGGCTCAAAGCGGTCCTCTCACACAGGTCAGCAATGTGTCTCCATGCGACCTGCCAGACTTCACCACTAGGTACGGGCGATCATGTGTCTCAATGTCTACCGCCACGGCTCATCAACTCCACAGCTCCTCTGCATCCCACTCCAGGTTCCAGACGCAGGTCCAGCAAGGCATCCAGGCTCCAGATGTAGGTCCATCGAGACATCCAGGTGCTGGTCCTGCGAGGCATCCAGGCTCTCATCCAGGTCATCCTGGATGATGGGTGGCTTGAGGGGGTTCTTGATGTGTGCTGCACTTGGCCATGGCAGCTCCATTCTGCATTAAAAAAAATGTTTGTGCCTAGTTTCTATTGGAGGTCGGCTGATAGGCTGTTTTTTGCAATAGAGTAAAAATAAATTCACTTTGGGCAGAATAGCACGCGTTTTTTTGCCGCTATGGACCTTTCATTGGTTTTCACCCACTAACGCCAGAATTCCTATCGCCATCATCCTAATATTAGCGCCAGTTTTCACCGCTGATCCCTGAAGCTTTTGCCATGTAGCGATGTCTTGTACATACGTCGCTAACAAGACGATAGTTTTCAGTGATACACAGCAGTAAGAAGACTGCCGCTAACTAGCGTTAGCGGTAGTTATCCCCAGTCCTTGTAAATATCCCCCAAAGTATATTTATCTAAACTCAACAAGACCAAAACGACAAAAATTCAACATACAAGTAATTGGAATATAACTTAAAAAAGATTTCAAGCAACTGGGTCTATAGAAAACTATGGACGTGTGATTTCTCACAAAGTACCTGTAGATGAGACAAAATTCACAAGGCCAAACAGCCGCAGAGATAAGAAGCGTCGAGAAACAAAGGGATGCACCGGTTCCTGAGACCTTTGGGAGGCGATGCGATAGTTCTGCTGCACGCAGGAGAAGTGATGCGTTGAGTCCTGTCTGTAGGGGAAAGTGATGCGTTGAGTCCAAGGCGATTCTGGTCTGCAGGTGATGCATCAGGAAAACTTGCCGCACAGGTACGAGGAGTGGATATCCCAGAAGCGTTGGCGAGTGATGCAGCTGTGTTGAGCAGTGCAGCGTCGGTTTTTGGAGCTGGAACAGGTGCTGCAGTGGTTCGGCAGTGATGCGTGGAGATTCTTTTCACACAGCGGTGATGAGTCTGGAAAACAGCAGAAAGAAGAGTGATGCATCGATTTCTTCAGTTCTTCTTGTGTTCCAGCTCCCAACAGCAGGAACAACCTCCTGAGGCCCAGAACTGGAACAGGCACCTCCTGGAAGGTCTGAACAGTCAGCAGCAGAGTTCAGGGGAACTGGGGGTGACGTGTTTGTGGCCCTGAGACTCCTGGACAGAAGGCCTGCACACAGAGGCATTTGGAGATCTTCTTCAAGCAGGTTCAAAGCAAAGTTCACAGGGGCAGTACTCCTCCTCACAGCTCTTCAACTTTTCTCCTTAGCAGAGGTTCCTTTTGAGCCCAGAAGTAATTTAAGGTTCTGGGGTTCTAGGTCCAATACTTATACCCCAAAATGTCTTTGTTCTCTTTGTGCAACGGTCTCTGAGCCCAGCCAAAACCAGTTCTGTCCTCACTGGTGCAGTAGGACCAAAGGGGGTGGAGACAGCCTTGTGCAAGGGAGACAGGCCCTATTCAGGTGCAAGGAAATCTCCTCCCACTACTCTAAATGTACCCAAGCCCCATTCAGCTCAGCTCTGAGTCATCCAGGAAGGGCCAGGCACACCTCAACCCCCCAGTGGCTGTTTACAGTGAATGTACATCCCCAGCCCCTGTCACTCCAAAACCAGACAGTCAATATACAAACAGGCAGAGGCACACAGAATGGTTAAACAAGAAAATGCCTACTTTCTAAAAGTGCCATTTTCAAAACACACAATCAAAAAACCCTCTTTACTAAAATATGTGTTATTATATCCTGAGTTCAGAAAGCCTACACTTTATTCTCTATCTTGTCCTAATGGGAATTTATACTTGTAAGATGTTAAAAAGTATTTCCCATTCTATCCTGTGGGACAGATAGCCTTTCAATAGTGACAAACTAAATTGGCAGTATTTCACTATCAGGACATGTCACACACACCCCTACATGTCCTACCTTTCACATATACTGCACCCTGCCCATGGAGGGTACCTTGGGCCTACCATAGGGGTTCCTTACATATAAGAAAAGGGAAGGGTAGGGCCTGGCAAGTGAGTGCACTTTGCAGAGACACTGCAGTGGCAGATCTGATATACCGTTTCAGGGCTACTCCTGTGGGTGGCACAATCAGTGCTGCAGGCCCACAGTAGCATTTAATTTACAGTCCCTGGACACACATGGTGCTTCCTACTAGGGACTTACAGTACGTGAAATATGCCAATCATGGTTAACCATTCATGATAACAAGTTACACAGAGAGCATATGCACGTTAGCACTGATCAGGAGTGGTAAAGTGCCCAGAGTCTTATAGCCAACAAATACAGGTCAGGAAAAAATAGGAGGAAGAAGCAAAAACATTGAGGATAACCCTCCAAAAAGGGCCAATTCCAGCACCTGGCATGCCACTCACCCTTCAGCCCAATTGCGCAGTCTCAGATCCTGTGCTCTGATGAGTTTAGCTGTGTCAGAGAAGGCATCCACCAGAGCCTCTGCTCTTCATAATCTCAGTCTCACTACGGGGGAGGTAGCCAGGTCAATATAGGGAGTCACAACCAGCATGGGATGATTTATGTGTCAGTAATAAAACAACTTTGAAGGATCCAGTACATTTCCAAAGCAGGTCTCAGACATCTGAATCCCTTCTATACAATCCCTATCATGCACCCAGGTCTGCTTGCATGCAGACCTTAGTCCAATACTTTGGGCCACAACTATCTTGTGGGCCAGTATGCTTTGTCAGGCCAGGTTTATATGCCCCCGGTAGACGTGTGGTATATTCTACCACCACTGTTTACTGAGGGAAGTCAGAAGGGCATGAGATAGGATCCCTACCTGTCCAGTCAGGGTATGGTCTTTAATGTCCAACTTGGAGCTACATTTCTCAAAAAGGTCTAGATTAATAAGAGTCCACACTGAGCAGGCTTGAATTCTGCAGTCACATAAAGGATGGTCTATGATCCAAAGCCTTTAGAAAAGAAGACATATATCTCAAAACATAGATAATTTCTCACATACAAAATAAAGAGAGAGGGAATTGAGTTTGGTCGCATATGGGTCAATGTATGTAGCTGCACATGAGTTACAAGACATTTCAACATCAAAACCAATCTCTTACTTTCATCTCATGTCTTGGGAAAAAATTTGCATGGATGTAAATCATCTTTAATTAAGCAGGCAAAGCAGATCCGGTCACTGTGCATAACAAACATTCATCACAAAGTCAAGTATACCAAAACAGGAGCATATGGTTCAACATTGAACAACTCCAAAAACTCGATAAGCATAACAAGATAGTCGATCACAGAGGGATCCGGACCACTTAGATGGTCAGCATCCCAGATACCTCACATCCAAACATGCGGGGGGAGACCATGGCCTCTAGTACAACAGTCATTGTTAACAGTTGCCATTTTAGCATATGTGGATTCTGTGATTGAAGGAGGAGATGTCAGGCAGCCAGTCTGCCCCACCTGACAGAGCAACTGCTTAATCTATTCATGTCAGAACCACCTCTGATAGGTCCATGACCATGTGTACGTGAGCCTGGCCCTTCAAAGTCCTTCACCCATCCAGTAGCTTTTCCTGTGCATCCTGTAAAGTCCTGTAACAAGTTGTCCTACAGGTTAGAAATTGCAATCTTGTGGAGCAATACAACTTCCTCCCTGCACAGCTCAATTGCCTCGGCCCTACCCCATTAGAGAGTCACTGTGCCCAAGTGTTGCAGTGTTGGGAGTACAGTTGCCTTCCAATGCATGCACATGGCTTGGCATGCAATGAGGACTGCGAAATCTATGATTTGAATGGATAACTGTTTAGCCCTCATCTGCCTGAATATCCCTAGCAGACTCCCCTCCAATGGAAGAAGGTTGACACAACCTGTCACTGTGTCAAGTACATATGTGACTCTGGACCACAGGTTTACTGCATCCAGGCATGCCCAGAACATATAAGTCAAGTAAAGCCAAATTTTATTCAGTCATTCCGACCATAAATTGCAGAGATGAATTAATTGCAATAACACATTAGGTTTGTTAGGACTGTAAAAGTACAAATGCTTACAGTGCAAAACCTCAGGTTTGGGTGCATGTCAAATGATCATTGGATTACAATAAATTGTTATTGAGAAAAATAGCAATCATAATAAATATATTTAAAATATTCAGTTCAATTTTTTTTAAAAAAGGATGTTTGGCCAGGGGGAATCCCTGATAAAGTGCACTGAAGCCCCCACTATAAAATCACAATAACAGGATTGGACCACAGACAATAAAAGCATACTGTTGCTAGCAAGTTCTCATTTATCGAGTTTGTGAGGGTGGAGAAGAGAAACTTTAAGGCACACAGTATCACTTCTTTAGTGTGCGCCTTCTGATTATCCACATTTTTCCAGGAAACGTAGCTACTGCACAGGCAACAAGTGGACTTGAATCCGATTTTAAATTACGCAGCAATTCCTGGTGACAACGTGTTCCTAGCAACCTACAAACGGGTGAGTCAAATCCTAAATAGGTGCACAACATCTTGGGCAGAAAGGGGAGGACAGAAACTTTCGGTGTATGACAGCTGGAGTGAGACATGCACTGCGCTGAATGTGGAGTTGAATGTACTGGAGTTTAGCATTACAAGAAACTTTACATTGGTAGTGCCTAGTGCATTCCCTCTCCTTGGCCGTGAGGGCTTGTCCTATATCAGTGTCCCATAGCTGGTGAATGGGTGACAGAGGGTCAGTCATGTGCGCCAAGACATTACTGAACAGGGTCACCAGTTTCCAATCTGCGTCCATGACATGCAGGACGTGGGTTAGTGGGTAATGCTCTGGTTCAGTTTCTGTGACCCTTCACAGGTGTCACATCTCAACTATTAGTGTTCCATGTGCTAAGAAGGGGCCCATCGGAATGTCATGATCTTCCTGCAATTGGACACAAGGTATGAGCTCCCTGACCCTTAATAGCTACCCCACTGAGGTCAATCCTATGTCTCCATATGCCATCAGCCCTTCCCTAAAAATGCTTGTATGGACAGTGGAAAGAAGTGCAGACTAACAAATGGAGGAATCATGTCTAAGGGTGGGCGTAATTGGCAGAGTACTGCTACACCTTCACTCCGTTGAACTCCCAATTAAACAGAAACCTCATATACTTTTGGTAAAATAACAAGTATCGCTGTCTTTACATGCTAAAATGCATATAGTCATTTCACAAAAGTGAAAATGAAAATTTAGCAAGCAGTGAGAGAGGTGATGATTTTGGGATTCTCCCTAACCTAGGGAGAGAACCAAGCAGATGCATTGAAAACAAAGAGCACATCTTGCCGAACAATTCAGTGGTGGCCCCATCCTTTTAGGACCACCCCAAGCACAGTTATGGGCAAAAATACAATCCCGACCAAAGGCCTTGCAAAGCATTATGGGACGAGATTAGCATTGGGCGGTGAATATTATAGTATCCAATATCAAAATAATTCTACAAAGAGCTGCAGTTCAATTAGTCGTTACTAGGTGTCCCTCACGAGTCAAATGCAAAAGCATTTAAACCCTTTCATGAAGCTGCAGTTCCACTAGTCGTTACTAGGTTTCCCTCATGAATCAAACTCAAAAGCATTTGACTTGAGGGACACCTAGCAACAACTAGTTGAACTGCAGCTTTATGTAATAATTTCAATGCTTTTACATCCCTGGAGTTTCAAAGTGGCAGCCTCTTAATCACTCTGCGTATCTCCGGTTCCAGCAAATGGGGTGTTAATCAATACACGTGCAGGAGGATTAAGTACAGGCAGATGCAATCCAGTCAGGAATTTGAAAATATCTACCTGACGCTCAGACTATGGGGGATTGCATAGGCCATGACAATACAGCATGAAGGCATCATGGATGGCTGCCTGACTAGTGTGCATCTGCTTCAGGTGATCCCTAATCATCGTCATGTGCTGGGTTTGCATGATGCCACAGGCCAGGAGTTGCCCTGACTTATCTCCCTCTGAGTGCCTCTTAGCTTGTCAAGTTTTATATTCAATTCAATGCAGTTGCTCAATGAGATGTGTGTTGTGTGTTTGAGTATCTGTCAGCGTGGGTAGAATACCAGGCTGCAACTGGACCACAGTCTCCTGCTGCCCTAGTGGTGTCTCTGTTTGCATCAAAGCCCTGTCGATATTGGACCTAACCCCACCAAAGCACCCAAGCATCTGCCACTCAGTACTACTTTGAGTCCATCCCACTCCAACAACCTGGAAGTGGCTGTGTCTCAGTTGTCAGTCAAATACTTTGAGATGGATTTCCTCATTAATTTACAAAATGCATGGGGCAACAACAAGGTAGGCTGCAGTAACCATGTGTGTACAGGGAGTTGTTGTGCCCCACACCCAATTTGTCTGTGCATAGGGTTATGTTCTGAGAAAGTTCTCCACAGGTATTCAGCAACTAGGAACTCAGGCTGCATTGTGTAGTAATAAAAAATAGTCTCAATCTGAATGTGTAGATTTTGTACTGCAGAGTAGTAGGAATTTTCCTGGGTCTCTGAATGTAGTGTCTACCAACAGTGTCAGAGGGACCAGTGCGCGGCCCATTGTGTAAGGCACGCTGCCACCACCGGAGAGGATGGCGGGGGGGTGAGAACGGTCAAGCCGCGGCTCTTGAACACAATAGAAATTGCCATCCACAACCCAGGGGATACGGGGTCCACCTCATGAGGATGACGGATAGGCACAGAATGTGTTTATGTGCCGAATGTTGGGCCACATTCAGCACATAAACACTGCCCAAAAATATTGGCAACCATCAAGGAGCCCCTCTACAAATATATTTTTCCTTTCAGGCTCTATGGCAGTATCTAATGGGCTTAATGTGACCCACACAAGGTCTCCTCTTGAAAAACAAGAGTAGACGGTGCAAAAAGAATGACTCTGCAAGCACTTCTGGAACTGGGTCCCCTAACCCAGTGTCACGTGGGTCTCTTTGTAACAGTGCTATTTTTTCCCTGCAACTTCTGATATATTGTCATAATGCGTCTCTCTTCCTTGTCGTTCGCATACCTCTGACATTCAAAGTCATAATGCCATTAGTACCCATGTGTGTGTAGTATACTGGAGAGTGTGTGGAGGGGTTTCAGGAGCCCAAAGGTGGGCAGCAACACACAACCTGGAGTCTTTTCTTGGGGGGGCTGTGTGCCCTAATCGATGGCCTGCTACTCAATGGATCTGAATCAGGCAAGAAAACATGAACCCTAAATATCTCCATCCCAGGGCAGTATCAAAGGGGAAGACTGTGCAATCAGTGACAAATTCAACCTACAAAGGGAAACCAGGTAGTTATGCCCACACACAACTCTTCCAAGGCATTCATGGCAGGGGGAACGTGCCCTGTGATGCTAATAGGTATTGCCTATGCTTGTGGTCTCCAAGTACCCATTTCTACAATCTGAACTGAACAATCAGTGGCAGACAGCAAGCATCAGCAAACTACATCTCTCACTTTTATCTAGCAACAGATTTCACATCCACCTCAAAGTACATGCTCATCTCTCAACCTCTCCTTCATCCACAAGCTCCTTACAATCGCCCTCTGTTACTGTCACTCTTAAATCCATAACTTGCCTCTATTCTCTACCCTTGAAATCTTACTATTCCACCCAGACTCTCACCTTCTCATTCTGGTTCTTCCCCTCTAACATCCGCACCTACATTCCCTGCACTACTATTCACCTCTGTGTACACAATACCTCTCCTCTTCATGCTTTACTCACAATGTACTGTACTTATCACCTCCACAGCGGCTGCTAACCGTATCTTGTTTAATGTTCCCCTCTCATCCCCATCTCTCCCCTTTCCCCTGGCTTTGGTAGACTCATTTTTGCCAAGGTGCACCATTATATCCACCTCTTACATTCACTCTTAACACCTCACTACATCTCTCACACTGACCCTTACATTGCTCATTGAATCTGGCCTTATTCATTAGCCTCTCATCATTCACTCAGTCTACTCTGCTTAAGGCATTCTAAGAGTAATTTCACAAACGAATATCCGTATATTTAAACACTCCATCCATATACTAGCCAACACCTCACAGCTCTCCATCCAGCATCCTAATGTACACAGCTAGTGTATCCCCTTGACATCCACATATCCACTTTGTTTCCCAAACATATGTTACCTTGTCTCATTGTAGCTCTCTTATACCCACATCTGAATTCCATTCTCCATACCTCTAATACGTTTGCATAATAACAACTACCTTTCTATATGAATGTGACTCTATCACAGCCACCTTTCACCATAGTGGTACATACTTCAGCTCTCATTTCATGCTAGCCTCTTACCCTGCCTAGCTGGTTCTACCTCTTTCACATCTACCTACTCCTAGCATACCTCGTCCAGGTTTTAACCAGTTTTTCAAGGTCCTACACTCTGATATCCTCACCCCAGCATTTCCTCCAATCTTCATTATAATAATGAGGATACTTTACCTATCCTATCCAAGCAATGCCTTTGACCTTAACTCTTTCTTTTCACTCTCATCTAATTTTTTACTGGTTCTTCCCTAATTACATCTGAGTCTCCCTTCCATGCACAAAATGTTATCGCAACTCTCTCTCACCTCTACCCTTTGTTTAGCTAGATCGCTCCCTCAAACATTTACCTCTCCACCAACATGTGCAGCTATGCTTCCAGTGTGACACCCACCTCTTCCCTTGTCTGTCAATGTAGTGCATGGGTGTAGCACAGTCTCCTGTAGCCCCTGCACAGCAGACGGACAGCCAACACTTCTGTGGACTTACAGTCACCTAGGCTGACCGCATGTAGCAAAGGGCAATCCACTAGCCTGAACAACCCTTCAAGTCCATCTGTTTGATCAGGGCTAGCATCAAGCATTTCTCAAACCTCCTTTATTATTTTCAATACACAAATTACTAAATACACACCTATCATATCCTCAGCTCCAATCAATGTGTGTGTAAATTAGTATAGTAATAGCTTGTACACACAAAAGATTTTTAGTGGAAAAGTGTAAGCAAAACACCACTCTCATCCATTCTCCACTCTTCTCCCTTTCCTGTCATATCTGCCCATTGTGATATGATGGCACAATGGATGGTAGATTTTTCTTTTTGGGGTGTCCCATAGGATCCTCTACTTTTCATTCAGACAGGGACAGTGTCAGTCTCATCTATAGCACACTCAAGTGATGTGGTTATTTGCTGTCATTATGTGTATACATTAGGCAGAGTGAGGGGGTGACAGCAAGGTAAGTCTGTCAGAAAAAGAAACTCAGATTAAACAAACTCATTACAGTTTGTATCCTGAAAGGCTGTTTGTGCCAAACATTTTGCCATTTCAGCTCATTCCTAAGAAACCCAAGTGAGGGGTGTTGTGCATTAATTGTGCATCACATTGTTGCACCATGGCTGAGAAACTCAAGGGAGGGGGCTGCCCACTTGTAGCTGGTAACACTGTCGGCCTCCTAAAGCCAGTGCTCTGTTGCTGGGTCCTATAGTCATTAGCATTTGTGAGGCCCTGGGCAGGTGTTCACAGCCAGCGACAGTTCGGACTTGCACACAGCATCCATCCTCAACTCAATATCCAACACTGCTGCTACCAACATCTGAGGTTCCATCTGCTTGAAAGAACTGAGCCAGAAGGAGAGTTTTGATGTGCAATGTCACACAGTAAAGGTATACCTTCATCTGTATCACATTAGGGGGCTAGAAGAGGCATTGGATGACCAAGCACAGACAATTGTAGTTCACTCCTAATATACTAATAGGGCTTGACATAGTCTAGCATTCCAAACATGCCAATTTAATGTGCATAAAAAATACCCTTTGAAATTAATAGAGTTCAGCTAAATGTCTGAAATAAAATTAACACACTTAGCCCATGCAGCACCCAACAGTGGCTCAGAACAAGTAGATGAAATTTCTCAGACACAACAAGCACAATCCACTGCTCTCAGAATTGTGACAACTCCAAATCCCGATGGAGCAAAGTTACATGTGTGTCACATAACTGATATGACTATCACAGCCTTTGTAAAACACAAACTATCAGTCATCTTATGTACAATGTTAGGTGTGTAATATCCAATCCTAGAATCATCATATGCCGGAAAGTACAACATTTAGACCTTGTGCCTATATGTGAAATGCACAATTCAATCAAGTTGCTTTTTTGAGTGAAAAAGGTAGCTACACACTCATGATATACTTTTTCATGATTCTGCACAACAAAACCCTTCTCAACCTAAAATACCCAATATGATTTTGTGAAACCCTGTCACAATGCAAAAAAAACACTACACTAATCCACTAAACCACATCCCAGAAGTCAGAAGCCTTGTGTTTTGGTCACAGTTTGCATGTCACATATACTCTCCGAGCATATAGACACACTCACTTTCACTTATCTCACAAACACTTGTTGAAATGCTTGAACAACACTTTACAACTAACAATACCCTTCGATAAGCCATACATTCCTTATCCTGATGCTTACCATTCTCTAGTATAGTGAATCATATTTCAGGGCGTAGGAGCAAACACTGGGCCGTGTGTGTATCAACACGGGTTCTAAAGGAACATCACATAAGTATGGTGTGGCCTATGTCCAGTTCACAGGTTAGGGAAATGCCCAGATTCTCATACTTTAACTTTGGCATCAGCCCAGAATGATAAGTACATTACAACGCTATGTACTGCACAACTCTACAATCACACCATGTCATCACTAGCATTCAATATGTGTGCCAACCATACATGTACCATACACTGGGTGCACATGCAACTAACACCTACAACAATAGTGTCTTTGTAAGAACAGAAACTCATTGTAACCTACTGAGCCATGTGATGGACACACACACACCATCCACATGATATACCAAAAAAGTTAGGATGTAATGATTAATATCAACATTTGAATACACTGGAGGATACAGACCATAGGCACCTTGCCTAACAGGAATATCTAAATAAAGGGGAGCCCGGGAAGGCAACAGGGCCAGGACACTGTCAGAATCATACCTACCTCACAGTAACCATAAGCACAGGACATGTCTAATATGGGTCAACTGCCTTGAAAGGGTATTGGCCTAAAGTGGCAGCCATCTGTGGCAATGTTGTCATTGCAACTATTTAACCAGATCTATTGAAGGCGCAGACATTGGTCCACCACTATAAAGTAACATACATCAATTGTACGATTACTCTGTGTGCATATGTGTGTATAAAGTCACTACCATGTAGGCAGACTCCATAGTTTTACAGTTGTATTGATAAGACAGTTGTCTTTCAGGCCAGTACATACTTATGCAGCATGCTTCTTCAAAATTGTTGCACTTTGCCACCCTTGCACTATGTTGACATCAGTAAGCAGAAACTATGAAGAAGTTTAATATTCAATGCACAGGTTTGTGAGTTCACGTCATGCTCCTAGACAAAACTAATGTTGAAATTGACACACAGCCAATGTAGGCACAAAAATCTATACTGCATCATAACAGAGTGCTCATACTCCATGGACCATATGCAATCCATGTCATACTAACATTATTGTACACTTATATCACAAATTTCACATGAACGACAGTTAAAAACAAATCAATTTTAGGGACACAGGAATACGAAATACGAATAGAACATGCTTTATTCAGCAAACATGGGTCTGTCCAAGAAGAAAAAGGCCAATGGCCAGTCCAAAAGAGTTCCTTATGTGGGCCACAAAGTTCTTGCTCATCATCACTTGCCTTCACTTGTCCTGCAAAGGGACACCTCCCCCGGGAGAGGATTCTAGGGGGCCGGCCAGGCATCAAAAGGACAAGACTAGGAAGGACTGAGTTGGTCTTTGGAAGGACTGGAATCAGGAGGGAGGATGGGGCAACGTCAATGAGAGGCCTAGATAGGGGGGGTGGGACAACATCAGTTGGGAGGGCTCGATGGAGGGGAAGGTGGGCTGGGCTTCAGGATTTTGGGAATCTTGTAGTGCTGGATGGTTTGGAAGGGAATAGGGAGGACTGTTAGTTTTTGGATCTGGATTATTTGGGTGTTGAGGTACTGGAATGGGATGTGGAAGGGTAACTTTGGGTTTCAGGAGGGGTTGGGGACTTTTTGGGACGGGAGCTTTTCTTGGGAACCTTTGGGGATACCCTTCCTTTTTTTAGGGGGCTGGGTTGGTTGTTGGGGGTTGTAGAAGGGTATGGCAGGGTCTGCAGGGTATTTTTCTTAGTTTTGTTAGGGGGTTGGTCTGTTTGGGTAGGGAAGAGGTCAAGGGCAATATGGTGTAATTTTTGGTCGGAATGGGTATGAGAGGCAAGGGTTGGGGCTGTGGAGGCAGAGGGTTGTGAGGTATGTGGCATGTCTGTGGATGCTGGTGTGATGTGTGTTGTGTCTAGGTGTGATGGTGTGCTGTCTACCTGTTTTCCTGTTACTGTGACTTGTAGTGCAGTGGGTGTTGTGTCTGTTGGCATGTCTGTGGTAGTGAGTCAGACATCTGTCTGGTGAGGGTATGTGAGTGTGTGTTTGCCCTTCTGTCTGTGCATTTGTGTGCTGCTTGTGGATGTTGATGTGGATGCATGTTTATGTTTGCGTGTGCTTTGGTAAGGGAGAGTTACTCAGGACTGTGGATGTGGAAGAGGGAAGAAGGGGGTAGGCAAGCTGAATTTGGGCTAATGCTGCTGTCAGTTTGGAGGCTATAGCCTGATTAGATCTTGGTAGGGGAGACATGTCAGAGGGAATGCCTCCCAGGAAGGATTCCATCTGTGTAAGGTGATTGGTATGCACCTGGAGGACATTCAGCACTACTGTCTGACCCACAGAGATCTGCCTCAGGACGTCAATGGCCTCCACACTCAGGGCAGCAGGGGCAACATAGGCAGGGGGTGAGGTCCCTGGGACAACGGAGATGCCTCCCCTACTAGTGGAGCGGCCACTGACTGGGGGCATGGAAGCAGTTGGAGGGTGGAGATGGTAGGGGTGGTAGTGGACTCTGCTGGAGTGCATACAAGACCAGGGGCATCCACCACCACCTGGGAGTCGTCACTGGAGCTTGAAGTCAAGGTGACAGATGGAACATCGCTGGTGCCCTCAGTGTTGCTCCTGTCACTCTCCGTGCCACTGGTTCCTTCTTGCTCACTGACAACAGAGGAACCATTTTGGCTAGATGCTTACTCAACATCCATGGTGCTGTATCCTTCGTTGCCCGGGTCTGATGCTGTAAACAAGATGTCAAATGAATCACATGAGTTGTCCATATGGACTTGCCACATAGGTTTCATCGCAACTCTTTCAAGAATACACAACTACATTATGATATGCGGTTGGTAAAATACTTAATACTGTTCCATAAATACTACCAGGTCCAGTGTCAAAGGTAATGTATCTTGATTATCATACATCAAGCGGATGTACTCATAGAATGGGCCATATCACATAGATTACTTTGAAGTTGCTCATATGTCCGGTAGCAGATGTAGTTGTTTGCAGTTTGCAGTGTTACATGGGTTTCTCTTATCGTTGACACACATAGGAAACAGGCATAGCTAGGATGGAAGGTATTTTACCCCAAGCCTTGTGTCATTTAGACACAGTGTTATAAAGATGAATCTGATTGTTTTCCAGATTGTTAACAATATACTAGTTTGAGCTGTAAACACAGCATAGCACACTGCCAATTCCAATGACTGCATCTTTCTTATGCTTCATGTGGATCACTATACCACCAGACCAGCTTGATGCATTGTCTGTACAATGTAGTAGTCCTGAACATCTTACTTGAAAACGTTTATTCAACACTTCTTACCATTGTGTTAACTCAGCAGATGTCCCCATTTAAGAAGGTCAAGTCTGCATATACCCCTTTATTTCGTATATCATGCACGCAATGTATAGGTTAGATGCTGTTGCTTTTCATCTCAAATGATCAGGTACATCAAAATGATGGTCAAGTGATGTTTCTAAATCTACCAGTAAGGCAACTAAACCATGGTTTTCAAAGCATAACGTATGACCAATGAGAAGCATTTACACACATACTAACCTTTGGGAATGTGTTTTTTCATCATCCCTTTACTTAAAACCATGTTTCCAACAAAGACCTATTTTGGTAGCCACTCAATGACATGTATTTTTACTTTTACAAAGTTAGAAACATGGACTCAGCTTTGGAATAGATATGATGATATCTGACACTCAATCATGGGAATTGCCAGTGTGAAATTTGATATGAGGCCATTGGATACATTGGAGTACAGTGAGCACCAGTGCTGGGACCTAACATTGCCACACTGAACAATCACTACTCATCGAGCCATCAACATGGACATTACCTGCAGCATGGCATTTCACAATTAAGTGAGCCAACATCAATTTATTTTACATCGTTGTTGTGGCCACACAGAGAACCAAACATTTGCTGATGTGTTGACCCATATTGAGCAATTCCAAAAAATACTAAATGGCATCTCCCTGCAAATGGTGTTCCCATGCATTCATATTACAATAGAATGCCACTGCTGGCAATACCTTGACTATTTTAGCCACCCATGTCCCAGATGAAAGGGACATAACCATGCATCTTCTAATTTTGTTGCATACGCATCTTTTAACACTGAAGAGTGGTTTTGTGTGTCTCACAACCTAAAAAAGGGAAAGTCAGGCTCCAATACTTGCACATGCATGGATTTTTATGTTGTGCAACAAGGCACATACTCACCCCCTCCTTGCTGCTGTCTGGCTCTCAACTGCCCATCTAGGTCTGGATAGGCCACCACCAGGACTCGTAGCATTAGGGGGGTCAGGGGGTTGCGTGCACCCCTCCTGCCTGGTGGTGCAGGTCCAGCTGGACTCTTGCGATCTTCTTGGTCCAGCCTCTCAAGTCCTGCCACCATTTTTTTCAGTGGGCACTGCTCCGACTTGTGACATCCATGGAGCGCACCTTCTGGGCAATGGTGTTCCACAGGTAGACCTTCTGATGGGAGTTGATCTGTAAGGATGACATGGTTACAGGGCCTTAGTACACATGCAACATGTACATAGACAAATACGTGTACACATAGGTCATGAACAGCTTGCACAAAAAATCGAAAGGTTAGCACAATGGTATTCTCTGCACTCCACCTGTGTTCAATGAGGACTTTTTCCCATGAGAACAGTGATATGATGTTAACACCAGTTCATACAAACATGAAGCAGTGTACTTGCCCAGAACAGTTACATACACACTTTGCAAGGTTAAAAAACAGGTTTAAATGGCTGTCTCTATGATTACTAATCCCAGAAGTGCAAAGTTATTGCACATATAAATTAACATTGCTGTCTGATCATCACTCACCTGCTTGTACAGAGGCAGGAGCATGTCCACCAGCACCTTGAGTTCCTCAGCTCTGAAGGCCAGGGCCCTGCGCCCTATACAGTAAGACATTGTTGCTCCTAGATAATGTGGACAGCAGCAGAGAGATGGGGAGATGCTAAAACAATGCACTTAGTGCATGGCAAGTAATTCTCTCTGAAACTGCCAGACTTATATCAAGACTGCATCGGCAGTCTTCAGTCCAGGCGGCCAAAGTGAAAGGTCCAAGTCGGTCGCATTTTCCAACCCCTCCAAGGCATTCCATTGCTTACTGACACCCAGCCTACAGCGCGGTTCAAAAAATATCTGCGGTCCATTAGTAACTTTGATACATGACTAATGGGAGTTTGCCACGTCAGTTTACAAGCAAGGCGGGCACAATCTGCCATATGCAACTGTCACCATAACAACTAACAGCCTATGGCTGTGTCCGAATCGGTTATGAACTGCCTTCTGCGACCTTTAAAAAAGGTCTGCAGTGCAAACACTTTTATCAATGCTGTGATTTTGTGATATTCCATGCCTGAATGCAGCATATTTCTGGTGAAAGGGACATCTAACTAGGCCTGGGCAGTAAATTCCGTTCCGCTGCGGAGAACGCGGAATTGCCCAAAATTTCACGCGTCGCAGAATTTTTTCCTTTTTCGCGCTTTCAAAATGCGTGTTCGTGAGATATTTCCCCCAAGCACGCTAATAGCGTTCGCGAACAGGCAAAAAGCATTGCGAACGGGCAGAACAAGCAATCCCGCGTGTTCGCGGAACTCTGCGCGCTCGCAGAGAACTTTTACAGTTTCACGGAGCTTAGCGCAGCACGACTACGCAAATTCCGCCCCCCCTACATCTAACCTAACTGAAAAGCTCACACTCCCATGATGACCTAACCTTGTGAGGCATATGACACCCTGATTGGGAGACTAATGACAACAGGAAAAAGACTACGCCTTTTTGGCACTTAGGATTTCTAAAAATCAATATGTGTCTCAGGTGCATTTCAAGTACAGATTACACCTGGTGGACTGCATTACAAGACAGGGTGACCAAGTGTGCGATCTGTGTGATATGCAGGTGGAAAGGGGGTGTTTGTTTGTTTGAAGTCCTGGATACTACATTCCCAGAGGAATGACTACACTCTAATAAAAAGCAACCTACATATACTTTGCTCTGATATGTGAGTTTTTAGGACATGTTTGTGTGCTTCACTTAAGTGTACAACAGCATTTTCTGACACTTCTACATTGTAAATGGTTTGTGTATGTACTTGTTTGTGGACTGAAGATATGGCAACGTGATTGTGTCCACCATATGACATTCGTGTGCGTATATTGCATTGTGATACGCGAGATGTATGTGGTGTCCCTGATGTCACGCATTACATGATCCTATTATGTGTACCAATTAACTATATAATTGATATCACAAACATAAGTCTAGGCTTCTTTGCTTGTGCATTTTCGAGTATGGCCTGCTTTATTTTGCATGAACGACAACTGACACCAATGAAAATTACACTACTGCATTACAATTGCTGTGTCACGAAACCTTTTATGCATGTTTAGCAATGACATGTATGCTGTGATATGCATCAAATGATGATATTGATCAATGAAATATGTTTTTTACTGACATGGAGTGTTATGTGTGTGTGTAATTGCTCTTTTCTGTTGGTCTAAGTGCATGTTGCTTGGTACATTTTGTCACCAACAGTGTATACACTCTACACACAGGTATCACAGAGGAGCTGGAAGACAGCCTCCTGTATACAAGTCCTTTCCAGACCTCCAAACAATGGAAAAAGAGACATAATCAAAATATTTCATCTCACAAAGGCCTCAGTCAATGATTTGTGCCAGCAGATGGCACCTTATTTGCGGCCTCATCACACCTTTCCAAACAGCAATAACCTCCAAGGTGAAGGTGAAGGCAGAACTGCATTCTTTTGGAGAAGAAAAAGTATGCAGTTCCTCAGAAAAGAGAAGTGAAGGGAAAGGAGAGACCGTAAGAAAGAGGAATTCCTCTATTCGGAACTAGGGTCCTCACACACCCAGCAAGCTAGGTGTCATGCTTCATCATATGGACCTGCTCCTCGTCGGGCCGGCGCTGCAATGCCCGACGGGCACCCTGAAAGGGGCTCTTTGGCGGAGGTCTTCAGTTCCTGGCCGTATGATGCAGTGTGTGTGAGAGGGACCTAGCAGTGTAGATGTGAGTGCAGGGAAGTGAGTTAAAACAAGTTAGAGGGTCCAAAAATAATTTTATTGGGAGTGGCTCTCTACCTGAATAAAAATGTGAAAACAGAATGGCAGCTAGCTGATGTTATGATTCAGCTTGGCTAAGCTCATCTGTGCTGGTCGACATGTTTCTTGCCCAATGGTCCTAGTGATCCGTGGCAATTCCTCAGGACCTAAACAAGCTGTCAAGAATCTACACACGGCAGTAAGTGCAATAGTTACCTACTACCTGTTAAATGGGAACGGTCTCGCCATATGCCTAGGGAAACCTAAAAGGAAAGGAAACTGTAAGTCAGGTATCCCAAGAAAAGGCAATGAACGAAGTGAGTGATTACTGTACAGGTATACAACACAAAGTGGTGCTAAACCCCATAATGACTAGACGGTCCAATCTGAAGTCCTTAAACACCATGTGTCAATGTTTCTATACAGTGAGTGGTGATACTCCTACAACTAGTGATTCTAAAACCAATTAAAAATAACTAAAACAGAAGGCTGGAAAGGTCATGGTATCCTAATGGAAACTTGGATAAGGTGACTATAGGTATTACAAAGTTACACTAATGGGAAACTCACCCAAGATGGTATAGTACCATGCTCCTATCCGTGGCCGTGGCGCCACCTGGACACCAAGATTCTGGTGTTCTAGTAAGAAACAAGGTAATAAGGGATAACACCAGCACAGCCGACAAGTAATGTCAGCAGAAATAAACTCAGAAGCCCACGTGTGTCCATGTCACATGAGCTGCTGTGCTGTGATTCTCAGAGCACCGGAGGTAATCAGATGATCTAATAGCACCACAGAGCGAACTACAAAAGAAAGAAGGAGATGCAGAAATTGCACATGCCAAGCCAATAAAGGTATCAGCCAACTGGAGCCGCGTGACCATGGACACCAGGTACACAATCACACTCGCTCGCTCGCCCCTAATGGTGAGATACGGGCAAGTACGAGGCTGCCGTGTATGGTAGATAGGATCCACAGACCTGCCTGCTCTCCCTGAGTAGCGAGCGAGATGCGCGATTCTGCATACAGTAAAAGTCCCGTGTGGCTCACTAGTCATATGCGGTAATATTTCCCAAATTAAAGCAGGCACTGGCAAAGTCGCGTCTACTTCAGATCTGTCAGTGCGACTGCGGGGATATGACCAGTGGCAGACATCCCAACAGAAGTAGAGATCACAGCGACACAACTCACCTGATCAGTTGATCACCTCGGGCCGCGCAGTAACGCTGCTATACTCACTTAAAGGTTGTTGCCAGTAGGGGGTATCAACCTACCCTCGCGCCGCTCGACCCGGGAATACTGACGGCCGGTTAGGTGCCGGGACAGATATACCGGCGGAATCGTTCAGCAGGGGGCGTGTCTAAAACCCAGAAGTGTGTAATAAGTGGGCAGAGCCTCTCAATAGAGTGTCAAAAACCGCGGCCATCTTGGAATGGCCTCTGGACATAGTCGAATCTTAGTAAACCCATTAGAATATGGGTATGGGGATTACATGCATAGTGGCAAGAACCTAATATTGGAAAGTCCAATAAGGCGGCCATAAATCAGCGGGCGACGTGTCTAATATCAAATATGTGTAACATATGGGTAGAACCACATATTAAGGTGTCCAAAACCGCGGCCATCTTGGAGCGGTCTCAGGGCACAATCAAGTCTAAGTTAACCCTATGGATATGTGTATGGCGAACACATGCAGAGAGGGGAGAACCTAGCAATGGGGTAGTTAAATATAGCGGCCAAAATGAACCGGTATTAGGGCATATATAATCAAGAGACCCTAGGGATATGGAGTCAGTGGTTACTAAGTCACAGAGTGGATAGAGTATACCACTAATCACATGGAACACTGATTTATCTCTCAGTTAGAGCTGCCCACGGGATCTGATCATTCAAGCCTTCCCGGTCTGTCCTGAGACGATGCACCCAACGCTGTTCAATCTTGAATAACGCTCTCTGTGTAATCCTAGGGTGTGTCTCGAGGATTAACCATCTTAGGGAGTCTGGTGTGTGGTTGTTCTCTTTACAGTGGGTGTATAGTTTCGTAGTGATTCTTTGACATCTCACATTGCTCTTGTGCTCTGTAATGCGAGTTCTTACTGGTCGCATGGTCATGCCTACATATCTCTGTTCACAGGGGCAGGTGATCAAGTAAATGCATTGCGTGGTGTTGCAATTAGTATGACGCTGTAGCCTCCATGTAAATGAGTCTGAGAAAACCACCTCTTTAGTCACCGCAGTTTGATGACACACTGAACAGGAACCACACGGGTAGTGTCCTCTCACTGGAGGGAGACCCCAGAGGGTGTTTTGTACCTGGTGGTTAGTCTGTCTGGGTCTCGTGTTGATAAGAATATCTTTGAGATTTTGTGTGCGTTTGAAGGCAAACCGCGGCGGCGGGATAGTGAGGTCACCCGCTGTGAGAATCCCCCAATGCTTCTTAATTATACCCTTGATGGTAGTGGAGTTGGGGGTAAATGAAGTGACACAGGTCAAGGTTTCTGTCTTTTCCTTGATGTTAGGTTGTAGTAAAACTTCTCGCGGATTGTTACGAGCCCTCTTCAGTGAGTTTTTTACTTTATGTTCGGGATAACCTCTCTGCCTCAGATTAGAGCTCAGTTGGTCAGCTTCAATTAGGTAATCATTGGTGGTAGAGCAATTCCTCCTCAAACGGAGAAATTGTCCAAAGGGTAAATTATCCCTAAGGGCCTTAGGGCGGTGGCTACTGTATAAGAGCAAACTATTCCTATCAGTAGGTTTTTTGTAAAGTGTGGTGCTAAGGCCTGTGTCCCCTAATGTGACCATGAGATCCAAGAAAGGTACATTAGAGTCAGAGATAGTATGTGTAAATTTCAGGAATGGATTCTGGGCATTGATCCAATTGCAAAATGCTAGGCATGTCTGGAGATCTCCTTTCCAGAAGATCAAAATATCGTCAATAAAGCGCCTCCACAGAGTTAGATTACTGATGTAAGGATTACTGGGGTGCCTGACGATCTCATCCTCAAAACTGGCCATGTAAATACAGGCCACACTAGGGGCAAAGGTACTACCCATCGATGTACCCTGTGATTGGTGGAATAACTGTGTATTGTACTCGAAGTAGTTCTCAGTTAAAGCCAATGTGGCGCACTCCATCACAAAAGACATGGGAGTGGGTGATATCCACTCATCTTTCATCAGGGCATTCTCGATGGCCACCAAGGTGGCACGTTGGGGGATATTTGTGTATAAAGCTTCCACATCCAACGTTACCAGGAGGTCGATATTGCTGGTGTCATGTGTCTCCTCTATGATTTGTAAAATGTCCGTAGTGTCACGGACGTAAGAAGGAGTTTTTTTGACCAGAGGTTGTAAGAAATGATCAACAAATCTCGAGAGGGGTTCCAGGAGGGAACCTATACCAGATACAATCGGTCGTCCCGGGACAGGTGTAGTGCCCTTATGTATCTTGGGCAGAGTGTAAAAGTATGGGGTCTTAGGTTCCCTGGTGTTAAGGAATTCAGCTTCCTTTTTGCTGATCCAACCATTACTCTCCGCTTCAAAAGTGATGGTCGCGATCCTGGTGGTGAGCCTCGGTGTGGGGTCAGTGGAGATCGGCGTGTAGTACTTAGTGTTGTCAAGTTGGCGTCTACACTCTCTGTCATAGTCAATGGTATTCTGTATCACCGTCGCTCCTCCCTTGTCTGCCTGTTTGATGATAATACTATTATCATTGGCTAAGGTTTTAGCAGCTGACAACTCCGCACTGGACATGTTGTGGTAAAATCCCCTAGCAGGAATTGCACCCAAGTCACGAAGCACAGCTTTCTCAAATGTGAGTACTTCAGGTGGCACCATGTTGTTAGTAGGGGTAAATCTAGAAGGGTTACGTAAGCCCGTATCCATAGACTCGATGGCTGGTTGGTCTTGGAAGAAAGCCTTGAGACGTATCTTTCTGAGGAATACATGTATCTCACAACTATCCCTGAAATTGTCAGTTCTCGGTGTGGGGACAAACCCGAGTCCTTTTTCGAGAACCGCCTCCTCCAAAGGACTCAGGGGTCTGTCTGACAGGTTCACCACTAATTCTTTTTCCCTCTGTTCCTGCCCCTGGGTGCTGACTGGAATTGTTCCTGATCCTGCCACTGAACTCCTTTGGTTGGCCCTCTTTTTCGACCTCTTCCTCTGCCCCAACCTCTGTCTAAAAAAGGAGGGTTTCCAGGGGGATAGAATTGGGGCTGGCCATGTGGAAACATAGGGTACTGCCAGAAAGGAGGTTGTGGTGGACCCGTGAAGACCGGGGCATTATTATAAACAGGGTAAGGTGATTGAAAGCTCCTTTTCTGTTGGTTCCCTCCCCAACTGTTGGAACTCGAGTCACTACCCGTTGACCCTCTTCTCGAATTGTCTGAATTCTCATCAGACGAGTAGCTATTCTTGGTTGCCTGGAAGTCTGCTCTTAAGTAGGGATAAATCTTCTCTTTATCAAACTTCTGAATGTCCTTCTGAAGTTTGTTGATCTTAAGTTTGAGTAAATACTCTTTGTTTTCAGCAATCTCATTGTTTATTTCCGCCAGTTTTGCCTTAAACGCGGTATTCTGGGTTGTGGATTTTAGTGCACTTTCTGCTGCCTGGATCCTCACTAACAGGGCGTCTGCTAATCTCTGGGCCGTGTTAATAATGAGAACCAAGAGATCTCTGGTGCATTTCCACGAGACTAAACTCCATTCCTTCTTAAAAGTCGGGTCTTCCAGGAAAAGTCTAGGGAAGACATTAATGATGAGTCCACTGGGTGCTATATTTGCCCTTAGATACTCCGTCATGAGGGCCCCATGTAGTGTGATCTTAATCCACTCCCTTTTTAAAGCTGTAAGAGAAGTCCAGTCTTCTGTTTTTGACCCTGAGGCCACAGAACCCCCACTCCCCAGAAGGGAGGGAGTCTTCCTCAAAAATGTCAGCTACTGCTTCATCATTGAAGCTGAGCCCCAGGTTGTCCTCCATGATTGGTAGGTCAACACAATGCAACCGTTGGGTGAACGGTGCTTTGGAGATGGAAATGGTCCACTTAGCGCAATTACACCGTGTGGTATCCTAAATGCTGTCCCACGGGGGTCACCCGTGCACAAGACTATATAGACAAAGGGGGGACAAGAGGGCTTTTATTCAAGGAGGTCCAGCATACATGCCCAGTAAGTCATATGGAGAAGAAAAAGTATGCAGTTCCTCAGAAAAGAGAAGTGAAGGGAAAGGAGAGACCGTAAGAAAGAGGAATTCCTCTATTCGGAACTAGGGTCCTCACACACCCAGCAAGCTAGGTGTCATGCTTCATCATATGGACCTGCTCCTCGTCGGGCCGGCGCTGCAATGCCCGACGGGCACCCTGAAAGGGGCTCTTTGGCGGAGGTCTTCAGTTCCTGGCCGTATGATGCAGTGTGTGTGAGAGGGACCTAGCAGTGTAGATGTGAGTGCAGGGAAGTGAGTTAAAACAAGTTAGAGGGTCCAAAAATAATTTTATTGGGAGTGGCTCTCTACCTGAATAAAAATGTGAAAACAGAATGGCAGCTAGCTGATGTTATGATTCAGCTTGGCTAAGCTCATCTGTGCTGGTCGACATGTTTCTTGCCCAATGGTCCTAGTGATCCGTGGCAATTCCTCAGGACCTAAACAAGCTGTCAAGAATCTACACACGGCAGTAAGTGCAATAGTTACCTACTACCTGTTAAATGGGAACGGTCTCGCCATATGCCTAGGGAAACCTAAAAGGAAAGGAAACTGTAAGTCAGGTATCCCAAGAAAAGGCAATGAACGAAGTGAGTGATTACTGTACAGGTATACAACACAAAGTGGTGCTAAACCCCATAATGACTAGACGGTCCAATCTGAAGTCCTTAAACACCATGTGTCAATGTTTCTATACAGTGAGTGGTGATACTCCTACAACTAGTGATTCTAAAACCAATTAAAAATAACTAAAACAGAAGGCTGGAAAGGTCATGGTATCCTAATGGAAACTTGGATAAGGTGACTATAGGTATTACAAAGTTACACTAATGGGAAACTCACCCAAGATGGTATAGTACCATGCTCCTATCCGTGGCCGTGGCGCCACCTGGACACCAAGATTCTGGTGTTCTAGTAAGAAACAAGGTAATAAGGGATAACACCAGCACAGCCGACAAGTAATGTCAGCAGAAATAAACTCAGAAGCCCACGTGTGTCCATGTCACATGAGCTGCTGTGCTGTGATTCTCAGAGCACCGGAGGTAATCAGATGATCTAATAGCACCACAGAGCGAACTACAAAAGAAAGAAGGAGATGCAGAAATTGCACATGCCAAGCCAATAAAGGTATCAGCCAACTGGAGCCGCGTGACCATGGACACCAGGTACACAATCACACTCGCTCGCTCGCCCCTAATGGTGAGATACGGGCAAGTACGAGGCTGCCGTGTATGGTAGATAGGATCCACAGACCTGCCTGCTCTCCCTGAGTAGCGAGCGAGATGCGCGATTCTGCATACAGTAAAAGTCCCGTGTGGCTCACTAGTCATATGCGGTAATATTTCCCAAATTAAAGCAGGCACTGGCAAAGTCGCGTCTACTTCAGATCTGTCAGTGCGACTGCGGGGATATGACCAGTGGCAGACATCCCAACAGAAGTAGAGATCACAGCGACACAACTCACCTGATCAGTTGATCACCTCGGGCCGCGCAGTAACGCTGCTATACTCACTTAAAGGTTGTTGCCAGTAGGGGGTATCAACCTACCCTCGCGCCGCTCGACCCGGGAATACTGACGGCCGGTTAGGTGCCGGGACAGATATACCGGCGGAATCGTTCAGCAGGGGGCGTGTCTAAAACCCAGAAGTGTGTAATAAGTGGGCAGAGCCTCTCAATAGAGTGTCAAAAACCGCGGCCATCTTGGAATGGCCTCTGGACATAGTCGAATCTTAGTAAACCCATTAGAATATGGGTATGGGGATTACATGCATAGTGGCAAGAACCTAATATTGGAAAGTCCAATAAGGCGGCCATAAATCAGCGGGCGACGTGTCTAATATCAAATATGTGTAACATATGGGTAGAACCACATATTAAGGTGTCCAAAACCGCGGCCATCTTGGAGCGGTCTCAGGGCACAATCAAGTCTAAGTTAACCCTATGGATATGTGTATGGCGAACACATGCAGAGAGGGGAGAACCTAGCAATGGGGTAGTTAAATATAGCGGCCAAAATGAACCGGTATTAGGGCATATATAATCAAGAGACCCTAGGGATATGGAGTCAGTGGTTACTAAGTCACAGAGTGGATAGAGTATACCACTAATCACATGGAACACTGATTTATCTCTCAGTTAGCGCTGCCCACGGGATCTGATCATTCAAGCCTTCCCGGTCTGTCCTGAGACGATGCACCCAACGCTGTTCAATCTTGAATAACGCTCTCTGTGTAATCCTAGGGTGTGTCTCGAGGATTAACCATCTTAGGGAGTCTGGTGTGTGGTTGTTCTCTTTACAGTGGGTGTATAGTTTCGTAGTGATTCTTTGACATCTCACATTGCTCTTGTGCTCTGTAATGCGAGTTCTTACTGGTCGCATGGCATTATTTTTGGACCCTCTAACTTGTTTTAACTCACTTCCCTGCACTCACATCTACACTGCTAGGTCCCTCTCACACACACTGCATCATACGGCCAGGAACTGAAGACCTCCGCCAAAGAGCCCCTTTCAGGGTGCCCGTCGGGCATTGCAGCGCCGGCCCGACGAGGAGCAGGTCCATATGATGAAGCATGACACCTAGCTTGCTGGGTGTGTGAGGACCCTAGTTCCGAATAGAGGAATTCCTCTTTCTTACGGTCTCTCCTTTCCCTTCACTTCTCTTTTCTGAGGAACTGCATACTTTTTCTTCTCCATATGACTTACTGGGCATGTATGCTGGACCTCCTTGAATAAAAGCCCTCTTGTCCCCCCTTTGTCTATATAGAACTGCATTCTTTGCCATGGGAACATTCCAAAATAAAGTGGCAACATCGGGTGGAATGTCCCAGCCCATGTTTAGTAATGTTATTCCTGATGTGCAGCAGGCATTGACCTCACACATGGACCACTATATCACGTTTCCAAAACCTGGAGAATTGCCCACCATCAAGGGTGATTTTTATGATTTTGGACGACTACCCTGTGTAATTGGATAAATTGATGGCACTCATGTTGCTTTGATACCACCAAAGGCCAACTAACAGTGGTATCGCAACAGGAAACACATCTACTCCCTCAATGTCCAGGTGGTGTATTTGCCTGACATGTGCATTTCACACATCTGTGCCAGATTTCCGGGATCTGCATTTGACAGATATATCCTGCGTAAGAGCATCATCCCACCTTTGAAGTGTCAACTGCAACCTGAACGTGTCATGCTTGTTGGTAGATAATGTTGTATATGAATGTTGTAGTGTGTGTTGTTTGTATGTCACAATGGAAGATGTTGTTTGATGTCAGAACTTTTCTATCTTCAGTGTAGGAGACTCTGAATACCCCAACCAGCCACAATTACTGTCACCACTGCACAACCCAGTCATCCCATCAGAAATGAGCTTTAATAAGGCCCATGGCCCAACCAGGCGGATAGTCGAGTGGACTTTTGTCTTCCTGAAATCAAGATTCTGCTGTCTGGATGAGATGGGAGGAGCCCTCCAACATGCCCAATGAAAGTTGTTCCAGATAATCGTGGCTGGCTGCATACTATACAACGTAGGAATTTGTAAGAACATATCTCTAAGTGAGGACGAAGGAGACCAGCAGGTTCCACCGATGCAGGATCCAGGACTAGGAAATGATAACAGTTCTGATGATGATGATGATGATGGAGTGGCCTTGAGACAACAGTTTATCAACAACTTTTTCACATGACTGTAAGTATGCAATGAAAGGAGGTTACTAACCATCATTGCTTGTTGCGTAGCTGGTGGACAATGTATTTGTATACTTAAGAGTGTAGGATAAGTGTCCTGAAGTGTATTAGAGACTTATTTTGGAAATGTTTAAGTTTACTTGTAAAGTGTTTCAGGGAAGCCTATCTAGTGTTAACAATAACATTGTTGTGGCTGAAGTGTCCTACTTCTCTGACTTGCAAGACATTATTTATGATTGCTAAACTCTGTTTTTTATGATTTTTTCCCAGTGTACTTTGCCATGTCATCTACAGTGTGGACTTACTGAGTTGTGACATCATCAGACATATGATGCTGTGATAAACACCAACAGGGACGTTGAAATATTGCAGAAATACCTGGCACGCACTTCCTACTGACATAATAGTCTAGCATTTTTGTTATTTGTGCTTTTCACTACTGTGTGATATTAATGTAGTTTGTGCTCAGGTACCAAGTTGTATCTGGACAATAAAAAATGTGTTCCATATTGAGATGTGCATTGCCTGATATCACACATTCAAACAAGTTATAATCTCAATTTGAACATGATGAAATAGTTGAATAACTATAATTGTTGATTGACTGGCAACTAGTGATGATTGTGTATACAATTGATTTCCTGTGAATATGTACCATGGACTACAGTTTGTCTGACACTTTGATTCTGTATATCAATCTTGTTGTACAAAAGTTAATTTACTTAGTGACACTTAAGTCAAAACTTACAAGTACTTGATTACCTAGGTTGGTGGCACTTTCATCATTGTGATAAGAAGGGGATGACAGCTTTTTGAATTTGATGTCAAAGTCACAATATGGGCTAGTATTGATTTGTAAAGCGGTTTATTTTGACATACATGGTGCATAGGTGATGATAAAAACAGTGATGTGCTCATAAAACAAAAATGTGATGACTGGAATTTACAGTGTTTACTGATGAAATCCAAAAGAGCCTTGCCACAGTTATCCAAGTCCAAACTCCAACTTTGTACCTCCATCAGCTATTGAACAGTTTGTATGAACAGTTAGCAAATTGAATGCTCAGCGCACAATGGATGATATCATGGACACCTTTTTTCTTGCTGGCGGTGGTGCATTGCCATCTCACTCTCCCTTATCTTTCTGTGGACGGCCCTTTCCACGTTTGGGTGGGGAAACCACCACTGCAGCCTCCTGGGATACTGGGGAATCTGCACCTGGCTCAACATCCCTCCCTGTGGCTTGTGCAGATGTTGTTTGCACAGATGGAGTTGGCACACTGGGAGGGGTACTTTGCTGACAAGCTAACTGGCGGAGGCTGGTACTACTATCCCTCAGCACCCCTATAACCTTGTCCATTTGGTGGTTAAAACGTTCTAGTCTTTGGTCTTGGGAGGCCTGCAGCTGTTCAGTGTTCTGGAGGTGTTGTACAACCTGGCCCATAGCTCCCTAATACCCCTCGTAGGCATTGAGCAGCAGGGAGAGGTTTGATTGGGCATCTGTAGCAACAGCTGCTTTATGCCGTGGATCCACATGACCCCTCCCAACACCCCTAACCCAATGGACATGCATGGTTTGCGGTGGCAACTCCAGAGTGCTCAGTGTTGCTGTGCTGGTGTTATTTCCCGTGTCTGTCAGGGTAGGGGTCAGCTGAGTCTTGCTACCTGAGGCAAGAGGTGTCACTGTGACCCTGCTGGAAATGCTGATGGTGTCTGCCGACCCAAATCTGATGGGCCTGATTGCTCCTCCTCATCCGAGGGTACAGGAGAGGCCTCAACACTGGTGAGCACATTCTGGCTTAGAGGCAGTTCCTATTACCTCAAGGACTAGACCAAAAAACAGTTTAAGAGGAATTATTTGCCTCCTATATCCATGATGGTATCCAATGCTTGACATGAACAATGAAACTTTTACAAGATGTTTATTGGGGATCAGCTCCACCTATGTGTAGAAATGGCCATGTTCTGTTTATTTCTCATGGCATGTCCACTGACATTGACTTGAACCTGACACTTTGTAGATGACACTGGTGAATTAGAGTGATCCACATTGTAGAATGTCAATGACATACATACTCTTGAAATCAACATTTTTGAGTTTGTCGGGCCTGTGTACTGGGCATAGTCCATGTGTTGCTGCCTACACACTCACATTTTGTTTATTTCTCAGAAAGTTTGTAATCATGGTGTGAGTGATGTGCTTATTGTTTTCGAATCAGGATCCTACATTGAATCCCCCTAAGGAGGAAAATGTGTAATTGGTTAGCTTTGCGCATACACAACTTATGGAGTTTTGATTTTTACTCCATAGTTAGATGGGATCTCAATTGTTTAGTTGCTACTTTATAGATAACTTATTTTGTGAGCTGCGGTTCAAAGGGCTGTTGGGATTTTTGAAAACCTTCAAAGACTCCTCCCCCCACCCTCTCCAACTAGGCAACCAGGAAGAGTGATGTCCTGACAATGGTTACATGACAGGCAGGGGAACATGGAGGCTAATTAGTTCTCACCGCAAGCTCGCTAACCTCCTCGGCACCTTTGAGATGCCTTGATCCTTGGAGCCTTGCTCTAAACCTCGCTTGGCCTTCCGAAGGAATATGCCTGGAAAAATCAATTACCTGCGGTGAAGCGGGTGTCCCTTTGGCTCCGTTTGTTGGAGGGTCGTGCTTCTCGTTGTGCTGGCGGCTCGCTGCTGTGTGCCGGTGCGGAGCTGTCGGGTGCGTGCACGGCACTGCGGTCGACTTCCTGTTGATGGCTTCTGGCTGCCGGTTGTCTCTTGCTTTGCGGTGCCGATTTTCGGCTCGCGCTTTTGCAGTCATTGCTTTCGCCTCCTGTGACTTCGGTGGCTCGGCTCCCCTCCCAGCGGTCGGCTTTGGGGCTCCCTCGGATGTGGTGCTGATTTCTGGCCAGGGCTAGGTCCTGTTGTTTTCGGCGGTCTTCGACTGCTGTCTTGCTGGTGGGGCTAAGTTCCGGGCGCTGGAGTTTACAGGCAGAAAACCTGGAGCAAGAGCTGTGGAGACTGCGTGGAAGCCCTGTGGTCGCCTGCGGTGGGGGGAGCATATTGCAGGCAGCTATTGGAATTCGTTTGGACAGGCGTGCAGCGGCCAGGATTTCTCTGTGTGGAATTCCAGGAATTCAGTTGTTAGTGCTTGCAGTTTCACTTTTGTTATTCCAAATTCAGGTATCAGTAGTGGAAGTACCTGTTTTTTTTCTCCTTTACATCAAGAAGACTTTAAAAAACAGCACCTTGCAGAGCAGAGAGTCTTGGCACAAACTTTCTTGCCCCTTGATATCCTGTTTAAAAGTGCAAGCGGGGACCTCTCATTTCGACATATGACCCCAGGGTGACCTAAACAATCTAAAAAACTAAATAAGTGGGACAGTAATGTGAGTGTGTCTTTAAACTCTCCAGCTAAGAGGGGAAAAAAATTAAAGCAGATGTTCTGTCCATAATACCCTCTGTAATACCTTCTGTAACACTCTCTCAAGCACCCACTACCGACTCTCCTAGCATATGTGTGACCACAGATTGTGGGCCATCATTGCAGCAACCTTTGCCTACTCCTTCTAACTTACAGAATGGTCGGGAGGGTCAGCCCCTCCAAGTGGTGATAGAGGAAGGGACGAATAATCAGGAATATCCTAACAGATATACCCTTCGTAATAAAATCTGCAATCAGTCGGACTGCCTGGAGGCGCCCCGTGTCACCCACCTCGGCCATCCCTTAGTAGGGTCTCCTAGTACTAGCCTGCTGCCTAGAAATACTACTAAAATATCTGACAAGAGTCTAAAAAGAGACCGGCATTCTATCTCTTCGCGACTCTTGTATCAGCCAAAAGATCATTCAAACCTTAAAATTAAACCATCTTTAAGATCTTTCTTTAAGGTACAGGAAAAGACATATCTAACATCATTGCAGCCACTAGAGGAGTTCAACCCTATTTTAAGTAAGGGTAGTGGGGAAGTGGCCTCAACTAAACTATCTGGGGTGGCCGAAGTTAATATGGGCACAAGAGAAATTTTTGCAGCTCCTGTGGGGGTGCCTCTCGCTAACATTACAACAGAAAACAGGTTTGAGGTATTGAGTGGAAGTAGCCAAGATCTCATTTCTGCTTTAGATAATGCCAATACTGTTCCAACCCCCCCAGTACCGCCAGTTCTACCATCTACCTCTGATCAGTCTGAGCTGATGCAACTGCTAAACTCCCTATCTTCGGAAATTCGGAGCAAGTTCGCCATTTCGGAGGAGAATCAGGCTAAGATCCAAGATTCATGTGAATCTTTAGAAGTTAAAATGTCGACTAGCACTGAAAGAATAAGTGTAATGGAGGCCTCAATTGATGCTCTAAATAAGCAAGTTGAGTCGAACTCTTCCGAAATTCAGTCTTTAAAAAGGGGAGAAAAAGATCTGCTGGAAAAGTTGGAAGTTTTGGAGAATAATGCCAGGCGCAATAATATTAAAATCATGAATATTCCGGAGGGTTCAGAAGGGGGGGATATTAAATCCTATGTTATAAGCCTTTTAAAAGAGTTTATCCCAGTCTTAGAGGTTCAGGATCTGGAAGATGACATCCAGAGAATCCATAGAGACCCTTTCTCCAAGAACCCAAATAGAAAAAACCCCAGGAGAATTTTGGTGAATTTTAAATCATATGCTTTAAAAGAACGGGCTCTTTCGGAAGCTCTAAAAGCTGGGTCCTTTACAAAAGGGGATTGGGCCTTTCGGATAAGATCAGATCTTTCCAGAATTACACAAGACAGGCAATGGAAATTGGGGAAATTTATACCGATGTTAAGATCCCTTGGCGCTACAGTTCAGCTGAGATTCCCTGCTTTACTTAGAGTAATGTGGGGAAACAAAATGCATAATTTTAGAGACCCCAAGGAGGTAGAGATCTTTGTTGATCAAATCAAGGCTCAAGGCTAAGGTTTTGGAAAAAAAAAAAAGCAGAACAAGTTTAGGTGCCGGGTGGTCTATGAGCTTATAGGGGTTATTTTATAACAAACCTCAAGTGGTATAGGAGGGTTCCCTGGGGAGGGAGGGTAGGAGACATAGGGGTGGATCACAAATGTATTCATGCACTGGGTTGGGAGCAAAATAGGGGGAAAAAAAGAAAAAGTCCTTGTTTACACAGTTCTTTAAAAGAAATCGCTAGGCAGTTGAGAAATTTTTTTTGCAATGTTTTTTGCAATGTGCTTTTTGTTCGAGTAAAGCTGAGGATGGCTGGGTCGGTACAAACAAGTAAGATTAGAGTTTGTTCCTGGAACATTAATGGTTTAAGGGTCCCAAGTAGGAGAAGGAGAATATTTCAATACCTAAGGCAAGCCGAGTTTGATGTTATGATCCTACAAGAGACCCATCTCTTATCGGAAGAATGGGAGCTTGTTAAGGCTAAGCAAGGTTGGATAGAGGGGTCACTCCACACCACACAGCCTTTTTGTACTAAGGGGGTTGCTATTATTTGGAAACAATCTGCAAATGCGGTTTTAGGGTCATATAAGGTAGACAAAAAGGGGCATTGGATCATAACGGAAATAAAAATACTAAACAACTGGGTTACCTTGGTGGGTTATTATGGGCCGAACATCGATGATGAGTCCTCGCTTAGAGTTATTTACAATCATCTACTTGACTCAACCTACCCTATTATCATGGGTGGAGATTTTAATGTTCTCCTAAACCCATCCTTGGATAAATCTAAAGGGGGTAAATCACTAAATTCGAAAATGGGCTCATTGATTAAAATACTGATGGCGGATTTAAATCTAAAAGATATTTGGAGAATAAAAAATAAGCCTATAAGCGGCCCCGCCAATTTTACCTTCCATAATAAAAAACATAAATATTATTCTAGAATTGACTTTTTTTTGTTAGATGATAGATTGGCGGAATCAGTTGGGGCAATTTCTCATATACCTGAACATTTATCTGACCACTCCTCAGTTCAGTTGGTTCTAAAATGTTCTCATCAATCAGAAGTTAAAAGATGGACGTTTGATAGGTCCATTCTTAATGATGAGTCAGTGGTTTCTCAGTTAAAAATCGACACTCAATTTTTTTTTAGGTAAATGATAATTCTGCCCCAGTAGAGATAATATGGGACGCCTATAAGGCTTACATTAGAGGTAGAATTATTGGCATCGCAGCCTCTCTCAACAAGGCAAATAAAGATAAATTGAAGTTTCTGGAAGCCAAAATTCATAGAGCCTCGCTTGTCCAATCAACGGATAGGATGAGTGTAGATCAGAGGGGAGAAAGTTCTGAACTATTGGCTAAGATACAGGATCTGGCAGATTATTTAGATAGTATTGTTAAGAGAAGATGGGATGCTAGTAAATTGGCCAACTATGAGTATGGAGAAGGTAGTGGGAAACTTCTGGCCTGGAAATCCCGAGTCAATTTAACAAGAAATCTTATTAAAGAGGTCGTTAACATTGAATCAGGGGAGTTATCTTCTGATAGGGTCACGATGGAAAAAGCTTTTGAAAGCTTTTTTAAGGATCTATATACTGAAGATCTAGTTGTCACAGACTCCCAAATTAATAATTATTTAGGAAAGATCTCCTTACCACTGTTATATGAAGAGCAGGCTCAACAGCTCAACAGGAAGTTCGTACTCTCTGACATCAGGGCTGCAATCAAAAATCTAAAGAGAGGGAGTGCTGCAGGTTTAGATGCAATCCCTAATGAGTTTTATATCGCCTTAAACGAGACTCTTGCCCCGTTTATGGAGGTGCTTTTCGACAGTATTTTTACAAACAACTCCCCAATCCCCAGTTCTTGGAACGAGGCAGCTATCACCTTGATATTGAAACCAAATAAAGATTTTAAAAAAATGTGAGTCCTATAGACCCATCTCCTTGCTTAATTGCGATTATAAAATCTTTTCGCAAATCTTAGCAGGAAGATTAAATAACATAATAAGTAATCTAATCCATCCTGATCAAAAGGGGTTCATTAGAGGGCGCCATCTGCAGGACTTAACCCACGAGTTAATTCGTGCTATAGATATTGCCTCCTCTAATAACTTGCCACTGACGATCTTTGCATTCGACGCAGCCAAAGCATTTGACCGGGTCAACTGGTCTTGTTTACATCAGTTGGTCCATGCATTTGGTTTAGGTGAAAACATTGCGAGAACTCTTAGGAAGATCTATAACTTTCCAATGGCTAGGATTATAGTGAATGGTAACTTAACCAATTCTGTTCCTTTAGAGCGAGGTACTAGGCAGGGTTGTCCTCTTTCCCCTCTTATTTTTGATTTGTATATAGAACCACTTGCACAATTAATTAGATCTAGTAAGCTTTTTACTCCATTTGAATTCAGGGGGTTGTCAAAAAAACTGGCCCTATATGCAGATGACCTGATGATTTTTACAGAGGAGTCTCCCGCAATCTTGCCACGGTTAGAGCAAATGTTGGCTGAGTTTGGGGAGATATCGGGTTATCAAGTGAATCCCCAAAAAACCGAGATTATGTCTTGGAATTACCAATTTAGTTCACCCCGGTACACCAGCGAATAAGATATTTGGGTGTTCAAATAACCCAGAATATTAGGGAGTTGGCTCAGGCCAATTTAGAGCTTAAACGGAAGCAGATTAGAGCCTTACTGAAATCTTGGCGCAACCTCCCATTAACCATCCTTGGCCGATCCAACTTGGTTAAAATGTCAGTCCTGCCAAAACTGACATTTATCTTCGATGCAATCCCCCTTTTGTTCAGCCCAGCCGCTTTAAAACACTTGCAGTCTGAGGTTAACAGTTTTCGATGGGGGAACAAGGGGACTAGGATTGCATGGAAGAAACTGAGATGTGGAAAACAAGAGGGGGGTTTAGCTAGCCCTGATTTTGGGTTTTATAGTTGGGCGTTTCTTTTTAAGAACATGAGATCTCTTCTTCTTGATTCTCCCAACTTCACGCCCTATCTTTTAGCTATGTCTAATAGTATTTCGCCAGGGGGTGATGGTCTTCTCTTCAAATTCGGTCACCCGAAATACTTTAAAAATATTAAATTGAAGGTGTTACAGTCGGTCTGTGAACTTTGGTTCCAGATGAGGAAATTGCTCAAAATTCCTTATTACTGCCCTAGTGCCCCCATCTGGAACTCTCCAGGGACCCCAGAATGCCTAATTGATAGCT
This sequence comes from Triturus cristatus, assembly GCF_964204655.1. Lineage (NCBI taxonomy): Eukaryota > Metazoa > Chordata > Amphibia > Caudata > Salamandridae > Triturus > Triturus cristatus. Next base: position 1,560,650,296 of record NC_140589.1, read on the forward strand.
TATCAGCGCCCTACGGGATTCTGGCTTTCAGGGCCATTTGCTGTGTAACAACAAACTTCTGTCTTGGAATGAGCTTATGCTCCTGACAAATCAAAGCTTATCCAGATTTAAGTTCTATCAACTCTCCTCCTGGTTCATAAAGCAGGGTAAATTCGGCGATATGTATGATGAATCGGAGAACAGGTTCTTGGTCCCATGCAATCAAAAAAAGGAAGTGGCAAAATGGTACTGGATTTTGATTGAAGGAGATCTACCATTGTTACCTATGGAGGAGCCCTGGAGAAGAGACTTGCCTTGAAGCGACATCTCGTCTTTATGGCAAGTATCTCTATGCACATTGTGGAAGGTTGTAAAGGCAGCATCATTTAGAAGGAATCATCTGTTTACACTCCACAGAGCTTACTGGACCCCGAAGAGGTTATCTAAGTTGGGTGGCGGAGAGAAGGCCTGTTTGAAATGTAGTCTGAGAAGCGCAGATGACGTGCACATGTTTATGCAATGTCCGCAAATTCAGGGCTTTTGGAGCCAAGTCGGTAGGATTATTTCAGAGGTAATGGGCCAAGAGATACAGGTAAGCCTGATTTTAATTATTTTTGGGATTTTACCTGAAGACAGTATTATTACCAAACTGTCAAACTGTCAAGTCTCATTATTGTTTGTTCTTATCCTCTTGGCTAGGAGAGAAATCTGTTTAAATTGGATTTCACCTAACGCTCCAAAGGTTTTAGACTGGGTGTCATCGGTTAAAAGAACTTACAAATTGGATATGGATTGTAAGGCAAAGAAAAGAACTAGATTTTGGGTAATTTGGGACAACTGGGTAAATACAACTAACTGGAGCCTTGCAACTGCTTAGCACATAATAAAAAGTCCAATGATTATGAAACAAGTGAGTCTTGAGGATAATAGTCCATGGGCAACTTTGGTTGTGATACCATCTTTGGAAATCCCCAAGCATAAGGCGGTTGGTCTCTCTAGATACCCATGAGGTGGAAAAAGTATTGCTGGGTGTCGTCTCTTTCCTGTGGGGTTGAAGAGGGTGCCATGATATCGCTATTTGATCACCCACTCTATTTTCGTTAATGAGGACAAAACAAAAAAAAATGGTTACATGACAGTGAGTGGAAGTGTACTAGCAAGATAGCTGACACTGGAGCCTGGTGCTTGGTGCACAAGGCCTTCATGGGAGTTGTGGACAACTCAGAGACCAGGCCCCAGTATCAGCCATCTTGCTAGTACACTTCCCCTAACTATCAGGGAACCATTCTTCTTGGTGGCCTGGTTGGGCTTTGTAGGAAGATGTGTGTAGGACAGAGCCTGATGGGGGATGTAGTCATTGAAAACAATCCTCCTCCCATCCACTGCAAACTGAACCCCTGTAACTACTCTTTCCTGACAGTGAGTGGAAATGTAGTGGCAAGATGGCTGACACTGCTGCATGGTGTTTGGAGCACAAGGCCTTGATGGGAGTTGTGATCAAGTCAACCATGAGGTTGCAAAACTGAAAACTGTTACTAAGTATGCAATTGGTTAATGTTCTCTCCAAGTATATATATATATACAACTCTTAGGAGCCTGTGTCTACCTGATCCACTCTCCCACATAACTTTTGAAGCCTCACAGACCAGCTCTTAGGGGCTACAGTGGATCAGCTCTCCTTCCCTACCACTAGCACGACCGATTGCAAGGCCATTACTCCCCGCTATGACGTTAGCGTGCCACAGGCCGCATCCCCCGGTCCGCCCTTTCCGCTCCTTGAGGCTACTTAATGCTGGCCACTACGTGGCATCAGTGAGCCTGTGTCACCCCGATCCCACTCTCCAGCATGATTTTTGGAGCCTCATGAACCAGCACAGAGAGGCTACGATGGATTGGCTCTCCTTACCTCACTACCCAGCTACCACTAGCACGACCAGTTGCTAGGCAACTGGCTGGCCACCATTACACCCAGCTATGATGCTAGCTCACCGCAGGCCTCACCCCCTGACCCACCCACTACCCTGCCCTCCCCCAGGCTACTTAATACCAGTCTCTGTGCGACTGTGCCGGTGGCGCACCAAAGGTAAGCCTGTCTCCACCTGTCCATGCCCCGACCGTGCCCAGCATCAGAACCCCTGGCCCACACACCATCCACTGCTACTCCAGCTCTGCTCTTCAAAGAATGGACCCAGGATGCTGCAGCACTCTCTGCTGCACCCACCCACCCATAGTCACCAAAGGAGCTTTCAACTGCTGCCAACTCACCTGTGACTCCACAGAACCACAGGCACCCGCAAAGACCAACAACACCAGCATAAACTGTGATGCTTGCTAATCATCATCTTCTCCCTGTCCAAACATGCCATTGAATTCTGGGACACCATCACCACGACCAGCCTCAACGTATTTCTCACAGAGACCTGGCAACAAATGACCCAAAGACCAGCCAGTCAGACCAGGAGGAGGAATTGCCATCATACATAAGGATACCATCAGGCTCACTACCTTTGATGACCCCCCTTACCCGATGTGGAACACCTCAACTTCTACCTCCAAACCAACACCCACTCAAACATCAGAGACACCCTCCCCTACAGGCCCCCAGGACCGACCCCCCTTCTACAACAGGATCCCTGAAAATTATCACCCCCCTCACCTTGGAATCCAGACACTACCTCTTCCTCAGCTACATAAACTTACACCACAATGACCCCTATACTCCATGGAAGCCTGAACCTCAAACAGATCATCACTAACCCCACACATACCACCGGCCACACCCTTAACCCCATCTTCACATACAGTCACAAAATCTGGTTCAGCCACACTACCAAGCTCACCTGGGTGGCCTCAGGATAGTCCATTCCACCATCGCTGTCAACTGACAGGCCACCGTCACTCCTCCCCTCACTGCCCTCCACAGCAGGAACACCATTACTGAATCCTAATGGATGACCACCCTCAGCACCACCACCATCCACACATCTGACAACGTCAATCAAGCCACCTCACACCTATCCGAATGGATCAACACCAGTGCCAAGGCCACCACACCCTTCAAAACCCTCAGCAATAGAAGAACAAATGAGCACACCAAATGGTTTACCCCGAATCTCAAAGCATAAAAATGCAAATGCAAACATCTGGAGTGACGCTGGTGCATCAGCAAAGACTCACTCGACCACATACCCTTCTAGATGGCCCCTAAATCCTCCCACCACTTTATCAGAGAAGCAAAGAAAGCTGCACTCGCCACCCACCTCAAATCCACCAAAAGCATCAAAGAACTATTTCACATCATCAGAGTTGTATCCTCCAAGAAGCCTTTGCAAACACCATCCAGTCCACCCAGTCCCTCTGCAGCTCACTCACCAACTTCTTCCACAGTAAACTTGCCAACATCTACAAGATTTTTGAACCCCCAACTGCCCCAATTGGACCTCCCCGCTCCTCCCACTATCCACCTGCCCTGCCCTACCACACCTTCAAACTCGGACACAAAGAAATCGGACCCCCGCTTACCAGCATCATTAACTCCGTATCAAGATCCACCACATTTCCTGAAAACCTGAAAGCAAGTCAAAGTCAGACCACTTCTGAAGATGCCCACATTGAACCCATCTGACCTCAAGAACTACAGCCCCATCTCAATCTTTCCCTTCTCAGCCAAGGTACTGGAGAAAGCCATCAACTGCTAACTCGCAGACTACCTGGAATCCAACCACATACGTAACTCCTCCCAATCCAGTTTTCACTCGAACCGCAGCACAGAAACTGCCATTGTAGCCACCACAGACGACATCCTTGACAGCATCGAGTCAGCAGCCCTGCCCCTCCTCGACCTGTCAGCAGCCTTAGACACAGTCTCCCACCAACTCCTCACTCACCACATAGGCATCTATGGCAAAGCCCTCAAGCTACTATACTCTTTTCTCACCAGATGCACTCAAAAGATCTGCCTCCTGCCATACATCTCCAACCCCAAGAGCATCATCTGTGGCATAACCCAGGGCTCTTCACACTGTTCCATGTCTACATGACTCCACTGGCACCCAACCCTTACAGCCACTGTCTCAACATCATCTCCTACACCAACAATACCCAACTCCTTCTCTCCCTCACTGAAGACACTGTCACCACTAGAGTGAATTTCCAGAATGCCATGACCGACGTTGACGCCTGGGTGAGAGCCAACAGTCTTAAACTCAACACCCACAAAACTGAAGTTCTCCTCTTCGGAAGACACCCCTTACTGTGGGGCAACTCCTGCTGGCCTTATGCCCACGGACCAGCACTCATCTCAACCACCCATGCCAGCAACCTCGGTATCACGCTCGACAGTGAGTTGTCTATGAGATGACGAGTCAACTTGGTTGCCTCCACCTGCTTCAACATCATGAGAATGCTCCGTTAGGTCTTCAGATGGATCCCAACCCTCACTCGAGTTCTCATCACCCGTCAACTTGACTACAGGATCACCATCTACACCTGAACCATCATGCTCCTCCTCAAGCCCCTCCAAACAATCCAGAATGCAGCAGCAAGAATCATCCTGGATCTGCCCAGACTATCCTACATCAACCCCCACCTCCATAGCCTGCACTGACTCCCCATGAAGAAGGGATGCCACTTCAAGCTGCTCATGCCCACCTACAAAGCCCTCCACAACACAGGATCTTAATACCAAAACAACCGCCTGACCTCCCACCAGACCAACAAACGCCTGCAGTCAACCTCCCTGGCCCTCCCCACCGTCCCCCACATCCATTGTTCTCAAGCCGGAGGATTCTCCTTCTCCCACCTTGCTGCCAAGGTCTGGAACAACCTCTCGATCCACCTCCGAACTTCTGCCATCCTCACGAAATTCAGGAGTGGCCTAAAGACCTGACTGTTCGAGTAGCCCCACCCCACACAAGCGGCTGGATACCCCTCGGGGTGATTAGCGCACTCTACAAATATTGATTGATTGATTGATTGATTATTTAGTGACTGACTGTTTGAGAAACATCTAGAGTGTAAGCAAGATGGTTCAAGTTTGGATAATTAGACTCAGTTTGATTTATTGGGCCACGGAGTCTACAAAAAGAGTTTTTGTAGAAAACGTAGATAGTGCTTGGGCGCTGAAAGAGGTAGAGGTGGAATAGCATTCTCCCTCTAGTCTCTCCATTTAGTGGCTGTGAGCATCCACAGTTTATGATCATTAATTGTGAGGGAATGATATAGGTAACCTTACTACTGTCAGAGAGAGAGAGATGAAAGCTACTTCTCAGTGTTTAACCCTAATACATACTTTCAGGCATATTTCTCAAGGGTTTGCGGAGCATTTGCACTACACAACATGGTGCATGCATGACGGAACCCCTAAAATATGATTTGTCAAGCCATGCGAGGCCACTTTCCCTGGCCCTGAATAGCTTGATAAATCAGGAGTAACGCAACACATTGCAAATTGCTGCCTTACATTACTCTGCCTGGGGAAGCCATTCCAAGGGTGTTGTGTGGCTATTACCATGCAGCTCCCAAGGACTTTGAAGCATTCCCAGATTTACCATCGCTGGTAGACCTGCAAATGCACCAGAAAGATATACTTTCCTAGGTCAAGCATAACGAGAAGAAATATCTTCATTTCTCCTCAATACTTGCCCTTTCTATGCATGCTACATTATATACACAATGAAACAATAAAAATATAAACAATTCAATATTACAACAAAAAAAAAATTAATGTACACAATAAATAAAATATTAAAAAATCTAACATAGCACATTTACTAATAATGCAATAAATATTGTAAGAAAATAGAAAGTAAAAACAAATAATATAAAATGCAACCAATTAATGCTATAAAATCTATTTTACCAATATCATAAAAAGTATTTTAGTCTAAGAATAATAAATATACTATTCCCACTCTGTTTTAGGCAACAGTAGGGAAAGGTCTTTGGAGGGGCAAAGTTTACTATTCTAACTTTAGTCTGTGCGACAGCAGGGAAAGCAATGTATTTTTGTGGGGAAATAATTATTGCTCCCACTCCAAACAGTCCAAGAGTAGAGAAAGTGTTGGACTTCAGAAGGGTAACATTTACCATTCCCACTCCAGTCCATGCAACAGTAGGCAAAGCTTTGGCCTTCCTTTTTTTCCCTTTTTTTCTTAAAAAATCTTTATTTAACATTTTGATCAACAAGCTCATACAGGGAAGCCAATTACCCACATTTTGATACAATACTCAAATGTGTGCTTCAGCAGGTTACCAGGAAGAACAAAAGGAGATAAAAGTATAAAACAAGAAGCATAATCAAAGGGGTAAATGTGAAAAGACATGAAACACCTCATAAGCAAATATGGCACATTAAGCAATCAAACAGCAGTATAGGGGGAGGTGTTGGGACAGAATATAGAATTAGAAATATTGAGTGACATTAATATCAAGTCAAGATTATTGTGATAGTAAAATATCGAGGTAAGTAATATTAATGTTTGAACTATCAAAAATAGGTTTAGTTTAAAATATCAATTTTAAAAATATCGATGTTAGAAATATAATTGTATAGAATGTTGTTGTTTTTTAAAATGCTGTTTTATATTTTTAAGTGTTATGAGGGCCATTGTTGGGTAGTGTATGAATATTTAAATAAATGTAGATATTTTTCAATTGAGATTTTCACAAAATATTAGTAAATTGAAAAACTGTGAAAAAAAGTGGCTTATATTTTTTGTATTTCTTTCTAATTTAATTTTTGGGGTACATTTTGAAAAATGTTATGCTTATTTTTGGTTTTATAGATTTAAGGAATATATTTTTGGTATTGTTTTAATGCAATTAGTGATTTTAAAAAAGGTTAAATGTTTACAGAAGCATTTTAGTAGTGTTTATTTTATTGTGAAATTGGTTGAGGAATTAAAAAATATATATATATATTTTTTTTAATATTAAGAAATTATAATTCCTGATTTTTTATTACATTTTTTTTCTTTTTTAATCTTTTAAAATATGTGCTTTTATAAAAAAAAAATATATATATTTATATAATTTGTTTTTTATTTTTGCAATATGATTTATAATTTTTTTAGATTTTTTTTAATGTTGGCAGTGTGTTTGTTTTTGTTTCTAAAGTTTTTTACAATTTTTATACATAAATTAGAATTTGTTCTTGTAATTTGTTTATGTTAATCAAAAATGTAGGGGCTGATCATGATGTCAGTCGAAGTTGCCTCCGACCGACACCGTCTCGTACTCGGGACCGACTGACCTGAGGTCGGCCGTTCCGACTGCCTGATTACGATGTAAACGAACACTGGTCGGTCGGATTTCCACTGTTCTCTAGGGGAGCTTGAGTTACAGCTGTAAACCGGTTGTAATACAGGCTCCTATAGAGAAATGGGTGTGTGTTTAAAACCCTGCACCCGAAGCAGGCACACAGTGCAGGGTTTTATAGGGGCTATGCTTGGTACACCCTCAAGAGCCGACCGTAGACCACAGAGGCAAGGGGTCCCTGCTAGGGGCCCCCTAAGGTGCTTCTCGACAGCCTTTCGATGTCAGAAAGGCCAGCACGGAATGGCCGTGGGAAACCGACATTGTAATCCTTACGACAGAAACAACGTCCATAAGGGATTACTGTTTGGTTCCGAACGGCAGGAAGATTTCTAGACAGTTGGAACTGAGTCGTAATGACCGGCCTGTTTATGTTTTGACCACCAACATCGTAATCGGTCGGTCGGACCCCTGGTTGGAAAGCCTCCGGCCACTGTCGGAAAGCCTCTGGCTAGCGATCGGAGGCTTTCTGACCAACATCGTAATCGGCCTCTTAAGATATTTAAATTAAAAAATATACTGAATAGAATTGTATTTTGTATTTTCTATTAATTTTTTGTTATTTTAGTAGGAGTAGTTAATTTGTAAGGTTTGGTGTTTACTGCTTTACATGATTTTAGGTAATTTTGGTGTAGGAGTATTTATATTGTAGGGTTTAGTGTCCAGCACATTCCCTGAATTTAGTTATATTAGAGTAGAAATAATTATTTTGTTGGGTCTAGTGTCCAGCACTTTCCCTGAATTTAGTGACATTGGAGAAGGAATAGTAGCATTTTAGGGCTTAGTGTCCAGCACATTCCCTGAATTTAGTTTTATTGGCGAAGGAATAATTAGTTTGGAGGGTTTAGTGTCCAGCACTTTCCCTGAATTTAGTGATATTGGAGTACGAATAATTCATTTGTAGGGTTTAGTGTTCAGTGCTTTCCCTGAATGTAGTTAGATTGAAGTAGGTATATTGAATTTGTAGTGTTTACTTTCCAGCACTTTCCCTGGATGTACTTATATTGGAGCAGGAATAATTAATTTGTATGGTTTAGTGTCCAGCACTTTCCCTGAATGAAGTTATAATGGAGTAAGAATAATTAATGTGTAGGGTTCCGTGTCCAGCACTTTCTCTGAATGTAGTTACATTGGAGTAGGTATAGGGTTTCGTGTCCAGCACTTTCCCTGACTTTAGTTATATTGGAGTAGGAATATTTAGGGGCTGATTTTGATGTCGGGCACCATCTCATAAATGGGACCGACCGACACCCGGTTGGCGGTCCCACACACCTCATTAGGATGCGACCGAAAACTGTTGGGTCTCATTCTGACATTTCTCAATGGGAGCATGCATTATGAGATTAAACCGGCCATAATACATGCTCCCATAGGGAAATGGGAGGTGTTGTTCATCCCGGAACCTTGTGGCATGCCCCTTAAGGTGCCTGCCACAGGGTGCAAGATCAACCTCAGCCACCTACCGAAGGCCGCACACACAAGGGGGCTCTGCTGGAGGACCCAAAACATGCTTTCTGACACGGTTTCCATGTCGGACAAGCCCTCATGGAATCCATGCCGAAACCGTGCATCTTAATCCCAAGGGCAAAAAAAGGCCTGCCCTTTGGGATTACGAGCAGTTTCTGACTGGCCGACGGGCTCCTTAAGCCTGTCCGAAGCCAGCAAGAATGACCAGCCGGTTTCAATTCCGACCGGCAGATACATAATCAGCCTGTCGGAATTGAAACTGACGATGGGGGTTGGAATGCCTCCAACCTTCGGTCAGAGGTTTTCCGACCACCATTGTAATAGGCCCCTTAATTTGTAGGGTTTAGAGTATAATAATTTTGGTGAATGTAGTTTTGGGGCCTCATTGCAATCTCGAGCAGAAAGCGGAAACGGGGTGTACAATGCGGTTCCGTGCGACAAGAACACTCAGTGAGTCGGCCTGACCCAATTCGGAATGACCGCGTGGTTTATGTTCTGACCCTGTACATCATAATCGGTCGGTCGGAATGGAAACCGTCCAAGTTGATCGGAAGAGCTGCGACGCTGTCGCGAAGATTCCGACTGCAGGGACGGGGCTTTCCGCCCGACATTGTAATTGGCCCCTTAGTAGTGTAGTTCGAATAGTTCATTCTTAAAGTGTACTGAGTAGAATGTTGTGCTACTTATGCTTTATTACAGTATATTACAGTAGAGAAGTAAATACAAGTTTTATTTATGATGTATATATTTTCATTAAAAACTAAATATTTCTTCATTGAATAGAACATATTTGTGACAATTTTAAAATATTAGAGATTTGTTTTCTACATTGGGGGCTCATTACGATGTCGGGCCGAAAACCTCCAGCCCACACCGACTCAGATTGGAGACTCAAATTACGATGCAATGGAACACTGTTCAGTTGGATTCCCATTGTTTCTTATGGGAACTTGTGTTACGCCCGACAACCGGCTGTAACACAGGCTGCTATGGGGAAGAGGGGTGCTTGGGAAAAACCCTGCACCTTGGTGCCTGTCACACAGTGCAGGGTTTTACAGGGGGGTCACTTAGGTACCCCCTTGGCCATCAACCGTAGGTCACAGGTACTAGGGGGCCCTGCTAGGGGCCCCCAAAGTCACTTTCCGACAGCCTCTCTGTGTCGGACGGGCCGACACGAAAAGGCTGTTGGAAATCAACATCGGAATCCCAACTGTGGAAACGGGGTGCTCAATGCGATTCCGAGCAACACGAATACTCTGTGAGTCGCTCGGAACCGATTTGGAATGACCGCTTGATTTAGGTTCCAACCCCAAACATCGGAATCAGGTGGTAGGAATGGAAACCGACCGAGTCGGTCAGAAGGGCTCAAAGGCGGTCGTGAAGATTACAACTGTTGGGAGGAGGCTTTCCCCCGTCATCGTAATCGAGCCCTTTATGTTTGAAATATTACAATAATAATATTTTGACATTTTTCATTTTATTTGAAATTGCAAATATAAATAATATTACAAACATTTGTATATATTTGTATTTATACAAAATGGTACATATTGTTTGACAATTGTTGTAAAATAATATGTTTGAAAACATAAGTCTGGATTTCAATGTCTGACCAGTGGTTGGAGACTTTCTGACCGACAACATAATCAGGCTCATATTTTGTATTTTTACGAAAATAGTACTTGTTTTACATTTTTTAATAAACATATATTTTTTAGGATAACATACATTTGTAAACAATATAGTAACATTTTTCAAAATAATTTTTGATCATTCAGTATTATATTTTTAAACTATATGAAATGATTTTATAGAGATAATAATATTCTTTAATATGTATTTTACAATGTAAAATAATGTACAGTCATTTTAGTAATACATTTTTATGTATATTAAATAATATTATAGGTTTGATAATATTATTTAATTGTAGAAACATTTTAAAATTATATTGAAACACAAACATTATTTTTGTTATCCGTATTTTGAAGTAGTTATAAACTGGTATATTTTTTAGACCATTTATAAACGTTATACATATTTTATGTTTTGTAAACGTTTTTTAATAGTTTTTTTACAATATCAGATATGATATGTGTAGGAAAGTAGGATCTGCTTTCATGGTCACACCCACCTTTTGCTGGTGTGATTTTGTGTCACTGTCTCATCTGACTGGGATCCTGCTAACCATAAACCCAGTCTCTGTACTTCTTCCCTAAATTGGATATAGTGAGTACACTCCAGATTGGCTACTGGTGTACCCTTGTAAGTTCCCAGTATATGGTACTAAGGTACCCATGGCATAGGTACACCAGTGGTCTCGCATGGGATGAAGCATGTATTGTGCCACCCATGAGAGACCACTCAAATTGTGACCACAGGCCTGCCATTGCAGCCTCTGTAAGCTGGTGCTAGCACCACTTACAACAGATATAAGTTCCCTTATATCTGAGGTCACTGCACTTAAAACCTGTAAGTCACCCCTAATGCAGGCCTTTCGATCCTGAAGGCAGGGTGCTTAGTTCTAAGTGTGAGGGTGCCCCTGCATGAGCAAGGCACCCTTGCAACCTTTGCAGTCCATTCTCCAGGGTTGCAAGTACACCAGCTTCAAGATACGTACAGTGGGCATGTGTCATTACTCAATGGCTATATCTAACCTGGCTGTAACAAACCCTGTGGTGTTTGGTATCAAACATGTTGGAATCATACCCTCACACCATAACCGGTTTGGGAGGTATGATTCCATGCACTGTAAAGCTCCTCTGGGAGGGCCCGTTTCTCCTGGTACCAGTCTTCTAGACCTGGACAGCAAACTATGGCTGCGGCCGACCAGAAACACGATTCTGCCCTCCTGCTGCTGAGTCAAGCTCGAGCTGAGGAAGGTAGGACAGTAGGTATCCTGTCACAGAAAGGTGTAACCACCTCCCAGATGGCACTTAGTGTATTGGGACCGGGTGGGGGCGCTTGCCAGCACCACTCAGACTGCTTGAAGGGCACATTTGGTGCTCTACTTGCATACTCAAGTCCAAAGCAGTTCAGGGAGCCTTTGGCTCCCACTCTGGTGCGAAACTGGACAAACAACATGCGAGTATCCTCCCCACTGTCCAGCCACTCTTTTGGGAGAGACACCTGAATCAGTCCAACCCTTTCCTACTTACTAGTACTTACTAGTACTTAAGGGTTTACCTGTGGGTGGGCCCCTGGATTCATTATGGGACATGATTCAGATCACATACTGCTTCAACTTCAACCATCTGGGCACTCTGGACTTCGCGTTGGGAACCGAGACTCCTGCTGCTCCTGGTCTCGTCCTCCTGCAAGTCTGCTGCAACGTCTGTGCCTGTGCTCCATATAGATTCTCCACAGGGCCTGTGGACATCAAAGACGCAAGAAGGAGTCTCCCTTGGAGTGAAAGAGTCACTCGCCTGCATCTTCAAGCACTGCAATACAGCTGACCAGTCTGCTGATCCGGGGCTGCCACAGACTCCGAAAGGCTCAGCAACACAGGTGGTGGTTCTGCAACTCATTTGAGGTCTGCACTGTCTTTTTACTGAGTTTGAGGCCAGTATCCCTTGTTGAAATAGCTAGAACAAAAAACCTGTGCACAGCATCGACTTGCCGTTGCTAAGGCTTGTTGAATCTCTCCTTCAGAGATCTTTGGGCTCCAAGAAGCTCCTACTTCAAGCATCTCCAACAGCCATGATCTTCACCTGCATCACAACCTCTGCACGGTGGGCCTTCATCTTTTGGTGAGCTACTCGAGGTCCTCTTGCGACTCCTGTGCCTTCAGACTGTGGATCCTCTCGAGGGTCTTCTTTGGCTCCAGTGAGCTCCCCTGCTTGCTCGTTGCCTGCTCTGATTTACCTGCTCGTGGTGAGTTACTTGAACCTTGCTGGTCCATGACACTGCACCTTTTTCTTCAACTTTTTCTTAAACTACTTTGGAGGCCGTTGCCAAGGCTTGTTGGTGCCCCTTCCGGACACTGACCCCTTGGCCCTTGACCTCTGATGTGGGACAGCTTGTGTACAGCTCCTGGTCCTCCTCTGCTTTGCCTGGTCCGTACAGCTGCAACTGCAAGGGCACTGTCAACCTCTCCTGCATCTCTGCCTTCGGTGGGCATTCGTATTCTGTGCTCACTAGTCACTCCTGAGTGGCATAGTATCTGTCCCCTCTGCTTGCTGGTACCTCTCACCCTGAACTCACCTTTGGGTTCCACCGAACACTTTCACCTTCTTCAACAGTGGCATCTTTTTCGAAGTCCTCCACTGTGGTCTAAGGTGGTTACCTGCATCACTTCACACCTATGCACACCGGCTTCCCTGGTGTAGGTATCCTGGCTCCTGTGGTATCCACAGGTGGGGTGACTCTCCAACCTTCCATTTTTCATGGGGTGTCTTCAGGGTCCACTGGTAAGGTCCATCTTCTTTAAAATTGCAACTGCGACTTACCTAATAATTAACATTGAGCATACAGTTGTGTTCCCACTCTGCACACAACCTCCATGGGGTTCCTAGATACTCACCTTCGATGGTTCCTTGGGTCCCTGGCTCTTCTACATCTTCTGGGTCCATTCTCGACTTAGGTGATGGTTCACATTGCACCATTTTAGTATATGGTTTGGTCTCCCCCTGGGGCCCACTGTGTATTCTGTGCTATTTACGAATTCTATTTGATCAAGTATGGTGTATTGTGCTGCATCTCTGCGTAAGAGATAATACATTGTGTTAGTAAGTGTTAATAATAAATAAATATTTTTATAACTACAGTGTGTGGTTCTTTTTAAGTTGACCTATGCCATAAGATTAAGAACTGGTAAAACAAGCTACTTTACACTCCTTCTGGACGAAGCCTGAAGACTGTCTCCACAGCTACCACTTAGAGAGCTTTCTAAGGTTTTCTTAAGACCAATGAATTCACCAAAAGGGTTGTATAGATTAGTGCAAAGTGCTATACTTAAAGAAGGGAGCACCACATACTCCCACAATATATATTAAATATATGATATATTTAAATTTTTTTAAACATTATACAACATGTTCAACATTTCTTTTTTTCAAAAGTAAGCATATTTTGCTAATTTAAATTTTTTCCCTATTCATTTGTATTGGGAAATAGTCTTTTTTCTAGTTCGATTAAGCAGCATTTTTTAGGGGTTTCTTGTTTTGTTATCTATCTATATTGGTTAGTTTTACAAAGTGAAGCTCATGGTTGGAAGCTGCTTCTCTTCGATTAAGGTGAGTTTGCTTTAAACTATTTTTTAGGTATTTTAAATGTAGGAGGGAGGTAGTAGAGATGTATTTAGAGTATGTAGTTTGTGTTTTTTACTGTGCAGTCACAGTTTTGGTAGTGTAGTATTTAGGGGCCGATTACGATGTCAGTCGGAAGTGTCTCCGCTTTGGATGCGGTTGTACCCAACGCTGAATTATGATACCTAAGACCCATTGCTTACAGACCATCTCGGTTTCTCTGATTCTGAGTAGATATTGTGACTGTTAAGTCATCGGAAACGCTGAATGCAGCAGTTCAGAGTGACTTCAAAGCCTGGAACTGCCCACCCCATTATGATGCGTATTTCCTAGGCGCCAAATCTGTCCGGCCAACCACCTCATCAGAGCAGTCGGAAGGGGAGTATTTCAACTCCGAATCTCATCACCACACGCTTCCTGTGACCTCTGCTGTGCAGCTATGGAGTCCATCGTGCATGTCATACCTCTACAATAAATTGATGATGAATATCACAACCCGAACCAACGCAGTCGTCGCCGCCAGTAGGTAAGACACCTACCCCTACAGATTTACATACCTAGCCAGAGAAACTCAATAGAATAGGAAGTGTTCAGTTGCATGTTGAGCATGGCAAATGAGGGAGTGTCATCATCAGGTATCTACAGTCTGACTGGCAAATACTGTGAGAAACACAAATTTTACGTTGGAACAGGAATGCCCATAGATACATATATGTATCTATACCGAAATGAATGGATGAGTACACCGTAGAAAGCAACTAAACATTACAGGGCAAATGAACATCAATGCACTCACAAAAGTATGTCCACAGAAACGTATGCACTGGTACTTGGGCCGCACCTACATGCTTATTTCCCGTGGTAGAACCCAAATATCTGAAACACATATAAATACCACAAGATCTCATGTCATAGGAAGTCACATAGCAGAAAGTGACATTATTTACAATATTCTCAGGCCTACAGTGGCATGCCACCTATGGCAAGACTGCCATTGTCACTAGTCAACCAGTTAGACACAGACATGGGTCCACCACTATCAAGTCACAGAAAACAATTGTACCACTACTTTGTGTACATTGGTGTGCCTAAAGTCACCACCATGTAGGCAAAGTCCATATGCATCCAGGTGTTTTGATGAGACAGTTGTCCTTCGGCACATTACAAACATATGCACCATGCTTCTCCTAAAGCGTTAAACTTTGCCACACTTGCACTACTTTGACACCTGAAAACATTAACTATGTTGAAGTGTGTTTTCCAAAACAAAGCTTTATGACTTCATGTCACACTCATAGACAAAACCAATGTTGACATTGACATCTACCCAATGTAGGGACAAAAGATACATAGTAACTAAGTGCTTGTACTCCATGGACCATATGCAAACCATGCCATACTAACATCATTGTATGCTTATATCACAAATTACACATGATTGACAGTTAACCACACATCCATTTTGGGGCACAGAAATATGAAAGGAAAATTACAAAATGCTTTATTGAACAAACATGTTTATGTTTAATGAAGAAAAAGGCCAATGGCCAGTCCAAAGTAGTTCCACCCCTGGGCCGCAAGGTTATTGGCCATCATCGCTTAAGTGCACTTCTCCTGCAAAGGTACACCTTCCATGGGAGGGGCATCTAGGAAGCAGGCCAGGCACCAAGGGGACAAGACTAAGGGTGGGCAGTGAACTCCACTCCATGCATGAAGTTTGCTGAGTTTTTGTCACTGCGCTCCACGTGGAAAGCGGAGTTCTGAAAAAACTCTGACTCTGCAGCATGGTGGAGTATACGTCGCCTGCCGCCCGCCCTTAGTGTTTGCAAGAATGTGCTCTGGAGAAACCTGAGTGTGCCGTGCTGTGGTGTGCAATTATTTCCAAAGCAGCCACAAAAAACACGAAACATGCATCACTCGCAATTTTTTAACCAAAGATGCCGAGATACATGGAGCATACAGATTTTCGATGCCTTAACAGCTTTAAATAATAACCTGACCCAGAAGTTAACCTTTGCTTGCTAGCAGCTAACTGAGCTGCAATGAAAGGCAGACTCCCTTGGCATTGCTAATGCTTCCAGGACCAGGCACATCCCAAATTTTCCGACATGAGCACCTTTTAATTTCTAAAACAGCCATGGTGGAAAATCTTAATGAATTTTTCCATACTGCTTCAGACTCATTATGCAGTGTAATAACGTCTGTGTAATTATGACATTTTACCGCCATTGCCTGGGCTGAGGACTCATATTTCATCATCAGCCGGACCCAATGGCTTCCAATGGCTTATAGCCACTCAGCTCCCCTTTGATGAAATTGCGGCCATACAATATCCAGGCCCAGCTTCTGTAAATGACGGTAAGCAATTTTGCATAAATAAGAGTATAAAACATAAGCAGACTGTATCTGAGCTGAAACCTACGTTCTATGCCTCCGTGAGCAAATGAGCATGCACCGTAGGAAGTAAAGCGGATCATGCGCTACAGAGTAGTGTCTCGGGTTTACGGCATGTGCTTTGGTCGGTTTTGTTATTTACGCAGAGGAAGAGAGCTGTGTCCTCGTTTCAGCTGCCAGTGTCTAGTAAAACAAGCATTGGCATAGCCAATAGGTCTCGCCTTTGGGACCTCATAAGTGTTTAGCCATGCAACACTTGATGTTGTTGCACCAAGGATATTGTGCTGGATAACTAAACACTTATAAGGTCCCAAAGACTAGACCTATTGGCTATGCCAATGCTTGTTGTATTTGTGTCCACAGTAAGCACAGTTTTTCAACTTCTCATTCTTAGCCTTTGTTAGGTAGGCTGCAGGCGTGCTGTTCAGAAACAAGTCCCACAGCCAAGGCAAATGCCTGTCACTCTCACAGTGGAGGAAAAGCCAATGGAAGAAGTGGGCTGACCATTTGCATCCTGTTTAATGCTGTGAGTAGGGCAGCACATTTGTGAATGGCACTTGAACAGACCAATGGATGAAGAGGGCTGACGACTGAAAGGCCCTGTATGTATTAGTGGCTATTTTAAGTAGGATTTTTTATGATTTATGAAAATAAGTGGCTGGCGAGACAGATAAAGTTGTCCCTAGGAAATACGTAAAAGCTATAAAAAAAATGAGGCACGCTTGTTAAATCATCCGAGACAGGGATGCTTAGTACAAGTTGACCAATCTTAGCCTTGCATCTAATGAACAGTCGGTAGAAAATGCAGCCATTCCATGTGTGTTTCGAGCTGCCCCTTCAGATGAACACATTTTCTCCTACTTATACAGAGGTGTAAAAAGCATGGCACACTCTGGGGAGCCGGAACAGTCACAGGGCCCTTGGGGTGTATTTTCACGTTGGTTACACAATGATACCTAAAAACTGTACCTAAGACAAAGAAGGTATTCTTCGATGGATTTCAGGACTACTGTTGACTCAGATTGATAATTGTTAGGATACTGCATTTGTTTAACCCCTCTTCACTACGGGTAGACATGGATGTGATTGAGAAGGAAATGTAGCCATTGTAGCAAGAGAGGGTGGTGCAAACTATCAAGTCATTTAGGGTGGGAAATTGCCTTATGCAGACCCTGGACATAGCCCAAGCACTAGTCCATGCATCAAGCATGTGCCAATTAACAGGAAGTAGTGGCCTGAAACTTAGTGTCACTGTCACGACTTATCCTCAAAGCACAGTTACAGTAATAGCATGAGTCATGTTATGAACACTTTCATTCTTTCAGACCAGTTCTGTGCAACACTTAAGATATTGCATAGTCTAAAATGCATATATTTACCTTGGAGACATTTGAGTTAGTGTATGAGCTGCAGAGCTTGGAAAGAGCTAGAAGTGGGTACTGCTCCCTGGCTTTAAGCAGTGTTATCTACAGCTCAAAGAGAGAATTTCTTATTTAAGGCTTGCACTTTAGACAGTGCAATGTCTCCAAAATAGTTGCATTGCACCCTTTCATAATATGACCTCTGTTATATCAAGAAATGAGCGCATGTGTAAACAATATGCACATTTCTTAACTAAATCTTGCACAAGCTAATAGCCCTGGCCCTAATGCCAAATTAGATTGTAATTCAAATAAGTAGCAGCTCTTTTCCTTATGTGAATTTCTTTGAGAAATGTACAAACACCTTTGCACAGGAGCATCCTTTTTCTGTAACATCCCAGGGCATATACCATTCAGTCAAGTTACTGATTCTATGCGTTTGTAATGTCCAAAGCTCATGCTTGTAACTCTGAATTTCTGCAAGGTTATGCACGAACTCCAGACAGCACAAGTGTGAAACAGTGAGCACTGATTGTCTTTCCTTGTTTCAGAGATGCACTTTCTGAAGTTCATGTATTAATTTGGAGAAATTCAGAGTTAAATCTATGGTCGTCAGTCCTACTACAAAAAAGCAGGTGCTTCGCTCTGTGCCAAGCCAGGCCAGCAGTTCATAACATGGCACGTATGGGCATATCATGATGGCCCTGCGCAGAATCAAGGGGCATATCAACAACAACCGGCGATAATTATCTCTAAGCGCACTTAGCGCTAGGATAATTATCGCCGGCTAGCGTGAATTTTTATCGCTGAGATAGCGTGCTATTAGCAACGCTTATCTCAATAGCGATAAAAATCCTCACGCTAACAGGCTAACATGAGATTATCGCTGGAAACCCAGCGATAAAAATCCTCACGCTAACAGGCTAACATGAGATTATCGCTGGAAACCCAGCGATAAAAATCCTCACGCTAACAGGCTAACATGAGATTATCGCTGGAAACCCAGCGATAATCTCACGTTACCTTGTTGATAGGGACAGGCAAACTTAGCCATGATATACTCCTTCCATAGGATATCATGGCTAAGTCTGAAAAATACCAGACGTAAAAAAGCAGCGTTAACTGCGGTTAGCGCTGCTTTTTTTGTCTCTAACAGGGTTAGCAACATTCTTGATAATATGAGAAATGTCGCATAGCGACATTTCTCCTATTATTTTACTCTGGAACGCCCCCTTTGCATCTCATTAGAGATGCAAGGGGAAGCGTAGAGTAAAAGGGTGCTAACATGCAAATTTGCATGTTAGCACCCTGTTGTTGATAGGGCGCTAGTTTTATCTCTCCTTTTTTGGCTTTTAAAGCCAAAAAAGCAGAGATAAAGCCCTTGTTGATATGCCACCAAGTACCTGTTATTTTCGCTCTATAATTCAAAACTATTACTCGCCATTTCTCCGAGTTGATGCATGCACTTTAGACAGGCCAAGTAGGAAACAGGGAGAGGCAATCTCTGCTCACTGTTTCCAACTTGTTTAAAGTTCGTGCATTAACTCGGAGAAATTCCGAGTTAAATGTTTGAACGGTAGACTTATCCGGCTCAAAAGAACCGACGATCTGCTCTGCTCAGAGCCAGCATTATGCACCCCTGTTTTTTCAGGAATGTTGAACTCTATTGTGTGAACTTTGTTAAAAAACACACATACCCTGTAATTGGATTTAGAGAATACATGTTTATACAAATTAAAAACATTCACCGATCAACATGAGAAAGCATCTCAGACTCATTGCATATTATTTGAAGGAATTGTCCCTGCCAAATACGACGTCTCCATATTTAAAAAAAAACCTTGACATTACAGCATTCCGAATGTGCGATGTTAAATCGAATGCGATACATGGGAATACGTCGGCCTACTCATTTCTCCGGGTAGGCCGTGCTCCCCCCAGAGACTGACAGAAATTAGGCTGCTACGGTACCTGTGCCGAGCCCCGATATGGCATCGGTTATCACCACCACTTTGTTCCGCACTGCTGACTTGGACATCAGTCTGAAGACTTCTCGATAAATGTAAATGATCCCACTGATTCCAAACAGAAGGAGCGGCGAAACCAGAAACGCCAAGACGCCCATCGTTCACTGCAAGGAAGAAAACACACCTTTGCTTTACAGACCGTATACTAGGAACGCAACAGTTAATATCTGACAATATTTACACCACTCCCAATCGTGATAAAGCCTGTGGTCCGTGAAAACACCATTTACCACCATTTTATGAAAGCAGGTTTCTGGATGTGGTAATGGATGTGCATATTTTTTGTGTGGCAGTTCTTTGTGGTGACAATGCATCCTGTTGTTTGAAGTACTGCAGGGTTTTGTGCCGCATTTTTGTAATGTTCGATTATTGTATTGCTGTTGTTGTGTTTACTTTTGACTGTTTTTTTACCCTGTTATGATATAAATGTGTTGTTATATTTCTTTGTGAATGATATTTGGCTATGTTCTATTGCTTACTTTAGAAATGTCAACAAACGCTTCTATGTTTTCAGACAAAAGTAACTCTTTCTTTTAATATATTGCCTGGAGAAGCAACTGTTTACCGCTGTCTAAAGTGGAAAAATAGCACTGCTCCAGCTCTTCAAATATTTAAAACAACAGTCACCCCAAAACTAGGCAGAGTTTGTGCTTCGGGTTTTAAGTGCACCTTTCTTAAATTGGCACTTGTAGTGCTCTCTCTATGTGAGACAGTCCCCGGTGTTAATATTTAGCCATTATAATGCCACTTTCTTTGCCGACCTCAGAAAGATGGAAGAGTGGGTCGGTATTCAGATAGTTGCAGATAAATTAGATGAGTGGTTCGATGAGTGAACAGCTTAAAAGTGTCTCAAGGTTATGATATACAGGCGCGCAACACCCATTGGACTCAAAGGGCTTCAGCCCCCCCCCCGTCGTGTGTGGCAGCCCGGGATGAGACACCTACCTGGGCAAAAAAGCAGCCGCACCCGAGCACTTCACAGGTCTTTAAAAGACCATTTGCATGTTAATGAGGCCTCGATCAGCCCCCCCCCCCCCGAAATTTGGCTCTAGTTGCGCCTCTGATGATATATCAAAACGAAATGAAATGTGCAAGTAAGAAGAATGACGTCGTGCATGAAACGAAACAGAAAAAGGGAGTTGTGCCATGAAGGTGCACTGAGCACATTGCTAGCAGAACCTACCACGAAGTTTGTTTCACCCGAGGTATAACTTGAAAGGTGCTGCGGCAGGCCAGGGAGAGTTTCTTCGACGAAAAGGGTCATCTCCGCCTCTTCCCCTCTCCACAATTAGCGCTCTTCAGTGACGTAGCAAATCTTGGGCAGAATCTCCAGGATATTAACCAACCTGCTTACGACTATGGGTCTCCTACTGTCCTTGACCCCCGGGTTTAGACGTTCCCAGCCCTTCATAGCTCTCCGCACCCTAGGATCTTTTGTTGGGTCTGTGGCCCCCCCTAGCCCGGCATACAAAGCTATTGCCGCTAATTGTCTCCTCATCATTGCTACTGACTTCCCGTTGGCTCTTTGGTGTACTATGAACCCCAACACACTCGAAGGAGAGAATACTTCCGCTAACCCCTCTCCATTTAAGTACCCTTGATATAACTGCCAAGACCTCTCATACATACATTTGGTCTTGGGGGCCAGGGACGCAGTTATCAATTCAGTGGCAGTGGGGCACCAAGCTTCCATAGCCCCGCTGGGAAGTTCGTCATCTCTCTGTCTGCTTGCGGCCGTTGGGTGCGGAACTCTGCCAACTTAAAACGGGACAAGGCGTCAGCGGCTATGTTGTCAACACCCGGTACATGTCTAGCAGTGAATAAAACATTGTGCCGTAAACATTGCAACACTAGTTCTTTTAAAAGTCGCAGCACCCAGGTGCATTTCGCTCTCTGATTATTGATCGCCATCACCACCGACATGCTGTCAGACCAGAACACGATGCGCCTATTAGCCAGAATATCTCCCCACACATGCAAGGCTACAATGATTGGAAACAGTTCTAGGAAGGTGATATTCCGTGTCAGACCGTGCCTTACCCACTCCTCTGGCCAGTGCTGCATGCACCATTTGGGACCTAACACTGCGCCGAAACCCACACTGCCTGCCGCATCTGTGAACAATTCTAGCTCAACATTGGAACTATTCGGCAATTGCCATATTACTGACCCATTGAAGTTTTGCAAGAAATCTTTCCAAATGGCCAAGTCGCTCTTTACCTCCGCTGACAACCTAGTGTGATGGTGTTTGGCGCGAAGCCCAGACATCGCCCTTGCGATACTCCTAGAGAAGGCCCTGCCCATCGGTATGACCCTCAAGGCGAAGTTCAGCTGCCCCACTAAGACTTGCAATTGGTGTAGTGTCACTTTCCGGGCCCCCAAGCAGGCGTCGATGGCTGCCTTGAATGCAGTCACCTTAGACTGTGGAAGCCTACACACCCCTTCTCTAGTATCGATTTCAATGCCCAGGAATGTCAAACACGTAGTAGGCCCTTCTGTCTTCTCTGCGCAAAGCGGCACGCCCAGTGCTTTGGTCAAGTGCTGGAAAGCCAGCAAGGCCTGTCTGCAAGACTGACACCCTTGAGGGCCCATAAACAAGAAGTCGTCTAAGTAATGTATCACTCCATAAGAAGTAACTGATGTCAGGAAATGCTGAACTGCCCATTCTAAGAACCTGGCGAAAGTCTCGAATACAGCACAAGCGATAGAGCACCCCATGGGCATGCAGAGATCAATGAAAAATTCGCCCTTGAACGTGAAACCTGCACTTGCTATTAGGACTTTGGAACAGGAAACTCAAATGTTTGGAACAATCTCTGGGTATGCCCTTAACAGAACAAAGACGCAGATCGTTGTCAACAAAAAGATAACCTGGATAGATGACAGAATTACAAAGAAAGCAAAATATCTTGGAGTTGATATTGTTGCTGACTTGGATTCTCTGGTAAATGAAAATCTGACCCCTTTAGCCACTAATATGAGACAAGCACTCCGGAAAATTGATAACTTACATTTAACCATACTGGGAAGATGTAATGTTTTGAAAATGACATATTTTCCTAAGTTGTTATATTTTTTTCGTGCAATCCCGCTTATATTTAACAGACATATATTGGCAGTTTTTGAACAAATTTTTTCTCAATTTATTTGGTCTTATTCGAATCCAAGAAGGGCTTTTAATCTACTCTCTCTACCTTATGAGAGAGGAGGCTTGGCTCTCCCTAACTTAAAATTATATTATTGGGCTGCCTCTTTACAGCATTGTTGTGAATTAATACATGAAGAGTTGTCCTTTTCTCCCTCAGGCTTACCCTCTCCTTATTTCTTGTTGTTGGGGGAAAAAGCAAAGGGATGTCTTTGGCGTCAGTTAGAGTATAGTTATTACAATCGAGTGAAATTCAAGACGATGATCTGCGCCTATCAGGTTTTTCGTAATGTTCGTAAAATATATGGAATTAACAGGCTAAGTTACTATACTCCGCTTAGAAATAATGATAATCTACCATTAATTTTCAAAAGCACATATTTACGTCACTGGTACCATGCCGGGATACGAAGGTTGGGAGATTTATGCAGGGCAGGTCGCTTTTTGTCATTTGAGGAATTACAAATTGAATTTAATCTAAACAAAGAACAGATCTTTCAATATCATGCGATTATGAATTATCTTGTAAAGAATCTGGAAGGGTCTGCTGGCCTTGTATCATTAGCCTTTATAGATAAGTTACTAGGCTCTAAAGCACCTAAGATTGGAGATACATACGATACTTTGAATGAGCTAAGACCAGACGACTTAAACAAAGTAAACATTAAATGGCAGCTTAAATTGAATATTTCTTCTAATATTCTCTGTCCTGCATTAAGTCTAGCACGCACATACCTGTTATCTCCTAAATTGCAAGCTCAATTTTATAAAACTGGTTTTTTTATGTATATCACTCCGAATAAGATCTCTAAATGGACAACCGGGCCTGGAACTACCTGCCCTCGTTGTTCGGAATATTGTGCTGACTCTGTACATATGTTTGCTACATGTCCAAATCTTGTTCCACTTCTGAAAGAAACCCAACTGTTTTTGAACAAAGTTCTTCTTTCAGATATTCAACTTACACCTATCACTATTATGTTGGGGTTATATGAGACACTCAGTGTTAAAGCAGGCGGAGCTTTGATATTTGTAGCTATGACTATTCTGCGGATATGCATTGCCACGCAGTGGAAAGACCTGAATCCCCCTTCTTTCAGTCAATGGCAAGCTAGATTTCTTGCTACGTACAGATTGGAGAAAGCCGTTTATGCTAAAAAGGGAAGAAGAGCAAGAGAAAGGGGGTTAGTGGTTTGGGACCCCTTGACCAGATGGTTTGAGTCTTTGAATAATTCTCAAGAATAATGTATATGCTGAGTACTGTTTGTTTATATTTGTGATTTATTTACCTCTTCCTATCCTTTGTTTTTCCACTGTATTCATTGTTTCTTGCTTTTCCATGGATTTAAGACCGTTTTTTAATTTACTGTTTTTTTTATCATCCTTTGTTATTTATCGGACCCGGGGGGGGGGGGGAGGGTGGGCTGAATTGACGTTGTTAAAAAGGACTCAATTTTGTTTGGAAAAATTTATTTTAATAAACAAAAAAAAAAAAAAAAAAAAAAAAAAAAAAATGAACGTGAAACCCAAGAACTTTGTATCTTCAGGATGAACTGGTAATAGTCGAAGAGCTGACTCGATATCTGACTTGTCCATTAAGGCTCCACCACCCAGCGCCTGCAGTTTTTGTATAGCGGTATCGAATGTTGTATAGCGCACCGTACATAGATCTGGGTCAAGCTTGTCATTAACAGATAGACCCGAGGGGCTGGACAAATTGTGAATCAATCGAAATTTACCTGTCTCTTTTTTGGGCACTAGACCTAAGGGTGAGCATACAAGATCCGGCTTCGGCAACTGTTTGAAGGGTCCCGCCACCCTCCCCAAGGCTACTTCTTTCCTGATTTTCTGCTCCGCCGCCTCCATGTTCTGCAGCACTGAATTTTGGTTGCGAGGCGGAACACTGGCGGGGGTGGCCGATGAAGGGATGCGGAAACCAGACATAAAACCATCATGCAAAAACTGTGCCTCTTTCGTTTTACCATATTTGCTAAGGAGGTGTGTCAGTACATGAGTCCTAATGGGAGTTGGCAGGTTTCTCGGATGGTTGAGGGGGTCGTCCTTTGGTCGCATTGTGGGGCGGTTGCTCTCTTGGTTTTCCTGATTTTTTGAAACATCTGGTTTCTGGGTGGGAGGGACCCCCGCAAAAGGAGCAACAGTGCTTGTATCTGCAAGTAGCGCCCCTGGTACACTCGTTCTTGTTGTACTGCCAGCAGGCCTGTTTCTTATCCCCTGCCCCTCTGTCACTCCGAAAGGACTGATTCTGGCTCGGGTAACTAATCTTATTCGTGGGGACCGTAGAATAAATCACCGCATGCCACACATTAATTTCACGTTGGTCCCAAGCTATCTCAGGGTGCACTGCCTTCATTTGGCGGAACTTAGTGTCATACTGTAACCACCCCGTCCCCGGGAATTCGGAAGCCGCCCAATGAATCAGGGAAATGTAACTAAACAACTGGGGTGCCACCGCGGGGTACCTTTCTGCCATGATGGCCGCATAAATGGCAAAACCTGTGATCCAATTCTTTATCGACCATTCCACCCATACCCTCTTTTGCTTGTAATCCCCCTCCTTTCCTACCCTGGTTTTACCTGGGACAACCCCGGCATTAATGAGGTCGAATACGTCTACGTACTCTCCCTTTAGTATCTTCTCTTTGGTGTCCAGGGGCACGTGCCATGTGATGCCCGCAGAGGGCGATAGAGCCATGGAGGCTGAACCGTAGATCAAGGGACTGTACGCGAGTGTAGGCTGCCCCATCACACCCGGCACCACCGCGCCTTGCACTGTGTTGCCTGTTGCCCCTGCGACTGTAGGGCCACTGCTGGCCGTTTGCCCTTGCGGCGCTGGCGTCACCCCGCCTGGGAATTGCCCGGTAACCACCGACCCCGAGAAACCTGGGTAAGCCGGTGGGAGGGCCATCGCGCTCGCAGGGCAATTGTTAAGGGCCTGGCCGTGCGATGTTGTTGCCATTATACCTGGGGATTGCGCTAAACCCCCCGACTGAACCCACACTTGTGCGATGCCGCTGCCAGGATGAGCGACCACTGGTGGCGGAACTATCTGAGCCCCGGGCGCTCCCGCATTTAAGCAGGGTATCACGCCCGCTGGCGACGCATTAATCTGCGAGTTGGGTCCTCCGCTTGTATCTGTGGGAGCGACAATAGCATCTTGCGCAAAGTTCGTAACCAAGTCTATTGACACTAGAGCTCCCTTCTCACCTGACGATGCAGCCTGAGAAACCCCAACTCTGGGACGCTTTCCTCCTGATGTTTCTTTAAATCTTTCTGGTGTGCGCCGGGCTCGCTTGCCCCGCCCTGAATCCTCCTGGGCGGCCGTCCCTGCCCCTTCCTTTAATTTCTTCAGCGCCCACTCGACTCCTTTTTCTTTCGTGACCTCCAGCAGCTCCGTCAGCGCCAGATACTCGTCCTTTTTGGCCTGGGCCCCTTTGCCCTTCGTTGACCGTTTTGGCGGCATTCTGCACTTAATGAGAAATAGAAAAGTTAGTTACACCCCATAATAATGTCCAGTGTGTCCTGCAACCGTCCGGTATAATGTTGAAACACTCGTGTTTTAATAACTGCCGCGCGTGCGCTTCCTTGGGCCTCGCATTTTGCGTACCCCAAAGACTGCTAAGGCTCTCACTCATGTGATACCCTCAAGACATTTGACCCCAGCAGTGCTGCATCTAGCGTTCCCCTTTAGACCTCCCCTTTTTATCTCTTACCGGTTAAAGTGGCCACTGGAGTCAAGAAATGAATTATTTTGTGTCAAATAGCACCTCTACCCCCCCCCCCCCCAATATAACACAGCTTAATAATTTTTTTTTTTTTTTTTTTAACATTGCATTTACTTAAAGTACATATTGTGTGTATTTACACATCTGTAGCACGACGGATATTCAGTATCATTTAGATTGTGGTGGCACTCAGACAGATCAAGCACATAACTCCTGCAAGTTTTTTAGTTGCATATTTATATAGCGCGAACTCGACCCGACGGTATTGGAGCGCTTTACATAGCACCGTATTTTCATTACACAATCAGGCACGGGAAGATTAGGTTATTTGCCCAGAATCACAGGGTGTGGACGCGACCTCGAGGCTCGAACCCTCGTTTCCTGCACCAGGGGCGGCAGCGCCGCCGACGGACCACATCCTCTCCCCTGGCAAAAGAAAGTGAAAGAGAGCATACGGTAACAAAGACTAAGGTCACCAGCAACGTACACAGTGGCACGAACGAAGGCATCAAAGGGCACAAATTAGGAAACAATAGCAAAAACGGCGGTCATAACCGAGAGAAACGGTAAAAACAAGGGCACGAAAGATAGGCAATGGCTATGACGCTCCGCTTCTAATTGAAAACGCTCCGCCCAAATAACGCGCTCGGCTCTACCGCCGCATACCCGGGGCACTCCTAAGTGCTAAAAATTCATTTAATTCGCATTTACGCACCGCTAGCGGCGCACACTGTGAGGCCTTCTCACCTGCCCCAGCAGCCGGTCGGAGCCTCGACGATGAAGCGTCGCTCGTGGGCCCCGTAGTCACCGCCGCAACTTGACTGCGACCTCCGACCCTGGCAAGCGAAAAGACAAAAGAGGGGGCGTCTCCAAGTTTGTAGGCTTTTCAAGCCTCGCGCCACGAGACCGCTTCCGGGTCACCTGCCTTAATCCCCCTTAAGCCCTTCCGCTTTCGGCTCATTAGCCCCGGCCCCCTTCCGGGTTATGTGACCCGGAAGGGATGTTCTCCTCCGCCGGCGCTTTTGCTGCCTCTAACGGCGCCATGCCCCTTAGGGGGGTGGCGCCCTTCATTTTTCTACCTCCTTCAGCAATACCCCCTAGACGGAGGATGTTTTTCGGATACGTAGTCGATTAAGTGTGGAGGTGATAACCTGCGAACTTTGCAGGGAGTTGGCCTTTCTTTTGCCCAACACTATATTTTACACATTGCTGTGTTTATATGTCCGGAAATGCGCCGCCTCCATATGTTTTCATAACAGGGCAGACCAAACCTGAATCAGTACAAAAGCCTTGTGCTGTTTTTGTTTGCTGATCATTATTTCCAGATGCTTACACTGCCTGTGTGTTTGTTGGAGGGTACCGGCCTCTCATGCCTCCCCTCCCTCCCTGCCTCCCCTCCCTGTTGCTGTTTTCGGATTGCGACACTTCCCATTATTATTTGCAGAAGAGAAGCCTTTTCTTTTCAGCCGAGTGTTAGTCAGAAAGTGTTGCTGTGGTGATTATATTTACACCACATCAGTCAGGGCCGGACTGGCCGTAGTGGGCACCGGGTAATCCCCCCGTGCGCCGCACGGGTGTGGGCTGGTTTTGGGCACTTCGGGCCGTTTTTGTTACAGGGCCGTCGGCCCTGTAACAAAATCGGACGAAAACCATCCCTGGCAAAGAGCTCGGCGGCACCCCCAAGCCCCGGAGGGGAGGGGGTGTGGGGTGTGTGGGGGGGGGGACAGCCGAGCACTTTGCCAGGGCTGGTTTTGGTTCCCAGTCCGGCCCCGGCAACAGTCTTTTTTTCACTGCATGGGAAATGCTTGGCGGGAAAGTACTTTATTAGGGAAAACAGTTACACTTTTTAAGAATGCAGCCTAGTCATCGCATTCGGTGTGCTCCCATGACTTTCACGTGGGAGGGCAGTAGGTTAGGGGATAAGAGAGAGAAAACGAGAACGAGACCTATTGGCTATGCAAAGCGGCCGTGCGGCCACGAAAGTGATCGCGATCAAACATCAAAGCGGCCGCGAAAGTGAAAGTAATCGCGGTCAAGCGCAGCGCGCGCGCCCGCGAACATGTACTGTAGCTCTAGGCTGGCCTGGTAGCACTTTTTGGAGCCCTCTCAATAAGACTCGCTAGACCAGCGCATGCGCTGGGTCAGACGAGCCCTAAAAATGTCTCCCACGAGCAGGGCCGGACTGGCCTTAGCGGGCACCGGGCAATCCCCCGTGCGCCGCACAGGTGGGGGACGGTTTTGGGCCCCTGGGGGCCATTTTTGTTGCAGGGCTGTTTTTGCAGCAGAGCTGCAAAATCGGCCCAGTAACAAAATCAGTCGAAAACCGGCCCTGGCAAAGAGCTCGGCGGCACCCCCAAGCCCCGGGGGGCCGGCCGAGCTCTTTGCCAGGGCCGGTTTTGGGTCCCAGTTCGGCTCTGCCCACGAATGATGCTCTGTAGAGACATGATTCACGCAATGGGAGTAAATAAATGTGCACATGTTTAAAAAATGTGTGTTTCTTTCTGAAACGGACAGGAAAGGCCCACTGACCCCTTTATTGCTCTTCCTTCCTCCACGCCGCACAGATCTTTCTTCCGTTCCGAGTTGTCGTCTTTGCGGATGTGACAACAGTTTATTTCTAGTTCACTTTCCCTCCACCCCATCCACTGCAGTCGGTAAATAGAGCAGACATCAGGTTGGAGCTGTGTCCACTCTGCTGTCGAAACAGAATAGAAGCATGTAAAAAAGATTAGAACTCGTGCAAAGCTCCTTTATGTTCATGGCATAGGCACGCACCCAGTGATTTCACTGATATGTGTCACTGATGCACTAGCAGGCTAATTGTAGGTTTGTGCTCAGGGTTTTACACTTGTTTTTGCCACTAACACTAGGCTGAAGGCTGGTCTGTGCTAAAGCAGTGCCGGGCATTCTCTGTCCACTCACAGAGAGGAATTCTGCACAGATTTTTGGACACTCTGCGGATTTACGTGAAGTGGAACTCCGCGAGCTCCGCCCTGGCTTAGACAAGACTAGGGAGGACTGGGTTGGGTTTTGGGAGGGGTGAATTCAGGAGGGGGTTGGACAACTGCAGTGGTAGGGTCAGATAGAGTGGGGTGGGACAACCGCAGTGGGAGGGTCAGATGGAGGAGGGGTGGGACAACTGCAGTGGGAGGGTCAGATAGAGGGGGTTGAGACAACTGCAGTTGGAGGGCTAGATGGAGGGGGGATGGGCTGGGCTTGATGAGTTTGGGGATCCTGTAATGGGTAAGGGTCTGCAAGGGAATAGGGAGGTCAGGTGATTTCTTGGGGTGATATTTCTTTGATGTGGAAATACTGGGCTGGGATGTGGAAGTCTGGGTTTTTGGATGGGGTTGGGACTTTTGGGACCAGTGGGATTTTTTGGGGGGTGAAGCTTTGGGGGATAGTTGTTTTTTTGGTGGGCGGGAAGTGGGGGCTAAAGTGAATAGCAGGGGCGGCAGGATCATTGGCTTCTTTCTGGGAGGGGGTTTGTCAGGTTGGGTAGGAAAGAGGTCATGGGCAATGAGGTGGAGTTTCTGGGTAGAGTGGGCACGAGGAGAGGCAAGGGTAGGGGTTGTGGAGGCAGAGGTTGTGAGGTCTGCAGCATGTCTGTGGATGTTGGTGTGGTGTCTGGTGGTATGTCTGTGATGGTGAGTGTGACGTCTGTCTTGTGAGTGTGCATGCATGGATGTTTGCCCTTATGTATGTGTGTTTGTGTGCTGCATGTGGATATAGAGGTGGCTGCATGCCTATGTTTGCGTGTACTTGGGTCAGGGAGGGTAGTCGGGACTGGATGGGGAGGAGGCAGGAGGGGGGTGGGACAGCTGAAACTGAGAACATCTTGCCATCAGTGTGGAGGCTAGAAGCTGATTGGAGTGAATTTTTACATTGTTCAGCATTCCGTCCATCAATTGTTTCTTTTACATATGTCGCCCTAGGTGGGAAGGGTATGCCCAGACATGGTTCCCGTGCTCACTACACCACTGGATTCAAGCTAGCCTGGCTGAAGAAGGGAAATGCCCTGAAACCAGTCCCAGGATGCTTGTTTCCGGTCCAGGGAGGACCTGGCTTGGCAGTTCGGGCTGGACTGTTCCCACAAGGAACAGGGTCAAGACTGATTTGCATATGGCTAGTTCCAAACAGGGGTGGTGTGGTGAGCAAAAGAATGAAGGATTAAACCCAGATCCTTGTGACTGGGGGTGAATGTTTACATTGTCCAGCATTCCGTCCATCAATTGTTTCTTTTGCATATGGATCTCTGTAGGGCAGACAAGTCCAAGTGAAAGCCCTCCAGGAATGATACCATTTGTGTTAGGTGATTGGTATGCATCTGGAGGACATTCAGCACTGTTGTGAGCCCCACAGAGATCTGTCTCAGGATGTCAATGGCCTCCACACTCAGGGCAGCAGGGGAGACAGACACAGGGGGGAGGTGCCTGGCACAAAGGAGCCACCTCTTCTTCTAGGGGAGTGACCGCAGACAGTGGGCTGGAGAGCAGCTGGGAGGGTGGAGATTATAGGTGTGGTGGTGGAATCTGATGTAGAGGATCCAGTCCCTGGGTCCTCCACCACCACATGGGAATCTTCACTGGAGCGTGAGTTCGTCGTCGAGCAGACAGATGTTACATCAGACGTGACCTTAGTGACTCTCCCCTCACCCTCCATGCCACTGGTTCCCTCTTGCTCATGCTCAGCACCGGAACCACTCTCGCTAGCTGCCACCCCAATTACCGTGGCGCTGTATCCTCCACTAGCTGGTTCGGATGCTGTGAACAAGAAGTAAAATGAATCACATGAGTTGTCCATATATACTTGACACATGGGTTCCTGCAAAACTCTTCCAAGATTACATGACTACATCAATTGAACTTGTGGGTGAAATATTTGATCGTGTTCCATAAATTCCACATGTTAGTTCACAAGTAAGCCTATGCGCCCTCACACATGCCGATGTCAGCAACATTGTGTGTGGCAAACTCAAATTACACATCCACAATGTCAACCCCATCACCATGTAGCAGCTGATGTGTTGTCTTTTGGTACTGATGGCCTTGTGTCATAATATACCTGTCTTATCTAATGCAAGGGAGTTTAGACCTCACAATGGGAATATGAGTCACACATTTTATTTGAGACATGGTTTTCATTCTGCAATCCCTATTCATCGACTTGGGAACCATTAGGTCTAGTGTTACAGGTCACATACCTTTCTTGTCATACATCACGCTGGTGTAGTCATTGCATAGGGCATATCACACAGATCATATTGATTGTGCTCATCTGTCCAATAGTGTAAGTAGTTGTTTGTCAGGTCACACATCTAACTCTTATCATGGAGACACCAAGGTAGTAGGCATAGCTAGGGTGAAAGGTGTGTGGCCCACAGTCTTGTGTCATTTATGCACAGTGTTAGAAATATGAATCAGATTGTGGTCAACATTGTAAACATTTTACCAGTTTCCTATGTAAACACAGGTCAGCACACTGCCAAGTCCAATGACTGCATCTTCCCCATGCTTCAGGTGGGTCACTTTGCAACTGGGCTGTCTGGATGCATCATCTGTACAGGCTATTAGTCCTACTTGTAAAGTGTATTCAACACTTCATATAATTTTCTCGCAGAAGTGCACATTTCTGAAGGCCAAGTCCGAATGTCCCTCACTTCTTTTTGGCCTAGTGCACACTTTGTACAGCTGAAATGCTATTGCTTTTCATCTCATTTTGGTAAATGACTTACAACTGATGCTTGTGTGATATCTCTGAATCTAACAGTAAGCATGGTTTAAAAAGCATCAAGTATGATCAGTTAAGAGCATTAACACACACGAAAACTACTGTGAATGTGTATCTGATTTCATCCCTTACAATTAAAACACTGTTTTCACCACAGACCTACTTTGTTAGCCAGTGAACGGCATGTGTTGTTACTATTACAGAGCCTGAAACATGGACTGACTCTTTGGAATGGAGAGGATGGAATTAGACACCCAATTGTGTGATTGACCAGTGTGACAGGTGACTTGAGTTACCAAAGCAGTAATGTTCCCATGGGATACAATTGAGCACACTGGGCCCCAGTGCTAGGGCCTTACTTTGGTGCACTGACCTATCAGTACTCACCAAGCCCTCACAATAGACTGTACCTGCTACCTGGATGTATAGCATGTGATTTTACATTTGAGTGCTCCAACATCAACATTCTTCACAAAGTTGGTGTGACCACATAGAACAGTCCAGACATTTGGCAATGTGCTGACACAAGTTGAGCACTTTCAATAATTCTGAAGGTTATCCTCATACACATGTTGTTCTCATGCATTCATATTACATAAGCAGGGAACTACTGTCAACACCCAGACCATTTTATACTCACATGTCCCAGATGAAAGGGCCATAACTATGCGTCTATTTATCCTGGTGCATGTGCATCTTTTAACACTGAACAGTGGTTTGGTGTGTCTTACAACCTGAAAAAGGGCCCACAGGCTAAGCTACTTGCACATGCATGGGTCAAAATGTTGGGCAACAAGGTACATACTCACCCCTTCCTTGCTGCTGTCTGGCTCTCAACATCCCATCCAGATCAGGGAAGACCACTGCAAGGATGTGTAGCATTAGCATTAGGGGGGGTCAGGGTGCGGCGCGTGCCCCTCTTGCCTGGAGGTGACCGGCCCAGCTGGACTCTTGTGATCTTCTTGGTCCACACCTTCTGGGCGATGGTCCTCCACAGCTTGGCCTTCTGATGGGAGTTGACCTGTAAGGATGACATGGTGATAGGCCCTTAGTTCACAAGCAACATGTACAGAGGCAAATACTGGTACTCATAGGTCATGATCAGCTTGCCCACACTGTCTAAAGGTGAGCAAAGTGACATTTTGTGTACTTCACCAGTGTTCAATGATGGCTCTCTCCCATGAGAGCAGTAATATGATGTTTATACTCGGACTTACACTTCTACAGCCGTGAACGTGCCCAGAACAGTTATATACACACTTTGAAACTTTAAATACTAACAGTTTGCATGCTTGTCTTGCTCCAGCGGAAAGGGCAAATTTACAAATTCTCCCTATGTCACAGACTCATCACCATATTAACTTATCCATACACTCATTGGTGAGGCCTATAACACCAACGCGCACTCGTCTCACATGAATCTGTACACGGGAGAAAAAGCGCTGGACATGTGGGTACCTTATTACCTATCAGGATAACATTTCTTTACATTATATACATTATATACATCAGCACCTATGGAATCCTGACCTTAACATCAAGGCACTCCACCACTTGGTCGACGGACCAATTAGTTGGACTGGTTGATGGTGATTTAGAACCAGCTAAAACACAATTAAAGCCTAGGAAACATTTGATTAATTTTCAGTACTCAATTAAAGGAATCACAAACTCATTTCTTATTAATCCAAATTTGTTTATCTAATATTAATTAGCTCTGCATTAGCATTTAGGCGCTACAGAATATAACTTAAGTCAGTTTATTTCCAGAAGAAATCAAATCTTTAGAATATAAGCATAGATTTTGAATTGCATTATATTTACCAAATATCAAACGTTGGTGACCCTCCGATCACACAGATGTAATGTTCAAAGTCTCTGCTACAATCTCCCGAAACTGTTCAACCCACAGCAATGATCAAATCATCAGATGGAATAACTTCTCGAAAAATTAAAGAAACCCAAGATAAACCATGGAAATCTTCATCCGCTCAACGTAGACCCAACACCACGGAAGATCAGTCCAGTGAACCACCCCTCCTAGGGCAGACGAGGGTCTTTATACCCTTTTCCCGCTTACTTCAGATCAATATGCAACAATTTTAGGGGTAGAAACTGTTCGGATTAGTCAGTCCAATTCAATTTGCAATTTCTTAAATTTTTCACATGCCCCACAGTTTTCTATGAGACTAGGCATAGCTAAACCAAAAATGTATCCTGTATCCTTCGGTTCACAGCCGAAAGTTCTGAAGTATTAACACATCATTGTCCCCTTGGTAGTTCACACCGTTCATCACTTGGCAACCCTCCATGCGCCTATCCTTGACAAGGGACATGCTGCTACCGGAGCTGAGGTCACTTGGAGATCTCCAGAGCCATCCGATTCTGCGCAGTAGTCATCGCGCTCACATGACGGCGGCACCACAGGAGCTCCATCTTAAATACTGCGGCCTAGCAGGCCCAATGCTAACTTAAGCAAAAACAAACATAACAGTAATTAGAATATAGAAATGAGGATTCTAATGTTCAATCCCACACTAATCCCAATGTATATTAGTATTTTCCTAGCTTATAGCACCATTTAAAGTAATAATACTCACCATTCTGCATTTCTGAAAGCACAAACCATCACAAAACCAACATGAATCATGCAATTCTCTATTTCACCACAATCTAAAGTTAGTTTGCGTACCACAGTTAATAAATTTAGTTGTTCTGCCATGCACTTAGCATTTTAGTCCCACGAGTATCTTGTGTTTATCAAGGCATAAGGGTTGGTTAGTTGTCTCACTTCAAACTAATTAGTACAAGTTAATGCTTTAGAATGATTAAGTAAATAGAGGAAGTATACAAAATTTTGTTTTACCTGCTCCATCAATCCCCCGTTGGTGATTTTTAACATCACCACTAATCACAAAAAAAATTCAAATTTTTCTATGGAAATGGTTACTCAGTTCCCTTGCATTTGTTAGGTTACATCATAGTGTTTCCCATATCACTCTCTCCTGTTTTTTTGTACATGTTTTCTTTCAATTCTTCTAATTCTATATCTTCTACCTCTCTTTCTCTTATTTCCTTCTCTTTTCTTTTCTTAATTTCTCTTTTTATCTTACTTTGTAATTTTCTTCTTTTTACACACTAGGGGTGGGCGGAATTTGCGAAAGCGACTTTCGCAAATTATCGCGGAAATGTTAAAAATCTCCGCAAACAAGCGGAAATATCGCCAAGATGCGGAAGTTTTTTTCCGGCATGTTCGCGAGATTTTCTGCATGGTTGCGGGTCGCCAACTTACCCATGTGGTTGCTTGCGGGCGCGGCCATCTTGTTTTCAGGTG
Organism: Triturus cristatus; assembly: GCF_964204655.1. Classification (NCBI taxonomy): domain Eukaryota; kingdom Metazoa; phylum Chordata; class Amphibia; order Caudata; family Salamandridae; genus Triturus; species Triturus cristatus. The sequence continues at coordinate 1,560,686,036 of NC_140589.1, forward strand.
TCTCGCGGTGCATGATCGCGAGAAAAAAGACGTGATCGCGCGACGCATGACGTCACTGCGGACGCGAACTGTCGCGAAACAGCGCAAATGGCTAAAACAATACAACATCTCATGGAGAACGCGACCGGATCGGGAAAACTTGTTGGCGAATGCGGGGATTCAGGTAAGGCGATCGCGCGCGAGCGAGAATGTATTATTTTACAGCGCGAGCAAGAACCAAACTATCGCAAAGCTGCGGAATGCGGAAATTTTGACATTTCCGCGCTCTCCGCGGAACGCGGAAATGCCAAATTATCGCAAATTCCGCGAACGGAACGGAAATTTTGCCCAGGCCTAATACACACACATCCTAGTCTCAACAATAACACTAATATAATCACAAAGGTCACAGGTATCAGTATTTTACCCACAAACAAACTCCCTAAATTTGGTAATAAACTCTTAATAGTAGCAAAACGTTTACCAAGTTTCTCCCAAACACTTTTAATCTCCAGTGGAACAATTTCTTCATGCAAATCAGTTATATTCTTAATGTATTTCTTTAAGTTTTGACTTTTGTCAGGAATGTAAGTACAACAATGTTGCACTTTCAGCATTCCACAGACTCCTCCCTCTTTGGCCAATATAATGTCAAGGGCAAGTCGATTTTGCATAATCATAGCTCTCATAGCAACCATTTCGGTATTTACCATTAGGAACCCTCCAGCTGTGCTGGTTGATAAACGATCCACAACTGAAGACAATTTTCTCATTTTATGGGCATTCAGAGATATTCCAACTGCTGGTATCAGTGCCCCAAAAATATTCCCTATAATTTTTAACCAACTCTCCCTCTTTCTACGTGTTAGTTGCCTACTTATTTAGTGCAAACGGTCCTCTCCCCTTTCCACATGAAATGTTTTTGGGAAGACCAGGCCTAGGTAGCAGGTTCCATACCAGTGGTCCGGTAACCTATATTAAGCTCTGTTCCCACAGATGTAATATATTCCAGGGAATACTGGATCATTTCCTCCTTTAAACCCCATCCTCCCATGATTTTATATAAGTCATGGCATTCACTTGCACCTACAAAGTAATTATTATAGACAGTATTATCTCTACTGATGCACAACTTCCCTTTCTGTGGCCAATCTAAAGCCATTGCTTGATTTTTTTCTCCCTTTAAATGATTTTCCTTTCCAACATCCCAAAATGTGGTTTCCATCTTTTCCCCAGACACTTTCCTTTGCATCCTAACTCTCCTCTCCTCAACCATGTTCATAAGGTTTTCTCTTCTTTTCTCAAACTGCAAGTAAGATTATTCTTAAACACTTCTTCTAAAGATTCTACCAGGAATTACCTTGTTTAGTTCAGGAACTACAGGAGAAAACATTATCAACATCAGTATAATAGTATTCTAATTTCCCAGTTCTATAAAACAAACTAGCTAAAACACTACAAGTTATCCCATATGTCAAAGGAAGATGATGATAAGTGACACCTTCGGATACAGATGCAGGTACTTGCATGCAAATGTAGAAGTCTCTAACCTCCATGGTTTTTACATACTCGTACAGTAACTTTGAAAAAACATTATTAGAAAAATCACTTAGGGACTTATCTTTATGAAGTTCTGTTCTATCTACCAGTTTCATAACATGACTCTCATCAATCTTACCCTTGTTAGTCCTGTTCTCAGTGTGTTTTTCTATATCTTCAAATGTTATTCTAAATGAAATTATTATTGCCAATATGATCCAGACAAGCATAGGTAATCCTGTACAACAAAAACACATTTTACACCATTTTCGGAGAAACCCACATGTAGTTTTTCTACCTTCTCTTTTTGCCATTTCGGTAATGATCAGTGTCTTTTGACTTAGCCACTTTTCATCAACAATTTGCCTTCGTCTAAACCTAAGGCTCTGATTGCCTACTTGGTTCTTTTCTGGTCATGTGTCTCGTCCGGAGTTTTAATTCCTTGCGATTTTCTTTGTCATTTCAATCCATGCATGAATCGTCTTTGTCTTTAGTTTCACAATCTTTGTTGAGAACTTCCTGATCATCTGTTTCTTCTCTGATGTCAGACAAGATAACTCTCAGGATTTCCGAATGTTTGTCTTCTTCAACCACTCCCTGCACAGTCACTCCTAGACTTTCTTGGCTATCCGCTTCCTCTTGTATATCAGGAAGTGCCACATAAGTCCATTCCGGTGACTTGTACTTCTTATTTAGTTTCTTTATCCTCTTTGCTCCTTGCAACGGTTTCTGATCAGTGTCTTCTGATTTTTCTTGACTAGACACTTCATTCACCTGTTCACCATTAGAAGATTTTATTCGCGTTAATCGGTATCTCAATCTTTTGAGTTTGTTGGGCCAAATTTCTTTTTTGACGGCCTCTTTAATTTTGTTCCTTTTCCATCTCGCTCTGTTTACCAAGCTCTTTTCCTTAAAGTTCTTCCTCCTTTATCTTCTTCTTCACTCTCTTCAGAGTCTGTATCGGTCTGGCATTTTACTGTCTTTGGATTTTATTCTCAGGACTTCAGGTTCACTATCTACATCTATGCCTCCTCGTGTTTCTTCAAAGCAATCTTCCTGCTGACTAACTGTCCCTTCTTCTACCTGGGTGTGTGTTGTCCCTACACCTCCTCGGGGGTCTTCTGCAATGATCTTACCCTCACTCTCTGTATCTAATTCCTCACCTTCTATTTCTATGATTTCGAGCGGAATTTCTCTTATGCTTTTACTCGGGACTTCTTTACCAAAAATTTCTTGTTCAGTTTCTCCAGTATTCTCATTTATTCTTTTTTGTATTCCCACTTGTTCTGTCTCTGATTCAGAGCTGGTATCAGAAATTTCAAGTTGTCTCCTTAGCGGTATATTCTCCTGTCCCACAACTTGGCTTAAATCCGCATCTCCTGCTCTTGGGGTCTGTCTTGTTCTTGTTTCTTCTGATTCTGATTTAGAGCTGGTATCTGACACTTCCAGATGCTCTTCTTCAGATCGATTTTCAGGACCAGGTACTCGAAGAGTGTGACTGGCATGAATCCAGTTCTTTACCTTTGCACAATTCACAACAGTAGTTGTGGTCAGAATCACTTGACGTGGTTTCCCTCAGCGTGGAACCAGACAATATCTGTGCACATTGATGCGTACCCAATCTCCAGGACTCAAGTCATGAGCTGGTTTCTTTTCGAGAGTGGTCGCATCTGGTGCAACCTGATGAAACACAGAATGTACCATATCAGCCAATCGCTTGCAATAATCCAAGACAAAGTCATCAGATATAGGCAGCAGTTTGTTGACAGGAATGAAAACATGTCTCATTGCTGTACCCATGATAATTTCATGGGGGCTCAGACCAGTGCTCTTTTCAGGAATTAACCTAATAGTCATAAGCACAAGAGGCAAGACATCTGGCCATTTTAAACCTGTGGGCAAACACATTTTTCCCAATCAATCAATCAATCAAGGAATTTGTATCGCGCACTACTCACCCGGAAGGGTCTCAAGGCGCTTGGGGGGAGGGGGTCTGCTACTGCTCTAACAGCCAGGTCTTGAGCTGTTTCCTGAAGGCGAGGTGGTCCTGGGTCAGCCGCAGGCAGATGGGCAGGGAGTTCCATGTCTTAGCCGCCAGGTAGGAGAAGGATCTTCCTCCAGCGGTGGCTCTCTGGATGCGGGGAACGGCGGCGAGGGCGAGGTACGCGGTCGTAGCTGGCGGGTGGGCGTGTAGAAGGTCAGGCGGTCGTTGAGGTACCTTGGGCCCAGGTTGTGGAGGGATTTGTGTGCGTGGGTGAGGAGTCTGAACGTGATTCTCTTGTTGACAGGGAGCCAGTGCAGGTCTCTCAGGTGGCCCGCGATGTGGCTGCGTTGGGGAACGTCCAGGATGAGTCGGGCGGAGGCGTTCTGGATATGCTGGAGTCTTTTCTGAAGTTTGGCTGTGGTTCCGGCGTAGAGGGTGTTTCCGTAGTCTAGTCGGCTGGTGACGAGGGCCTGGGTGACCGTCTTCCTGGTTTCGATCGGGATCCATCGGAAGATCTTGCGGAGCATGTGGAGGGTGTGGAAGCATGATGAGGAGGCAGCGTTGACTTGTCTGGTCATCGATAGGGAGGAGTCCAGGATAAAGCCCAAGTTGCGTGCGTGGTCCGTTGGCTTGGGTGTGGTGCCTAGGGCCGGGGGCCACCAGGAGTCATCCCATGCGGAGGGTGATGGTCCAAGGATGAGGACTTCTGTCTTGTCTGTGTTCAGTTTCAGGTGGCTGATGGTCATCCATTCGGCGACGTCTTTCATTCCTTCGTGTAGGCTGGCTTTGGCGGTGTCGGGGTCTCTGGTGAGGGAGAGGATGAGCTGGGTGTCGTCGGCGTAGGAGATGATGTTGAGGTTGTGTTGGCGTGCGATGGCGGTGAGGGGTTTCATGTAGACGTTGAAGAGGGTGGGGCTGAGCGACGATCCTTGCAGGACGCCGCAGATGACTTTGGTGGCCTCGGAGCAGAACGGAGGGAGGCGTACTCTCTGTGTTCTGCCGGCGAGGTATGAGGTGATCCATTCCAGAGCCTTCCCTTGGATGCCGGTGTCGTTGAGGCGTTGGACTAGGGTGCGGTGGCAGACAGTGTCAAATGATGCGGAGATGTCCAGGAGGATGAGCGCCGCTGTTTCCCTGTTGTCGAGCAGGGCTCGGATGTCGTCGGTGGCTGCGATGAGGGCGGTCTCGGTGCTGTGGTTGGCTCTGAATCCGGACTGCGATGGGTCGAGGGATCCATTTGTCTCAAGGAAGGCGGACAGTTGTTTGTTGACGACCTTCTCGATGACTTTGGCAGGGAAAGGAAGGAGCGAGATGGGGCGGAAGTTCTTGAGGTCGGTCGGGTCCGCTGTTGGTTTCTTCAGCAGGGCGCTGAGCTCGGCATGCTTCCAGCTCACCGGGAAGGTGGCTGTGTCGAAGGAGGTGTTGATGATGTCTTGGAGGTGGGGTGCGATGGTGGAGTCTGCCTTGTTGAAGATATGGTGGGGACACGGGTCGGTCGGAGATCCGGAGTGGATGGTGTTCATCATGCGGGCCGTGTCTTCGGTGGTCACCTCGGTCCATGTCTGGAGGGTGGCGGTGGGGTGCGTGGGTTCGACCGATGGGAGCGGGGGTGGAGCACCGAAACTGTTGTGGATGTCGGCAATCTTGCGGTGGAAGTACGAGGTGAGGGAGTCGCAGAGGTCCTGTGAAGGAGTAATGTCGTTGTTGCCGGTGCTGGGGTTGGAGAACTCCTTGACGATGTTGAAGAGCTCCTTGCTGTCATGGGCGTTGTTGTCCAGTCGTTCCTTCAGAGATTTCTTCTTGGTGGTGCGGATGAGCTGGTGATGTCTGCGGGTGGTGTGTTTGAGGGCGGTCATGTTGTCCGTGGTTTTGTCGAGGAGCCAGGCCTTCTCGAGGATGCGGCAGGCCTTCTTGGAGTCCTTGAGTTCCTCGGTGAACCAGGGGGCCTTCTTGCTTCTGGGCCTGGTGAGTGGGTTCTTCAGTGGGGCGAGGTCGTCGGCACAGGCGGTCAGCCACTGTGTGAAGTTGCGGGCTGCTGCGTTGGGGTCCGTTGTCCTGACAGGTGGGCTCTGGCTGAGGGAGGTGGCGAGCTGGTCGGCGGTGATCCGGCTCCAGTTTCTGTGGGGAACCGGCTTCGGGTGGTGGTGGACCATGTTCTTTCTGAAACTGAAGTGGACGCAGCTGTGGTCAGTCCAGTGAAGTCCGGTGGAATGGCTGAAGGTGATGTGCTTGCTGGATGAGAAGACGGGATCGAGCGTGTGGCCGGCGTAGTGGGTGGGGGTGTTGACCAGTTGCTTGAGTCCGAGGTTGGCGAGGTTGTCCAGCAGGGCGGTGGTGTTGTGGTCCTTGTTGTTCTCCAGGTGGAAGTTGAGGTCCCCGAGGGGGATGTAGTCGGTGGATGGGAGGGCGTGTGGGCTGATGAAGTCCGTGATGTCTTCGCAGAATTGTGTGCGCGGTCCCGGGGGTCTGTAGATGAGGGTGCCTCTTAGGGTAGTCTTGGGGTTGGTGTGAATCTGGAAGTGCAGGTGTTCGGCGGTGTTGAGTGAGTCGATGGTGTCAGTCGAGATGCGAATGGTGCTTTTGTGTACGATGGCGATACCTCCTCCGGTCTGGTTGATGCGATCCCTCCTGATGATCTTGTAGCCGTCCGGGATGGCGATGGCGATGTCGGGAGCTGAGGAGGCGTTCATCCAGTTTTCCGTGAGGAAGGCGACGTCTGGAGATGCGGTGTCGAGGAGGTTCCAGAGTTCCACGGCGTGTCTGTGGACGGAGCGGGTGTTGATCAGGATGCACTTGAGGTGGTTGCTGTTGTCAGTCTTGGTGGGCGCGGTACACGTTCGGAGGCAGGAGAAGTTGCATGATCGGCAGATGAAGGGTCCATGAGTGCGTCGCGGGGATGCTCGGTAGCATCCGGGGGTTCGGCCGGTGTTGAGTGCGTTGAGTGTGGCGGCCTTGTAGGTCCTGCGGGGGGGGCGGACGCAGGGGCCAGGGGGTCTGGCGCAGGGCGCGGTCCAGGCGCGGACGGGCGCAGACGGGCTTACCTTTGGCGCACCTTCGGCGCTCAATCGGCGCTCCCGCTGCATGGTCGCTCAGGGGGCGTCATAAGTAAGGAGCCGGGAGGGAGGGTCAGCTGGGAGGCTGGAGCGGGGTGGCCAATGGGCTGCGAGGGGAGGCAGGTCAGTGGGGTCAGCGGCGGGAAAAAACGAGGGAAGCTACCCAGGGGCAGCGGCGGCGGAGAGAGAGAGCGGAAAGAAGGGGGGCAGCGGTTGGCAGGAGCAGGAGGCAGCACCTACCGGGAGGCGAAGGGCAGCGGCGGTGAAGCGGAATCGGCGTTAGCAGCAGAGGTCAGGCAGGCAGCAGGAAGCGGCCAGCAGCGGCAGAGCAGGGGTGAGGAGCGACCGGCTGTGGGGGCAAAGGGGCTCACCCACCAATCTGTTCTTTATGGTGCCATTTACCGGCTCAACCACTCCGGAAGCTTCTGGCCGGTAAGCACAATGCAGTTTTTGTTGTACATTCAATGCTTCACAAATCAATTTTATAATTTCGTTTTGGAAATGCGTTCCTCTATCTGATTCAATTGTTACTGGGAAACCAAACCTAGGAATGAACTCTCTCAGTAGGAGTTTTGCTACAGCAACTCCATCAATCCTTCTAGTCGGGTAAGCCTCCACCCAACGTGAAAACAGACAAACAATCACCAGTACATATCTTAGCCTATTACATGGGGGCATTTCAATGAAATCAAGCTGCATTCGAGTGAAATGACCTCCCTCCCGTCCTATGGTTCCCAAGCTCACCACTGTTTTTCTTCCTGGATTTTATTGCTGGCATATAAGACATCTCTGACAAAGACTCTCAGCTTTAAGCCGAAACGTTGCATTATACCAGGTCTGTTTGAAGAGTCTGATCATGGTATCCCTACCTATGTGAGCCTGCCCATGGTACATCCGTGCCATGGTAGAGATCATGCTATCAGGCATCACTGGTCTTCCATCGCAATAAACCCAAACTCTGTCTACCTCTTATGGTGCACATCCTGATTTTATCCACTGTTTCTTTTCCTCTTCACCTGCCTTTTCCTGCAACTGCCGCACCTCATCCCATGTATTCACAGTGTTAGTAAAAAGCAAGGGACATGACTCCATTTCCCTCTCCCGGTTACGATTTAAAGAGTTCTGATTACGCGCACAATATTGTGCTATGTCATTGGCAAATTAATTTCCTGCTGACACATAGTCAGTTCCTTTGGTATGCGCTGCACATTTTATAACTGCAATTTGTTTAGGCAGCTGTATCGCCTGAAGTAATTTTCCAACCATATCTGCATTTCTGATTGGAGTTCCACTCGACATCAAGAAACCTCTTTGGGACCAAATCTGCCAAAATCATGCACCACTCCAAACCCTTACTGACTGTCAGTAACCACAGTGACTCGCAGATTCTTTCCCAACTTGCATGCTCTAATCAGTCCAAACAACTCAGCAACTTGAGCAGATCGTACTCCTTTCAAACAGGATGCTTCCAACACAGCCGCTACAGTACATTCAGCATATGCAGCACTCAAAATCCCTTCTCCAGTTTGCGGACATGACCCATCCACAAACATCACGTAGTCACTGTCTTTTAGGGGCACATCTTTTATGTCCGGACGTGGTTTGGTGCAAAAATCAAGCACTTCCAAACAGTCGTGATCAACATCATCCTTCACCTCTGCATTCACGGCATCAGGTAGTAAGGTCGATGGGTTCACTTAGTGCATCTTACAAGATTCACATTTGTAGCACCCAAAATGACCTTTTCATATTTGGTCAGACGACTATGCGTCATAAATTGCGTTTTGCTCCTTGTCAAAAGGATTGCCACATCATGAGGCACAAACACTCTCACAGGATATCCCATCACGATTCCTTCACTCTGTTCCAAACTTCTGCACGTGGCTGCCACAGCTTTCAAACAACCAGGCAAAGCTACAGCTACGGGATCTAACACAGCCGAAAAATAGGCAATCGGTCATCTCAATCTTCCATGCCTTTGTACCAACACAGACAGTGCACATCCATCTCTCTCACTGCAATAGAGCTCAAATTCTTTTTCGTAATTAGGGATTCCAAGAGCTGGTGCTTCACACAAGCTGTCTCGAAATTGTCTAAAAGCCTTCATATATTCTTTATTCAGTTCGAGGGGATCTTTCACATCACGTTTTGTTAAGCATACCAATGATTTTGCAATCAGCGAAAAGTTTCTGATCCACTGGCGACAATATCCTACCATCCCAAGAAACATTCTGACTTCTCTTTGTGTCATTGGTGCTCTCATTCTTTTCTCAGACCCTTTTCAATCTTATGACCTAAGTATTGTACTACTTATTGACAAAACTGTCATTTTGATGGGGTTACTTTGAGTCCTCCATCAGCCAAATGATTTAACAGTGCAACTATGTCCACCACACATGCCTCTAGTGTCTTCGATGCCACCAATAGGTCATCGATATACTGCACGAGCACTGAACTTTTGGCCATTTTTAAATCTTCTAGGGATTTCTTTAGAATCTGATTAAATATTGAAGGACTTTCTGTATACCCTTGAGGGATATGGCACCATGCCAAAATACGCTTGCCGAACCGGAACGCAACAATTTGTTGGCTGTCAGGGTGCAATGGGATAGAAAAGAAAGCATGACACAAGTCAATGACCGTGTACCATTCTGCATCGTGGGGAATCTGATATAGGATTACCGAGGGGTTTGGTACAATAGGACAGCATGGAACAACGATTTTATTCACTTTTCTCAAATGCTGTACTATCCTAAAAGTCTCATTTGTTTTTTTCAAACCCATGATCGGAGAATTACACAGACTACTCATTATTTCTCTCAGAATTCCTTGTTCAATCATTTTGTCAATGACAGTCGTTACTCCGTCAATTATTTCTGGTGTCAGTTTATACTGAGGAATATTCGGGTAATTTACTCCTTCTTTTACAATTATTTTCACAGGATCTACTCTTTTCAGCAATCCAATATCCTCTCCTGTGAAATCCCATACTTCGGATTTTATGGTTTCCTTCAACTCTTGAGGCAATCCTTCCGGATCAAATATCACAAATGCCTTAGTGATTTCAGGTTCTAAGTTTGCCATGGTCATTCTATACAGTACGTCTTCGTCAGGAGTTTCAAAAGCAATGCCATCAGGGGTACAGAAAATAGTGCAATTCATCTTGCACAACAAATCTCTCCCCAACAGATTTACAGGGCTTGTGTCACCCACGACAAATCGATGCATGTCGGTGAATCTCCCTATTTTAACCTTAACAGGATCCGTAAGATACGTTTTTATCTGTTTGTTTGAGACTCCAACTACTTGGATTGATTCACCAGAGAGAGGAAGATTTAAATGTCAGCTGATCTAACAGTTGAATGAGTAGCCCCAGTATCTACTAGGAAAGTGATGTTCTCTCCATTCACCTTTCCATCCACAAAAGGTCCTGTCTGGTCTACCTCTAGAGTTGTGCCAAGTACGCACTCGTCTTCCTCTCCTAGGCACAGTCAATAACTCTCCTCTGATTCACTCTCATCACGTTGCAGCCAATACTGCGAAACAGAACTAGCATGCAGTAGCTTTGTTACCTGTTCCTCGGTGTAGAATCCTGTCTCATTACTGTATCTTTGAGGTTTAACGTGCTGTGGAAAAGGTGGCTTTGGCACATGACACTGTTGGGTAACAACCTGCTGCTGTCGCGGCAGTTGGCAACTCACCTCATTCTGCACCTGTGGATTCAATGATGCATTATCACCATTAGCCCTCGGTGGCAATTTACAATGCCCTAATTTTCCGCAGTTATGACATGGCCACTTATTTTTAGCTTCTTCTATGCTGACCTGTCCTTTTCCCTTTCCAATATTAGGCTTTTGTTTAACTTGGCCCATGCCATTAGCTTGTTCAATCAACTGGGCTTCTTGTCGTTCAGCTACCTTAACCTGTGCCCACATCGCTTTTTCTTTCAGTTTACGCTGTTTGGCTTCAATTTCATCACTAAAATATTTTGCATGTCGTGACACCTCATCTATCTTTTTATTCTGCCAATCCACTGTATGTTGTTTGATCATTTCACTAACCTCAGGTTTTAAACCATAAACAAATCTATACACAAAATGACTTTTCACTTAATTTTTCATCTCCACTATATTGCTTAAAGGCTAATAATAACCTCTCATAATATGCATGTACAGATTCCTAAGCCTCTTGATGAGTTCTGTCAATTTTGACCCAGTCAGTTTCCTTTGGAGGTACTTTGTTTTTCAAAAAGGTAATTACCTGATCATATTTTTTCGTTACCTCCGGATCAGCGGCTCCCATCTTAGGATCCCTAGGATACTCTTGCGTTGGCCAATCTATTGTAATTTAACATTCTGCCGATAAATATGCAGGTACAATTATATCAAAAGACCGTTCAGATCTATCCACAACACCTTTGAAAGTTTGACAAACCTTTCTACCTGTTGGTACCATTCAACTGGTTTTTCTTTTAACCTTGGGAAATCATTGGTAAACGACAAAATATCCTGTCTAGTCCAAGACACATGCATATACCCTCCTCCTGGGGTTTCCCTCATGGGACATTCGGTAACCAATGGCTCCTTTTCTCTCACCGGGAATGCTGAAAAAGCCTTATCTGTGGTTTCCTCTCTGTTTCGGAACCATCTACTTTTCCACCGGTCCACATCACCCCATTTCCTTAGCAAGGCAGTCAGTTCTTTAATTTGGGTCAACCTTCCTGTCGTATTCAAGTTTTCAATATCCTTTTCAGAAAAACCTGCTCTATATGGTTTTTGTAATGACCTTATTCTCTCAAAATCAATTCCCATTTCACTCGCTGTCTCTTCTAATTTTTCATGCAAAGTTCTCGCTCTCCAAGTTATACTTTTGCAGAGGAACATTAGCTCCTCATCCTGATATGCTTTTAATTTTTCAGTTGGAATGGTTCCTACGATTAATTCTTCTAACGTTATCTTTAATTTTGCTACATCTAATGGTTGTGGTTCTGTATCTTTCCTCTGTACATTTTTTAACCAATCACTTAATACCTCAGATGTGGGTCCTACAGGGGTTGTCTCAATTCTTATTTTATCCATTATTCTCTCTGGGGTTTCAGTTGCAGATTCTCTTGTCATAGGTGTATTACTTGCTGGACTTTGATCTACAGTAAATCTTTTACGAGTACTTAAACCTGGTGCTCCTGCCATATTTTTCCATTCATTCTCTTCAGAACCGCTTCTTTCTGTCTCTTTTTGCCTTCTACCATTATAAGGAACTGTTAAACAATGCTCACTATCTTTCAGTTTATCAAAGACAGGCATTACCGCCCCTATAGTTACCGGTACGGTTACTGCTTCCATATTCTTAGTTAACTCTCTAATTTTCTCAGTTAGTTCCAGGGTAGTTCTAGCTAATTCAGCTGAATTTTCATTTCCCGTTCTAATAGGTTGTGGCATTTCAGAATCTTTAAATGGATGAATTTTTCCCAAATTAGGTGGCGTTTTCTCAAATTCTTTATTCATCATAGCTTCTTTTACCGGTGCACTCGGCGTCAGTAACGTAGAATTCGGTTGATATGTGGGTGGATTTTTATTAAACATGTCCTCCAGCACTTCATCTTCTGATTCACTCACTCCATATCTATAACCTTCTGACCCTGTGTTATTTCTCTTTTCCGTACATTTTCTGCCACTCGTCTCTTCAGCATTTCTCGGAGGAAACATACCATCAGTCATATTCGCATTCTGCCATCTTCTCATTCTGTCATCATGACTTTCTTTATCACAATGTCTACCAAACATGTAATTATACCTTATTCCACTCCGATGCCTTTCCCTTTCATACATCTCTTCTTCCCATTCAGTCAAAGCCTCAAACTGAGTATGTCTGGGTTTCGGTTCAAACCTCATCATTCATTCTCTCAAATTTCATAATACAGCCAAACTAAACAAACCACTTTCTGGAAACGCTAGTACTCCATCCTCTTTGGTATACCTTGCCCAATTTTTCAGCCAAATACATGTATGATAACCATATTTCGCTACGATAAAAGATGCAGGTGATTTCAGTGGAGGAATTATCTGTCCTTCGCTAGTCACAATCGGCTTATCCTTCTTAAATAGATTTTAAATTTTCCCAAACCATGATTTTTTCTCTTTCTCAGGTGGCTCATAGTACATCCTTTGTACTTCTCAAAGTTCGTAATGAACTAGGTTTTGCAAATCACTTCTTTCACGGCTTTCTGTATTTTGTCCAATCCCAGCGCAACTCACACTAACGCACCAATCCTGGGAGTCTACTTCACTCCTGAAGTTCTCCAATCCCAGCGCGACTCACACTAACACACCAATCCTGGGCGTCTACGTCACACGGTAATTCTCCACTCCCAGCGCGACTCACACTAACGCACCAATCAGTGAAAGCTTCATCTCTCTATGGCTGGCCAATCCCAGTGCGGTCTTTCTAACGTCAGCCTTTTTCCCTACTCCTGCTTCTGCTGACCCTTCCTTTACAAAATGTTATCGGCAAACTTTTCTTACGTTTTCTTTAATTAAAATCTTTTAGTAACAACATAAAACATCTCCATTGCCTGTTTCGCTGAACCAAAGATATAGTTTTGTCCATTTATACTAGACGTCTGTATTTCCAGTAGGCAGCGTTTACCTCTACCTTACCACAGAATTATTCAGTTTCGCCGATAAAGTAGCACTTCCCTCTACCTTACCCTTCTAACAAGCAAAATACAAACTGTTTCTCTGGGGATAAAATACATGTGGAGATTACAATGCTCCTGAGAATTAAGGCCAGCGTTTCACAAGAGAACCTATTGCTTTTTCACTCACACACATTCACACGGAAATGTCTCTATTGATAACACACGACGATGTTACCACCTTGAAACACGACAATGCACTGTGCGACTTCACTTGCCACACACTTCCCTTGCCTGCATACAGGGCAACCAACTTCCTACTTCCCGGAAGTCCTTAAAATATTTGACAACTTAAAATGCAACACAAACTCAACATAAGGTGTTAAACATAAATCAATAATCACCAAACCAATGCAATAAAATCATAACTCTGTTACCAAGAAAACTGCTCCAGCGGAAAGGGCAAATTTACATATTCTCCCTATGTTACAGATTCATCACCATACTAACTCATCCATACACTCATTGGTGGGGCCCATAACACCAACACGCACTCGTCTCACACAAATCTGTACACCGGAGAAAAAGCACTGGACATGTGGGTACCTTATTACCTATCAGGATTACATTTCTTTACATCATATACATTATAGACATCTGCACCTATGGAATCCTGACCTTAACATCAAGGCACTCCACCACTTGGTCGATGGGCCAATTAGTTGGACTGGTTGATGGTGATTTAGAACCAGCTAAAACACAATTAAAACCTAGGAAACATTTGATTAATTTTCAGTACTCAATTAAAGGAATCACAAACTAATTTCTTATCACTCCAAATTTGTTTATCTATTATTAATTAGCTCTGCATTCACATTTAGGCGCTACAAAATATAACATAATTCAGTTTATTTCCAGAAGAAATCAAATCTTTAGAATATAAGCATAGATTTCGAATTGCATTATATTTACCAAATATCAAACGTTGGTGACCCTCCGATCACACAGATGTAATGTTCAAAGTCTCTGCTACAATCTACTAAAACTGTTCAACCCACAGCAATGATCAAATCATCAGATGGAATAACTTCTTGAAAAAATCAAAGAAACCCAAGGTAAACCATGGAAATCTTCATCCGCTCAACGTAGACTCAACGCCATGGAAGATCAGTCCAGTGAACCACCCCTTTTAGGGCGGACGAGGGTCTTTATACTCTTTTCCCACTTACTTCAGATTAATATGCAACAATTTTAGGGGTAGAAACTGTTCGGATTGTTCAGTCCAATTTAATTTGCAATTTCTTAAATTTTTCACATGTCCCACGGTTTTCCATGAGACTTGGCATAGCAAAACAAAAAATGTGTTTTTGGTGCATTCCAAGAAGAGTCTTCGCCTAGTCACTGCATTACAAGACAATGTGACACAGTGTGCAATCTGTGTGATGTGAGACTGGAAAGGTGGTGTGTGTTTCTAGTCCTGGATACTGCAACTTTCAAGGAATGACTGCACCGTGACATTAAGCAGCCACATACGCTTAGCTCTGATATGTGATTTTATAGGGTATCATTTTGTGCCACACTTATGTGGAAACTGCATTCTATGGAACCTCTTCATAGTAAATGGCTTGTGCATGTAATAGTTTGGGAAATGCATACATGACAACATGACAGTGTTCACCCTGTAACATTAATGTGCATAATTTACATTGTGATACGCTGTGTGTATGTGATGTCCCACATATCATACATTACATGATCCCATTGTGTATACATATGAACCAATATGATTGTCCTCACAAACATAAATCTAGGCTTTTTGGATTGTGAGTTCTGTAGTATGTCCTGCCTGCTTTACATGGACAATCACAGACACTAGTGAAGTTTACACTACTACACTCTAATTGCTGTGTCACCAAACCTTTAAAACATGTCTAGCAATGACCTGCGTGCTGGGATATATATCTAAGGTCAACATTGTTCATTGAAATGTATATTTTCATTCAAGTGAAGTTTTAGGTGTGGTCATTTTGCTTGCCTGTTGGTCTAAGTGCATGTTGTTTGGTATTTTGTGAACTAACACCAACTGTGTATACAATCTACACATAGGTATTGATGGAGCAGGTAGTGCAAAATTTTGTATACCTCCTCTATTCTTGCATGAAAGTACTAAATATATAATCTATTAACTATAATATTATTAATCAAGTGTTGCATGTACACTAATCAACATTAAAACTTACACTACACCTGGGATTTGCATTTTGCATGGCTTAATAACTCTTATAACTAAAATCCGTACGCATATTAATGAATAGTATGTGTGGTGATAGAGATTGCATGATATATGTGGCTTTTGTGATGTTTGCGTTCCTGATTGGATCGAAAAGGTGAATATAATGGCTTTAAATGTCACTATAAGCTAGATAAATACAAGCACATAGAGGGATTTGCAAGGGGTTAACATTAGAATTACCATTTCTACGTATCAATTATTCTTTTGTGTTTGTTTCGCTTAAGTTGACATCTGTGGCCTAAAGCAAATGGTGGCAGAGCAGGTGTTCCGAAGTGGCCACTGTCTCGTGAAGCGCGAAGTACAATGCGCATGTCCGGATGCCACCGTGAACTTCCTAGCAACCCTTATACATCGTGTCCCTGGTCAAGGATACACGCTTGGCAGACGGTCAAGGGATGGAACACAAACCTAAAACATGACCTCATGATTAGGACTGAACTGGTTCTTGAGAAAAGGCATCGGATGATCCCAACCAGCCAATCATCATTGTTTTACCCCCAATAAATGTATCATGTTAACCCAAAAATGGCTATAAAAGTAGTAGAATAGAGAGGAAAGTATGATTCATCGCTACTAAATGTTTGAGGGTCTGGATGCTGCCTGATCGTCTGATGACTGCAGATTATTTATCAACTCCACAGGCAATGATAGATGCTTGCACGTCTCTGGTCCTTTGCCGATCTTTGGGACTGTAACGTGCCGAGCATAGAACTTTGGACTTTGAGCTTTGGCTTGCTATATTTGGGCGATTGACGACAAAACTCGGTTATGCACAGCCAATGAAATAGAGAAGCCCCAGATAGCCAAATTAGGTAGATATGATGTTCTGCGATTTATTTAAATTGATATAAAAATTTCAAAAACTTTGACGAGACAAATACAAATATATATAAAATCATTATGAAAAGTTTAGATAAAAAATTATTGATTAACGAGAAATCATGAGTTTGTAGTTTTTCATTTAGAGAAAGATTCAGTTTCTTAAAATGTGTTTTAGCTGGTTCTAAATCACCATCTACCAATCCAACTAAATTGGTCCGTCGACCAAGTGGGAGGAGCGCCTTGATGTTTGAGAATAGGGATCTATAGGTGACGAAGATTGATGTATATTTTGTAAATTGATTTTCTCTCCCTATAGGTTATAAGGTGTTTCCCCCCACATGTCCAGCGCTTGAATTTCTCATCCCTCCTGTGTGTGCAGATTCGTGAATGGTGAAGTTTATGAGTTGGGGTTATGGGCCCCAGCAATGAATGCGTGTATGAATGAGTGTGCTTGACGATGGGTCTGCGACGCAGGGAGAATATTGGTACATTTTTGTTGCTCCCCGTTCTCCCCGGTCTCGCGCTGGATCAGAATCACAGAGGAGGTGGCAGACAGCCTCCTGAGTACAGGCCCTTTCCAGACCTACAAACATTGGAAGAACTATACATCATCAGGAAATACCGTTTCACAAGGGCAGCAATTGATGTGTTGTGCCAGCAGTTGTCACCTCATTTGCAATCTCATCGCACTTATCCAACAGCACTAACCACCAAGGGGAAGGTAATGGCAGCATTGCATTTCTTTGCCATGAGAACATTCTAGTACACAGTGGCAACATTGGGTGGAATGTCCCAGCCCATATTCATCAATGTCCTTCGTGATGTTTCGCAGGCATTGACCCTTTGCGTGGACCACTACATCAAGATTCCTAAACCTGGAGAATTGTCTGACATCAAGGGTGATTTCTATGCATTAGGATGGATACCACATGTAAATGGATCTATTGATGGTGGCCATGTTGCTTTGATACCACCACAGTCCGATGAACAGGTGTATCACAATCGCGCACATTTCCAGGTGGTGTGTTTGGCTGACATGTGCATCTCACACGTTGGTGCCCATTTCCCTGGGTCTGCACATGATGCATACATCCTGTGTAAATGTATCATCCCCCATTTGATGACTTAAATGCAACCTGACCGGGCCTGACTTGTTTGTTTGTGATGTTGTATGTGGATGTTGTAGTGTGTGTTGTTTGTATGTCAGAGAGTGATATGTTGTTAGACAAGTGAAGTATTTTCTGTGTTCAATGTAGGAGACTCTGGATACCCCAACCAGCCATGGCTTCTGACACCACTGCGCGACCGAGTCACCCTAGCTAAAGTGCACTTTAATGAGTCTCATTGCCGGGCTGGGCAGATGGTGGAGCCGACATTGGGTCTCCTGAAGTCAAGATTCCGCTGTCTGGGTAAGATGGAAGGAGCCCTCCAATATGCCCCAGGGAAGGTGTGCCAGAAAATCATGGCTTGCTGCATGCTACACAACATAGCAATACATAAGGGCATACCTCTGATAGTGGACAAAGGAGACCAACAGTAGCCAGTGATGGAGGATAGAGGACTGGGCCATGATGACAGAGGTGAGGATGATAATGGAGTGGATTTGAGACAACAGCTTATCCACAACTTTTTCACATGACTGTAAGTATGCAATGAGAGAAGATGACTAACCACCATTGCTTGTTGTTGTGTTGCTGTTGGACAATGTGTATGTTTGCTTGTGAGTGTATAATAAGTGTCCTCAAGCTTTTTCTAAGAGTGGTTATTGAAATGGTCAGATTTACATGTACAGTTTTTCAGTAAAGCCTAGCTAGTGTTCACAATTACATTTTTGTGCTTTATATAGCATACTTCTCTGAATTGTGCTACCTAATTCCTGATTTCCTAACTCATATCTTTGTGCTATTTTACCAGGATACTTTACCAAGTCATCTACCGAGTCGACTTGAAAGTTGTGACCTCACCAGACATGTCATGTTGTGACGGAACACAACCTTTACAACATAGCCTAAATTACTCACTAACATTACATGCGGGCAAAACAACAAGTGTGGTGTTACCACATGTTCCATTACTACACGTTCCAACACCACACAAGTCGTTACAACGACTTGCATTAGGGAACATGTTGTTGGTTTTTAAATCCAACCCCTTCCCTACTGTTGCACAGACTGGAGCTGGAATAATATTCTATACTATTCCAAAGTCCAGCACTTCCCAAATTCAAGTCGTTGTAACGACTTGCGTGATAATAGAACGCATGGTAACAATGCGTTCATTGTATTGCCTGCGTTGTAATGGCATGCATTGTAAAAGCATCCATGATTGTGTCATACACCCGCTGTGACAGACACTGACATGAACATTTTACTGAACTCTATGGCACGCACTTCCTTCAGACCTGATAGTCTGGTGATTTTGTTATTGGTGCCTTTCAGTACTGTGTGATGTGATTTTACTTTGTGTTCAGACACCAGGTTGTATCTAAACAATATAAATGTGTTCCACATTGAGGTGTGCCTTGTCTTATTTCACACATCCAAAAATGTTCAAATCAAAGTTTGACCATGATGAACTAGTTGGCTAACATGGATATTTTCCTGGGCTGGCAAGTGGTGGTAGCTGTGTAGACATTTGACTTCCAGTAAATATGTACCGTATACATAATGTTGATAACCTGGTTATGTACATCTATCATTCTAAGGAAAAGTTCATTTACTTATGGCCACTTAGTTTACTACTTACAACTAATTGGTTACCTAGGTTGTTGACACGTTCATTGTGATTAGAGGGGGATTACACTATGTACTTTTTGAATTCAAAGTCACAACATGAGCAAGCATTGCTGTGCAAAATGTTTTATTTTTTTACAATTGTGCCAAATTAAAGCCACACAATGATGGCATGCTCACAACAAAAAAGAACGTGCAGATTGGAGTTGATAGTGTTTGAAGATAAAATCCACCAGAGACAAGCCACAGTTATTCAAGTCCAAAGTTCAACTTTGACCCTCCTTCAGTTTGGGACAGTGATTTTTGACAGTCCAGAAAGTGAAAGCTTGGCACACACTGGATGATATCAAGGGCAGATTTTTACTTCCTGGGGTTGTTGTATTGGCATATGACTCTCACTGATGTTTCCTCGGATGCCCCACCCCACGTATGGGTGGAGGACCAGCAACTGTAGGCTCCTGGGGTACTGGGGACTCTCCACCAGACTCCACGTGCCTCTCTGAATCTTGTGCAGATGTGGTGGCAACAGACGTGGTGGGCACATAGGGAGGTGTGGTTAGGTGACTAGCAATCTGGCGAGGCTGGTACCAATGTCCTGCAAAGCCCCGGTCATGTCGTCCATTTTGTTGTTAAACTGGTCCAGACGTTCGTTTTGGTCTGCCTGCAGCTGCTCGATGGATTTGTATAACCTGGCCCATTTCTCCCAGGGGACCCTCATAGGCATTGAGAACCCGGGAGAGGTTTGGGTGGTCATCGGCAGCACCAGCTGCTAGACAGCGTGGATCCACACAACCTTTACCACCACCCCTACCCCCACGAGCATGCACATTGGGCAGTGCCACAGTCCACCCGGAGCATCCTTCCTCTTTGACAATGGTGTTGTCGAAGGTCAACTCCAGAGTGCTCAGTGTTGCTGTTCCATTGGCATTGTCCAGTACTGCTGTGTCCCTTAGGGTAGGGCTCAGCTGTGTGTCGTTAGCTGAGGCTGGAGTTGTCGCAGTAGATCCTGCTGAAGCTGCTGGTTTTGTCTGCCGACCCAAACCGGTGGCCCAGGTTGCTCCTCCTCGTCTGAGGATGTGTGAGAGTCCTCAATGCTGGAGAGCTCCTGGTCGGCTGGAGTCTGGGACTGGCTGTCATCATTTTGACCGGGGGTGTTCCCAGCTCGCCCTGTGGGTATAGAAATCACACAGTCAATTATGTGAATGTCCAATGCACCTCAAATGGTACCCATTACGTAAATGACTGGAAAAAAAAAATCAGTTTACGCTGATTGATTGGTCTCCCTTATCCCTGATGGTCACCTATGTTTGGGATGAACAAAGCAAGTTTGACAAGATGTGTATTGGTAATCAGCTCCACCCATGTGCACAAATGGGCATGTTTTGTTTAGTGCTTATGACATATCCACTGACATTGACTTGTACCTGACACTCTGTAGATGACACTGGTTGGTTAGTGTGCTCCAGCTCTGTTGGTTAACAATAACATATGTACTCTTTAGATCCTAATGTTAGAGTTTGTAAGGGCTGTGTACTGGGCTTAGTCCATGTATCAGCAGTCACATAGGTGTGGCTGCCTAAACACTCACAGTCTTTTGCTTTCCCTGGAATTGTGTGCTCATGGTGCGAGTGAGGTACTTATTGTTCTCATCACATGATCCTCAGGTGAATGCCTGTGATGAGCCAAGACTGTGACTGTTTAGATTTCTGCATTCACAGCTCATGGAATTTTAATTTTGACTCCATAGTTAGATGAGATCTCAAACTTTTATTTTATTTATGGCTAACTAATTTCATGAGCTGGGGGTTGAGTGCTGATAGGCTATTTGTGAAACGTAAACTCTTCCTCCCTCCCCCCCCAGCCCAACCAGGCCACCAGGAAGAGTGTTGTCCGGACAATGATGGGAAGTGTACTTACAAGATGGCCGTCACGGGTGGCTGGTGTTTAAAGCACAAGGCCCAGTTGGTAGTTAATATTGAGTCAGACACCAGTCCCCAGTGTCAGCCATCTTGCAAGTACATTCCCAATCACTGTCAGGAAAGCAGAGTTCCATGTAGCCTTTTTGGGCAGGGTGGGAGAAGTATTTGCAATAGCCACATCTCCGAGCAGGCCCTGTACTACACACACTCTTCCCACCCTGCCCAAACAGCCTACCTGGGAGAATTGTTTCCTAACAGTGATTGGAAATGCACTAGCAAGATGTCTGACACTGGTGCCTGTTGTCTGACTTGACCACAACTCCCATCAAGGCCTTGTGCTCCAAAGACCAGTCCCCAGTATTAGCCATCTTGCTAGTATATTTGCACTCACTGTCGGGAAAGTTAAAATGGGGTTGTTTGTGCTGGGTGGGATCAAAAGTATTTGCAATCTCCCATCAGGCCCTGTCCTACACACACTCTTCCCACCCATCCCAGCCAGCCCTCCTGGAAGTGAGTGGGAATGTACTGGCAAGATGTCTGACACGTCCACTCACTGTCAGGTAGCCATAGGCCCATTTGATCTGGTTGTGATGGGTGGGGGGAGGAGTAGTTGCCATTACTCCAACTTCCATAAGGCTCTGTCCTACACATACTCTTCCCACCCAACCCAAACATCCCACCAGGAACTATGCTTATCTGACAGTGAGTGGAAATGGACTATCAAGATTGCTGATACAGTTGCATGGTGTTTTACTTGAAGCCAACTCCCATCTAGGCCATGCGCTCCAAACACCAGTCCACGGTGTCAGCCATTTTGGCAGTACCATTCACATCACTATCAGGTAAGCATAGTTTCAGGTGAGCTGGTTGGGTTGGGTGGGAGGAGGAGTGTTTGCAATGACTACAATTCCCATCAGTCTCTGTCCTCTGAACACCTTCCAACCCAACCCATCCCAACCAGCCTACCTGGGACTCTGCTTTCCTGTGAGTGAGTATAAATGTACTGGCAGTATGGCTGGTAATAGGTACTGGTGTTTGAAGCACAAAGCCTTGCTGTGAGTTTGGAAGAAGTGTGTACATAGCAAAACGTTACAGATTTTTCATCCTCATTGCAGGTATGCGGGTTATATATATTACATACACATCACATGCTCATTGACTATTGGTTTGTTTGAATCAAAAAACACTCATTTAGTTAATTGGGTCTATTATAGAGATGTTTGCAGAAGTATAATTGCTAACTTGAGTTGAATCTGGAGCAGCGACTTACCATACTCCATTCCTTCTGGTATTCCATACATGCCCTCCGGCAGAAGTATTGCAGGCACCCTCGCCTCCCAGGAAGTAAAGCGCACAGGTGGTGCACCACCAATCCGTTGTGCGTTCTCATATTCTTCGGTGCAATATTTTGACACTCCTTCTCATATCGTACCACCTTCTCTTGATTTCATCCAGTGAGTGCAGGACAGGTGCTTCAGCATTCACCTTGCTGACTATCCTGTCCCACATCTTATTTTTCTGGCTGATGGGGGTCTGTTGGACTAGGGTCCTAAATAAATGTGGCTCTATTTTGAAGATTTCATCTACAAGCACTATCAACTCTTTATGTTTAAAACGTGGGTGCTTCTTCTTGGGCATGGTGAGGGTGAGTGCGAGTATTAATGTGAACTAGAGGGTGTGTTTAAGAACATGAATCTGACAAAAAAGTGATATGTGCAAGTAGTGCTGTGAATGCCGTGCGTGAGTTTGTGGAAGGCTGACAGCAGTGAATCTCATGTTATGTTAGACAGCACTTGTATCGTGCACAGATACTCCAATGGAGTATCCCGGTGTGTGCCATGCAAGTGGTCAGAACAAAGCAATGGTGTTGTCGAAGGTCAACTCCAGAGTGCTCAGTGTTGCTGTTCCATTGGCATTGTCCAGTACTGCTGTGTCCCTTAGGGTAGGGCTCAGCTGTGTGTCGTTAGCTGAGGCTGGAGTTGTCGCAGTAGATCCTGCTGAAGCTGCTGGTTTTGTCTGCCGACCCAAACCGGTGGCCCAGGTTGCTCCTCCTCGTCTGAGGATGTGTGAGAGTCCTCAATGCTGGAGAGCTCCTGGTCGGCTGGAGTCTGGGACTGGCTGTCATCATTTTGACCGGGGGTGTTCCCAGCTCGCCCTGTGGGTATAGAAATCACACAGTCAATTATGTGAATGTCCAATGCACCTCAAATGGTACCCATTACGTAAATGACTGGAAAAAAAAATAATCAGTTTACGCTGATTGATTGGTCTCCCTTATCCCTGATGGTCACCTATGTTTGGGATGAACAAAGCAAGTTTGACAAGATGTGTATTGGTAATCAGCTCCACCCATGTGCACAAATGGGCATGTTTTGTTTAGTGCTTATGACATGTCCACTGACATTGACTTGTACCTGACACTCTGTAGATGACACTGGTTGGTTAGTGTGCTCCAGCTCTGTTGGTTAACAATAACATATGTACTCTTTAGATCCTAATGTTAGAGTTTGTAAGGGCTGTGTACTGGGCTTAGTCCATGTATCAGCAGTCACATAGGTGTGGCTGCCTAAACACTCACAGTCTTTTGCTTTCCCTGGAATTGTGTGCTCATGGTGCGAGTGAGGTACTTATTGTTCTCATCACATGATCCTCAGGTGAATGCCTGTGATGAGCCAAGACTGTGACTGTTTAGATTTCTGCATACACAGCTCATGGAATTTTAATTTTGACTCCATAGTTAGATGAGATCTCAAACTTTTATTTTATTTATGGCTAACTAATTTCATGAGCTGGGGGTTGAGTGCTGATAGGCTATTTGTGAAACGTAAACTCTTCCTCCCTCCCCCCCCAGCCCAACCAGGCCACCAGGAAGAGTGTTGTCCGGACAATGATGGGAAGTGTACTTACAAGATGGCCGTCACGGGTGGCTGGTGTTTAAAGCACAAGGCCCAGTTGGTAGTTAATATTGAGTCAGACACCAGTCCCCAGTGTCAGCCATCTTGCAAGTACATTCCCAATCACTGTCAGGAAAGCAGAGTTCCATGTAGCCTTTTTGGGCAGGGTGGGAGAAGTATTTGCAATAGCCACATCTCCGAGCAGGCCCTGTACTACACACACTCTTCCCACCCTGCCCAAACAGCCTACCTGGGAGAATTGTTTCCTAACAGTGATTGGAAATGCACTAGCAAGATGTCTGACACTGGTGCCTGTTGTCTGACTTGACCACAACTCCCATCAAGGCCTTGTGCTCCAAAGACCAGTCCCCAGTATTAGCCATCTTGCTAGTATATTTGCACTCACTGTCGGGAAAGTTAAAATGGGGTTGTTTGTGCTGGGTGGGATCAAAAGTATTTGCAATCTCCCATCAGGCCCTGTCCTACACACACTCTTCCCACCCATCCCAGCCAGCCCTCCTGGAAGTGAGTGGGAATGTACTGGCAAGATGTCTGACACGTCCACTCACTGTCAGGTAGCCATAGGCCCATTTGATCTGGTTGTGATGGGTGGGGGGAGGAGTAGTTGCCATTACTCCAACTTCCATAAGGCTCTGTCCTACACATACTCTTCCCACCCAACCCAAACATCCCACCAGGAACTATGCTTATCTGACAGTGAGTGGAAATGGACTATCAAGATTGCTGATACAGTTGCATGGTGTTTTACTTGAAGCCAACTCCCATCTAGGCCATGCGCTCCAAACACCAGTCCACGGTGTCAGCCATTTTGGCAGTACCATTCACATCACTATCAGGTAAGCATAGTTTCAGGTGAGCTGGTTGGGTTGGGTGGGAGGAGGAGTGTTTGCAATGACTACAATTCCCATCAGTCTCTGTCCTCTGAACACCTTCCAACCCAACCCATCCCAACCAGCCTACCTGGGACTCTGCTTTCCTGTGAGTGAGTATAAATGTACTGGCAGTATGGCTGGTAATAGGTACTGGTGTTTGAAGCACAAAGCCTTGCTGTGAGTTTGGAAGAAGTGTGTACATAGCAAAACGTTACAGATTTTTCATCCTCATTGCAGGTATGCGGGTTATATATATTACATACACATCACATGCTCATTGACTATTGGTTTGTTTGAATCAAAAAACACTCATTTAGTTAATTGGGTCTATTATAGAGATGTTTGCAGAAGTATAATTGCTAACTTGAGTTGAATCTGGAGCAGCGACTTACCATACTCCATTCCTTCTGGTATTCCATACATGCCCTCCGGCAGAAGTATTGCAGGCACCCTCGCCTCCCAGGAAGTAAAGCGCACAGGTGGTGCACCACCAATCCGTTGTGCGTTCTCATATTCTTCGGTGCAATATTTTGACACTCCTTCTCATATCGTACCACCTTCTCTTGATTTCATCCAGTGAGTGCAGGACAGGTGCTTCAGCATTCACCTTGCTGACTATCCTGTCCCACATCTTATTTTTCTGGCTGATGGGGGTCTGTTGGACTAGGGTCCTAAATAAATGTGGCTCTATTTTGAAGATTTCATCTACAAGCACTATCAACTCTTTATGTTTAAAACGTGGGTGCTTCTTCTTGGGCATGGTGAGGGTGAGTGCGAGTATTAATGTGAACTAGAGGGTGTGTTTAAGAACATGAATCTGACAAAAAAGTGATATGTGCAAGTAGTGCTGTGAATGCCGTGCGTGAGTTTGTGGAAGGCTGACAGCAGTGAATCTCATGTTATGTTAGACAGCACTTGTATCGTGCACAGATACTCCAATGGAGTATCCCGGTGTGTACCATGCAAGTGGTCAGAACAAAGCAATGGTGTTGTCGAAGGTCAACTCCAGAGTGCTCAGTGTTGCTGTTCCATTGGCATTGTCCAGTACTGCTGTGTCCCTTAGGGTAGGGCTCAGCTGTGTGTCGTTAGCTGAGGCTGGAGTTGTCGCAGTAGATCCTGCTGAAGCTGCTGGTTTGGTCTGCCGACCCAAACCGGTGGCCCAGGTTGCTCCTCCTCGTCTGAGGATGTGTGAGAGTCCTCAATGCTGGAGAGCTCCTGGTCGGCTGGAGTCTGGGACTGGCTGTCATCATTTTGACCGGGGGTGTTCCCAGCTCGCCCTGTGGGTATAGAAATCACACAGTCAATTATGTGAATGTCCAATGCACCTCAAATGGTACCCATTACGTAAATGACTGGAAAAAAAAAATCAGTTTACGCTGATTGATTGGTCTCCCTTATCCCTGATGGTCACCTATGTTTGGGATGAACAAAGCAAGTTTGACAAGATGTGTATTGGTAATCAGCTCCACCCATGTGCACAAATGGGCATGTTTTGTTTAGTGCTTATGACATGTCCACTGACATTGACTTGTACCTGACACTCTGTAGATGACACTGGTTGGTTAGTGTGCTCCAGCTCTGTTGGTTAACAATAACATATGTACTCTTTAGATCCTAATGTTAGAGTTTGTAAGGGCTGTGTACTGGGCTTAGTCCATGTATCAGCAGTCACATAGGTGTGGCTGCCTAAACACTCACAGTCTTTTGCTTTCCCTGGAATTGTGTGCTCATGGTGCGAGTGAGGTACTTATTGTTCTCATCACATGATCCTCAGGTGAATGCCTGTGATGAGCCAAGACTGTGACTGTTTAGATTTCTGCATACACAGCTCATGGAATTTTAATTTTGACTCCATAGTTAGATGAGATCTCAAACTTTTATTTTATTTATGGCTAACTAATTTCATGAGCTGGGGGTTGAGTGCTGATAGGCTATTTGTGAAACGTAAACTCTTCCTCCCTCCCCCCCCAGCCCAACCAGGCCACCAGGAAGAGTGTTGTCCGGACAATGATGGGAAGTGTACTTACAAGATGGCCGTCACTGGTGGCTGGTGTTTAAAGCACAAGGCCCAGTTGGTAGTTAATATTGAGTCAGACACCAGTCCCCAGTGTCAGCCATCTTGCAAGTACATTCCCAATCACTGTCAGGAAAGCAGAGTTCCATGTAGCCTTTTTGGGCAGGGTGGGAGAAGTATTTGCAATAGCCACATCTCCGAGCAGGCCCTGTACTACACACACTCTTCCCACCCTGCCCAAACAGCCTACCTGGGAGAATTGTTTCCTAACAGTGATTGGAAATGCACTAGCAAGATGTCTGACACTGGTGCCTGTTGTCTGACTTGACCACAACTCCCATCAAGGCCTTGCGCTCCAAAGACCAGTCCCCAGTATTAGCCATCTTGCTAGTATATTTGCACTCACTGTCGGGAAAGTTAAAATGGGGTTGTTTGTGCTGGGTGGGATCAAAAGTATTTGCAATCTCCCATCAGGCCCTGTCCTACACACACTCTTCCCACCCATCCCAGCCAGCCCTCCTGGAAGTGAGTGGGAATGTACTGGCAAGATGTCTGACACGTCCACTCACTGTCAGGTAGCCATAGGCCCATTTGATCTGGTTGTGATGGGTGGGGGGAGGAGTAGTTGCCATTACTCCAACTTCCATAAGGCTCTGTCCTACACATACTCTTCCCACCCAACCCAAACATCCCACCAGGAACTATGCTTATCTGACAGTGAGTGGAAATGGACTATCAAGATTGCTGATACAGTTGCATGGTGTTTTACTTGAAGCCAACTCCCATCTAGGCCATGCGCTCCAAACACCAGTCCACGGTGTCAGCCATTTTGGCAGTACCATTCACATCACTATCAGGTAAGCATAGTTTCAGGTGAGCTGGTTGGGTTGGGTGGGAGGAGGAGTGTTTGCAATGACTACAATTCCCATCAGTCTCTGTCCTCTGAACACCTTCCAATCCAACCCATCCCAACCAGCCTACCTGGGACTCTGCTTTCCTGTGAGTGAGTATAAATGTACTGGCAGTATGGCTGGTAATAGGTACTGGTGTTTGAAGCACAAAGCCTTGCTGTGAGTTTGGAAGAAGTGTGTACATAGCAAAACGTTACAGATTTTTCATCCTCATTGCAGGTATGCGGGTTATATATATTACATACACATCACATGCTCATTGACTATTGGTTTGTTTGAATCAAAAAACACTCATTTAGTTAATTGGGTCTATTATAGAGATGTTTGCAGAAGTATAATTGCTAACTTGAGTTGAATCTGGAGCAGCGACTTACCATACTCCATTCCTTCTGGTATTCCATACATGCCCTCCGGCAGAAGTATTGCAGGCACCCTCGCCTCCCAGGAAGTAAAGCGCACAGGTGGTGCACCACCAATCCGTTGTGCGTTCTCATATTCTTCGGTGCAATATTTTGACACTCCTTCTCATATCGTACCACCTTCTCTTGATTTCATCCAGTGAGTGCAGGACAGGTGCTTCAGCATTCACCTTGCTGACTATCCTGTCCCACATCTTATTTTTCTGGCTGATGGGGGTCTGTTGGACTAGGGTCCTAAATAAATGTGGCTCTATTTTGAAGATTTCATCTACAAGCACTATCAACTCTTTATGTTTAAAACGTGGGTGCTTCTTCTTGGGCATGGTGAGGGTGAGTGCGAGTATTAATGTGAACTAGAGGGTGTGTTTAAGAACATGAATCTGACAAAAAAGTGATATGTGCAAGTAGTGCTGTGAATGCCGTGCGTGAGTTTGTGGAAGGCTGACAGCAGTGAATCTCATGTTATGTTAGACAGCACTTGTATCGTGCACAGATACTCCAATGGAGTATCCCGGTGTGTGCCATGCAAGTGGTCAGAACAAAGCAGAAACTATCTGAAAAGAAAGGTCTTCAGTCTCTTTCTGAAAATCTTAGGATCAGGTAGACCACGCAGCTCCACTGGGAGTTGGTCCCAGGCTGCCGCACCCATCCATGAGAGGGAGTTCCCACCAATCCCTTGCTTGCAAAACCTAGGAATGCATGTCAGAAGGTTGGTAAAAGAGCGCAACTGCCTAGCCAGAACATAGAACCTAAATCTTGTTCCCAGATAGGACGGGCCATGCCCATGGAGAGTGGCATGGGCAATTACCAGAGATTTTAATTTCACCTTTTATTTCACTGGCAACCAACGCAGGCTCCACAGATGTTGCCTGATGCTAACCCTCTTATGGAGGTCCCAAGTAATCTGGCCGTAGCATTTTGAACAACCTGAAGTTTATTCAAGACGTAGCCAGGCAGACCAACATACAGCATGTAAGCATAGTCAATGGGAGATGTGATCAGGTCTTGGGTGACTGTTTTCCTTGCTGTAGCAGGAAGTAACGGAAGGAATTTCTTCAGTGCTTTCATAATACCGAAGCATATTCCTGATAATATTTTTAATCTGAGGGCCAAAACACAGTTTTTCATCAACCCAGATACCCAAGTTCCTGGTAGGCCCCAAATGGGGTGACAGCAAAGGGGACTCATCAGGCCAGGGATTGGGCAAAAACTTCTCCCATGGGCTTGCAACAGTATTGTAAGAGCAAAGGATCATTGTCATTTTTTGGCAGTAATATAGGTGGATTGGTGGGCATGTCTACTATTTAATTTTAAATTTTTTTGATTGCTGTCTATGCTTGCTGTTATGACAGATTTTTCTATTTTGCACTTGCCATGTGGCACACAAACCAACACGGTACCGCATCTGCGTCGAATGCTTCCTAATCTACTCGGCGGGACAACCGATGCTTGCTCGTAACCGGAATGCCTATGGGACCGCCTTTCTGACTTACTCGGTCAGTTCAGACTTGTTTCTGACCAATGTGGTCAGGTCGGAATGGTTTCCAACCAACGTGGTCAGAGTTTTACCTGCTATGCATCATAATACGATGGTGGGAGGGTCGTGGTAGAGTCGGTCGGAATGTTTCCGAAGACCAGTCTGTCGGACAGTCTTTCCAACTGACATCGTAATGAGGGCCTTAGTGTTAGTTTGATGATTTGTTAATGGTGGCTAGTGTAGTATTTTATTAGTTATGTGTTATTAATTATTTTTATGTATTTTAATTTATGTTTTACTATCTCAAATTACAATGGGATAATGTATTTGTTCTTGTGGGAGGGTGCTGTGTTTATTTTTTGCAGGATAACCTGCTGGAGTATTGATGGGGACAACTATAGATCTTTTTTTTAAGAGGAAATGTTATATGGTTTCATTGACACTATTATTTTTAAATACATTTCCTTTTATTCTTCGGTTTTTGTGGAGCGTTTCTTTTTTTAAATCTATTTTTTGGGTTTTTGATGGCTCAACTACAGGGTAGAGTGTGCCGTTGGATCCCTATTTTTACAGTTTTTGCCTTTTATGGAATTTGATTTGGATCATAGTCATTTGGGATTTCTCCTGTTTTAATGACGATCTACTGCCACAACATTGTTATTTTAATTTCTTTATATATGGGTGGGAAATGGTATATCTTTTATGTGTTTTGTTGTTAATACATTTTATGGACTAATTTATGTGCAATTGATTTATTTTTATTGATGGTTTATATAGTGGTTTCTTAGTTTGATTCATTATTTAATTTGGTTGATTTGTCATAATGTAATTTTAAAATTTTAGTTATATTGTTATGTCAATTATTATGGTTAAAATATTATTTTATTTTTGACATAATTAATATAATTGAACATTTAAATATATTAGATTAGTTGTTAGTATATTTTGGTTATTGTGGTATGTCGTTTTTGTGTAGGTAACAACTTTAAAGTATGGATGTTGCTATTGGTACTAGGCATTCAAGTCTTTGGGTGTTTGGGTATTGTCTTGTTTTATAATGCAAATATTCACACATTGTTTTGGTTTGTTTACTTAGTTTAGGATCTATTTTAGTTATAGATCGGTCTATTCTAAGTTCCTGGTAGCTTTGTTCTTTTTTGATATATTTCAGTAGTTTGTGTAAGGTTGGTTGTGTACTTCTTAATGTGGATTGGACGGCATTATGCTATCCTTCCACTGCGTTGTTGGTTTTAGCTTGTTCGGCTAGAGTGCTGTCATACACATTCCACCATGTTCAGGTTCAGGTAAGAGAATAACTTTATTATGATCTCTTCATGCAGGAGAAGCAAAACAGCGGAGACACCTCCTTACAATCCCCTTCAAAAGTCCTCTGTCAAAAACCCTTCTTCCGAGCGCTCAAATTGCACCCCAAGAATCCACCCTCTTGAGACCACTCCAGGCTCGGGCACAAAGTGAATACAACAAAAATGGTAGTAGCAGCCTTGTATTGATGTGTGGGGATACATTTTTAAAGTTGCTTGTATCATTGCTTGTGCAAATTTTAAGTGTCCTTTCCATCATCCATGTTTTGCATTGTTCCGGTTTTTGTATATTAGTAGGGGAGGCAAAAATTATTTTTTCATGACTTTTGTTGTTATAAAGAAGGAATTGTTCTTTTTGTGCTTAATTGTAATGTTGGGTAGGGTATCTACTATTCCAAATGTTTTTGGGGCTGATGGTGTTTGGCTGGTGATTTATTTGGTTCGAGCTATTAGGCGTTTTACTGTTGGGATGGCAGGTAACTGGCCAGTTAAGGGATCTGGAACAAGGGTTAAGATATAGTTTATTATTTCAGTACTTGGTTGTTGGGAGCTAGTGCCTGCTTCTTTCATGTTTTCTAAAACATCTTTTATTTTATTTATTTATTTATTTTTTTGAATTTATAATGCGCATGGCTGCCTCAGCGACGAGGCGTCCCAGAGCAACCCAAGGTCCAATAAACAAGAGCCAAGGAGAGAGACAGAGTGGTTAGACAGTAAAAGTAGGAAATAGCCATGTCTTCAAGGCCTTGCGAAATGCCAAATTTTCTGAATAGTTCTGATAGGGGCCGGGAGCAAGTTCCAAAGTTTCGCTGCCATACAGCGAAAAGAGCGCCCCCCGGCCCATGCTATCCAGACTCGGGGAATGCAAGCCTGGGCCAGGTCAGCGGATCGCAGCAAGCGCTTGGGCACATAGGGCTCTATCAGATGGGAGACCCCCGGTGGAGCCTGTCGTGACAAGATCTTATGTGAAATACCAGCGCCTTAAATTGGATACGCTTGTCAACCGGCAGCGAATTGAGTTTGGGGAGGACGTGCGCCACTGAGCAAGATCTGGGCAATGCAACCAGAATCCGAGCGGCCACATTCTGAACCCTCTGCAGGCGCTTAATACTAGCCTTATTAGCTCCCAGATAGAGGGAATTTCCGTAGTCCAATCTTGATAAGACCGATGCCTGGACAATGGTCTGGCTCACCTTAGGAGGGAAGAACCCGAGCAAAGGTTTAAGGCCGCGCAGGAGCACAAAACAGACCCTCCGCAACGACTTTGTTTCTCGAAAATCAGGCCATTATCAAACCATATGCCAAGATTTTTTACAGTCTCCTTAGGGAGTGGGGCAGGTTTGAGGCAGTCCCGCCAACATTGCTCGGACCATAGCTCCCGGTCCTTCCCAAACAGCAGGATCTCCGATTTACTGGCATTTAGCTGTAAACAATTTGCTGCCATCCAATCGGAGATAGCCAGCAGATCTTCTCTAAACTTGTCCAAATTGGTGTTGCATTTCTTCTAGAAAGCTATCACCAATTGGGTGTCGTCAGCATATGACACCAAAGACAACCCCCTACCCTTGGCCACCTCCGCCAGGGGGCTGATATATAGATTGAACAGGAGTGGGCTTAGAATAGAGCCCTGTGGCACCCCCTGATGTAATGCAAATTCCTGAGAGGAGAAAGGGGGTACTGAGACCTGAAAAGATCTCTCCTCTAGAAAAGAGCGAATCCAAGCCAGCGCCAAATCCCTGATCCCAATATCCTGTAGGCGTTTGAGCAGTATCTTATGGGACACAGTGTCAAATGCGGCACTTAGGTCCAAGAGGACCAAGGCCGCAGAGTCCCCTGCGTCCAAACTGCTCCTAATGGCTTCCTACACGACCAATAGCGCCGACTCGGTGCTGTGCCTAGGCCGGAAGCCATGTTGTGATGGGTAAAGGATGGCAAACTGCTCGATGAAATGGCCGATAATTGCTAGGATTGGCCGGGTCCAGGGAGGGCTTTTTTAACAGAGAGATAACTTTCGCATGTTTCCACGCCCGTGGTACAGAGGCTGACAACAGAGATAACTTAGCTAATTCAAAGCTCACATCAGAGATCAGAGGGTAAAACTGGCGAAAGTGGGTGGGGGTCACAGGGTCATCCGGGGAGCCAAATTTAATTTTTTTGAGCACAAGGCCTCAAACTCCAAGGGCGTTAAAAGAGGAAATGAAGCCAAGCTGTTACCCCCGGATACATCACCTCCTCTTACCCTCCCCCCTCCCCAGAAAGAGCTGCTCCTGGTAGAGCCAGATAAATCCTCTCCACCTTGTTGACAAAATACTGAGCCAGCTCCTCGCACTGATGGTTGGAGGCAATAGGGGAAGCCCTAGTGACACCTGCCCTCTTCATGCCATCAAGCAGGGAAAAGATGGTCTTAGCGGGATTAGAACTGCCCATGATTTTACTTCTAACAAACTCCGCTCGAGCTCTCCCAATACCCAATAGCTTGATGGCCGCCTAGTACTCTAACTTTGCAGCCACATCGTATGTGTGTCTCCAGGCACGCTCCAGCTGTTTACAGCCCTTCTTAGCTAGGGATAGAGCATCATTGAACCATGGGTTCGACGGCCCACCACCCTTTCCTCCCCATTTGGCTGGAATACAACTATCCAGGCCGGCGATCAGCCATTCATGGAAACACGAATTTGCCGTGTCCACGTCTGGTGGTAGCTGAGGCCTATGCCCAGATAGCCAGGCAGAGAAAAGCTCCAGGTCTAACCTGAGCCATGGGCGTTTGAGAACTTGGGCAGAATGAGTTATATCAACCTTGCCCTGCACCTGCAGGGAGAATGAAACCAAAAAATGGTCTGTCCAAACCTGCGGGTTCGGCGGATAAATTTTTATAGTGGTGAGATTGGAAAAAATAGGGTCCAGCAGATGGCCGGCCACGTGGGTGTCTTCGAGAATGAGTTGCATTAGCTGAAAGGCCTCTAAGTCGGCCAAGAAGCTGGCAATTTTGGCTTTCTCACCGTTCTCAAGGTGGAGATTGAGATCCCCTAGAATAGTAAAATTTGCCGTCCTGCTGGCATAGTGTCCTACTTTACTTAGTAGGTCCTCCCTAAAACCGCTAGCGGGCCCGGGGGGTCTATAGATGAGAAGGCCGGATATTGTGAGATTGTGGGTTAGCCTGATTTTAAATGACGCACTTTCACAGCGCACTATGTTCTCCTTGCACAGGCTGAGGGTATATGCTTCCTTAACCACTACTGCAATACCACCTCCTCTCCCCCCCTCTCGATTTATAGTCTCCAACATATAAGCTGAAGGCCAAGGCCAGGAGCTCCTCCCGCGAGTACCTGATACCATCCGCGGCGCAAGATACAGGAGTCCTGGCACCTGGCGGCGGACGGGCGCGGATGGGCGCAGACGGGCTTGCCATAGTCGCGCCCTTTGTGCGCGAGCGGCGCGCCAGCTGCGCGCGTCCGCTGCGCGGTCGCAGCTGTTTCTGCATTTGTACAATCCTGGGCACTCTGGCCCAAACAACTGTCCCACCAACCTCCACTCCTTCCAAGATGTGGGAAACGCTCCAACCACCCCGGGAGAGCGTCAGCCCGTGCCTCACCCACCGCCCACTGCAGCGCAATTCCTCCCGCAGTTCCCCAAAAGAGCTGCAAGAGCAAGTAAGTTTGTGTTCTTGCCAAAGATAGCGGCAAGCTCAGAACATATGAAAATAATGAAAATTTAAAACAAGGGTACCAGTAAACGCTGTCGCGCACTCCCGGCTCAAGCCTCAGGAGCCTTGTGTCAGCGCGGTCGCAGCTGTGACCGTATTTGTACAATCCTGGGCACTCCGGCCCAAAAAATTGTCCCGCCAACCTCCACTCCTTCCAAGATGGCGGAAATGTTCCAACCGCCCCGGGAGAGCATCAGCCCCGTGCCTCACCCACCGACCACTGCAGCGCGATTCCTCCCGCAGTTCCCCAAAAGAGCTGCAAGAGCAAGTAAGTTTGTGTTTTTGCCAAAGATAGCGGCGCGCTCAGAACATATGTAAATATTGAAAATTTAAAACAAGGGTACCAGTAAACGCTCTCGCGCACTCCCGGCTCAAGCCTCAGTGACGTTGGAGGGTGGTTATGTTCTTTTACATTTATCACTGTAGCTTCCTAGTTGTTGCCCTCCCTTAGCTGGAATTAGAGTAGTATATGGTACATTTCCAAAGAATAAGGTTAGATGATATTCTTTCCTGACTGTATGTGTAGCCCATATAACAAAGCAAAAATGTCCCTATTTGAAAGGATATGAATTTAGCCCCTTCTGTCATTTTCTTGGTTATACTGTAAATGCATACAAAATCAATGGCTATAAAATAAGTACTTATATGTATGTTGTGCTTGTATTTTCTTTGAAGTTATTTGTTGTGTTGTCTTGCTTTCGTGTTGCTGTTGGACCTGACGGGGGTAATAAAGTATTTATTATTAAGAATTAAATGTTACTTAGGTTTAGTTTAGTTAAGGGCAGCTGCTGGTTAATTGCTTTTTTTCGAGTTTATTTAAAATAATACTAACTATTTGAGGAGGATATTTCTGTTCATATAATGTAGTTTCAGTATTTGTAGTTGGTGAAGGTTGTAGAAGAAAGAAAAAAGTCGAAAAATGATTATTCGTTTTATTTGTTAGGATATTTTGTTTTCCAGATTAGTTGGCTAGATTTGTAAATTAATTTGCGGTTATAGTTGCTTTGTTTTATAATTGATTTGTTTATTTGCTTGTCTTGGTAATATGTTGTTGGTGATAATGTTGCACAGTTTGTTTTCTCTGCAGCATTTCTTTTTGCTGAGGGTTGTTAATTTAAGGTTTTAAAATCTCTAGAAACAAGAAAAAAATGGGCATACGTTTATTTATTTAATTTGTTACGTTTTACTTGTTCTAAATTTAGTTAGATTATTGGTTAGATATATCAGATTTTGTACTTACTATGTGTTTAGGTGTTTTCATTTAGAGATTTTGAAGATCTTCAGTTGGGGTAGCAATCCAGCAGCGTTTCATCCATTTTCAATCTTTTGTAGGTTGTGAGGTAATATTTTGTTAATTCATTGGCTTTATCTATACTATTTTTTTAATAAGTTGAACTTGTCTATTGATTTTTGTTGAATATGGTTTTATTTGATTTTCTGCTACTGTGTCTGTTTAATTATTTTGACAGTTCTGTGTGTTTAGAGTCCAAGGGCCATATGTAGGTAGGTAAATACCGGTCGGTAATGGCCGAAAATCGGTAATTTTCCCGTTACTGACCGGTATTTAGCCCTTTCTAATGTAGGAGGCAGGTTTTAAGGATTCGGTAATTTACAGATTCCTTATTTTAAGGAATCTGTAAAATACCGAATGCTTAAAAGGTATGTAGGAGGCACTCAAGTGAGTGCATTTTTGCATTCAGGATTCGTTATTTACCACCAACTACAACGTGGTGGTAAATACCGAAAACCTTTAAAAAAGCAATAATTAGCTTTTTTCAAGGTGCCATGTGGAAGACATACATGCCCTTAGGGCATGTATGTGCGCCACATGTGCACACATGCACGATTCAGGGGTGCAACAGGGTGTCAATGTGACACCCTGCCACCCTTGAATATGCTCCCTCTATTATCGATTCTGTGTTTACCGAATCGGTAATAGTGAATGGCTTCACATTCATACCTATGGGCCTCCAGGCCCATAGGAATGAATGGGAAGGTATTCCTTATTACTGATTCGGTAAATACCGAATCGGTAATAACGAATATTACCGAATCGGTAAAAATTACCGAATGTTTACCTACATTCTAAATACCGAATCGGTAACATTCGGTATTTAGGATTCGGTAAATAGGAATTATCTACATATGGCCCCAAATCTTTTATTTATTTAAAGGAGTATTTAGTTTTACATGTATATACATTAGGTAATATACCTGTTTAATATGTTTAAAAATGAGTTATTTGCATTTAATATATATTTATCGAGTTTTTAATGGTAGTAAATGTTGTTTGTTAAATCGTTTTTAATTTATATTCAATATATATAGATGTTTTTTGTTTATTTGTTAATAATTTATATTTTATAAATATAACTTCTAATTGAAAAACTATTATACATTTTTTATTTTGATTAATTGATGTTATAGTAGTTTTCTATATATATTTCAATATGTGTATTTTATGTTTAGAAATATTTATGTGAATTTTTTAATGATATTTACATTGTCAATATTGTTACGATATTTTTCTTAAATGCTGTTTATTTAATTTCTGCAATATTTTTGTTTATGATATATTTGTATTCGATATTAGTGATATCGGTTTTTTTAACAACAATATTTTTCCATCAATATTTCTGTATTTTTATTGGTAAGTATATGTATAGTTAATATCATTGTATGCGATATTAGTGTCTCAATAATTTGGTAAGTTGATATTTTAGGGGTCGATATTGTGTCAGTGAACCATAATGGGAGTGACAAATATGACATATGGTAATAAACCATTATTTAATCTGATGTTTTACCATTGGTAGAATTCTCTATAGACAAGAAGTAGTTCCACAGTGGTTACCAAATATCTTTGGGTATGGATGTAATTGGTTGGAGAAAGGCATACAATTCAGAATTAGTATCACAGTAGGACAAGACCCTCAGCCAGGCAGCCACCATGGGGGCAGGGGTGAGCACCCCAATGAAGCAAAATGTGGTGGTTAGTTAGAAGTAAAGCAATAGCAGTAAAACAACATAGTTCCAACGGTAATGGCCCAACATACCCCAATAAAGCCATCAGGGGGTCAGCTGAAAGTGGTAGTTCATCCTTAATGGACAGAGTTGAATAGATATCTTTACAAAAGGATGCTATCACCTCACAGGTCCATGCCAAGTGTATGAAACCTGCATGATTTGCCTGACATTTCGGGCACCAGTGGGATCTAGCAGGGTCAAATTTTGCTAGTGTATTAGGTGTAGTATAAATTCTCTGGAGATATTTATAATGTAATAGCTTATGCCGGTGGTTACCTGAGACAAGCTTGGTCTGCATACAGCAATAATACCAAATCTTATCCATAATAGGGATACCCAGGTCACGTTCCCACAGGGCTCGGGCTATCTCGATTGCAGCAGGCTTTAATTCAAGGCAGTGTGGTATAATTTAGAGACAAGAAGACTATTATCTGGGGAAAACAATCATTAATCTGAGTTGTGAAAAACTTAAAATCTTTGGGTTCAGTCAAGTAGTCAAGTAGGCAGGGAACACGGCCCACGGTGTACTGTGTAATCGTTGGAGTGTAAATCTGTCCAATGTAGTCAATTGTTCAATTGTAGCCATAGTAGAACTGGGCTTCAGCACACCATCTGTAAACAGGTCACCCGCGAACGGCAAGTCATGTGTGCAAAGAGTACACTGTACAGTGTACCTCCACCAAGATAGTGCAGAAGTTTAAACCCACCCAACAAGTGGTAGCTAGTATTTGCATTGTATTGGGGTCGCGAGGTAGATCTTGATGCAAAATGGTGAAGAGAGAGATGCAACAGTTGCGCCCTCTCAGTTTTAAGAAATGGCAGTCCGGCATCCTGGTGATATCAATAATAAGCATAATGTGCTTGGGCTACATAGTAATAAAGTTGGAGGTCATAAACTCCAAATCCACCGCGCTCGCAAGGGAGTGTCAGAACTTTCCAACGGATTCTAATGGATGTGGGAACCGGCCCATGTAAGCTAAATGAGTAACCCGCACAGAGATGTGAAGAAACTGTTGGTGAGTGCAATGGGGATATTTAAAAAAAGAAAACGAGGCAACACAATCATTTTAATGATTGCTATGCACCCAGCCATGCACAACGGAATATTAATCCATCGCTCCACCTGCATTTCGTGATTTTCCAAAGTGGGTCGATAGCTGCAACAGAACACTTCTGAATGCTCAAATACCTGACCGAGTCATTGCACCATTGTAGGGTGAATTCAAGGTCACTTTGGACAGTGGCATCCGATAGTGTGAACAATGCAGATTTATCCCAGTTAATATGCAGACCGGACAAGTGGAGCTCATTTGATTGCGGGGTCAGCATTATGTCTGCGACATAAAGGGAAGCTAATAGTGTCCCATGTGGGAATCTAAGGCCTCTATGGAGATGTTTCTCCTTTAAATGGTGGACTAAAGGGTCCATAAATAAAGGGTCCATGGCCAATAAAAGAGGACGAATGTGGGCAGCCTTGTTGGGTACAGTGCGTCAAAGGGAATGGCTCTGTGAGTGTACCATTAAGACATAACTGGACCAACGGGTCATAGGTATAGTAGGCAAATCAGATTGCAGAAGCAGATGGGCATGCCCAGCTTTTTTAAAGTGGTGTGGAGAAAGGACCATTCAAATGAATTGAATGCCTATTCGGCAACAGCGGAACCTCCGATAGGATGGTAGAGATGTTTGGTTCATCTCTGCAAATAAAGTGTGAAGGTCAATAAAGTGGAGCGGTGTGGTACAAAACCAGATTACTTGGGGGAAATGATGTGGTCCATTAATAAAGAAAGATGGGTGGGTAAAACCTTGGCTAGCAATTTAGTATCATGGTTCATAAGGGACAATGGTCGATACGTAGAGTAGTGGAAAGGGGGTTTGTTGGGTTTGAGTAATACAGTGAGGACAGCTTCCTACAGTTTGGGGGGGAGAGAGCAATGCTCCAGGGACTCAGCATAAATATCAAATATATAAGGGACCAGGAGTGGTTTATAAGCTTTATAGAAGTTGCTGGTGAACCCATTCAAAGAGCTACTCACAGGTTATGAGAGAGGCGAGGAACTGATGTTGGGTGGTTTCAATCCAGACCATGCAATATCGGATAGATAATTGGCCAGTGCATCTTCACCGATGCCAGGAGGTGTGTAAAGCGTCTTGTAGTAATGAGTAAAGTCAGACAAAATGGCAGAGTCATCTGTGAATTCTGTGACATGTGGTCGCTGTAAGTGGGTTATATATGTGGCATGGTATGGGGGCTGAAGAAAACAAGCAACGTTCGACCGGGGCGATCACCCTCACCATACCGACGCACTTTAGCATACTTTTCCCAAGTAAGAGAGTTCAAGTTTGGCAAGGTCATGGAGCTCATGTAGTAATTTCAATCTATTGTGGAGTTGATGTTCGGGATTCTCGTCCCTGTCAGCAGATTCTAATACCTGGAGCCTGTCCTCTATTTAAGCAAGATCGGTCCGAATACTACCGGGCACCCTCGAATAATGTATTAATAATTATTTGTTACTTAATTATTACTTAATTAGACCCCTACAAACCTACCAACCCACCAGTCAAATATAAGAAAAAATAAATAGGTATTCCGTTACATAATTACAATCATTTAAATATTGAATTAACAATTAATATTTAATGGTTAATAATTATCACTTAGTTAATTTCCCATCCTATACATCTACAAACCTAACAGCCCACAAATGAATTATAATGAAAATGAATGAATATCACTAAATTTACATAATAAATATCAACCAAGTGATTAAATAATATCTATTAAATAAACTCAAATGTCGGGGCGTGGCCGACACGTCAAGATGGCGGATGGCGGTCGCACTTGCTCAGGACCCCTCCGTCATCTGTGACGAAATCCGCCGCCATCAGTGCCCCTACAGGCCCCCACTGGGTCCCTGCTGTTCCCACTGTGGTGGAGAGTACCCTGTGTGAAGAAACAACTTGCGGGGATACCTTCTACGGCGTTAATCCACCCTGAGCTCTGAACGACTGGCTCCCAAGATGGCGGCGCCCGCTTCTCGAGCCTCCCCACTCTAACCTTGCTCTCTGGCTCCGATTCCTCCAACTTGCTAGCGGAGACCCTCTGGTGCGGTGCCCGGTTTAACTGAGCGGTGCCTGCCCTGATCACAATTGGGGCCGGAAGGTTTGGCACTCTGATCGTGTAGACGGTCTCCCTCCTCCCTGCCTGGCTGCGTCTCCGTCCTCCTTGGCCTGGCCTGCGGAGCAGCGGGCAACTGCAGAAGACTGCGCTCTCACAAGGCCAGATGATCAACTGCTATATCGAACGGCGGTGGCCCCGAGACCTACTACTCCTTTTTCCGCTCTGGGCCTGGGCTTGATTCCGGTCCGGCCCGCCACCTACCATCCTGACGAGAGGACACTGCCTGGCAATTTCTGGAGGCGGGGTCGGGACCGGCTACTCTTGGGACCTGGAGAGTGGGATCTGCCCGGACTGTCCCCGACGCTCCCGAGGCCTGGGGGTGTTGGGTCTCTTCCCAGCCCATGGTGCAATCATTGGATTGGTGCTTCTGATCTCTGCCTATGCTGCCGCAGCCCCGGATCCTTCCATTCTTTAGTGGCGCTGCGGGAGCGGCCTCTGCAGCATTCGGCCCATCTCCTGCTTCATGCCCGGTGCTGGAACCCTGCCGAGTGGTGGAGGGTGAGTGCGTTCCATCTATGGAGGGGGTGCGTGGGGGGATTTCTAGACCTGGACCCCTACCGATTTGAGCCCGAGTCACCGCACCCTGCCATGCCAACTGCTTTGCCACGACCTTCTATTGGGACCTGACCCATCCCGGCCTAATGTACCGACGTACTCTGCCTGTGCTCCCTCCTGGCCCTTCACATACCTGGGTTGCCCATTGAGCCAGAGGTCAGGTGCTTGTCCCTCTGCTGCCTGGGGCCCCACGGTACTTGGCTTGGCGGGCCGGACTGGGGCGATGCACAAGGGGTGGTGGGCCACTCACTGGGAGGTGGTACCGGCCACACTTATCAACTGGCGTGAGGTCCTGAGTGTGGACCCCCTCCACAACTGCCTATCCTTGGCCTTGGTACTGGTACTTCCTTGTGCAGAGAGTCATTTGCTGGGGGTTGGATTTGGCTGCATTTGTTGAGTGGCGTGGGGCACTGGACATGGGCCCCTCCATCGCTCCTTGCCATTGACCCCGGCCCTGCAGCACCCCTGACATTACATTGGGCCTCCGCCTGCGGGGCTCGCCTGGCCAGCTCTGTCGCTCCTACCTCAGTTGCGTTCTTACCATCGAGGGCGGAGGGGACAGTATCGGCCGCACCCATTGAGCAGCGTAGATTCGCCAATGCCAGGCCCTATCCGCCGGCTCATCCCCCAGTGCTGCCCCTGGAGGGTCCGGGGTGGGCCCTGTTGGCCCCAGTCACCTGACCCTGCGCTTCCAACCCAGGAGTGCGGACCTGGGTTCTACCTACACCTTGTGGGGACCCGTGGAGGGAGACAGAGCCGGCCGCATGTACCAAGCGGCGGGGGGCCCAGGATCCGGACTCTCTCCGCCACCGCCCCCTCCTCCCTCTGACCCGACAATGCCCTCTGCAGGCTGGGTGAGCCTTTGTTCTTCTTGGATCTGCCTCCTTGACGAAAGGTGCATGCTTGCGCTATGTGCTGCTAGCTAGTTAAGCGTGGAGCGCTTACAATTCCTATTTTAGATAGCGTTTTTCATCTCTATGCTGTAAATCGTTTTTTTGGTTTTAATATTGTTATAATATCGCCCACATTCTTGCACTATAAATTGTGCCCTCACCGCATTTTGCGGAGTCTGTTGTCCTTGCTGGAAGCCCTTGTGCTCCTTCGCGTGGCGCTTGGCCGCCATCTTGGGGGTGGTGTTTTGTTAACTGTGCCATCTGCTCGAGCGCTCTAGCGCTTGCCAGGACTCCAGGTGAGCCGGTATTTAATGCTCACACGGGCCGCGCAGCGGTGACGCGTAGCGGTAGCGCCTGACTCTCGCCTGAGTCAAGCCAGAGTCTGCCCGTCTGCGCCCGTCAGCGCTAAGGAAGTGCGGGGTGCGGCAGACCTTTTCTTTTTCATTATGGCTGCTTCCATCCTCAGGTATGGTAGAGCAGACTTATTGGCCTTTCGTGAACAATTTACTATCTGTCCACTTCCGCCTGTAGCACCGCTAAGGGGCCCTTATCGGTGCACCTGTTGCTGATGGCGCCTGCCTCCCCCTTCTCGCGTCCGCTCCTTGCAAATTTCATCCCGGCAGATTAACGTGTCGGGGGTGAATACTGCCAGTATATATAGCCTAAATGTCAGATCTCTGGTCAAACATCAGGCGGAGATCTTTGATATTGTCACCAATGACTCCCCTGATGTGTTTTTTATGACCGAGACATGGCTACAAGATGCTGACACTGCGATTTTAAACCTTGCCTTCCCCCCTGACTATACCGTGGCAACTCTCAACCGCGGTTTGAGAGGTGGTGGAATTGCAATGGCGGTGAAACGCCGCTTTCCTTGTGAATGGAAAGAACTAAAACTTCCAGGTTGCGAATGTGCTCGCTTTAGAATCTCTCTGTCCCATTGCTATAGCTTTTCAGGTCTTCTTATATATCGGCCTCCGGGCTGCGATGCTGCCTTTAGGGCCGCTCTCCCGGACGTCATTAGCATAGAAGCTTTTGGTTGTGCAAATTTCAATGTGGTAGGTGACCTCAACCTGCACTTTGACTGTCCATCTCAATCCTCCATTAAGAGCTGCCTAGCAGATCTAGAAGCCTTGCAGCTCCTACAGAGAGTGATGTCCCCCTCCCACTCTGGCGGACACATACTGGACCCGTTCTTTACCTCCTTAGAGGACATTACTTTATGCCAACCTGTTCAGTTGTCATGGACAGACCATATGCTGGTGAAGGCAGTTATCCCTGTGGTAGATTCTCTTTTTGTGGCACAGAATAAAACATCTCTCTCCCGCCAGTGGAGTAAATTAAAACTTGAAGACTTCTACCTTTTATTAGGAAAAACACCCCTACCTCTTCTCTCCGATGCTGACTGTGGGTATGATTCCTTCTGCACTTGGATTGGCACGGCCTTGGACTCTCTTATTCCCCTTGTACGTTCCAAGTGCCGGACCAAGGCCCATAGCCCGTGGTATGATGAGACCTTGTCGTCTCTCAAGAGAGAGTGTAGGCAAGCAGAAAGGCGATGGAGGAAAGCCTATGATCCCGCGCTCAAAACCTGCTACCTTACTCTATCCAAGGCATATCACAGAGCGGTGTGTCGAACACGTGCCGCATTTTATGCGCAGGAGTTCCGGAACAGCCCTAATCCCTCCAAACTAATCTTTAAGGTCCTAAAGGACCTTACAACTAAGAGGGCCTCCGCGGCAGAAATCTGCACTGACTCTCACTGCGAGAGTCTGGCCTTGTTCTTTGTTCAAAAGGTGCAAGCAATCTACCACACCTTTCCAACTATTGTGCACCGCTCGGATTCATCTGATTGTCCTAAGATCAATGATAGGATCCTGGATTTTTTGGCCCCCCTATCTGAGGAGGGTTTTGATTTACTGAGCCAAAAAATTAAATCTGGCTCCCCTGCAGACCCCCTCAAACCGGCCCTATTTAAAAACATGCAGGCCACATGTCGCGCACCCTTGCTTGCCCTTATTAATATGTCACTGGGTTCAGGGATTGTACCCACCAAGTGGAAGCAAGCGGTAGTTAACCCCATCCTAAAAAAGCCTACCCTAGATCCTATAAAACCTGAGAACTATCGCCCCATCTCTCTGCTGCCGTGGGCTGCTAAAGTCACCGAAGCCCACGTGAATGGGATCCTGGCCGACCATCTTGCCAAAGCTAACATCTTGGATCCCACGCAAAATGGTTTTCGTACAGGCCACAGCATGGAGACTGCCTTGTTATACATGGTTGAACATCTGCGCTCCGTGCTGGACACCGGACAAACAGCGGCACTCCTGTTGTTAGATCTGAGCGCCGCCTTTGATACGGTGTCCCACGAAATCCTGTTGCGGCGGTTAGAGGAAGCTGGGGTTAGGGGGCTGGCACTAGGCTGGTTCCGCTCCTTCCTTTCCAATAGATCTTTTCAGGTTGCGATACCACCCGGTAAATCCACCTCTCACCCG
The DNA here is from genome assembly GCF_964204655.1 of Triturus cristatus. Lineage (NCBI taxonomy): Eukaryota > Metazoa > Chordata > Amphibia > Caudata > Salamandridae > Triturus > Triturus cristatus. The sequence goes on from NC_140589.1 coordinate 1,560,730,775, forward strand.
CTCACCTTGGGGGTCCCACAGGGATCATCTCTGAGCCCCACTCTCTTCAATCTTTATGTGAGGCCGCTGGCTGCGGTAGTCAAAGGCTGGGGCATGACAATGGTGTCCTATGCGGATGATACGCAGCTGGCGGTCACACTAAGTGGGGACTCAGCCATGGACGCCCTCAACTTCTGTGAGGGGCTACGCTCGGTGGCCAATTGGATGAACCAGAATTGTCTCCAATTGAACACAAAGAAGACAGAGGTGATGGTGTTTGGGAAGCAACCTGGATGTTGGAATGACAGCTGGTGGCCCCCCGAGTTAGGAATGATCCCCTCTCCTGCTATGGAGTTAAAAAACCTCGGGGTCTGGCTGGACCCTTTACTTAGCTTCACTTGCCAGACTAAGAGGGTGGCTGCCTCTTGTTTTGGCATTATTAGGGGCATCAGGCCGGTGCTTAAATTCTTCGACGCCCCCACTAGACAGCTTGTGGTCCAGGCCTCGGTACTATCCAGGATAGATTATGCCAGTGCTCTGCTAGCAGGCACGAAGAAGGCTGAACTTCTGCGGCTACAACGAGTGCAGAATGCCGCCGCAAGAGCGATATTTGGGCTGCCCAAACGTTGCTCAGTGTCCAGAGCATTGCAAACACTCCATTGGTTGCCTGTTGCTCGGCGGATTGAGTTTAAGGTGCTCTGCCTGGCCTTTAAAATTTTGAAAGGCATGGCTCCACCTATTCTCATGAACCTTCTGACTCCATATGTCCCTTCTCGCTCTTTGAGATCGATGGGCCAGAATTTGGCTGTTGTTCCTCGCTTTTTGCTGAGCAGGATTGGAGGCCGCTCCTTCCGAGTAGTAGCCGCTAAGCTTTGGAACGCTCTCCCTAATGACATCCGTGCTTTGGAAGATTTAACCAGGTTCAGACGTGTCATCAAAACTTTTCTTTTTAATAAAATCAACTGACTCTGCTGCATTTTGTGATGTTGTGTTTACCTTTCTTGGCGCCAGGACGCCCCTTTGCTGGGGCAGCTGTGCGCGGTATAAAAACCATTAACATAACATAACATAACATAACATTTCGGGCGGCGGGGAGCGGGGTGTCCGGACTTGCTTTGGCCGGTGCCACGGTGTCGGTGGGCTTGCGCGGGTGGGGTTCAGTGCCCGGGCCTGAGTATCGACAGCTTGAGCGCTGGGCCTCTCCCGCCTGGGACCATCTGCCCCAGAAGCCTTTGCCCCCAGTTGAGCGGACCACCAAGTTCCCACGCTTACGGTGGAGATGGGTAGAGACCGGGCCCAAAGACACCAGCTCCGCAAACTCAAACCAAAATGGACCAATTCACCACCGCCAAGCGGAACCAACGGAGGGGGTTTCTGGCTATTCCTCCCTTGCCGGGGGTGACCTTTTGACCATCCTGCAAGCTATCTGCACCTCCCAGGCCACAGTAGAGAGCAAGATCGGCGAGGTCCGTGTGGACGTGGCCCTTATCCGCCAGGAGCTTCGCAACGCCAGGCGGAGTCGCATCTCTCCACAGCAGAAGACGAGCTGGGGCAGTTGAAAACCCAAGTGGCCCGCCTGCAAAATCAAAGCTCAGAGCTACACTGTCGAGCAGAAGATGCGGAAAACCGCTCGCGGCACAACAACCTATGCCTCATAGGTTTCCCCGAGGGAGCTAAGCAGGGCAGGACGGACACCTTTGTGGAGACCTGGGTGAAGTCATGAATACCCAAAGATGCTCTCTCTGTGTGGTTTGCAATTGAGCGCGCCAATCACTCCCTGGTGCCCAAACCTCCTCCCGTGGCCTCATCCCGTCCCATCATCATTAGGATCCTCAACTTCCGGGACAGGGATGCTATCTTTAGAGAGGACTGTGCCCAGGGTCCCCTGAAATACCAAAACAACACTATCATGCTCTTCCCAGACTATATGAGGGAGGTGCAGGTCCAGCGTTGCACATACGCAGATGTCAAACAAAAACTCCGCACTATGGGACTGCGATATGGTCTTCTCTTCCTGGCTCTTCTCAGGGTCGTCTTTAAGGGCAAGTCAATATTTTTTGACACCCCACAGGCTGCCTGGACTTGGGTCACTGAGGAGCGACTTCTGCGGATCCGTACTGCTTCCCCACCCATTTTTTCTGATCCTCCACAAACACGTTTATCCCCTCCCAAGCCACAGCGGAAACACACCCGGTCCCACAGGTGGGGAAATCGGGGGGGGTGGTGCGATCGCCAGGCCTCGGATCCCGGGTGTTGATCTCTTCCGAAAGCCCCTCCAGACCTCAGCAACAACAGCCGAGCCAGTTCGTTGAGTGACCTGAGCCGTGGCCCGGGCCCATCCGGGGCATTGCGCCGCACCTTGTCAAACGCCGACCTGTCTACAAGGCCGACTTGCCCTCATATGAGCCACTGTTTTACGTTTTCAGCGACAGCCAACCACTTGCACACTCCATCACCACCGGCAGTTGGCACATCACCTTGCACATGCCTCATCTTTCTACCCTAGGAATGATGCACCACTTCCCCTGAGATCTGGGCTCCTTTGGTCCTCCATGTCCCCACATCAGCTACTACCCAGATGCATGCTCACGGTAGACCCCTCCATGTTCTGTTGTGGAATGTGAATGGTCTGTTGGAGCGCCTCAAACGCAGAGCAGTCCTCAAGTACGTCCAACGCCATGTGCCTGACATGCTCCTCCTTCAAGAGACTCATCTCCTAGGAACCCAATGCTCCTTTCTCACAAGATATAGATTTGATAGGGTGTGGCACACCGGCTTCGCATGGGGCTCTCAGGGGGTGGCCATACTAACCCGGAGTGGTCTTCCCTTCAGCCCTGTACACGTGTAGACCGACGCGCAGGGGCGCTAAGTGGCCGTGTCTGGTAAGCTTGAAGGCTAGGTCTTGAACCTATTATCAACATACATCCCTCCTGCCACACTTCCCTCCACTCTCCGTCTCCTTACAGAGGTAATCTCCCTTCTGCCATAGGGTCAAACAATAATTGGGGGAGATTTTAGTGCAGTTATGCAACCATCACTTGACACAACGTGTGACCTATCCTCGTTGCGCCTAACCGGCTCTACGCAGCTATCCGATTGGTCAGCTGCCCTTGGTCTGTGTGATGCCTAGAGGATCTGGAACAGTACACTCACACTTCAATGGCCCACCATACCCACTCCTGAATCGATTTGATCCTCTTACCCGCCATTGACTGCCAACGGGACTCTAATGTCTCTATTCTCCCCTGTGGAATCTCGGACCACTCCGCTATTTCCTTCCATCCGGATGGCATCACTGGTGGAATGCGGACGGTCTGGCGACTGAACGTGTGGTTCTTACAAGATACCGAGATTAAGGATGCGCTTGCTGTAGAGTTGCAGCACTACTTCCTTACCAACCAAGGTACGGTCCCCTCCCCGAGCACACTTTGGGAGGCCGGTAAGGCAACCCTATGTGGCGTGGCCAGAGGCCTGGTGCACACGAAGTGGGTGGCACGGACTGACCGCTTGACCCAGCTGGAGGCACAGGCCACGCGGCTGGAATTGACCCCCACAGACACAGATGACGCTCATCCCGCCAGACAGCTTGCGGCGCTCCAGGATGAGATCCGCCAGATCTCCCTGGACTCTGCCAAGATGCTGTGGCACTCCTCTGTTATCTGTGTGTACGGGGGGCAACAAAAATGGCAAATTGCTTCACAACTTGGTCTCCAACCCCAAGGTTAACAGAATTGTCCCTGAAATCCTAGATGCTGCTGGAACCCATAACCGTACATTGCGGGCCATTGCCCAGGCTTTTGCGGGCTACTATGCCCAGCTCTATTCAGCCCAGCCCCCTGGGGCTTCCCTGGTCGACTTGCTAGACTGAGTGGAGGTCCGTTTACCCTGCCTTGCTCAGGCCGAATTAACAGACCTCGACCTTCCCTTTACCCCAGAGGAGGTACACAGCGCTATTTCCCTACTACATTCTGGGAAGACACCGGGACCGGATGGCTTCCCGCAAGAGTACTATGCAACATAGCGAGACTTATTGGTGCCCCACTTGATCGACCTCTTCCGGCATTTCTCTCTGAGACTGTGGTGGCCACCATAGTGGTCATCCCGAAGACCCAGCCACCTTCTCTCTCCTGTGCGGACTACCGTCCGATTTCCTTAATTAATACAGAAATGAAAATTTTTGCTACAGCTCCGGCCCAACGTCTCCACCCCCTGTTACACACATTGATCCACCCAGACCAATGTGGCTTCATGCCAGCGCGTGGCACTTGGCACTGCACACGACGTCTCCACCTTGCCCTGGCTAACCGCCATCTCTTTACACCGTACCTGGCCCTGCTACTCATTGATTTTGAGAAGGCCTTTGACATGGTTGCCTGGAGCTACTTGGAGAACTTTCTCACCATGATGGGTTTCAGCCCCCATTTCAGACGCCTCATCCGTGTCCTGTACTCCAACCCCAAAGCAAGAGTTCCGATCAACAGCGCCTTCTCTGAGGCGTTTCCAATCCATGGAGGCACGCGTCAAGGGTGCCCTCTCTCGCCACTCTTATTCACGCTCGCGAAGGAGCCTGTGGCCTGCCTTATACGTAATGATCCCCAAATCCGAGGGTGGTCCTTGGACCCCCACCAGGTGGATAAAATTGCCTTATATGCGGACAACGTCCTTCTTTTCTTAGCTGACCCGGAGAGCTCCGGCCCACGCTGTCTGGAGGTGCTCCAGGCCTTCGAGAACATTTCAGGTCTGCGACTCAACCCGACAAAGTCCACTCTGATCTCCCTCCATCCCTCGAGGGCTTGCTTTGACTGGCAATCGACTATTCCCTTACGGAGACAATCGTTTAAGTACCCTGGGATCTGGGTGACTGGAATGGGCCCTTAACATTACACCTCTGGTTACGAAAGCCAAGAGTGACCTTATGCCTTGGCAATTCCTTCCCCTCAACCCCCTTGGAAGAGGGGCTCTCTTTAAAATGATGATCCTCCCCCGCTTCCTATACATTCTTCAAAACACCACCTTTCACCTCCCGGGTAGTTGGTTCCGAGACTTTGATGGGGTTATTACCAGGTTCCTGTGGGGGGGTGGGAGACCACGTATAGCCTTGGCTCACTGTCTGATTCCCCGTTTGATGGGGGCATGGGTATGACGAATCTTCATCTCTACTATTTGGCCACCAAACTTATAGTCGTCCACAACTGGTTCAAAGGAGGCTGGTCTAACTCGGCCTACCGGATTGAATTCCGCACTATGGACTTCCCACAACTCCAAGCCTACTTATATGGGGTTCCCATTCCACAAACGATCCCTCCTATCACTACAGTGGTTCTAGTGGCCTGGCGCTCTGCCCTGCACTATACGAGATGGGACAAGAGACTTACCCAACATACACCTCTATGACACGGCACATGGCTACATGAAACATCGACCCTTGTGGGTTTCCGGCAGTGGGATCGGGTCGTTATCTCGCTCCTTGGGGACGTCTGGTGGGAGACCATGACAGGGCCTTCCCCGATCTGCAACAGCGTCACTCCCTTCACAATACCCAATTTTACAAGTATCTACAACTCCGCCACACCCTTAATAAGCATATTCCACCAGGCACCTCTCTTCCAGAGTTCAGCTCACTTGAAGCCCAGGTCATGATGGGGAATTTAGGCAGAGGAGGGGTATCACAGATATATCGCTCCCGCATGATCAATGGCCCCACCCCCCTCGACTCACTGCGAACCTGCTGGGAGGGATGGCTGGGCCCCCCAGAAGAGGCAGATTGGCGCGATGCCCTTATGGCTCCCAAAACTTTGACAACCTCCTCAAAACTACTTCTCATCCAACTCTACTATCTCCACATGGCTTATCTCACCCCAGCACACCTACACAGGGCAGGACTGCGCCCCTCCCCAGACTGTACACGATGTGGCCAAGCTCCGGCCGATTTCGACCACATGGTCTGGTTATGCCCTGATCTTGCTCCATTTTGGTCGGGTGTGGAGTCTGAACTTACACAAACTCTGGGGTGGCAGGTTCCTCATGATCCTCTATGCCTTCTTCTGGGGGTATTTGATGGACTGGACGGCTCTAGAGCTGAAAAACGCTTTCTAGGCACAGCCTTGACGGTGGCTAAGCGAGACATCGTAGCGACCTGGGCTCAGGTCAAACCTCCTGCCATACGAAAGTGACGACGGGGGGTGGATTTGTGGCCCAGAAGGAACCCCTCTTTGAGGCCCGGGGATGTCCTGAGAAATTTCATAAGGTATGGGGCAAATGGCTAAACCTACTGTCTTGAAATATGTGCTTGATTTCTCTCTTAACTTGTTACATTGCTTCTCCGATGGGGTGGTTTGCTCGAAAATACTAAACTATGGCTGGGACGTTTGTTGTCTGCCAAAGATGGACTTTCATTTACTGTCTAATCATATGCTGTCCTTTGTATGTTTGGTTTTTCAAATGCAAATAAATTTGATTATCAAAAAAAAAACTAAACTCAAATGTAATGAACTTCCCTCTCTATCTCCTATAAACACAACAACCCGCTATGCCACTATAGAATACAATTCTATTAAAAATTAAATGAACAATTCTAAATCACGTAAAATTACAAACTTTATTTTTTTAACATAATATTTATAGAAACTATATTAACACATAAAATAAATATATTGACCAAAACATATTCAAATAATTAATAAACAATATTCTAGCCACTGTATTAATGAAAACAATATTAAATACATCCATATTATTTAAAATTATGTTACTTTCCCTAAAAAACTATATTCTTTTCAACCATATTGGTGCATCATAATATTTGTCCATCACGATATCTAATTTCCCATGTTTCTGTCTTCCAATATTTTAAGTCAATATTTTGTCCATACACTGCATTAACTTATTCAATTAGCCTTTCAGTACACAAATCATCAATATTTCTTCATTTCCTCACTAACACAATGAGCTACAATCATCACTTTGTGAGCTACAGGAATGGCATTATCTTTTAGGATTATCTAATGCTTAAATCCTTTCACTTCACCAATATTACCACCAAACACTTCAGGGTACTTCTTCAATACACTCTCAATATCATTTGCGTTTTTAGCCACTTCAATTCTATCCCCCAACAAACAAGATTATTTGTACCTGGTTTTAATGCTAATGCTATACCCAGTGTACCTGGATCCACCCACCCCATGATGTCCTTGTCTTGGACGTTACATAAATCTTTGTGCGAATGACTCTGCTGGAAAAAATTGAGAAGATCTTAAAAATATCCCAATGTTACAATCTCAGAATTTCCATAAGCCACAGCTTTAATATTCTGTTTTGTTAGAATGGTTTTGACCAAAATCTTTAAAAATGCCATTGTTCTTTATTGTACTTTTCCAATATTCACAAAACAATAAGATCCTTTTTTACCAGCTAAAATACATTTTCCATTCTGTAACTAAATATATAATATGACTTTGGCCATATCATCAATGATATTGGCTTGATAAACACTATTCACTTTCACCAAGGTCGAATTAGATTAGGTATCCTTACATTGGTAGATTTATTTACCACACCCATACACACTTGGGGGCATATGTATCAAATTCCATTTTTTGCTTTTCTCAAATAGCGATTTTTAGGGAATCACTATTTGAGAATCGCAAAACGGGATGTAATAAAAAATTTGCAAATGTTTTGCGATTCCTTGGCATTCCTTAATTGCGATGAGCAAATTGCTAATCGCAATTAAGGAATACCTTCCCATTCATTCCTATGGGCTAGGAGGCCCATAGGAATGAATGGGAAGACATTCTCATTTTGCGATTCGCAATTTGAGAATCGCAAGATGAGAATGCAATTTCAAGGGTGCCAGGGTGTCAAAAGGACACCCTGTTGCACCCCTGAAATATGTATGTGTGCACATGTGCCATGTCTGTGCATCACATGGCACTTTGAAAAATGCCAAAAAGTGAATTTTTTCAAAGAAATCGCAAATTGCTACCATCTTGAAGTTGGTGGTAATTTGCGATTCCTTACGGCCAAATTGCACTTTTTCTAGGCTTCAGACATTGCATTTAAGGAATCGCAATTTGCGATTCCTTAAATGCAATCACAAAATAGAGAATTTCAAATTTTGCGATTCTCTAATTTGCGATGCCCTTTTGGGATGATACATTTCAAAAGGCCTTTTTCCGTTCGCAAACGGGCCCATTCTGAGAATCGGCCGGTTTGCGAACGGGAAAAGGGCTTGATACATATTCCCCTTGATCACAACTTAAACCCTCATCCAAAATCACTCGAACCGATACAACCTATCTTTGAATTCCTTTTGCAATTTTAACAGCTTCCTGCAAAGAAGGATTTGTACTTTTTTAGAGAAACAATTCAATACAATTTGATATCAGATGTAGTGATCAACAGTTTTCTGAAAACATCATGTACTGGCAAGCATTCTTAATGAAGCCACATTTTGGTCTATGCTTTCTCATGGTAATTGATTCTGTCAAAAAAGTTAAATCGTTCAAATGTGAAATGTGAAGAAAGTAGCTTCAAAATCCACATTCAGAGTTCCATAGTCTCCTGATTCTTCTGCTGAGTATCTCACTTTAGGCAAATGTTCAAATATTTCTGAGCCTCTGTAACTAGGCAAGTAAATAGTAATAGTAAGGCAAGTTTACTAGTTGCAGCAAACTTTCTCCCATCAATTACAATTAGATAGTTTTGGAATACTAGAAACTATTTCTCCCTGTTTTGTGCAGGTTTTCCAGGATTTTATAAAACGTATGGTGGTTGTTAAATATTACGACCAGATGGCATCATGCAACACTGGGAGGAATAATGATCAAACTCAATGAATGCCAGGATAAGGTTAAGTACAGAGGAAAATAAGGAAGATTTGTTTCACCAGACTGATTTTATAATGTAGTAAATAATTTTTATCGTAGAGTAAAAGCAGCACACACTGGCTGTCTGATGCCATCCGCATATGGGGGGGGAGCACAATTCGACCGCTTAAGGAAAGAATCAGTGAACGCGTGAGAGCACTCAACCAACAAGATGCCAGATATCCCATGGCAATACATGCTGCAACTTGCCCATCCCAAGGTCTGCAGATAAAATTCTCATTCTATGGCATTGACGTGACAGAACCAAACTTAAGAGGCGGCAACAGAGAACTAAAGCTAAGACGCATGGAAGCCACCTGGATCATGCGCTTACACACTGTGAAACACGGACTAAACAGTGACCATGAAATGCAATACTTTCTGGGCACTTAAATACCATTTGTCATTGCACGCAACTTGACCTAATCCGGACCCCCGGCAAGCGCAAATTGCAGATTTGGAAGTTAACAATACCAGTATATCACTATCAAGTACAGTATATTCCTGTTGTCATTCTGTTAAGAAATATGCCATGTGCCGACTTCCACGTATACAGTAAATTCCTTTGTCACTGTGTTAAGAAATATACCATGTGCTCACTCCCACATTGTAGACCACCGGTCCCCTGTAGGTGTGTTTCCATTGTGCATGTTCCTTGCAATAGACCTCCCATCAACACCAGCATGTTACCATTATGTGCATTATATTCCCACTATGTTAAGAAATATACCATATGCTGACTCCCACATTTTAGACCACCAGTCAACTGTAGGTGGTTTTCCATTGTGCATGTTCCTTGCACTACCCCTCATCATCAACACCAGCATGTTACCATCATGTGCATTATATTCCTGCTTTCATTTCTATTTAGATACCTAATATGTGCTGACTACCAATTTTATTTGTAGGAGCCCCACCCACATTATTTTGGATCCAAGCACTATTTTCTTTAAACAGACCAGCCGGGTCGGAATTATCACCGGCGGAGCAGTGAGGAGATTACTTTTCCCTTTCATTTGGTTGCTGTTTCATTCTTTGTAGTTTCTTTCTTCTTACTCCACCCCTTTTCTTTCTTTTCAGATTTTTCCAAATTCTACGCATCTTTACAGGTAGTCCCTTTTCCTATTAAGTTCCTTTGCACTCTATCCATTGATTTTCCCCATTGTCTTTCTGTTCGCCAGCCCTGGTTACTCTTGTACCTTTACGTCTCACTGTCACCATGATCCCTTTTCATTCAGACGGCTTTTTACTCACCTGTTCTGCAAGCCAGCTTATTCCCAACTGTGATCGTCAGTATGGTCAGAGCCAACAACATGTATTTTGTGTACTGCTATTAATATTTGACTTACTTAGGTTTTTGTTCCTGTACTGTATACTGTGATCAAATGTTCCTTTTTATTACAGGCACTGCTGTTAATATTTCACTTACTAAGGTTTTTTGTTCCTCATGTGCCTGAAAATGTCACCATGTCTTCCACCACACCTATCACCACAATATTTTGCTGTTTGTTGTTCTTGTACCGCTTCCGCAGTGTCTGACCTCATACTTCTATCCCTCTCCCAGTGCCTTTAAACATCAACCCTACCATTATCAGTGCCTTAAACATCAACCCTAACATGGTCGTACGTCACTCTTATCACTAGGTCTGTGTTGTTTTGTCTTTAGAGTCACCGTTATTTGCCTTCACACTACTCTTATAAGGTTTCCACGTCTATTGGTGTTTTCTCATTTCACTAAAAAATATATACATGCTGCCCTACCCCAAATGGGTGTTTTTCGTGTCCACTTGTAACATGACCTTTTGTATCCTTCCCATCCCTGAAGAAGTCACAGGATACTTCCCGGTGTGAAGAAACACGTGTTGGCTGGTTGTCCTTTGCCCTTTGTATATTTGAGATTAAAACTATTAACATTAACTATTCGAGTGGACTTTAATAACAGCTCTACGAATGCTTGGAACATCAACAAACATTGTTTTTATAACACAAACGTGTGTGCAGGACTTGGCTTTTCAGTAACTTGTGTGGGTTTACACCCACATATACTTATGGGGGTTATAGAGTATTTCCTCCAACTTGGCAGCACCGTGCTACACACACACACTACTATCAGTATACGCACATACAGCAAGGCGCCACACTTCCTGGCATATCCAAAACCCTATCTCCAAACATCACTCAGGTAGGTGTTCAAGGCCCTCCTCTACCCACAGGCTCCTGCCTGCGCCTTATCTCTGGTGGTCCAGCAGGAGAGCCTTGCTCTTCTGCTGGCTGCTGTTGTCTGTGTCAGTCTTTGTCCATCTTTCTGTTTTTCTCTCTCTCTTGTGCCTGTTGTCTGTCTTTTTGCCATCTTCTGTTTTCTGTCTCCCTTGTGCCTGTTTTCTGCCTCCTCTCTGTCTTCTATTTTAATTGTATTCCTCTCTGTCTTTTTTGCCAGTAATTGTCCTCTCTGTTCAACTTAGCTGTTTTTTTGCCCTGTGCCCATCCCGTCGCTGCTGCCCCCAAGGCCCCTCCCTCCTACCAGGTTCCCACCTCCCAGCTGTGCTTCCCTCCCTCCTCCCCTACCTAATGGCGGCCGATGTGAGGGAGTGCGAGCAAAACTTCTGACCTCCTGGTCAGGGACCTGCTCTCTCCCCACAGCTCCACTGTAAAGTACCACTGCTCCAGGCACTGTGACCTACTCGCTCAGGTAGGTGTTTGAGGCCCTCCTCCACCCGCAGGTTCCTGACTGCGCCTCATCCCTGGTGGTCCAGTGGGAGAGCATTACTGGCCGCTGTTGTCTATGTCTTTCTTTGTCCACCTTTCTGTTTTTCTGTCTCTCTTGTGCCCGTTGTCTGTCTTTGTGCCTTCTTCGGTTTTCTGTCTCCCTTGTGCCCGTTTTCTGCCTCCTCTCTGTCTTTTATTTTTATTTTATTCCTCTCTGTATTTTTTTGCCAGTAATTGTCGTCTCTGTTCTACTTAGCCTCTTTCTGCCCTGTGCCCTTCCTGCTGCCCCCACGGCCCCTCCCCCTCTGCCGATTCCCACTTCCCGCCTCCCAGCTCGCTTCCCTCCCCCTCCCCTACTTAATGTTGGCACTGCACGGGCACACCACTGGCGTGATGAAGGCGCGCTGTGCCCATCCGCGACCCATCCTCAGCCAGTGCCAGGAACCCTAGATCTAAGACCCCCCACTGCTACAACTCTGCTGACCTCCTCGCACTCAACCCTGAAGAAATAACAAATGCCACAGATCGACGCGGAACACCACCCACGGCCAGTTCTCCTGCCATCACTGCCGACAATCCTTCACCATCATCAGCCCCCCTACTACCGCTGGACCCACGACATACGCCCGCACCACCACAGCCCGGACTTGCATACTCCTCGACGTGCGCTCCGTCCATAGACACTTCATGGAGATCTGCGACCTGCTCAACACTCTCTCGCCAGATGTCGCCTTCTTCACGGAAACATGGACCAACGCCACCTCCGCCCCGACATCGCTACCGCCATCCCCGACGGATACAAAATCCAAAGAAAGGACTGCCCCCCACCCAGGAGGAGAACTTGTCATCGCATACAAGAGCTCCCTCTGACTCTCCACCTCCAGCATGAGGAACCCCTCTCCAACACAGACCACCTCCACTTCCAGATCCAAACCAGCCCCAGATCCACGATGTGTGGGACCCTCATCTACAGACCCCCCGGGCCTTGCGCCCCTTTTGCCACCACAATTGCCGACCTCGACGCACCCCACACCATCGCCTCCATGGACTACATTCTCATCGGATACCTGAACTTCCACCTCAACAACCGCACCGACCCCGACTCCACCACCCTCCTTGACACCCTCGCCAACCTCGGACTGAAGTAGCTAATCACCACCCCCACCCACAGAGCCAGACACACCCTCGACCCAATCTTCGCAAGAGGGACAAACACCCACTTCAGCCACACCACGCAGCCCCTTTGGACAGACCACCACTGCGTACACTTCACCTTCAACACCACCACCACACCCAAACCCTCCCCGTGCCCGCCATGAAGGAACTGGAGCAAGATCACAGAGGAACACCTCAACACCACCCTCCTCCACAACCCCCCCGCCATGACCGAAGCAAACTCCACAGCCAAAAAACTACACCGCTGGATTTCCAGCTGTGCTGACAAGCTCGCACCCCTCTGCCACCCCATCAAACAACGCCCCCTGAAGGCCACCTCGTTCACCACCGACCTCCAAGAAGCCACGCGCTCCTGCAGATGCCTCGAGAAACTCTGGCGGAAAAGGAAAACCACAGAAGACAAGAACAACCACAGGAACGCAATGAATGAATACCAGCAGCGCATAAGACCCACCAAGTAGACCTTTATTAAGAACAAAATCCACACCAACGCAAGCAACGCAAAAGACCTCTTCAACATCATGCAGCAGTTCTCCAAACCCCAAGCTCAGATCCTACTTCCACCTAAAAATCAAGGCCCTGTACGACAACTTCAGTGAACAGACTCCAGACACCACCCCCCTCTCCACCACCGACAACCAGCTGACCATCACAGCCTGGAAACCAGCTACCACTCAAGACACCGCCACGACCATGAAGAACACCCACTCAGGAGTCCCCACGGATGCCTGCCCACCTCACATCTACCACAGAGCTGCTGCCGCCATAGCACCCGAACTAGGCCGGACCTTCAACGCCTCCCTCGAATCCGGCATCATCCCAGACAACTGGAAGTGGGCAGAGGTCAAGCCCCTCCTGAAGAAACCCTCGGCTGACCCTACGGACCTGAAAAACTACAGGCCCATCTCTCTCCTTCCCTTCGCAGCCAAAGTCACCGAGAGATTCATCAATGCCCAGCTGACCACCTTCATTGAAGAGAACGCCATCCTCGACCCCTCTCAGCCTGGATTTCGCAGCAACCACAGCACCGATACCGCATGCTACTCGACCAGGGCCACACTGCGGCCCTCATCCTACTAGACCTCTCCGCAGCCTACGACACCGTTTCACACTCTCCCAGCCAGACTCCACAATGCCAATATACAAGGAACTGCCCTCGACTGGATCGGCTCCTTTCTCTCCGGAAGAACCCAAAGGATCAGACTCCCTCCCTTCCTCTCCAAACCTGCAGAGATCAACTGTGGATTACCCCAAGGATCCTCGCTCAGCCCCACGCTCTTCAACATCTACATGGCCCCTCTCGCCGCCATCGTCAGACAGCATTGGCTCATGATAGTATCTTATGCCGATGACACCCAGCTCATCCTCTCTCTCACGAAGAACCCAGAAGACACCAGACTCAGCTTCCAAGAAGGAATGAAAGACGTCGCAGCCTGGATGAGCGATAGCTGGCTAGAACTGAACTCGGAGAAGACAGAGGTCCTCGTCCTTGGACCCTCCCCCACTGCGTGGGACAGCTCCTGGTGGCCCCCTGTCCTTGGAAGCCCTCCCAGCCCGACGGACCATGCCCAGAACCTCAGCATCGTTCTAGACTCCTCCCTCACCCTGACCCGCCAGATCAAAGCTGTCGCCTCCACCTGCTTCAACTCCCTCTGGATCCTCCGCAAGACCTTCAAGTGGACCCCCCGAATGCAGAAAGATGGTCACCCACAAACTCATAACCAGCAGACTGGAAAACGGTAATGCCCTCTATGCCGGAATCAACAGAACCTTGCTGTACAATCTCCAAACCATCCAGAAACACCGCAGCCAGACTCGTCCTCGGAACCCCACAACATGAGCACATGACCCAGCACCTACGAGACCTCCACTGGCTCCCCATCAAGAAGAGAGTAACCTTCAAGCCACTCACCAACGCCTACAAATCCCTCCACAACATTGGACCCAAATACCTCAATGAAAGAGTCTCTTTCCACGAACCCAAAAGGAACTTCCGCTCCACTGACCTCGCCCTGGCGAAGACCCCAGGCATCCGCAGAACCAGAGCAGGCAGAAAAGCCTTCTCATACGTCTCAGCAAAGACCTGGAACGAGCTCCTAGTCAACATCAGACGCTCCCCCACTCTGCACACCTTCAGGAAGAGCCTCAAGACCAGGTTCTTCGACTGACCCGGGACTGGTCCCCCGCCCCTTAACGCCTTGAGACCCTCACGGGTGAGTAGCATGTTTTATAAACCCCTGGTTGATTGATTGATTGAGGGTGATCTCTGTGGTGTGGGGTTCAGAACAGAAGAACTAAACGTGTATAAGAAGAATAAATAACAATGAGGTGAAAATGTGACTGAGAGTCCTGGAGATGTGGAAAGGTGTAATAGCAATGGAGAGAAAGCAGAATATTCTGAGCTTCTTGCTTACAATATAAATATGTTGCAATAATGATCTTGAAAATTATCATGAGAAAATGCACAAGCTATTGGTTTCCAAAGCCAAATTCAGGGATTTGTTTAGGAGGAGGTTGAATGGGGAACATTATTCTGCCAGGATCATCCCAATCCCATTTCATCAACAAGAATATGACATGTATTCTGAACACCTTCATGTCCCACTGACGGACACAGTGAAATTCGCTTTGCCTTCAGCCTGAATGCCATAGTTCTCAATCGTGGCCCGTTATAAGCACCTATTTCCCAACCTAAACTCACACAGATAAATAGAAGACTCTCTTTTCATGACATGCTCTATAAGTGAGTAATACGTTGTATGAATAAACAAACAGAAGCACAACAATCTGAAAAAAACAAATGCTCTTATGTAACTCAAGAGTAATTAAACTGTGAACTGAAATGGAAACAAAATTGCAGTTCCCAGCCAGAGATGCCAGTGTATGTTGTTTTTGGTAGCTTAGCTGTCATCTGGAGGTGTGGCGGAGGGTGAGGTGGTTTAGTACATTTTCAGATGGGGCACCATCCTCCCCATTTCCCAGCCTCCCCTCCTATTGACACTTCTAAAAACAAACATTGGCATAGCCAATAAGTCTCGCCTTTAGGACCTTATAAGTGTTTAGCCATGCATCACATTATCCTGGGTGCTGTGCCACCAGGGATGAAGAGCTCTGCCAGTACTACATACTGAGTCATGCAGTGTGATTCAGGAATGCATGCTCGCCTCAGGAAACATTTATTGACACATTCCAATGCTTTTTAATGCACAGATAGAATGATAAGATCCTCGTTGCGAATCAACAGCACTATAACATTCTATGTGTGACTGCATCACTAAAGTATTTGGCTTTTCAATTCAATTCAATTTTTTTGAAATGTTTAGACACAGTCTTTAAAACATAAATATATAGCCATTTATATATACATTAACATAAAAAAATAACAATTCCCACCAATATAGGGACGGTCTTTAGCCCAACCCTGGTTCTAGGCCTAGGTCAGAAATACATGGTAGAATTTGTCAATAAAAGTAAAAAAGCCTTCCTCCCACAATTCCTATGTTTCTAACCAATACATACTTTTACAAATCTTGCCATGGTGAAAGCGACATCCAAGAATTCCATTTTCAACAAGAGTGCAAGTGCATTATTATGGTGATTTATACCATACTTTAAAAAAAGCATTTTAAAAATGGAGCAATGAGGCCTATTGAAATGACCACAATCAATAAAAAAATGTACATTGATATTCTGACATTTCAGTCCACATGTGCAATTATTCTCCTTATCCAAAAGAGATTTGAATTTCTCTACTCTGAGAAACAGGACATTTAAAGCCACCCAAAATTTTAAGAGAAGTAGTTGTAGATTAGTGTCGGGGAAAGCATCTAAGTAAGGAAACATTGTTCTATAATCCCATGAATTTAACATATATACTGCAGAGTATTTCAACCCTACATACTTCATATCCGCCAGTCTAGACTCTCTTCTGCAGGTCATCTGTACCTCTGCTTTTGTGAGAAATGAAGCCTCAGTCACCTGAAATGTTTCCATTCTTAGGGCCCCTGCAATTAAGTCCAGTCGCTTCCTAAACTGCCCTGCCCACCTTAATTTCTTCATATTTCGAAAGCACAAAGGACTACTATCTTCTGAGTCTCTGAGGACCAAAGTTTATCCCAGAATCTCAGGGTTGTTTTGTACGCCAGGAAATTACAGGCTTGTAAATCGCATTCAAGTCTTATTGCTGGGCCCATCGCAGATTTAGGAGGGGCCAGGAGTCTTTTCAAGCACTTATTCTTGCACCTTTCCCAACTTCCTGGCATACTTAAGGACATAACCTTATGTACATTGAGTGGGGACCATTGCACTGTATGCAGTTAAAAGGGGAGACCACGAGGGACCACCAACATTTATTTCTAAAGCGATCTAGGCCCCCTACAGTTGCAACTGCCCTTGTCTCATCTATTTCTTTATGTTGCGCCCAGTTCAACTACTTTGTAAACATCATGCTGAAGTATTTATATGATGACATTACCTCAACTGTCTTATTCCCTAAGGCCCACTTAAAAAATTTTTCCCAAATGGTATTATTTTTGTTTTACCCATATTCACCTTTAACTTATTTGACTCACAATGTTTGTTAAATTTAGTCAATTTTCTCTGTAGGCCCAATTGGGTATGGTCGAGAATTGCCAAGTATTCTGCGTAAAGTAATCAAGGCACATGTCTTTCCCCAACTTTCGATGAGAATCAATGTTTGTTGGCCAGTTTCCTCAGGAGGTCTGCGATAAATAAAGAAAACAACGTAGGGGTCAACACACAACCCTGTTTTAACACATTGCCAAAAGATATACTTTCTGAGAGGGCCCTGTCTTTGTCAAGCTCCACCTGGGTTCAATTTTGGGAATGCAATTCCTGCAAGATTGCCAATAAGCACAGGGGAATGACCTGTTGATGGAGTTTTGTCCAAAGCACAATACAATCTACCACATCAAAAGCAGAACTAAAATCTACAAAACAACAAAACAAACTCCCTGTGGTTTAAATAGCCTTTTTGCCCAAGGCCCACAAACTAAAGAATTGATCTATCGTAGAGTGCCCTCATTTAAATCCCACTTGTTCCATTGGTAATATATCATTGCAATCAATCCAATTCTTTAAGGAGATAACTATCACCTTGGAATACAGTTTTGCACCTACATCTAGTAGGCTTATCAACCGATAATTACCAGGTACCGCCAACTCCCCTTTTTTATGGATAGTTTGATTACTGCATCTTTTCATCTATGCGGGAATATGCCAGACTTGGTTACGGCTAAAAAACCTTTGAGAAGAAAGTTGCCCAACCCAGGGGGTTATTCTTTATCACAGTTGCTTGGAGATTATCAGGGCCAGCTGCTTTAGTCAGCTTTAAGGAGGATATTAACTTGACCATCGTTTCGACAGAGAAGAACTGTAATGCCTTTTACTCCAATTTAGGCCAGTTCTCCCTCACAATATTCTCTCTGGGCTTATAAATATCACTTTAAAAGTCTACCAAAACTGTTTCTGGAACCTGCATATTGCTGGAGGTGATGCATTCCCAAATCCCTTCTTTACTAATTGCCAAAATATCCTCATGCCCTTTCCCTGAAGGGCACTATTCATGAGGTTCCAATTGGATTGATAATTAGCCTGTTTCCTAGCCCTAACCAGGCTCTCATATGCCCTTTTTTTAGAATTGTAACTCTCACTGGTAATTATAGGGACCCTTGGGTGCCTAGCCCTTCATGCTTTCCTTAACTCCTTCCATGCCTGCAAGCACTCCATATGAAACCCCGGCTTCTTTGGGGACCAGCTAGGCTTTTCATCTCTTGCTGCATTGCTACATTGCCTTACTATTGGGGTCAAAGACTTTACTACCTCCATTATGGTCTTAGAGTACCATTCCAAGACTGTTAACCTTACATCCCTCTCTAGATTCTGCTCACTGAGAATGTGATACTTCGTCAATTGCCTAATATACCTTTCATCTTGTTAGACGTTTAGTGAAGATAACTTCACCCGCTCCTTTACTAAAAAGTCTGCCACAATTACCATTTCCAAACCCAAATGATTACTGCCCCTGATTCTTAACATCTCAAATCCCTTACAGAGGTTAAAAATCCAAGCCTGAATAAACATAATGGGGCAAATTTACAAGAAAACTGACTTGGTGCATGCCGCATCCCTTTTGGCTGCACCTCACGGAGTCACTTTCAAAGCACAGGGATGCAACATATTTTCAACATATTGTTGAAAATATGTCACATCCCTGTGCTTTGAAAGTGACTTTTGCATCTCTGTGCTTCCCCCTGCACTGGCGCACAAACAGCTGCCATGCGCCGGTACTGGCAACCTTGCACCATGGTGCAAGGATGCCTGCATTGTGGGGATATTGTTTATGTGCAGGAAGGGTTCCCTTTCTGCACATAAACAATCAGAAATTGTGTTTTTCAAATTCTATGTGTGATGCATTTGCACACATAGAACTTGCAAAACGTCATTGTTTTACTGATTATATACGTGCAGGAAGAGACACCTTCCTGTACATCAACAATCACCAGAGGTGATTTCCTCTTTCTATGTGTGTTGCAGAATGCAGCAAGCATAGAAAGAGGAAAAAACAAGAAGAAATGAATACATGTCTCCTCGTTGAGCCTTCCTACGCCTCCTGTGAGGAGGCATAGCATTCAGACTTTCTCGTAAATCTGGAAATGTGTCTGGTTCCACAGCAACACCCATGGAACTCCCCTTTCATGCAAAGAGCTGTGTGCAAAGGGGCCATATTTACAAAAACAGGAAAAGTGACGCAGGGTGGCTTTTCCTGTCCTTGTAAATATGGGGCACTAAAATTCCAGACCAGTGCGTCACAAAAAGTGATGCACTGGTGGCGCAAGGGGCTTATAAATCTGCCCCAATGTCTATTGGACAGTGCTGGTTCCCATGCTGATATATTTGCGCTGCCGGAGAATAGTGAGCAGTGCTTGTTGCCATGATGATGTGCTTGGGCAGCTGGAGAATTAGAGTATTGCCAGCCCATGAAAAAAAGCAGTGAAGTACTTTCCAATGGCGGGGACGTCACATCCCTCTTCCCCCAGGCCTATATTCATCAGGGTACCCTTCTCCAGAGTTTTCCATTCAAAACACTGCTCACACCATAGGTTTATCAGCTAGCGCTGTCCTCTGTCCAAGCCTCCTGGGTATAGGAACACTGGACACAGCAAAAATAACAAAATTCTCAAATTTGTCAGATAGAAGGGAAACTGGGATGGACTTGGCATCATTTAATCTCTGCGCACCTCAAAACAAACAAATTATTCTTACCTTGTGTAATGTAACTGTCGCTTTTGTAGAGCGATTCAATACCTTTGGGTCAGTCGAGTTCGTGCACTATAAAAATGCCCCCAAACCTTTTTCTGACCTTGTATAATGTAACTAGCACTCATGTAAAGTACTCCAACACCATTGGGTGGTTCAAGTTCACATTATACAATTAAAAAATACCTCACAGTCACTGGGGAGGTGCAGTGAATGTGCTTTGAAATTAGAGCTCTGAACGGAGACGGACGATAAGAAGAGGCAGTGGTGCGGGCATGCTTTGACATGGGCGGAGGTGGGAGGGACAAATGCTACTCCAATTTGTCAGGTAGAGGGGAAATAATGAATAAACAGGTGCAGCGGCATCCCTTAATCTCTGCGCACCCCAAAAGCAAACAAATTAACCTGACCTTGTGTAATGTAACTGGCACTTTTGTTAAGCGATTCAATACCTTTTGGTCAGTCGAGTTTGTGCTCTATAAGAATGCCCCCAAAAATGAATCTAACATTGTGTTATGTAACTAGCGTTCAAGTAAAGTGCTACAATACCTTTGGATCACTTGAGTTCAGATAATATAAACAAGTGTCAGAGAAAATGTGACAGGAGTTGCCCAAGCCTAGCCCTTATGTGTTTTGCAAGGTTGGGCTGGTGAAGGTCTGGTGACTGAGCCTCTCTAAAGCAACAAGCAGCAAAGCCGGAGGGGCTTGGGGAAATCCATGCCTTTTGAAGTCAGAGAAAATTAAAGAGGTGATTGTGAAACCAGTGTCTGAAGCATCTGACATTTCATCCCAGTATTTGAACAGGACAGGGAAATTAGGTGACGGACACCAAAGCTGAACCACGAAGGGCAAACAGTGACAGGAGCAGGAATCAAGGACAAAAAGTAGTCCCCCAAATGATCACATAAACACAGAAGTGTAATGTTAACAGTAATTGGATGGTGCTCTGTGGGAAGAACAAAACACAAAAAGGAGAGACAACGAGGAAGGGTTAACCACTAACAAGCAAGAATTTTTGAACGGCAATCAAAGCGATGAATAAAAAGACAATGGGTGGGCTGTAAGTGAACACTACATGTTTCTAACAGACCGTGGATGCTGTTCCTAGGCTGGGTTGCAAATCTTTCAAAGACATGAGGAGACATCAGTTCTACACAAGAAAAATATACTGCTTAAGGAAAAACGTTATTGCTCTTTCATATTTATCTAAGAACCTAAGCACATAAAGTAAGATATTTTGTCAAAGGGCTTTTATGAGTCAGCCACTTGTTTTAATTAGTTGCAAAAATTACATATGTTCAAAAAAAGGTAATTAATCTGTGATGAAAACCTTTAGAGAAATAAAAACATTATTCAATGCATCAATTTACCTTTTTTCCTTTCAAGCAGCATTTCCAATACCTCTGTCGCCTGTTGTGAATAAAATACTGTAAAGAACTGTAACAAAAAGGCATACAGGAGAGAAATTATGAGGCTTGTTTCCATGACTTCAAACTTTATTGAAAAAGTAATGAATGACAAGTTAGCTTTATGTGCTCCAATTTAATTGGATTCTTTTGTGTCGTAATGTAATACAGATCTCATTATTGCAAGCAATCGTTTCATTACCCTCTTAGCTTAGTTGCATAATTATGCCTTCAAGGATATTTAATTGATGTATACCTACCAATCCATGTCAGAATGTGTTTGTGCTTTTTCACGGGACAAATATTATTATTTGTTTAGTTGAGGCTGCTTAGTGCAGCTCTGCAACTCTATGTAAATTTGCACCCTTTTGAGTGAGACTAAAGTTGGAGTGATTTTGAAGCATTTCTGTAAATTCATTTTATGGTTAGGTCTGGTGCTGGAAATATTATTTACACATGTTTTACTATTCTAACAAACATTATTTTCTAGAGAGAAAAGCAAAATATAAAAAAAATGGTAAAACAGAAAAATACGCAGCTTAAGTCACCAAAAATGGGAAATGAAGAGTGGGAGACTTCCCTGCGTGGGATCTGTGATGTGAGGTCCTGCGTCAAGTAGCATCACCGTGTGTCATTCCAATAAGGAGTAGCGAAGGAAGTGATGCAAGGGCCTGCATCGAGTTTTGTCACGCTGCGTCACTTCTGATGAGGTGCTGCGAGGGCTGTGATGTGAGGTCCTGTGCTGCACTACATTAAGTTGCGTTGGTTCTCAGGAAATCCACAGTTGGGCTAAAAGGGATAACGCTCTAATGCCAGCCAAGGGTATAGAACCTGGGGGGCACTGCTTGGGGATTAGGACTCTAACAGAGGCCTGCAGCAGAGCACAGGAAGGTCCAGTTGAGTTTCGACAACAGGACACATGCAGAGCAGATCTCTGGTGCTTGTTATCTCCTTGTAGCTCAGAAGAAGAGGCTAGTCAGCTAGCCCTTGAAGTCCCTTTGGCAGTTCTGAGTTTAAGGAGAAGGTCCAGTCTTCATTCCTCTGGCAGCAGGGCAGTCCTTCTTGCAGTAGGACAGTCCTTCTTGCAGCAGGACAGTCCTTCTTCTGAGCTTTCCACAGGTCCACAGTAAATCAGAAGAGTGGGTCTGAGGGTCCAATATTTTTACCTGATGGTGTCTTTGAAGTGGGAGAAGTTTTGGGATGCTTACCCCCATAGAAGTGTCTAGAATTTCTTGCCTCTCTACCCTGGTTCCAAGATGTCGGTAGTCACAAAGGGCTAATGGGAAGTTTTTTGTGTGTGGGCTGAGGCAGCTCCTTTGAAGTGCAAGTGTGGTAGGTTACTGCTCTGCCCCTACCATCAAATCAGGATGGACTATCTTGCCAACACCAATATTGTTTGGGTGAAATACACAAAGGCCAGCTGCCAGCTATACCTAGTCCTGTGACCCATGAAGATACTGCAGGCACCAAATGTTTCAGACAAGGAATTGCCAACTTTGTAAAAGGGGCATGTTCAGAATTGTGACCTAAAATCCAACTTTACCACAAAAAAGGGTTTTAAATTCTAATTCCTCAGATGGCATTCCTACCTGCTCCCTAACAATCGTTATCACTTTTTAAATGTAATAAGGTAAGCCAATGTTATCCTATGGAATGCAGTAAACCTAACAGTAGTGAAAAAGGAATGTTACTGTTATTTACAATCAGGAGATGTTAAACATAAATGTACAGGTTCAGTTTTTTAAATGCACTGCACCCTGCCTCATGGGCTGCATAGGGCCTACCTTAGGGGTACTTTATAAATATATGATAAACAGGGAGTTTTATGCCTTTCATGGGTTTATTTTGCAGGTCAAATTGGCAGTTGAAAACAGGCTGTCCTGGTAGGCCTGGGACATGATTTAAGACACTACTTAAGTGGCTAGCTCAACAAGTGCTTCAGGCCCACTAGTAACATTTAATTTACCAGCCCTGGGTAGATGGTATACAACTTTACTAGGGACCTATAAGTAAATTAAATATGCCAATGAGGTGTAACCCAATTTAACTATGTTTTAGAGAGTGAGCCAAATATTTTAGTACTTGGTTTAGCAGTGGCAAAGTACACAGTGTCCTAAGGCCAACATAACCTAATTCTGCAAAACAGGAGGGGTGAAGGTAAAAGGTTTAGGGGACTACTATGCTAGGGCATCAATTCTAACAGTGGGCATTCCCAAACTCTGAACCAACCTCTTCCCACTGTGGAAATGTTAGAAATGGGGGTCTGTAGTTGGCAAGGGTTTGCACCTTTGTCCAAGTAGGGACCCTTCTTTCTAGTCAGGATAAGAGAATTACACTGCTAAAATAACCCCCGCTCACCCCCTTGGTAGCTTGGCACGAGCAGTCAGGCTTATCTTAGAGGCAGTGTGTAAAGCATTTGCACATAACCAACAGTAAAACAGTGTAAGCACTACAGAAGGATGCCACACCAGTTTAGAAAAATATCCAATAACAATATAAATCCACAATACAGTTCTGATTAATCTTCATTTATCAAAATAACCTTATAAGAAAGTTCCTTGAAGCTGATAGTTCTGTCCGGGGCTATCAGGAGTGCTAGTGTCGGTGGGCGTCGGGTGCCGCGGTGCAGAGTGCAGTGGTGCAGAGGTCAATGCCCTCAGGTCGCTGTACGAGCAGTGGCTCGATGGCAGTGTCAGATGGCGTCTTCGGTGAGACCAGGGTCGGGGTGCAAAGTGATGCGGTGCTCGTCACGGTGCTGGCAGGTCACGGTGCAAACAGCAGCGGCGTCGTTGCTGAAGCGCTGTCATCGGCTGACGAACTGGAGTTGATAGCACCGGCGTCGGTAGGCCAAGGCTGAGGTGCAGGATGAGGGTGATGTGTCGTGTAACTTTACGAGCGGTGCCCTCAAACCATGGTGTAAGCAGCAGCATTAATGTTGGCATGAAGCGACATCGTCGGGGATACCAAGGTGGTGTTGTGAAGTGAGGTGGTGCACAGTGCGGTGCCCATAGGCCGTGGTGCGAGCAGCGTCGCGGTGGCGACATCAGATGGTGTGGTCGGTGAGACTAGGGTCACAGTGCGGCATTGCGGCGGTGCCCTCTGTGGTGCCTTCAGGACACAGAGTCGGCAGCGGCGTCGTAGTCGGCGTCAGGTTGCTTTTTCTTCTTTTGCAGCACAAAACACACAGTCCCCAGTGCTGAGGGCAGAATAACTTGAATTATTTGCTGTTCCTGAGACTTCTTGAAGCTCTACCTCAAGCCCTTGGAGATACGCAAAGAAAGAAGTTGTAGTAAGTTCAGTCCAGTCCTTTCACTGCCCAACACAGAAGCAACCACTGCAGGCCAACACAGCAAAGCACTCAGCAAAGTGGTAGCTCCTCCTCCCAGCTTCTTCAGATCTTCTTCTTGGCAGTCTTCTTGGTCCAATAAAATTCTAAAATTCAGGGATAATGGCCCCACTTTTTATAGCCCAAAATCCTTTGTTCTCTCAGGCAGAGAGTGTCTATGCCTATCCAGAACCAGTTCTGTCCTCTCTGGTGTAGCTTCCTGGCAGGAGGTGGAGACGGCATTATCTGAGGCAGGCCAGGCCCATTTAGGTGAAAGGACATCTCCTTCCCCTTTCTCTAAATGCAGCCCAGGTCTGTTGAGCCCTTCCCTGACCAATCTAGACTCTCTGGAGCCACTGCTCATCTACAGCCCCTGTCATCCAAAACCCAGACAGTCAATCCACAAATCCAGCCGAGGCCTACTGGATGGCTGAGCAAGAATATACCTACTTTCTAAAAGTGGTATTTTCAAACACAGAATGTAAAAATCACCTTCACTAAAAGATGCATCTTTAGATTCTGAGTTCACGCATACTAAACTTTATTTTTCTACCGTGTTCCCAGGGCCAGTTATGGTTATAAGATGTTACAAACAAACTCTATTGGAACAGGTAACCTTGCAATAGTGAAAAATTAAATTGGCAGTAATTCACTATCAGGACATGCCACACATATCGGGGCATGTCCTACCTTTCACATACACTGCACCCTGCACACAAGGGTACCTTGGCCCTACGTTAGGGGTGACTGACATATACGAAAAGGGAAGGTTAGGGCCTGGCTAGTGGGTACACTTGCCAAGTGGCAAGTGGGTACACTTGCCAAGTTGGCATGGCAGTCCCAGACTGCACACCGGCTCTGCAATGGTAGGCCAGAGTTACATTTACAGGCTGCTTGTGTGGATGGCACAATCCAGTGCAGCAGCCCACTAGCAGCATTTACAGACCCTGGCACACTCAGCGCAATTTACTAGGGGCTGACAAGTAAATCAAACATGCAAATCATGCGAACACCGATCCATAATAACAATTTACAACAGGAGCACTTGCACTTTAACACTGATCAACAGTGAGAAAGTGTGCAGAGACACTAAACCATCAAAAACAGAGTCAAAACCGGGAGGTCAGAAAGCAAAACTGGGGAAACACGCCAAAAGATGCCAAGTCTAACAGGAATTCATTGGGAAATTACTTCGGTTAAGTGCTGGAATAACTCCACTTCCAGGGCAGGAAGTGGAATGAGAACCTCTAGATTTGGTGGAAATGTTTTTGAAAGGCTTTTTCCATGTTGACAAATGTTTTCTTCGGAGAAAAAAATATAAATGAAAGTGTGCATTAGCACAGAAAGCTGGGCAAGTAGAATAGGAGATTGTGGTATTTGTGGTAAGGGGTCTAGCTATTAAATAATCTCCCTCTTCTGTTTTCCATTATTGAGTTCTTTGAATGTTTGACTCTAAGCAAGTCAAAGCATTCCATGTAAGATTGTTTCTCAACATATCTGTTATAGCTGGTGGATGAAGCCTTTCTACTGAAATAAACTACTTCATTTAGGCTACTTGTTTGAATTATTATATTCTTCTTCCTTAACTTCACATTTGGCGATGAGGGGAATCTCCCATGCAAATCCCAACATCTCTTCATTTCGGCTTCAACGCCAACATAAAACAATTAATAAACTGCACTACAGCGTACTTCTTTGAGTTAAATAATTGGAAGATGCCATGAAATGTACTATTCTTCAAGAGTAACATAATTCTATTCTTTAGTGCACCATAACCTCTCACCATTATAACACCTATGTTGACTTTAGCGCGCTATGCCAGTATTAAGGCACTTGTGGAGACACACTTTTTCAGCACCTGGCTTTAGATATATTCAGGTTTACCTTTTCCAAAACATTTTGAGGTGGTAGGAAGAGGTCATCAACTGCAGATCCTCTTCCTCAATTCTGTTCGAATTTGTGTCCGGATGTCCATTGCCCACTCTCATTCAAGAGAACGATGTGCCAAGATAACTGCTCATTCTCAGACCTCACTGAGCGCTGACATGTCCTTCACAAGAAGACAATTAGAGGATGTTCTTTGAACAGACTCATTCTGTCACCTCCTCAATTTTCACCTGTTCGCCTGGATTTCTACCTTCTCTTGTTTCCATCAGCGACTCTCCTTAGCGACTCATTGTTTAGCTGTCAAAGAATAAGGGCGTTCAGCGCAGTCATTTATTCTGTGTTCTGCAGTACTTTGCTGCCACTTAGCGACATTGCAACATTATAACAGTGTTAGCCAGTTTATTATTATAAATTGTTTTGATACTTACAGGTGAGTCTCAGGTGTCAATCAGATACTGGGTTATTGCAAACATTGTTTTTCTGTATGTATGTCCTATTTGCAGTATAGAGATTTCATTTTGTTTAACTTTGTGTATATTTTTTTCATTATCTCAAAATGCAAAATATTACACCTCCACCATCTTTTGTAACCATTCCTGGAGCACTAGATTAGGTCAAAATTGAAAAAGCTATTTAATAACTTTTTAAGGTATCTGCAACACATTTAACTGCACAAAATGCCTCTGTGTTAACACTCTCTAGGTTCAGAAGGCCAAGCAGTCTTTGAATATCTTTTGGATCATACTGAGGATGAGATTGAAGCTGTTTCTACAAACCTGAATGAGAACAAAACAGGACATGGACAGCGTAGCTGCACCACACCTGGGCTGTGGCAGGAAGGGGCAAGCTCACTAATAGCCCACGGGGCGGCCAAGCAGAGCACGGACAGTGGCCATCTTTTTCTCCAGCCAGCAGGACTTCAGGTATGAGGAGGAGGGAGGGCCCCAGCCTGGTCACGGCTCTGGACCCCCTCATCAGGCTTGTTGCTGCGATCAGGCCTCACAGGCCCCCTGGGCCACGGCTTACGCAGCTGCACCGCATGCAGGCCACAGCAAAGAGGAGACTTACTCACCACCAGTCCGTGCAATAGTCACTGGCTCCAGCTCCACTGCTGCCAAGCCCTCGTCTTTCAGCCTGTCCAACGATGTGGGCAATGCGGATCCGGTTCCGACAGAGGCTCGTACCCTCCTCCATCTCCAGCCTCAGTGGGATGCCCATTTCCTGGGCAACGTTTCCCATCCACCAAGTTGCCCACCCCTGGATGCCAGGAGCACCGGGTGTGCTGGCCTCTAATCAGACCCTAGGCCCGCACCGAGTGTAGCAGCCCACCTCCAGGCAGTGTCCTGGGGCTAGCCGCTGGTCAGATGCTGTGGCGGAGCAGGGATATAGGCAAGGATACTCGTCCTCGGGTCCAGGAGTGTTCCGTTTATTCAGCCACCATCTTGGGATGATTGCCACGCCCTCGTCTCAGGCTTTTTTCAGTACTGTCTTTCGGGATAGCGCATGCCACATGCTGTTCTATCAAAGACAGTACAGACTCATCACTATCTGTTCCAAATATCGCTGCATCTTTTATCCATCACAGCATGTGACTATGAGGAGCTCCTCTTGCTTGGTACGATTTACTCCAAACAAACTGTAAATTGATACTTGTATAGCGCACTACTCACCCGCAAGGGTCTCAAGGCGCTTGTACGAATACCGCTGTGGAACCCATCCTGGCTTTCCCTGTGAGGTGTCCACTCCTGTGCACCCCCAAGGTGGAGGCCAGGCATCCTTAGCATTGTGGGGGCCGTTGTGGAGATTAAGCAAGCTATTGCCCAGAGTTGCAGAGTGGGACTCCATGATTGGAATAGGCACCGAGGTGAGAATTGTCAGGTCCGTGGAATTTTGAGCCCAAGACCCACCGAGACGGGGAATTGAACCCTGGTCCTGGGCCAGACCTCTGCATCAGGGTCTGCCGCTCTAACCATTGAGCCACACTTCTCCATCAGTTACTTCCCTGCCCAAGTAGTGAGGAACCCCCATGTGGGGCTTCCCCTGCCTTGAAATTCGGCCCTTCCCATGGGATACTCCTGGGTTGTTTCTGATTCTTTTGTGTAACCTCAGGACTATGGGCATGTCCTCACTATCAAGGCATTGTGGAAGTGCGTGCACCTTGCTACACAGGCTAGGAAGAGGCATTGTCCCTGTGTTCTGAAACACTGGACAATCTGCCAATGCAGACTAGGGACTGCATACTTAGACCTGTGGGTGTGCACCGTAGCCCTCATAATGTTTTGAATAAGGGTGGGCGCAGTGCTCCACTCCGCCCACGGAGTGTGCCTAGTACTGCCCACTTCGTGCTTCACAAAGTAGGCGTAGTAGGGGCAGACTACGCACACCCTGCGGTGGAGCAGAGTTGCCCGCCACCCACCTCCCTCCCGCCCTCATTTTAAAATTACTCTGAAACATTACATAAAGAAAATTACTTACCTGAGCTGCCGCGTCCTGGGGCTCCATCTTGCTGGTTCCTGGATAGCTTCTTCCTCACGAATGCACATGCGCGGATGCCCGCGCATGCGCATTTCTCGGGAGAAATGCGCATGCGCGGGCACCCGTCACAGTCGTCACAGGCCGGGTCTGTGCAATCACACCCGTAAGGAGGCAACCCTTGTAAGGCGGGTCCAGGCAGGGTGGTGTGCATAAACTCGTACCTTAAGTGCTGGGGCCTGGGTAAGCCCATGTGTCAGGTCTGTCATTGCAGACTAGTGTGTGCACACTGGCATGTATTGTGAGTAAACTCAAACAGCCTGCCGTTGCAGGCTGCTCTAGATGCGCACCCGCACAAATGGAGCCAGAGATTGCGTGTGCCGCCTGCCATCATAGCCTGGGGCTTGCGCACTGACACTGGTTTAGTTAAACCCATGCCCAGTCTGAAATTTACTCAGGCAGGTGCACTTGTACCCCTGGTGCTGGGAACTTTGTGTCCAACCTGCCATTGCAGGTTTATGTGAGAACTAGTGCACATTGCGCCCAGCTAGAGCAGAATGTCTATGTGTGCTTCCACTACCTGTGAGGCTTGCTCTCCCATAGGTTCACATGGGGAAGTGGGTGACATTACTCACGCTGCAAGAGTGGAGTGCAGTGGAGCAGCCTCTTGATGTTTCCTTTCAATGGATTCGCTATGCCAAACCCTTTCCAATGGTAAAAGGGGTTTTGGCATAGCTCACTCAGAAATGCCACTTTTAGAATGTGGAAATTTTAATGCTCTTAAGAGTCTTGTATGCCTTGGTGCCTGGCTCTGGTGGACACCAGTGGTCAGAGGAGCAAATATGTGCATTCCTCAGCAACTGTCATAAACCTTGGGCATACCACTAGAATGACAAGACCTCTGCCATTTGAGTGTCGGATGGGATAGATTTGAGAGAGAGATTTTGACACTTAGCATCTCAGGCAAGATCATGGCCCCACTAAAGACTAAGATCCCCATGGCAGACAGGCCTTCAATTTAGGAGAGATATCTGTGGATCAAAGGGAGATCCTTCAATCACCCCTAACTTCAAAGATGCACATCCTTCAGCAAAGGGTGAGATACGCTTGTGGGTACATGGGACCGGAGAACCCGGACTGCATGGTGCACATGGTCAGAAGACTCTGTTGCACACATGAAGGATGGGAGACAGCGTTTACAATGCTGGCAATACCACGCGGGTCGATAACAACACAGTTGTTACAATGACCACGTTGTTACCACGAGTGGCATTACATCGCAAGTTGTTTCAACGACTTGCACTAGGTGGCGTGCAACACCAGGGAATGTGTTGGATTTTAAATCCAACACCTTCCCTGCTGTTGTGCTAACTGGAGTAGGAATAATAATTTATACTATTCCAAAGTCCAGCGTGCCACCTAGCGCAAGTCGTAGATCAAAGATCTCCCGCGATGGACCTATACCATCTACCTCTGACATCTGAAGGGCAGTGCCCTCTCAAGTGCCCACATTGACTATGGAATCCAGTTCGGTAGTGTGGTGTGAGTGTGAAATTAAGACTTGTGTCTGGAGACCAAATTGTCTAGAATGGAGCCCCAGAAACCTTCCCGCATAGAAGGTGTGTGGTGCCTGTACCGAAGGAACCTTGACACTCATAAGCATCTATTAACACAACACACAAAGGGTTGAGGCAAAGATCCTGCACCTATTACTAATGGTGGTCTCAAAATATTGCGATGGTGCTGAAAAAACCAGGAAGTGCACCCTTCTCAACTTCCTATTGGGTAAACCCAAATACAATTAAAGACAGAAAACGGAATTAGTACCCATCATTTGAAGAGTCTCATTAAAATTGATTAGGACATGAAACATCCATAGCGACCAATAGAAGAAGCAGGTCCAAAATTTGCTTGTAGTCAAAAACAAGTGTTCTTTATTCAAATATATTCAAATGCTTAAAATCCAAAGACCATAAAAGTGAATCTTTTAGCCAAAGCGTTTCGTCTCTATCGAGACTTCTTCAGGGCTAAAACAAAACATATATACATTATTTACAATCTATACATATATACCTATATACAGAAGAACGTTTTAATCTATACGTATATATACAAATCTAAATACAAAAAAAACCTTTATCAATTCATTACTATTAAGAGAACACTAAAAATCAGACCGAGCTAGCAGATCACCATTTGGCTGGTTTGTATAATGTGGTGTAATGAAAGGTCTCAGATCTCCCCTGGACCAAGGTATGTACCGTCACTTTCTCGGGGAGAGAATATCAGTTCCAAACTTATGGAATATAACATATCACATGAGTCTCCTCTAGACCAAGGTAACACAAACAACACTTCTCTAGAGAGAGATATACTTTGCACATCACTTGCCAGGAGTAGAACAACTTCCTATAGCACAATTACCTACTAGAAGGGAATTCACCCATCCTTCTACAATAGAATATTTGGCCAAGAAGAGTCCACACCTCCTGCTACAAGGAAAAGACGAATTCAAACATATGGAGTATATAAATTTATTAACACAATACTTCAGTCACGGGCAGGCCGAATATATATTGATCATGGCAGACTCTCACATTTCAAATAACCGATTGAAATACACAATCAAAGCAAATATATATGTAGTAATATATATGTATGGATATAAGAATCAGAAAATAAGAAGGTAAGGAAAGAATCAGTAAAGAATCAAGAGACAGTTAGTAGCAGAGACACCTCACCTACTGCTTCATCATTTCACGCCACTTCGCTCAAGGGGAATCCATTGCTTGAACCGGGTGAAATCTCAGAGGTGACACCAGCCCCCACTCTTCCGTGACAACACGTCTGCTCCAAGGCGTGAACTTCCACCAGGCCAGTGTAGGCTCCCCTTTTTAATACAAATTCAAACACAACGAAGCTTCTAGCAAGCCTCGCCCCCTCGTTCTCATGAGAGCCTGTACCAGCCAGCTCCAAGGCCACTGCATCGGTTGATCAGGCCTTTGCTATGGCTCCGAGACAGACCATGTACATTCCTCTGATAAGAACCAGTTCTCTCTAGTCAGTAAAGTGCGAAAAACTGGAGAAGAGCAAAACATGCCCTGCCCACCTCTGCAGCTTCGTGCAGGCACAGAAAATAGCTTCAGTCATGAAAATGGAGTTAGTTAAGCCATGCACACTAAGGCCCAAAGCAAGATGGAATTAGAAAAGCAAGGATGACATGAAACCATGTCAAAGGCAATAGTTCAACACATAATTCACATAACCCAAATAACACTATAGACTTTATCCCTCAGTATACAACATTGAGCACATGTGTGCACCACCAACCACAACACTGCACCTCAACATCCCATACCTTCTATTCTTGGCAAGACTATTCTACTAAAAGACAGCAAGATTACAGGACAGAAGGGAAGCGAACATATGCAAACCCATCCTACATTAAGGCTAGGGTAACATAACACACTTAAGTCAGTACAAAACAAAATGGTGGTGGTTGAGGGTCATCATAGGGAGTCAGACCACAAAAGTGACTTGCTCACTACATGTGGTATCATAATAATTAAATCATTACATTTGACGTGAATCCCCAGTCATGTAGGGAGGAGAGCATAAGAAATGCAAGTACAATCTCTATTGATATAATCATTAATTTCGTAGTTTGGCGAAAGAAAGATTTGCTTCATTAGTTTATGCAATCACAATCATTTCCATCATAATATCATCGCAAATAATT
Organism: Triturus cristatus; assembly: GCF_964204655.1. Lineage (NCBI taxonomy): Eukaryota > Metazoa > Chordata > Amphibia > Caudata > Salamandridae > Triturus > Triturus cristatus. The sequence continues at coordinate 1,560,763,613 of NC_140589.1, forward strand.
TTACAAATTAATTCCTGCGCTGCATAGTTTAACATACCTCAAAGTTAAATGTTTGTAGAATCAATTGTATTCCACTTAGGAAAAGAAAAGTTTCAATGGCACAGATGAATGTTGCTGCACAATAGTTGTCTGCAAGACAAACAGAAAGAGAGCATATAAAACCACATCTTAATCCTATAGATATGGCTCCTATTGTCCAAAATAAAGTATATAAAGTACATGGCCAAAGTAAATGATCACTTGTGCAAACTTTTTCTAAGAAACAGATTTGTTCTAACAAGAAGTATATTAAGTAAAGGAACAATTTTGGCTTGTCTTAAAACTTTTCAAATTTGCAATGCTATCTCATCAATATCGATCAGAGCGACTCATATTGACATCTACACCATATAAACTACACACACAAAATCAATATGTGCAAATATTCAGTTTGTTTAGACCCGTTGTATCTTGTCAAAGCTACTCTCATAAATGTTATTTCTAAAAGAGTTATTCTCCGCCAAAGAATGAACAACTGAAATGCAGACTGGATATGTGCCAAACTTTGGCTCACTCAATACTTATGGTAACTCGTTCACTTTTATAAGATGTGAAAATACTATTTTAAGATGTAAAAATAACACTGAATATAACATTTGCGAACCGACCATATCTGAGAAAATATCAACTACAATGACCGATATAAAATGGCCACATTTATATTAAGTTAAAGATAAAATTAGTCGTCAGGATAAATCAAATGAATGCGGAAATTGCGCTAAAACAGACAAAATATCATGTAGCCTGTTAGCAGATAAGGATAACCTATCATTCATTGCATCTCATACAGGTCGTTTTTAACGCAATTTTAAATTTGTATCTGCCCCATAATTTATGTTTCATTGTCTAAGCACATTCAATCCAGACGATATTAATATCATTTTGTCATGGTTTTAATTTAAAACACGCACAAAAAGTGAGAAATAATACCTGAAGTGAATTGTCATCAAATAATAGCTGGGAGAGAGAGGAGAAAAAGAAATATTATAACTTAGAGGGAAACCAGTAGGTACTCCCAAGCAAAAGATTTCTTCCCGAAAAAGCTGAATAACGTTTTCATTCATTTGTTACATACCAAGATAGGCAGGGTGGCCAGCAACGATCTAAAGCGTCCGTACTCCAAAGCGGTAAACCGACTAATGAGATCTCTTCCATTTTTATATTGTATAACTTGCTTAATTAACTTCACCTGTGTTATTAAAACTAGAGAAGAGACAAAAAGTTAAACCAGTGTCTTTTGAAAAAAGTTGCGGCGGCCATGTTGGTGTGGGCTGCTTGTGGATAGGCCTATTATTTACTGTATGTGGCCATATCCTTACTCTTCATTGTCCGTGATGCCACCAGCGGCTATTACGGCCAAATTCGATACCTTAGGACTGCCGATACTACCTCAATGGTCACATATTCTTAAAAGATCAAATGTGTTAAAGCACAGTATTTTTTCATTAGTGAGACCCATCCATTGTGCACGACCAAAAAACAAAAACAGAGAAACTAAATATATTTGTATTTTTGAGAAATGTCTAATATCATTGCAAAATTAAAGGTGACATTTAAAAAACAACTTCACTTGAGACTGTAAACATTCGAAGGCTTATAACACATCACAATCCACCGTATTGTCAAAAGCCGCCATTTTGCTAAGGTTCCGATCTCTCAAACAAACGCGGTACACGTCTTATAAACGTAGAAAGAGAAAATTATATTTTAGCCTTAAATGAGAGTTAATGTCACAGCAAAATTAAAAAATAATCAGCAAAAATAAGATTGTATTCAAAGCTATAAAAAAAAAAATATATAAATATATATATATTTTTTATATAAATGACCGCGACAGCAATAGCGGCAATTTTAGTAAGGTTCCAATCTTTCAAATGATCAGCGAAGTTAGTATCGGCCATATTGGTAAAGACGCGATGTATCCAGACGCAATATTATATTTTCATCCTTAAAAGACGGCTAATGTCACAGTAAAATTAAAAAAAGAAAAGAAATATGAATAAGGGGACGATTTCGAACAAAGCTGTAAGCATTTGAAGCCATATCCCCATATATAATCGATCACGGTAGCACTAGCGTACATTTTGATAAAGTTCTAGTCTTTCAAACCACCAGCAATGTTGCTGTCGGCCATATTGGTAAAGATGTAGCATATCGAAGCGTAATTTGCTGGTTAAATCCAATCTGAAAAGACCCTGGTCTTATATCAATACAAGAACAATAAGTGTCAGAAATTCATATGCAAAAATAAGCGCCTCTAATATATATTTATAAGATGTCGCTTCTGTTACATGATCATCCATATCTTTTTATCAGTTTTGTACGAATGAGTGTAATTAACAATATTCTATATCAGCAACACATTTTTTTCTCTCCCTAAGGAGCAATCAAAATACAACGATTTTGTTCAGTAATTACCATGTCCAACAGCAAAGGAAAGCATAAGCACAATTAAATGCAAGGTGATAGTAACATAATTGAAACCTTAGTGATTACAAAAAATAATGGAATTCGTTGTTTTGATTAAGCCCAAATTTCACACTACGGAGACGACAAATCCACTTTGCCTCAAGCTGTCTTAGATGCAGCTCTCTGTTTCCACCTCTTTCATTCAATTTCCTGTGATCAATAGCATGAAATCCAATGATCTTGTTATTTGGATGTTCATCATAAATGTGATTCGCAACAGGATATTTGAGATCTGCATTTTAATAGCCCTAACATGTTCTTGAATACGTATTTTCAAACTTCGTGTACTGCTACCAATATATGCTTTACCACAGTAACATGTAATTGCATAAACTGTAAGTGTAGTATTGCAGTTAATGAAGTAGTCTATTGTATATTCTTTAGAGCTATTGTACGAGAATCTGGTGGTCTTGTTCTTCCCAAATTTACTTCCCATTCGTCAATGAGTTGGATTTGACGTAGCTAGGACATAACGTGTCTCTAAAGGTTGGTCCTCTTCTATAGACCACCTTGGGTTTCTTTGAAACAGTGCCCTTTGGAATAAAATCAGAACCCAAAAAGTGCCAGTTTTTTTCTAAGCACATTGTAAATTTATCCCAAAGGGCACTGTTTCAAAGAAACCCAAGGTGGTCTATGGAAGAGGACCAACCTTTAGAGACACGTTATGTCCTAGCTACGTCAAATCCAACTAATTGATGAAGACATAGTTGCCAGATAAAGCAAAAGGTTATTCACATGCGGTGGTTGCTGTATATGTAATTTTGGTAAGAACAAAACCACCAGAAAGAACACTGTAATTGCCTGGTGCGACCCATCTCAAGGTGCACCAGTTATTGTACCTCATTTCCAGGGAGGTACCGAGTTTGTAACTCTTCGTGTTGGAGACCTGAAGTGTCTGGTGCGACCCATACCACTGCACACCAAATACTGTGCCCGATTGCTTTGGCCCGACCCTGATCAATGTGTACCTGTTGGGCGCCTCCTCCCATCACGAGGCTCCCCTGCGTTACTCCCCTTTCATCGGTTGTTCCCTTTTGACCCTCATCAAGGTAGACCAACTATGCTCGCCATACCTGGCTTCTCCTGAACACATCTTGGTGCCAAGTAGTAGCGAGAGAGATTGGCGAGTTGGTCGGAGATAGTTTCAAAGCAGATCAAGAGAGTGAGTGACTCCATTGTGTTTTGAGACCTGCGGATGAACTTCCATAGTGACTGCTAAACTCTCCTTGTTTATGTTTACCTCTTAATTTAAACTTGCTACATATCCCTACCTGCTTACCGAGACTAAGTGTGACTTAGGCCAGGCATTTCCTAGTTTCTGAGAGGCAGGCTGGTTATTTAGCATCTGGGGGTACAGGACAATCAGGGTGAATTGGAGGGTGGAGGGAGGCCGGGACCACGGAATCTGTAGGGTGTGATCCATTGACCTGCTAGGTACCAGTAGCACCACATTAGGGTGCTGAGTGTGTATGTGTGTAAGAGCATTCAGTGCAGACTGGGCTGATCATTGTTGCACCCTGTAGCAGTTGATGCTGTAAGCTATTGCCTAAAATGTGTTCTTTCAGTATTCTATCCCATACCAGCAGTAGTTACACTGCTTGTCTGATGTTTATTATTCCATGTTTACCCTGATACCTTACCCTCGCTATGCATATATACAGCATATGTACTCCCATGAAGTATGTAAGCCTCTCCAGCAAACTGGCATGCAAACCCCAGCACAACAACCAGTTCATAGATACCGTGACCACTAAAAACTTGAGAATTTGAACAGGCTCATTGGTACTCCTCTGCATTTAAGGCACAATTTACCTCACATTTTTCCCATCTAATCTTCCTGATGACTTCCCTTCACCACACACCCATCACTGGTGTTCATCTCCCCCAAAGAAGTGTCCTTCACTCCTCCACTGAATGACCGACTGCTGCAACAGGTAAGCATGTCAGGGCATTCCCTCCCCTGGGAAGGTCCCTAGTATTTGTTGATACTGCAGTAGGACCACACACCAATGTCCCACCATATCACTATCATGGAAAGGTCCGGCCCCCAACTTATACTGCATTGAATTTCCACAAAACCTCTTCAAATATGCGGCAAAAACAATTCAAGCACAGAATCCTCAAAAACCATCAGGAGGCACTAGTTACTGACATTGTCTACAGTGCTGCTCATGGAGGTCTTAAAACTGACTTATCCCACCAAATGGAGAGAGAATTTCCTACAGCACCTTCATGTAGCGAAGAATACAACCATTCCTTATGGAACTAAGCTCACTATAGCCCCATTCAAGGACTTCAGCAAAGAAGTGTCCATAATCATTTAGAGAAATGACTCTACTAAGCGCTGATAAGAATTTGCAACATTTTTCTGTGAAAAAATATCTAACATCGAGCACTCTTAAACCACCCACCTCCCCACCCTATACCAAGAATGCACCCCCCTTGTGTAAAGGAACCACCTAAAGCCCTACCTCCAAAAGACATCTGTCTTCCCCTCTCAGCAACACAGTTCACCAACCACAACCACTTGCAATTGAAAAGTGATGCAACCTGGACTGAATTCAGCCATATCCCTGAAGAAGTCCTCAAATTCCTCGCTAGCATGAAGCCGACATCACACGTCTCCGACCCCCTACCTTTAGCGCTTGTTACAAATCTCAATCACATGATCTCTCCTATATGGACCAAAATCATTAACTCCTCTCTTTCAAGCGGTTCCATGCCACCCCACCTCAAACTAGGTCAAGTTACGCCCCCAACAAAAAAGCAGATGCCAACCAGAATGGCCTTAACAACTACAGACCTGTAACTAACCTACTACTCCTTGCCAAACCATCTAAAAATGTGTGCTCACACAACATACCAACCACCTTGAAAAATGCAACCTGCTACAAAACCTTCCAATCTGGGATTCAGAAAAGGCTGCAGTACAGAGACTGCACTAATGAACATAATATAGGCCCTACACAGATCTCTCAGTGGTTGCCAGGCATGCCTCCTAGACCTCCTGGAACTCTCGGCTGCCTTTGATACTGTAAACCATGACATCCTTCTAAGCACCCTTTCGCAGCATGCAGGTGTCAATGGAATGGTCCTTCAGTGGTTCGCCACTTTCCTGAATCAGCACTCACAGCAAATCAAACTAAACAACTCGACCTTGAAAGCAACACCAATCCCACAAGGAGTCCCCCAAGGGTTAATCTGGTCTCCTGCCCTATTTAACCTCTATATAGAACCCCTTGCAATAATCCTGAAACAAGTCAAAACTCTATGCAGATGACACCCAACTCTACATGAAAATGTCATCAGTCTGAGACATCTAGCACTTAAATAGCACTTTCTTTATGGTTCATTCTTGGCTGACCAGCAACCATCTTACGCTTAACCCCAACAAAACAAAACTCCTCTTCATCTAACCCCAAGAAAAACCCTTTCCCGTAGCTATCGTGCTTTACAACCTCACTGCATTAACTGCAAACTATCCATATCCAACTCTGTTGAATCCCTGAGGTTTACACTTGACAGATACCTGAGCATTAAGCCCGGGCGGTAAATTCCGCTCCACTCATGGAGTTTGTGGAATTCGGGCACTGCGGGAATTCACGCTCAACTTTTCTTTTGGCTCTCTACAGTGGGCACCAAGACTCTCAGGCTGCCCCCAAGCATGTGTGAGACTTCTCACACCGCTAGATAGCTCCCACGAGACTTTGGGCTCATTCACACAGCTTCCAGCCACAGTCACAACAATCTAGCATTCTTAGAGCTGATCGCCATCGCAAACAGAGCAGTTAAACAGCTTTTCTGCTTGAGAATCATCATTTTGATCAAGTTTGTTCTACCCAGTATAGATAATGGAAGATACATCCATGATTCTACTAAGGTCTTGGTTTCCAGGTGAAGCTTCTTAAAATTGATAAACGCTATACTATCCAATTCCTTTGTTACCTTGATTCCCAAGTACCTAATCTCTGGTTTTTCTAATCGCGCATTTATTGGGCCATTCCAGGTCATAGTTTCCATTTTATCTTTATTTACTAGATATCCAGATATTTCTCTGAATTTTTCCATTAATTCCATTATACGTGGCATTGCGATTCCTGGATTCGGTGTATAAACCATCAAGTCATCTGTATATAGGGCAGTTTTTATTTCCCAGTCAAAATATCTAAATGAGATGATCCCAGTATCAGATCTTATTCTTCTAGCCAACAGCTCTATATACATGTTAAATAATAGAGGGAGCAGAGGGCAGCCTTGCCGTGTCCCACGACCTATTTTAATTTTTGGTGAGAGTACACCATTTACTGCTATCCTTGCTGTTGGTGATTCGTAAATAGATTTTATAGCATTTAAGAAGTTATCCCCCAGATTATTTAGTTTTATAACTCCATATAAGTATTGCCAGTTTACCCTGTCGAATGCTTTAGCAGCATCTATCATTATTACAGTTAATGGCATTTTTGTGGTAGTGGCTATATCAATGGCTGTGATAAGTTCATGTATTAAATCCTTTAGTTGTCTGTTTTTCATAAAACCCTTTTGACTATGGTGTATAATGTTCCCCAATACCTTCCCCAACCTTATTGGTAAAATTTGTGAAAAAATTTTGTAATCACTATTTAATAATGAAATTGGCCTGTATGACTCACATTTTAGTGAGTCTTCCCCAGGCTTTAATATCAAAGTGATTACCGCCTCATACCATGAAGGCGGAGTGGGAGCATGATGTATATATATATGTTATTAAATAACTTTTGTAGAAGAGGGGCTAGTATCTCATTTAAAATGTTATACATTTCATTGGGGAAACCATCTGGTCCTGGGGCTTTTCCCTTCTTTAAGTTGGAAATTGTTCTTTTTCTGATTTAAAATTTCTTGCTGTTCTATATTTATAGCAGGTAGGGGATGCTGTTTCAGCCACTGATCTGTGTTTGATTGTAAGTCTCTTTTCTCCTCCGTATAAAACTCTTGAAAAAAATTGCTGAAAGCCTTACCTATGCTAGCGTTATCCTCGCAGAGTTTGTGGGTAACTCCTTCTTTTATTTTTCTAATCTCACCTCTCAACCTTCCATGCAAGGAGTTTCCCACAACATTCCCCATATTCATAATGGGCCAATTTACTGGCTTCTCAACGTTCTTTAATCTTCCCTTCCAGATGTTCTAACAATTGTGCTTTGGCCTCATTGTTCTGAAATTCTGGTCTTTTGATGATATTTCGACAGCTTATAAGATTTTCTTGTGCTATTTTAATCTTTTCTTCATAAGTTGTAATTGTTTTTTTTTCTTCTTTCCTGTGAAGAGCAGCGTGGCTTATCAGTCTCCCCCGCAATTAGGCTTTGAAGGTGTCCCAAACTATATATAATGGTGCTGAATTTAGATTGATGTAAAAAAAACTCAGTCACTTCTTTCTTTAATATAGTCACTTCATGTTTACCCAAGAGGGTTCTGTCTAGAGTCCATCTTCGATCCATTAGCTTACCCCTCATTGACATTTCTAACCTCACTGCAGCATGATCTGATAAATGTTCTGGTTGGTGCGTAACCCTAATGTTCCTCGCTCTTAATCTCTCACTTACCAAAATTAGATCAATTCTTGAAGCGTGTGAATATTTTTCATTGTGGTATGTGAATTCTCTTTTATTTCCTGCAGTGAGCCTCCATATGTCCACTAAGCCTAGATTCTTTGTCAATTGGTGAACACTTTTTCTCATTTTTGGAGCTCTTATAATATGTTCTGAGTATCAAGTAATGGATCCATTAAGATGTTAAAATCTCCTGACATAATTATATTATTTCTGGTATCTAATAGATGTCTATATAATTCATTTGGAGGTGAAGGGTCGTCTACATTCGGACCATAGTATCCGACCAGCGTGACACCTAATTCATCTATTTTAACATTAACAATTACCCATCTCCCCCCTTTGTCTACCTTATAATCCTCAATCTTAACATTTGCCTGTTTTTTAAATAATATAGCCACTCCCTTAACATTACATGATTGCGAAGTGCATACCATATGAGCTATCCATTTATTTTGTTTAAGAATGTTTCCCCATTCCTCTTCCCGTAAATGTGTTTCTTGCAGTATAATTATGTCATTGTCAAACATTTTGATTGATTCTAGAATGTTTCTCCTTCTCTTATGTACTCTCAATCCATTAACATTCCATGATATTATATTAAGATTATTCATTTTCTTCTGCCCCCTTGTCCTTACTCTTAGTGTTTAAGGCCTCTTTCTTTTGCTGTCTAGCAATGCCATGTATGAGGATGATTTTATTTTTATTTTCTCCCCAGATGCTCCCCACCCAGTGCTGCTATTTACAAGTGAAACTGTGTGTATTTTTTGTTGTGTCTCTCGTCCCACCCTAGGGAACCCTCCCTTCTTCCATATGGGGAATCGCATTGCACCCACTTAGAGCCCCGGCGTTCCTTACTTTTTTAAGCCTAATGTGTGTCTTTTTGACTTTTTATCTGGACTATTAGGTTCTCAACCTCACTGACTTCCCTAAAGTTATGCACTTTATTCTTCCACATAACTTTCAATGTGGCTGGGAATTTTAGTTGCGCTGTTGCCCCTAATGTCTCAAGGGTTTTGATGTGCTTTCCTAACTCCCATTGTCGAGTTAATGTAGTATTGGCTATGTCTGACCTTATAGAATAAGACCAATCGTCTTTTTGAAATACCTTTGCTTTCAGAGCTGCCAATAGAATTGCCTCTTTGATAACATAGGTAAGGAAATTCACCAATATTTTTCTTGGTTTATCCCTTTTTAGGTCTCGTCTAAAGGGTTCTCTATGTGCTCGCTGTATATCTTGTTCAAGGTCCCAGGTTTGAAATACTGGCATGGCTTCCTTAATGATAGTCACCACATGCCTTTTTACTCTCTGTTGTTGTTGTTGAAGATCATGTGGCAATGGCAGGCAGCCATTTTGTGTGTACAGCCGGTGTGGCCCTTTGCCAAATGCTTTCATGGATGGTTGAGCAATGAGATAGCAGTTTAATAAATAGAAATGAATTATATATTTGAGGGTAATGTCTCTTATTCATAATTTTCTTAATTTAAATTGCTTTTCAATTTTAGTTTTATTTGTTTACATTTTTTATAACTTTTTGTATTTTAATATTTCTGTAAAGACTTTTTAAAAACATTTTCATAGCATCTGGCATTAATGAACCAACCCATGTCTGCTATAGGTGCCCAACAGCAATCATTGTATAAGGATTATTCAATTGTCAATGCATTGTCAGCTGCACCTCCCTGCGTGCCACGTCCCACTTGATGCATTGCACATAAAGCAAACAGTTACAGCTGAATTGTTTTGTTGTTGTTGCTCTTTCTAATCCTTCCTGAGTGTTCAGTCACCATGAAAGTTTATGTTGGTGTAACACTGGATACTATTGTTAATTATTTATACAAACTTAAGTAACCACACTAAATGATATTGTCTGTTTGTACTACTACTTGAACTGCAACAAAGCCATGTTTCACTGATGTTTTTATAGCTTATTTGCTTTTAGGTTCACAAGAGAAGAGACATCACCCATAGTACTGCAAAACAGAAGGCTTCTGTACGACTTGAAGCATGACTGACTACTAACCCCGGGTGTCGTACTCCACTCCGCCAGCGGAGTTTGTGGATATTTACCAACTCCTCGCTCGCCGGGGAACACGAAGTTGGGCAAATCTCCGCCTCTGTGGTGGAGCGGAGTACGAGGCTAGCCCCATATTACAAAAATTAAAAAAACATCACTTACCTTATCTTCTACCCGTTCCTCCATACTCGCCACGGTGTCTCCCTTCTTTTGGCATCCTCCTCTTCGCCACCCGGTAGGTATTATGTCATGTTTGAACGCAGTTCACAGAAGACGTAATACCTACAGGGACGCGAGGAGGAGGACGTGGGAAGAAGGGAGACACCACGGCGAGGGGCCGGGAAGGCAGAAGACAGGTAAGTGGTGTTTTTTTCAAATTTATGATATTGCTGATGGTCCCAGGGTGGAATGGAGACCGCGTAGTTCCTCTGAGGCCTTTTTTTAATACATGAAGCTACGCGGAGCTCCACTACGCATACTTCGCCCAGGGTTTCTGACTACGCAACACAGTCATCTCTTCAGCTTGTTGTGAAGCTAATTGCCACTGCCAACTGCCAGCTTCAGGATGTCCCCAAAGAAAGGTGCTGTCAAGAAAGTGGCTAGTGCAGAGCACAAGAAGCAGATTTCCACCACTGGCGTGCAGACTGCAAACATTTTCAGGAAAGTTGTGCCTGCCGCACCAGCCTCCGGGGAGCAACACAGCAGAGTAGAAAGCAGCCCCAGCCAGCAATGAATTTGTCTGATGATGGAGCAGAACAGGAGGTTGAGCTTCCTTCAGAGCAAGAAGTTGACTCTTCTCTTTTAGAATCATTGGCTCCCACATCTCCAGCAAGGAAAAGGAAGGGTACTACAACACCATCTTCTCCGAGCACCACTTCTGATGATGATGATAGGGACATGTAGTAGATCCCAACAGAGACCAGGAGACAACAGGAGAGGGAAGGGAAAAGAAAACTTCAAGAAAGACTTAGACTTATTGAAGGGTTGAAGAAGAGGATGATGAGGTAGTCATGTTGGAGGGTGACACAGAGGAATCTGACATTACTATTCAACCAGCTCCAAGGGATGTGGCACAGGTAGCACTGCAACCAGCCCCCATATTTGCAAAGCCCCATCTGAGACCTGCACCAACCCTTACCTCAGGAGAGGCAGAGAGGCAATCGACGACATGCCCACCTACCTCCAGTTCGTCTTCAGGCATTGGCAGCGGGCCGGTAAAAAAATGCTCCTCCCCAGTTTGGGACTTTTTACAGTTAGAAAAGAGGGGGACCTCATTGAAGTATGCACCATTTGCCACACAAACGTTAATCAAGGTAAGCCCAGCACACATTATTGTACTGGAGGCCAGACGACCCATATGAAAAAACACCACATCATCAAGTTGGAGGAGCACTTTAAATAAATTGCTGGATGTGGTCATGCTGGTGCGGAGAGCCGGGGAACACCAGCTACGAGTCCAGTAATGGTGGAAGGTGAGGATGAGGAAGAAGAGGGTGACATTTTCATGCAAAGCAGCCCTGTCCCCAGCGGTGCATCAGCAGAATCACCCACCTCAGTGACTTCACAATGGCGCAAAAAGACTCAGAGTGAGATGATGGAGACACTGAGGCATACAGTGACTGCCCAACCACCACAACGCACATTGAGTTTACAACTAGCATCTACTTCTCGAAACACGCCTGTGTCAGTGCCCCAAGAAAAGAAGAAAATCCAGGCTACTACGGGCATGTTTAGGCAGGAGCGAAACCACCCAACCACACATTTGTACAATGGGAAGCTGGCAAAAATTTTACTGCTGGAACTCCTCCTTTTTTCATTTGTGAAAGGAGTGGGATGTTTAGAATTTGTGGCAGCCATCTGCCCAAAACAGAAGGTACCAAGTAGGACCTATTTTGCCAGAGTGACAGTTCCAGTGCTGCATCACAATGTTCAGCAGTTGGTTGGACAATTCTTGCAGCAAAGTGCCTTGGTTGAGAGCTTAGACCTGCACTTGGCTTCAAATTTATGGCTGCAACATGACATCACTGAGTCCAAACAGTACATATGTGCTAAACTACTTGAGCCATGGTACAAAAAAAATGTGCCCACTTTCATCCCTTTTTCTGAAGGGGTTGCTTTAAAATACACGAGATGGATTATAGAGCAAGCAGGAGACTTGGAAGAAGAACAGCCGAAATTTCAAGTCCCACTCCGCAGTTCTGGGGTGCCGCCTTGAACTTCCGGAGAGGGGAGTCTTGTCTCACAGCAGGCAACAATACCATCAACCAGAACACTGGCTACAACAACAAAATAAGGACTAGACCCAATGTGTGCATTGCCTTGGTTTCAATTGGCAGGGCTTAAGTCCAGTGCAGAGGCAATGGCAAAACAGGTAGAGCACCAATGGCCATCCACAGGATGTTCCAGGAGTATCTGGATGATCCAAAGGAGGTCTATGTGAATCAAAATCCATTGCTGTATTGGGATGGGAAGATGCACCAATGGCCAGAGCTCAGCAGGCTGACAATAAATAATCTGGTTTGTCCTGTTGCCAGTGTCTCTGCTGAACATGTGTTCAGTGCAACTGGTGCGGTTGTCACAGTGAGAAGGACCAGTCTCTCGCCTCAAAATATGGAGAGATTGACTGTGATCAAAATGAACCAACATTTTATAACACACAATTACACTGTTCCTGAAATAGCATCACAGGAGGAGGAAGAGGTTGATTGGCCCAAAACTGAATCTAATGTGTTAGCTGACCAACTTCTGGGAGTTTGAGGACGAACTCTACTATCTCGACTAAGTATGCCAGTGCCCCCATAAAACTTTTAAAATTTTCTCATTGAACTTAGTTTTTTTTTTTTTTAAATGTAAAAGAATTAGCTAGAGGAACACTAATATTTTTGTGTCAGATTGCTGCCCAGATTTTTTTGTGAGTCACATATATATTGCCAGATTGCAGTTGGACCAGTGTGCATTGAAGAAGCCTCCACAATTCCTTCATGATATTGAGGACAATGCCTGCCCCCTTGCATGCCTATTGCCTAATGCCTATCCCTTATTGCATCACTTAGTACTAGAACGGCTGCCCCATAAAAGCATTTATTATGTACAGGACTGCCTGCCAATACCAAATTACAATGTGCTGTCTACATCAAAGATGATTTAATACCCAATACCTGAACTACCTATGCTTGCCTTGGATGGGATGAGGTAACTTCAACTATTGCAACAGTGAGTGACTGATTGTGTGAGTGATAATTTAAGTTGATTGATGATCCATGTGGTGGCAGTCACTCAGGGATGGTGAGTGTTGAACTGTAATATGGAAAGTTTCTTGAGATGATTATTGATTTGCATTGTTTGGGGCTTGAGTCGTGGGTGCCTATTTTATTTTCCCTGTAGGTGATGATCAGACCTTTAACACTTAGACAGCTTTAAATAATTGCAGGGGTGTTCTTCTTTTTTTCTGGTTCTTCAGACACCAGAACAGTCATTTTAGTTACCAAATAAAAACCTATGCAAAATACTGCAATTCTGTTTCATTCTCTACTTGTTCTTCAACAACAGTGCACTTCATCCCACATCTATCTTGCCTGGGTCCTCACAATTCATGATGATGATGATGAATGGTGATGACTGGGCCAGTACAGGGTTACTCGGAGGCACTTGGGACTAGAGGATTGTCAAGGAAGAACTCAAGGTGGGAGTAGGAGCTGCAGGACTACCTTATGTACAGCAAAAAGCAAGAAACTATTGAGTAACAGCTTCAGTTCAAAGGTAAACCAAGAGTCTGAGGCTTAGTACTCATCTATTTGGAATAGACAGAGGTGTGTTTGTGAAATGCTGCTCTGTGTGTGTGTGCGTGTAGGGGTGTGCGTGTGTGTGTGTGTGTGTGTGTGTGTGTGTGTGTGTGTGTTGGACTAGTGGCAAAAGCGAAACTCTAAGACCCCCTCTTGTTTTTTTTGCTTTGCCTCTGAGTCTTCTTATCTTGATACACTCATCGTGAAGCTTACTTTCCTTTCCTTCTGTGCTTCTCCTCGACTCTAAAATACAATTTCTCTTTTACAATCTGCAGGCCTTTTTCTAGTCTCCTCTCCTTCACAAACAAAAGGCAAAAGCTAGCTGAGCTCAACAATACCCCAGCTTACCTACCGGACCAGTGCAAAGAGTCCACAAATAGTGGACATACCCCAGGAGAATGCAGACACACCACCCAATTTTGCAATACAGTATAATTTTTTCCTGACACAGTCATAATAACTGAGAGAAGTGGGTGAGTGTGTTCACTCCCTAACCTAGAAGACAAAACATGTGGATTTATGGTAAATTTGGTCTCGGGGGCAGAAGAACAGCATGTATCTGTACTCTGTCATACTCTTTCCTTTATTTCCTTCTAACAACAGATTGATGGTGCATGATGTGCTGCTGCTTCTTGGCACGATGAATGATGGCCTTGCATTGTACTGTTTGTCTTTGTCAAACCTTTCTCCAAATCCCATTGCCAATCCATTCTTCAGACCCCTAGCCGTCTTCCCTGGAGCTGTGTGATTTATTGAGCTATGGCTTAAATTGCACCATCAATGGATCACACACTTGGTGGTGCAGATGTGGTGAAAGCAACACCAACTTATTGTAAAATCTACGAAGCAGTAGCCCACACAAGCCCATTACCAACCTGTGCATTGAAAATTATAAATAGTTTTTTAGATATAGAATGAAGAACATCAGTCGTCTGTATCATCATTATTAAGGCCTTGTGTTGCCCAACTGTAAACGCCTAATCTGACAAGGTATTCTTTACAGCTCTACTACGCTCGCGCTGCTGCTAGCGATTGAATTTTTAGCTATTCCTGTTTTGTATTTAATTTGTTGCTTTATTCATTTCCCCTGATTTTAACCGTGTTCAGGCTGGGATTAGGCTGGTAACTTTCCCCTCCTCTTACCGCATGCAAAATTGTCTTTATCACCGCCGTTTTGGTGGGTCCGGGTCACGGGGATTCCCCGGGGTGGACGCCATTTTGTTTTGGGCAGTGTATTTTCTGGCGGGCGCCATTTTGAGCGCTACAGCGCTCGGGTTAGCCTCGCGGGACGCCTACTTAAGGCGGATTTCTCTTCGTGGGTTGCCTGACAAGGTATTCTTTACAGCTCTACTACGCTCGCGCTGCTGCTAGCGATTGAATTTGTAACTATTCCTGTTTTGTATTTAATTTGTTGCTTTATTCATTTCCCCTGATTTTAACCGTGTTCAGGCTGGGATTAGGCTGGTAACTTTCCCCTCCTCTTACCGCATGTAAAATTGTCTTTATCACCGCTGTTTTGGTGGGTCCGGGTCACGGGGATTCCCCGGGGTGGACGCCATTTTGGTTTGGGCAGTGTATTTTCTGGCGGGCGCCATTTTGAGCGCTACAGCGCTCGGGTTAGCCTCGCGGGACGCCTACTTAAAGCCGCTTCCTCCCGCGCAGCGGTACCGCGCAGTGAGACGCCGTCGCTTAGCCGGAGTCGTGCCTGAGTCCTGCCCGTCTGCGCCCGTCCGCGCTACGGACGTGCGGGACGTTGCAGGTGGGTGTGCCCGTATTCGTAGCTAGGGTGGAAAGATGATCACGTATTCTAATGAGACGTTACGGTCCATTGGATTGAGCATCACTAAATGTAATCAGGTTATCCACCCTTTAAGCGGCCCTTATTGCTGCGCCTGTAAAGGTTGGGCTTTGGCCCCTCCCGCTCCTATTCGCCAGAAGCCTGTTGCTGTTACTTCTCCGAGTTCGACGAACGCTCTGCGGATATTTAGCCTAAATGTTAGGTCATTGGTATTGCACCATCAAGATATCCTTGACCTTATGCATGATGAGACCCCGGATATTCTCGCCATTACCGAAACTTGGCTGCAGGAGGAGGATGCAGCGATTATTAATCTTGCTTTTCCTCCGGAATATTCTATTTTCACCCTTAATCGCCCTACTAGAGGGGGAGGTATCGCACTTGTGGTGAAATCCAATTTCTCCTGCATTTGGAATGCTTTACATATTGCTGGGTGTGAGAGTGCCTCTTTTAAGATCGGGATTAGCCCCCAGTATTCGATCTCGGGGATGGTGGTCTATCGCCCCCCAGGTAATGACGCTGCGTTTAGAGAGGCTTTCCCTGACGCTGTCAGCACTCTGGCAATTGGTTGTGCCAACTTCTCTATATTGGGAGATTTGAATCTCCATTTTGATAATCAGAGTGCCCCGGCTGTATGTAACTTTCTGGCGGATCTTGAGGCCCTTCAGTTGTTCCAAAAAGTCTCTCAACCCACCCACACAGGAGGGCATATATTGGACCCTTTTTTTACAAATTTAACGGAAGCCTCAATTCTTTCTGTTTCACCCTTGGATGGACGGATCACTTTCTAGTGGATATTCGGGTTTTGTCACCTGAAATTATTCCAATTCCCTTAGCCCGATCTATCCCTAGAAGAAACTGGAGTAAGCTTAGGTTAGAGGATTTTCATCTTGCTCTAACTACTGATCCGCTTGAACTTTCGGATGATGTTGAATTGGGCTATGACCAGTTCTGTAATTGGATTACCAGGGCGCTTGACTCCTTGATTCCCATACTGACTAGTAAAATCAGTCCTAGAAAGTCTAACCCCTGGTATGACAGCGCACTACGTGCACTGAAAGGGAACTGTAGGCGTGCCGAGAGGGAATGGCGGAGATCTTATGATACGGTGAAGAAATCGCTGTATCTGGCCTCTATTAAGATCTATCACTGTGCCATATGTAGAGCTCGTGCGACGTTCTACTCTCTGGAATTCCGTAATAGCCCAAATCCATCTAAAACTATCTTCAAAGCTCTCAAGGATCTGCTGTCTAAGCGCTCTACCTCTCCAGTTATGGCCTCTACCTCGCACTGTGAAGCCCTAGCATCTTTTTTTGGGAAAAAGTGCAGGGGTGGACGCCATTTTGGTTTGGGCAGTGTATTTACTGGCGGGCGCCATTTTGAGCGCCACAGCGCTCGGGTTAGCCTCGCGGGACGCCTACTTAAGGCGGATTTCTCTTCGTGGGTTGCCTGACAAGGTATTCTTTACAGCTCTACTACGCTCGCGCTGCTGCTAGCGATTGAATTTTTAACTATTCCTGTTTTGTATTTAATTTGTTGCTTTATTCATTTCCCCTGATTTTAACCGTGTTCAGGCTGGGATTAGGCTGGTAACTTTCCCCTCCTCTTACCGCATGTAAAATTGTCTTTATCACCGCCGTTTTGGTGGGTCCGGGTCACGGGGATTCCCCGGGGTGGACGCCATTTTGGTTTGGGCAGTGTATTTTCTGGCGGGCGCCATTTTGAGCACTACAGCGCTCGGGTTAGCCTCGCGGGACGCCTACTTAAAACCGCTTCCTCCCGCGCAGCGGTACCGCGCAGTGAGACGCCGTCGCTTAGCCGGAGTCGTGCCTGAGTCCTGCCCGTCTGCGCCCGTCTGCGCTAGGGACGTGCGGGACGTTGCAGGTGGGTGTGCCCGTATTCGTAGCTAGGGTGGAAAGATGATCACGTATTCTAATGAGACGTTACGGTCCATTGGATTGAGCATCACTAAATGTAATCAGGTTATCCACCCTTTAAGCGGCCCTTATTGCTGCGCCTGTAAAGGTTGGGCTTTGGCCCCTCCCGCTCCTATTCGCCAGAAGCCTGTTGCTGTTACTTCTCCGAGTTCGACGAACGCTCTGCGGATATTTAGCCTAAATGTTAGGTCATTGGTATTGCACCATCAAGATATCCTTGACCTTATGCATGATGAGACCCCGGATATTCTCGCCATTACCGAAACTTGGCTGCAGGAGGAGGATGCAGCGATTATTAATCTTGCTTTTCCTCCGGAATATTCTATTTTCACCCTTAATCGCCCTACTAGAGGGGGAGGTATCGCACTTGTGGTGAAATCCAATTTCTCCTGCATTTGGAATGCTTTACATATTGCTGGGTGTGAGAGTGCCTCTTTTAAGATCGGGATTAGCCCCCAGTATTCGATCTCGGGGATGGTGGTCTATCGCCCCCCAGGTAATGACGCTGCGTTTAGAGAGGCTTTCCCTGACGCTGTCAGCACTCTGGCAATTGGTTGTGCCAACTTCTCTATATTGGGAGATTTGAATCTCCATTTTGATAATCAGAGTGCCCCGGCTGTATGTAACTTTCTGGCGGATCTTGAGGCCCTTCAGTTGTTCCAAAAAGTCTCTCAACCCACCCACACAGGAGGGCATATATTGGACCCTTTTTTTACAAATTTAACGGAAGCCTCAATTCTTTCTGTTTCACCCTTGGATGGACGGATCACTTTCTAGTGGATATTCGGGTTTTGTCACCTGAAATTATTCCAATTCCCTTAGCCCGATCTATCCCTAGAAGAAACTGGAGTAAGCTTAGGTTAGAGGATTTTCATCTTGCTCTAACTACTGATCCGCTTGAACTTTCGGATGATGTTGAATTGGGCTATGACCAGTTCTGTAATTGGATTACCAGGGCGCTTGACTCCTTGATTCCCATACTGACTAGTAAAATCAGTCCTAGAAAGTCTAACCCCTGGTATGACAGCGCACTACGTGCACTGAAAGGGAACTGTAGGCGTGCCGAGAGGGAATGGCGGAGATCTTATGATACGGTGAAGAAATCGCTGTATCTGGCCTCTATTAAGATCTATCACTGTGCCATATGTAGAGCTCGTGCGACGTTCTACTCTCTGGAATTCCGTAATAGCCCAAATCCATCTAAAACTATCTTCAAAGCTCTCAAGGATCTGCTGTCTAAGCGCTCTACCTCTCCAGTTATGGCCTCTACCTCGCACTGTGAAGCCCTAGCATCTTTTTTTGGGAAAAAGTGCAGGGGTGGACGCCATTTTGGTTTGGGCAGTGTATTTACTGGCGGGCGCCATTTTGAGCGCCACAGCGCTCGGGTTAGCCTCGCGGGACGCCTACTTAAGGCGGATTTCTCTTCGTGGGTTGCCTGACAAGGTATTCTTTACAGCTCTACTACGCTCGCGCTGCTGCTAGCGATTGAATTTTTAACTATTCCTGTTTTGTATTTAATTTGTTGCTTTATTCATTTCCCCTGATTTTAACCGTGTTCAGGCTGGGATTAGGCTGGTAACTTTCCCCTCCTCTTACCGCATGTAAAATTGTCTTTATCACCGCCGTTTTGGTGGGTCCGGGTCACGGGGATTCCCCGGGGTGGACGCCATTTTGGTTTGGGCAGTGTATTTTCTGGCGGGCGCCATTTTGAGCACTACAGCGCTCGGGTTAGCCTCGCGGGACGCCTACTTAAAACCGCTTCCTCCCGCGCAGCGGTACCGCGCAGTGAGACGCCGTCGCTTAGCCGGAGTCGTGCCTGAGTCCTGCCCGTCTGCGCCCGTCTGCGCTAGGGACGTGCGGGACGTTGCAGGTGGGTGTGCCCGTATTCGTAGCTAGGGTGGAAAGATGATCACGTATTCTAATGAGACGTTACGGTCCATTGGATTGAGCATCACTAAATGTAATCAGGTTATCCACCCTTTAAGCGGCCCTTATTGCTGCGCCTGTAAAGGTTGGGCTTTGGCCCCTCCCGCTCCTATTCGCCAGAAGCCTGTTGCTGTTACTTCTCCGAGTTCGACGAACGCTCTGCGGATATTTAGCCTAAATGTTAGGTCATTGGTATTGCACCATCAAGATATCCTTGACCTTATGCATGATGAGACCCCGGATATTCTCGCCATTACCGAAACTTGGCTGCAGGAGGAGGATGCAGCGATTATTAATCTTGCTTTTCCTCCGGAATATTCTATTTTCACCCTTAATCGCCCTATTAGAGGGGGAGGTATCGCACTAGCGGTGGAATCCAATTTCTCCTGCATTTGGAATGCTTTACATATTGCTGGGTGTGAGAGTGCCTCTTTTAAGATTGGGATTAGCCCCCAGTATTCGATCTCGGGGATGGTGGTCTATCGCCCCCAGGTAATGACGCTGCGTTTAGAGAGGCTTTCCCTGACGCTGTCAGCACTCTGGCAATTGGTTGTGCCAACTTCTCTATATTGGGAGATTTGAATCTCCATTTTGATAATCAGAGTGCCCCGGCTGTATGTAACTTTCTGGCGGATCTTGAGGCCCTTCAGTTGTTCCAAAAAGTCTCTCAACCCACCCACACAGGAGGGCATATATTGGACCCTTTTTTTACAAATTTAACCGAAGCCTCAATTCTTTCCGTTTCACCCTTGGATGGACGGATCACTTTCTAGTGGATATTCGGGTTTTGTCACCTGAAATTATTCCAATTCCCTTAGCCCGATCTATCCCTAGAAGACACTGGAGTAAGCTTAGGTTAGAGGATTTTCATCTTGCTCTAACTACTGATCCGCTTGAACTTTCGGATGATGTTGAATTGGGCTATGACCAGTTCTGTAATTGGATTACCAGGGCGCTTGACTCCTTGATTCCCATACTGACTAGTAAAATCAGTCCTAGAAAGTCTAACCCCTGGTATGACAGCGCACTACGTGCACTGAAAGGGAACTGTAGGCGTGCCGAGAGGGAATGGCGGAGATCTTATGATACGGTGAAGAAATCGCTGTATCTGGCCTCTATTAAGATCTATCACCGTGCCATATGTAGAGCTCGTGCGACGTTCTACTCTCTGGAATTCCGTAATAGCCCAAATCCATCTAAAACTATCTTCAAAGCTCTCAAGGATCTGCTGTCTAAGTGCTCTACCTCTCCAGTTATGGCCTCTACCTCGCACTGTGAAGCCCAAGCATCTGTTTTTTTGGAAAAAGTGCAGGGCATCTATCGTGCTTTTCCTGGTATGGGACCCTCCCAGAAGGCCGTGGTGGTTGTCCCTGCCTTTCCCTTGCTGGATTCTCTTCCGCAGCTTCTACCTGAGGCTTTTGACACTCTGGCTCAGAAGGTCAAATCTGGCTCACCTTTGGATCCGGTCTGTCCTGCTCTGTTTAGGAACCAGTCTTTTGTGGGTCGTCCTACAGTTTGTTCCTTGATTAACATTTCGCTGGCTACGGGCACGGTCCCAACCAAATGGAAGCGTGCAGTAGTTTCTCCTATTTTGAAGAAGCCAAGCTTGGACGCTTTGAGACCGGAGAACTACCGGCCCATCTCTTTACTCCCTTGGCCGGCCAAGCTGATGGAAGCTCATGTTAATCAGGCTCTTACCGACCATCTCACCCGAGCTAACATTCTGGACGACACCCAGAATGGGTTCCGGGCTGGGCACAGCACGGAGACTACCCCTCTCGCCATGGTTGAACATCTCCGTTCGGTGCTGGATCAGGGACAGACGGCGGCGCTAGTGTTGTTAGATCTGAGCGCCGCCTTTGACACGGTCTCGCACCGTATCCTTCTGCACCGCCTGGAAGAGATTGGCGTTATGGGGTCGGACCTTCAGTGGTTCCGTTCCTTTCTTGACGACCGGTCTTTTTGCGTTGCTACACCTCCTTATCAGTCCAAATCCCATCCTCTGGACTTGGGGGTGCCGCAGGGATCCTCACTGAGTCCCACCTTATTTAATCTTTACGTGAGACCGCTGGCTGATGTCGTCAAACAATGGGGCATGTATATGGTCTCATATGCTGACGACACTCAGCTGGCGGTTACTATCAGTGGGGATGCCGATGTGGACGCCCCCAAGTTCCAGAACGGGCTGAGGGAGGTGGCTAGCTGGATGACTGCCAACTGTCTCCAGCTTAACGCTAAGAAGACCGAGGTTATGATCGTCGGAAAGGGTAGGGATCTCTAGGGTGACAGATGGTGGCCGCCGGAACTTGGTGTGGCTCCAACTCCGGTTATGGAGTTGAGAAATCTGGGAGTGTGGTTGGACGCTACTCTCAGCTTTGTGGGGCACGCCAAGAAAACCGCAGCATGCTGTTTTGGAGTCCTTCGGGGCTTAAGGCCTGTCCTTAAGTTTTTTGACCCCCCTACCAGGCAGATGGTGGTCCAGGCAACAGTTTTATCTCGCCTGGACTATGCCAGTTCGCTTCTGATAGGGAGTAATCAGGCAGAAATTATTCGTCTCCAACGCGTTCAAAATGCCGCTGCCAGAGCCATTGTCGGCTTGCCTAGGTCATGCTCGGCTTCCAGCACTCTTCGAGCATTACATTGGCTGCCGATTAAGTCGAGAATTCATTTTAAAGTTTTATGTCTGGCTTTTAAAATTTTGAAAGGATCTGCCCCCCAGATTCTTTCGAATCTTTTGTCCGGTTATGTACCGACCCGTTCGTTAAGATCTTCGGGTCAAGCGCTTGCAGTAGTCCCGAGGTTCAGGCTTTGCCGAGTTGGTGGGCGCTCTTTCCGGACAAAGGCTGCAGCGCTTTGGAACTCGCTTCCGCTTGAGCTCCGCACAATCGATGATCTTCTGCTGTTTCGGAAATCATTAAAAACTTTTTTGTTTTAACTGCTCCCTCTATCTCGGTTCTGTGTTAGTATCTGTTGTGTTATATCTTGTCGCGCGCCAGGACGCCCCTTAGCTGGGGCAGCTGTGCGCGTTATAAATACTATTAACATAACATAACATAACATAACATCTAAGCTTGTCGACTGACTGGGCTCCCAACTTTAAATCCATTTGAGATAACTTGTGGATTTTACAAATAATACTCCTAGCTCCCCATTAGCCAAAACTTACTATCATCATGTACTACTCAGGTGGTGTCAATTTTTTTTAAATCTTTGATTAATATATATAACCCACTTACTCAGTCTTTCTACTTCCATTTAGTAGTCTACCATGGATAATCATCAATTAATCAATCATTTAGAACAATCCTACTGTTGGAGCTCATCTGGTGGAACTGGAAGTGGGACCTCGCTTGTGAAGTTGTGATGCCTCTCCTGTTATTGCTGCATGTATATTATTCAGGTAAGACAACTAGTATGGATGTATTAATTTAACTTAGTAAGAAATACATTAAATGCTACTGTTTTTTATCTAGATAGTTAAGACCCTTGGCACAATATAATCTAGGTCATCTCATCATGGCAGAATTCCCCATAATGGTCAAGATAGAGAAGTATAAGCCTAGACTCTATAACTTAGTGCTACGCTATCTCTAGTCTTAAGTTACAACAAGCACATAAACAGTGCGTAAAACTACTTGAAGGCAGCAGTGCAAAGTAAAATAAAGTACTTCAAGCATACATTTTCCCCCTTTATTTATTTACAAACCAACCCACCCTCTCCATTTAACAACATGCCCACCCCTCTCCCAAAAAAAAACTGACCCAAGCCCCAAAACTCAAAATGCTCATTGAAGACTCTAGAATGCCAAGGCCAACTCCCTACCTACCCTCCCCGCCCAGCCCCAACAAACAACAAATCCCTCCCACCAAAACAAAATATTTAAAAAAAGGGTCAGAAGAGGACATTATGGTAGTCAGTCCGGAGCTGGTCCATGCTCTGCTCCATCAAGGTGAGCCGGCCCTCGATAATGTCCAGCCACTGCAGGATGCGGTGCAGCAATTGCTTGTTGCCATTCTGGTGGGGTGGCAGTAGTTGGCTGGCGGCAGCGCCGGTGGTGGGATGGCCGGGTGGTTGTAGGCTGAGGGGGACCGGCTACACTTGGGCCAGAGTGCTGGGCATTAATCTCCTCCACCTCCTCTTCCAGGACCACCATCCACCGGTATTCCAACTGGATATGCTCCCAACTCTACTGCCACAAACGGGCAGCTCTCTCCTGCCTGTCGACTCACCGGGATCTGCAGAACCCTCACCAGTGGCTCTGGTGGTCACCCTCCAAATCATCCCTCTTGTTCCCCTTGGGTGCTGATGAAAGAAATAAAGAAGATAAGTAAAAATAGATTAGTGATTCTGATAATAATCTCCACAAAAAGTTTTACGAAAAGCAAGCAAAGTAGTTAAAACAGATCACCTATAGTACTACTAGTTTCTAACGAGTCGATCGACTGTCATTGAATCTATATTACAAATCTCCTTAACAAAAACTACATATTGTAGTTAATGGTCTTTCATTTTATTCTATTACCATTTCTCAACACCCTTGATGAGCCAACTCACTCTCCTTTTTTTGCAATGCATAGATGCATGCATACTTCACATCATCACTGTGAATTTAATTAACTAAATACCCTGGAGCTGGATGAGCTACATAAACAAACTCACAGCGAGAACGTTCTATTCATTAAAGTGGCAGAAGAACCAGTCTGCAATGCCCTCTCTATATTAATCAGCCAAAGCGAGCACCTGATGAATGCAATTATGGAAAACTAGAAAAAAATCACACACTTATAATAATAATATACCAGTGTAAACTTTATTAAGCACTTCTTACCTCTGATTTGAGCAGCATGCTATTCAAATAGTTTTTTTAGCATTGTAGAAAACAAACACAACAAATAATTAATACTTACTGGGTCCTGAAATCTCAATGCCTAGCAGGTCGAGCAGCTCCCTCTACCTGTCGAGAATGTCGACCCAGCGGTAGCTTATCTGCTGGGCAGTGTGCCGAAACTCACAGTGCAGCCGCACACACCAGTGCAACGTCACCCAGCATCGCAGATGCTCCAGCTATGAGTAACCGCTACCGGGCCTTCCGCCTGCTGCCAGCATAGAGGGAGGTGGCACTGCACAAAAAAACGAGTGCTGCCACCTCCTCCTCGCCAAAGATTGCCCAGGGCTGCACACCTGGGCGGCAGCGCCGCCCGCATGGAAGCTACCCCTCTGCCATCCGCATGGAAGCTGTCCCTCTGCCGTGGCACTGGGTGGCGAAATTAAATAAACTAAGACGGGAAAGGAAAGGAAAGGAAAGGAAAGAAGAAAGAAATAAGGATAGAAGTAGGGGGAAATAAACTAATGCAAAAAGTCACAAAACACGCAAAAATTTAACCACAAAAATAGAATACACAAACACAAAGACGCACACTATTGTAAAAAGTAAAGATTTTGGGTAGAAAAGTAATAAAGGAGGAAGATGACAAAGATTAACAAGAGATTAAATATTAGGCACAGCACCATAACAGAGAGCAGAAAAACAAGATGGCCGCGCCCATGCAGACCATGTGGTGCTGTTCGTGCGTGATTTACAAAGCAAGCACACTTCAGGATTATGGGAACCGCTCATAGCACCATTCCAGTGCAACTTTGGAGTGGGCGTACGCACTCTGCGTTCGCAGTGCAATGCGAACAGGTGGGCCGGTAAACTCCACCTGTACGCTGAACTCCACGCAGCGCAGCAGAGTTTTTTTTCAACTCCGCGGTATTTTGCATAGTGGGACTCCGTGTACTCTACCCAGGGTTACTGATCATGCAAGAGCATATCAATGCCGCTGCTAAAAAAGACTTCTACATGCTGAAACACCTTAAGAAAGTCAAACCCTTCATCCCCATTGAAGATCTAAAGACTGTGATGCAATCCATAGTCCTCCCCAAGCTAGACTATGGCAATGCAACGATTACGGGTGCCCAATAAAACAAACCTAGCCCCTTTGAAAGCCAGACTCCACGCAGAGGACAAGGAATTTCAGTATAGAAGTGACTTCTGCACTTTGGTCAACCATCTTTGTCTCTTGATAAAGATGGTTTAAATCAAGATAATACCATTGAAACGCATCAACACCACAGAACCAGAATCCACACTGTGGGCTGCCTTACTAGATATTGATTGTCTTTTGTACATCAGGGTCCATCCACAACATCATCTCATACGGATATGGTCACTTTATGACAAAGTGTAGTGTCTTTTTAATACTCTTGTCTACTTGTCTTTGTTTTTGAGTTTGTTCATTTGTTTATTTATGATTTTGTTTTTATTAGAACATAAATATACTATGTATGATTAACTGTTTTTTAATTTGCTACAATTGTTTTATATGCTTTAAATAAATTGATACATAACAGTTCTAATTCTTTTCTTGTGTACTGGCACACTGCTTTTTCAATTGGTACTGTATCCCCCATGATTGAATGTGTGTGATTTAGGTGAGTGAATGAGTAAGAGTTCTCTCAGTATTTGCCAACCAAAGGATATATTGCTATTTTTCTAGATTGAGCCCTAGTCCTTTGGTGCACAAAGGGTCCCTCTCATTTTTTCAAGACAGGACTTAGCACGAAAAGTTAAGGCCATCTCAAAGGCGATGTTAAGAGGAAAGATGTTTTAATTACTCCGTCTTTTCTCACTTTGCATGCGTGTTGCACTGTGCAGCATACATACAAAGCAGGGAAAGCGCTTGAACTTGTCTATGCATAGTATTTTATACAAGAAGGGAAGCCTTCCTTTACAAAACCTATGCTAGACTCAGGCATGCACTTCAGCGCTATGGCATAAGGTGTGTGCCTGGTGCACGGCAGCTAAAATCAGCTGCGGTGCTAGGGAGAGGGGAAGAGAGAGCCATATCTCTGTAGGTCAAACTAAGAAGCACTTATTTCATATAGTTAGGAGGAAATACCTTTGTTTAGTGGATATTATACAATGTGTCTGTATTCTCATTGTGTTCTATATATGAGAATTCATTCTGTTACTGATATCTGTATGAAGAAGCGTAAGCGACAATGACGTTCTCATAATTACACGCACATAAAGTAACTGGAGACATTACCTCGTCATCCTTTATGCAGCTGTAGTGTAGCATATGCACTAGACAAAACCAAAGGTTAAAGTAACTGTACACATAGCTGTGATAAAAAGATCTGTTTTTGTTTTTCGAAAAAACCTTAGAAATTAATTGAAAAAAAAAACAGGTTAAAGTGACGTTATAGCTAGGTGAATATGTCAGTAACAACATTATTGTCTTGAACTAAAAAATAAACCACAGACATTCAACATTTAGAGTTAGAAGAGCTAATTATAACTTATACTCCACCATGCCCTGCTTATTACCTCACATATTACAGCACTCATTACATTTTCTATGACATCATTTATAACATCACTGATGATATCTGAGATGACATATTAATGATGGCATTATTGATGACATCACTGATGTCAGATAACACAAATAATTACAAAGGCCAACACTCAATGACAGCCAACGTGAGATAATCATAACAAATGAGTGAAACCATAGCTAATCAAATGTGCACATGGAACATCAATGGTCTTCCTAACAAAGAAGGAGACCCATAAACAATGCTCTACCTTCAATCGTTTGACATTGTACTTCTTCATTAAATTTGGGCAGATCAACCCATACACCTTCAGGGGCACACACCCCAACACATCCCTGCACGGAAAGAAGCTAGATGTGGTCACCGGAAAGGAGGGTTGGCAACCTACATATTAATCACAAGAATGGTACCTGTCAAACATCTGAAGGCCACTATATCAGCACCTAATGAATTACTAGCAATAAGAACAACAATCAAGATCAATAAAGAGGACTGGCCGACTGTTATATAAAACATCTATCCCCATCCTAAACATAAAATCAAAGGAGTTGAACAACTGACCACTGAGCTAGCTAGACTCCTTGAGGAAGAGGAAACTGAAAAAGCAATAGTAGCACGTGATTTTAAATCTGAGCCTCATGGGAACACCGACTGAAGAAGATCTACTACAAGAACAAAACAGGGCTTGGAAAATACCAACGCTAGGGAACTGCGTGACAACTAAACAGACTGGATTAGGCTCTCATCTGCTGAGGGAACTCGAGCACCTCAATCTAAAAGCACTGAACAGACACTTCAAAGAAGACATCCCTCCAAGCCCCACATTTTACTCATCAACTGCCACCTCCTATAAACATTGCACATTTACAACACTCTCACTGTTTCATAAAATTAACTCTTACCATCTAGGGGAGATGAACTAGAGCGATCACCTACCTCAGGAAGTGAGTTTTAAAGGTGTCACTCCCCCAAAACACACCATAAACAAAACAATTGTTACAGAATTCACCACTACGAACAAAAGGATCGACTGCAGCATCGCTTCAGATGAAAGCCTACTAGAGTCAGCTAAAATCATTCTCACTGAAGACCCTAATCTTTTAAAGAACCCTCTAGTAGCTTGGGAAAACTTCACCAACACCCTCAGGGAGAAATTTGCAACCAACATAGGACCCAGAAGCAGAATCCCAACCAAGAAACAAACATTCAGCCTCAAAACATTTCAAATAAAAAATTAAAAACTGTCATCAACCAAACTATAAGGAAGCTTCGCAGGAACCCACAGAAGATTAACATTCGGGAAGAATTGAGGACCCTAAAAACCAACCAAAAAAAAGATTAAATTGGCTGCCAGGAGGTAAGACAATGAAATAATGTGGGCAAAATTACTCCACAACACAAAGAAAAAGAACAATGCCAAATTCTGGCAGACTATAAACTCCTTTCAACCCCAACCAACAATAGATTCCAATATCCCAGAGGGAGACTGGGCCACCTAGCTCTATGACCACTTCAACCACTGATGCCAAGAAAATAAGGAAAATGGGATACATCTTCAACCAATGTCGGGCAACAAAACAGATACAGATTCAAGAAGCAGCAAAAATAACGCGTAGCCAGGAAAAGCAATGCCTGAAAACAAAGAACAGCATAACCCTCACAAGAAATCTTGTAAAGTAACATCATTACAAATAAAGACGCAAATCAGCAACAGAAGACAGGAAGGAGCCCCCAGGCAAACAGTATCCCTTCAATTCTTTACAGGCAAAACCCACAGTACTGGTCAAAAATGTTGAACCTCTATTTAATCAGATCTTGGCTAGCGGAACAATGCCAGATTCTTGGAAAGACTCTATAATAACTCCAATTCATAAGCAGGAAGACAAGGGTGACGTGAAAATCTATCGTCTCATCCCCCTGATTGATAACAAAGCAAAATACTTTGCAGGACTCATCCTTGAAGAATTAAAACTTTGGGCCTCCTCCCCATGCATAATCCAACTAAACCAGACTGGCTTTTGCAAAAACATGGGCACGACCACCATTATCATGACTCTAACCCTACTGATTGATGCTGCAAAACAAACTAGGCATTCCTGTGTTTTATTGATTACAGCTCCACCTTTGACCACATTGACAGAGCAAAACTATGGTGGAAGCCGAAAATGTGTATTATTCCACCAACAATCCTTAAAGAACTTGAAATACTGCACACAGACACATGGGTGCAAGTAAAATTAAGTACAGGGTCACATTTATCTAAGCGAATTCCAACTACTAAAAATCTGAAACAAGATTGCGTTCTCGCACCCAGGTTATCCAGCCTCTATATGTCAGACCTGTCTGCAAGGCTGAACAAATGCAACTTGCACGCCCCACAACTCGTCAAGATGACTATTTCTAACCTCTTATATGCTGATGGCCTAGTGTTAGTAAGTCGAACTCCAGTTGGGCTACAACATCTATTGAACGCAACACAAGAATACTCTCTAGAAAATGCATTGAGAATAAACCTTAGGGAAAACAAAATCAATGACAATAAACATGTCAAAGAAGAAAACATTCCAATGGTTCCTAGACACTAAACGATTAGAACTGGTAAAGGAATATAAATACCTAGGAGTTCTGCTTGACAATGAAAGACTCTTTCCACCCACAGAAAGAAGCACTACGATGGAAAGGTAACATCATAACCTTTGCCATGAAGTCCCTAAACAAATCACACTGGGGGCCTTCACTGACATCTCTTCTTGAGGTCATTCAAACTAAGCTCATCCCTACAATAACATATGGGAGTAAGGCAATAGTAGGAACAGACGCAATAACTGCGGAAAGGATAACAACTAGGACATATAGAGCGAAATTCCACATTCCAAAATGCACCTCTCCTGTGCAAATATGGTTAGAGTTCAGGCTGCAAAAACAGACTCTGGCTAGAAGGGGGGTCTACATAAAATGTTGGCACTAAATTAGAGTAGCAGAGGAAAACACTCTGAACTGGCATCTCTGGGTGGAACTGAAACAAAAAGGAACAGTGCCAGCCCCAGTATACCTCAGAGTTTCTCTGAAATAGCTGGGCCTGGAAATTGCATGGGAATCAGCTGCGACACACACCAGTTTTAAGAAAGTGGTCTCTAAATCGATCAAGGCGCTCTCTCAACTGTAGAAGACAAGGCTGCACTTGCAAAAAGGGACCATGGCTGGTTTGTACTCAATGATTATGTTGCAACTAAACCACAACCATACCTAAGTGCAGGGTTCAACATCATGCTGAAAGAAAAATACTTAAAGTATCGACTAGGCTCAATACCAAACCTGACACACCTTCCACCTTGGAAGAGGATGCCAGATGATAACACCTGCCGCATATGTAATCAAGGACTAAAAGACCATGTCCATATAATCTGCACTTGCCCAATCATGGGCATAGAAAGATGTTTATTCATTCGACCCCTCTTCAATCAGGCAGAAATCCATAGATGCAGACAGACGGTACTCGCCTGCTTCAAATCGGATTCCACACAACTGATCTGCTGCTTCACAAAATTTCTTAACATAGTATAGAAGCGCCTGCACATACCAACAAGTACAGCTGGCAACAAGAAGTAAATGAACCAAGAGACATTCTCCGGCGGGTCCTCTTAATCATGCACATTTTAACTTTGAAAAAAAGACGGACTTTTTAATCAATTTCAATCTTTTCTATTAAGTATTTTATATGCCTTGTATATGCAATGGTTTTGATTAATCAAGCATAATAAATTGACTTGACTTGACTTGATGACATCATCCAATAAGTGTGTTAAGTTTGTTTTATATTTTGCATCCCCCACACCGGCTGGCACTGAGGATAAAAGTGGCACATTCAGAACCTTCCTGGACCTGTGGAAGAGACAGAAGAAGGACTGCTTTGCTCTCCGAAGAAGGAAGATTGCCTTGCTCCCAGGCTCCCCAGAATTGACTTGGTACAGGTGAAGATACAGAGGTTTTGGGGTCCTCATGACTGCAAAGTGAGCTCTTCATTCCAAGAATCTACTACCCACCTTGACAAAGCAGAGCTCTAGTGGGACCTGCTCTTTTCACTACAACACAACTACAACAGCACTTCTCATCAGAACACTTCTGGACCTGTAGAGGTATCAGAAGGAGTGTCTTAATGCCTGAAGATGGAAGATTGACTTGATTCCAGGCTCCCCAGAATTGACTCTAACAGTCAGTTTGCTGAACTCCTGTTTGAGTTACAAGGATACAAAAAGCTTTCAGAGGTCTCCATGCAACTGCCTAGCTGACCAGCACCAATTGTCCCTGCTTAAGTCCTGCTGTTGGCCTCTGGCAGAGGGAGTCCTGATCCCCAGAACCTCTCATCAGAACACTCCTGGGCCTGTGTAAGATTCTGAAGGAGGACTGCCTTGCTATATGAAGAAGGAAGATTGCCTTGATTGCAGGCTCCCCAGAATTGACTCCAACAGTCAGTTTGCTGAATTCCTGTTTGAGCTACAAGGACACAAAAAGCTTTCAAGGGTCTCCATGCAACTGCCCAAAAGATCATTACCAATTGGATCTTTTTTGAAGCCTGCTGCTCGGCTATGGCGTGGGATTCTTGATCCCTAAGAGGCACCATCTCCAAGTCCTGGACCCTTGGCTGGCTCAAATAAAGATGCTGGGGTTTTGGGGTCCTCGTGACTACAAAGTCACCTCTTCATTCAAGAATCTACTACCCACCTTGACAATGCAGAGCTCCAGTGGAACATGCTCTTTGCACTACAACAGCGACTGTCTATGACACCCAACCTTCTCCTCGCACTGAAAATGACCTCTTTGCAGCCCCACCAAAGCAAACAGCAGCTCCTCACACAGACATGAGAAGGTAACTCTTCAGTGGGACAATTTTGCTGTCGACCTGAGCTTGCGACTTCCCCCGAACCAGTGCGACCAGGTAACCGCGAGTGGTGCCTTGTGCTTTTTGCACCTATTTTCACCTAAAAGTATAAAAACTCATACTTCTTGTTGCACAGGTTGGAATTTTGTTGTTTTAGTGTTATTTTATAGATTAAAATATTCTTGATTTTTCTAAATTGGTTTGGGATGTTTATTGTGTAGTATTTTCACCTTATTACTGTTTGAGTGCTGCATAAATACTTTACACAGACCCTCCAAGTTAAGTCTGACTGCCTTTGTGCCAAGCTTCCAGAATATTAAGCATAGATTTTTTTGTGACTTTTGATGCTCACTCTGACAATTATTGTGTTTATTGTTTGAGTGGGATTTCCACCTCTCTCAATCTCGATCTTGACTTTTCCACAGCCGCAGCCTGTTCATTGGGGCTGAGGGGCCTCGCCCCTCATATTTTGCCACTTCTGAACCGTGTCTGTTAGGCTGAGCAAAGGTCGGCCTAACAGACACTGTTCATTTTCAGGTCAGGCAGCCAGGAGCTAGACATGCACTAAAGGTGCAGGTTCCTGGCTGCCTGACTGAACTTTGCTGGGCTGAGAATTTCAAACCTCCTGTGTGTGTGACCTTCTTAGCTCAGCAAAGGTCCTTAAGGCCCTCCTCCGCAGTGACAAAGAGTAGTGTCACTCATTGCCTCGCACGTGGGCACCTCAGTTTTAAGCCCTGAAACGCCCAGGGTTGAGTGCCAATCAGTGACACTTTTTTCACAGAGTGGGGTGGGGTCAGCAGTCTCAATGACCCCATCCCACTCTGCTTTTCAGTCCCCCCAATCAAAACTTTAGCATTTCCAAAAGATGTAAGAAGTTGTGCTATGTCAGCCAGAAAGTTTGAATTATCACACCCTGGCAAGGTTTTATGAACAAATACAACCACTCCTGCATTTCTGTGACTCAATTGTGTGTTATTAGAAGCTGGTGCTTCCTGTGAGACAAATGTGTGGAACACTTTCTCCACCCAATCTCTTTTCAATTTTTCCCCTTCATCCGCTGTCAAGTGGGCCTCTTGCAGTAATGCTATGCCATGTTTTTTGCTTCCTAAAAATGTAATTGTTTTTCATGTTTGATGTAATGGGGCATATTTGCAAGCCCCTAATGCCACCAGAGCATCACTTTTTCTGACTCTCCGATGGCGTTACTCTCTACCCCATATTTACAAGGTGGTGTTAAGCCACTTGAAGTGGCTTAACACCACCTTGTAAATATGCCCCTTATGTAGTCTGCTGAGGCGAAGGGACGGGTAATGGGTGTTGCCGTGGGCGTTCCACCACAACACCCATTGCTTTTTGATGCTGCCCATATTTACAAGGAAGGTAAAAACTGGTTTTAGAATGGCAATACGAGGAGAAATTATTAATTTCTCCTCGTATTTTGCTCTTTCTATCTGTGCTGCATTCCGAAACACACATGGAAACAGACAATCGCCTTTATAGATTGTTTATGTGCAGGAAGGGGTCCATTCCTGCACATAAACATAGCCGGTGCAGCGCAGACACCCTTGCAACATGGTGCAAGGGTGCCTGCGCTAGCTCAACGCAGCTTTTTTAGTGCCGGTGCTGGGGGAAACGCAGGGGTGTGCCGTATTTTTGTAAATGCTGCACGTCCCTGTGTTTTAAAAAATGTCTGAGCTCTGCTTTCCCAATTTCACAGTGCTCCGACATTTTATTGTAAATATACCTCAGTGTGTCAAGAACTTTACATTTAATGAGTAGAAGATCTTAAGGTTTCACCTTTGATGTGGCAATGTGGTGTTACATCTAATTGGTGAGTCACTTGGGCAGAGGCTGAGGTAGTGTGAATTATGTAAAAAAAAGTTACTATGTATCTGGTGTAGGCAATTTAGGGGGTTCTAACCCTACAACTATCGACCTGCTCTGGGTATACCTGATGGTTATGTGTCTCGAGGCAACGCCTTCTGCCTGTGTCAGTGAAATCGGTAGCATTACGGAAGTTTGAAGCAGTTATAGTAGTTGGAGTTGGGAATTACACTGCTAGATTGTAGAGGATGACCTCGCTCTTTCCTTCCGATTGCTACTATGCTGCTATGGGTACGTACTTGTACGGTGGTGGTCCCTGGTTGCTATCTGCCCTGTGAGCAGAAAAGGCAAAACTAATTCAACAAATAAAAAGGGAAAGAACAACGAAAAAAAGGTCAACAGGAAAATAAGAAATTAAGAACGAAAACAACATTCTCTAGCGATCTAAACTTTTGTTCGGATGCTTTCTGCTGAGTCCCACCTGTGGCTCCGCCCACAACTGGCCAATCAACTCTGTGTGTTGTTTTGTGGTGTGTGCCCCACCCATACTGAATGCCTAGTATTGAGAGACATTGCTAAACTAGGGCGTCCCATAACCGTGGCACCGCTGGTGCTATATAACAGGAGCCTCCAGCTACGTCATCTATCACTTTTATAGGGATTTCCCATTTCCACTAGACAAATAAATGCCTTGTTTTAGGAAAATAAATTACTTAATTTTCTCTTTGTTCTGTTTGTCATCAGTGTTGTCATCAGTGATGTCATTTGAGATGTCATCAGTGATGTCATCAGTGATGTCACTGACCATGTCATGAGTGATGTAATATGTGACATCATCATCAGTGCATTGTGGGCGCGCGAGTTATAGTTAGCTCAACTAACTATAACAGGGGAATTTCTATGGTTTTATGAGTCAAATGTCAAACTACCTATAACGTCCCTGAACTCTATGGTTTTTTAGTGAATTTCAAAGGTTTTTTAAATGCTAATTCCTAACTATAACGTCTGTAAAACTTATGTTTTTTTCAGTGAATTTCGAAGGTTTTTTTAATGTTAATTTCATATTTTAATATTTATAAAACCTATATTTTTTCTATTTTCTTGTAATATTTTGGAATTCTATTATCCTTCTTTTTTAACTTTAAAAATTCTGTAATGTTTTATATCTTCAAAAAATATGTATATCTTTTTCTTTTTTTTTGTTGTTGAGAAAACTGGAGTCCAGTACTGGTAGTGTGACAAGCTCCATCAGCACGCGAATCCTATCTGCCATATTGCTAAACTCGTAAATGATGCGCATTTCGTATCTGACGGGTTTGTGGCACCGCGTCCCATGTAACATCATATATGTATGAGGTCGCTCCAGCTGCTACTTTGTTATGTGATGGGTACGCAGTACCAAGCCGCGCGTTACGTCATGTACGTATGGGGTTGTGCCTGCTGCACATTGCGTATGCGACGAGTGCACGCTGTCAGGCCTTGTGTTACATCATAGACGTATGGTGTCGTGCCGGGTACACCATTCCCTCATTTTTTTTTATGTCTCAAAACTGTATCTAAATAAGTTTAAAGTGTATATGAGAGCAAGCGATAATCTTATATATTTTAAACATTTATATATTTCTAACTGTAATAAACTTATATTATGGTAAATATATTTTTTTAAATCGCGTCGGTTGTGGCCTCCTTGCGTGCTCGGTGCGCGATTGCCCTGTGACCTTAAAAAAAAGCATTTGATTTGTTCATAACATTTCCCATTGGAACAGTTGGAGGACCCCACCCATTTTAGTCATTCTCTCTACAGCGTTTGATGAGAGACATCTCTTCTGCTTAGAGAGCTTTTTTGAAAAGTTTTTTGCTGTGTACACATATCTTATACTACACACAACATGCAACGATCATCTTGATCAATATTCCTGGTCTGTACAGTAGCCTTCCATGTGTGATGGCCATGCATCTGAAACGTTACATCAAAAACCAAATGTGTGTTACACGATGTCCCTGGTGTGTGTGTGTGCACATTATTGTGCTGCCTTTCGGCCTGGGTATTGGTGGCTCGCATGGATATCATCAGCCATGGGCAGAGTGCACAGCCTAGATCACATGTGACAAACAGTAAAGAGTAATGTGTAGATTTGTGTTGCAGTATGCTCTGTTGTCAGGCTTTACCAGTATAGTAGTGTGTCATATGTGAGACTTTCAGATTCACGTGACATGCATTGCTTGACTGTAATGAGCATTATCACTGTGTATGACGTAGCCTCACTGCTGATCCTCCCTCCATCCGAGCACATTCACATGTGTGGGCTTCGCGATAGCAACACTTTCAATAATACCGCACACCATTGACATGCGTGTCTGCGCATATCCACAAGCTTGACAATGACATGTGATGTTGGCCATTCAATGTTTTCGGACAGCATCTCATTAGCGATAGTTGCCGCCCTCCTGGTACATGCTACATTAATGTAAATTGCGGATTGTGCAACGTCAAAACTGCAACAGGGACACACACATAAGTAAACTTCCTGGCCAGGCAGGAAATGAACAACGCCCAGGTCCCCGGAATAATTATTCTCACCCCTACGCTGCCCTGGCATACACAATCCCAGCCCACTTTGCGTACATATAAATAGGATAACGATGACGCCACTTGTCCCAGTTCTTCCACACTACCTCAGGTGATATGGCCGCATCCACGTGGCATATCACAATGCACAATAAATAAAAGGGATCCATGAGGTGTACACCATCCTCGCAATCAAAACTGGATTTGAATTGTGAACCCTGCTGGCCGTCGTGTTTGGACACACAGCAATGACAGCAGGTGAGCAGTGGGGCCTGGGTGCACAGGGGCTGCAATTGAGTGCGGTGCCTCATCTGTATATGATGGGGTGCATCAGCCTGGGTTCGCAGGTTCGAACAAGCGATGTTGCGTGCGTAATGATGTGATCTCTGACCTCATTCAGTCACATCTCTGTCTCATTTTAAGGACCTGCTGGACCGTACTGTAGGCCTGACCCAGCGGGCAGCGCTGCCCTACAGACACGTGGCGTTGGCTTTTGGGACACTGTAGTGAGCTGATTACTAAGTGTACATGCACACAGGCTTGCACAACTCCATTACAGGCGCACATTATGCTTCTAGCATGTGCTCTGTTCCTTTGTATGTGAACGTTGGCATAACATTATTAACCTTGTGTATTCTCGTACACTCCAACTCCTTTTTGAACCACGATTACCACTAACTGTTCGTAGATCGTACTTAAAGAAGGAAGGATGCACTCAACTGGTGTTCTCTATTAAGCTTGAAATAAACCTTCATTTACCTCAAGATGTTTCTAGCATTATATTATTTCTCCCTTTTCAGACGCTGAGTTAGTTGCACCAAAATCGGTGGAGCAGTTACTCAGCCCGTGATGATGCCCAGGCAATTCTGACGCCTTCCATCATGGTATCAAGACACCGTCCCCGACCTGAGACCTGCTGGTCCACCCTGAGAGATGCACCCCGAAGTCGGAGCTTGCACCTGCACGGCGTTGGACACACCGGTGGTGGCAGGTGAGCAGTGAAGCCTCGGTGCGCAGGAGCTGCAATTGAGCACAGTGCGGGGGAAGGGGCTGGGGTGCAGCAGCCTGGGTGCACAGGTGCAGGCAAGCGATGTTGCCATAGATAATAATGTAATCTCTGGCCTCATTCATATCTCTGTTTCATTTTAAGGACTTGCTGGACCGCACTCTTTCTCGCGGAACCCAGCGTCCCACACACACGGGTGACGGGATGAGAACAGTGAGGGCTGCGTGTAGTAGGCCGACGCTCTGTCTCCTCCTCCCTCTGTTCTTTTGACTCTCCCTACCCTTCTCCCTTCCACCCACTCGCTCCCTATCCCATTCTCACTTTCTTCCTTTCATTCTGACTACCTTTCTTTTTCCCTTGGACATGGCACACATACTTATGTTTCTTTTCTGTCTTGCAGGTTTTGTACGCTGCTTCTGGAGGAGTCCCACTCACTTATTTCCTGTTATACTGTTGTTTCTTCAAATAAAGTTGCATTTTCATTTATTTGTGTTGTTTTAAGAAAGGTTATTTGTTTACCAATAAATAAGTGAGCATATGGGTCTTCTTTTTCTGACAACACTTGTCTGTAGTTTATTGTGAAAATCGGCGGTTGATAGGAGGTTATGAGGGAAAACATTTGTAATTTTGCAGGGCACCTACCAAATATAAACCAACAGACTATTACATAAATTAAGCCTGGGTAATTCTACAACTGCAGGGGTTCTATTAGTGTATCACTTTATAACACCATGAGTACTGCCCATGTGATTACAGAACCAATAAGGCACTGCCTAGGGCCACTGCGGCTTCAGGGACTGGCTAGGCACATCCAGCATATTTAAGTAAAGCCCCAGAGGGTGGCGATCCCCGGACTTGAGTTGGCCTCGATGCCCCCCGAACAATTAGTAAGCAATACCCGGGGTGGTGGCGATCCCCTAGGCTGCAAAACGTCTCTGTGCCCTCCTGTGCCTAATTTACATGTGAGATTAAGGTCCCCAGTGCTGCAGAGACCCCGCAATATAATAATAGGATTGGCCCCGGAACATTACCCACCAGGGGGCTCATTTAAATGAACGGGTGAGACCCCGCTTCATTTTTTTTCTCCATTGTTACCATCCGGATCCGCTTTATTGAATCGATACGAGGTTTTTCTCCTCTCGCTTCAACGACGCAAACAGTGATTTGATATCACAGTGTGAAATCCATGCTACCGCCCTGTAATAGCAAACATAAATGTTCCGTGGATGCACACCCCGGGACATTGTGTAAGCTGCGGCTGAGAAGTGGCGCTCCATGGGGCCATGATGCATTGGTTATTGCATAACTACAGAATTAGTATAAATGCATACTAACACTACTTGCACATGTGTAGTACAGCGACCAGAGTGTAGTGAAGAGGCAGAGGAAGCCCAAAATCGAAACATATAAATCCTACCAGAGGTCGGATGACATAGTTCGATGAGCCGACAACCCTGGGATGAGTAGAAACAGCTTGATGAAGAAAACGGGTCTTCAGCAGAACGCTAGGAAGCTCGAAATATTTGTGAGTGCTGCCTTCTTTTTACCTTCTCCCGCTCGTCGCCAAATTTATGTAGTGAAGAGGCAGACAGCAGTGGATCCGATAAGTAGATTTATTGCAGGAAAAGAAGACAGCTTAAACAGCCACCAACAGGAGCAGACAGCAAGGCAACCGTCTTCTCCAGCACTGTACAAACTCCCCAAGATTCCCCTCATGACAGCTCTACATTCTAATATTACATACTTACATTCTAGTAGCATTACATACTAACATTCTACTAGGACTTTCATTGGAATACTGCACAGAGCACATGACTTTACAGCAATGAGCTCATGGTGTCATCCACGAGTCTTGACACCAGTAGGGGTGAGTAGTTCGCTTCCCACTCCCTGTATTGTATAAACACAAACTAACACTACTTCCACAGGTATGCTACAGTGCCCAGATCACATCACTTTACAGCAATGAGCTCGCGGTTTAGGCTCACGGTTTAATCCCTGAGTCTTCAGACCAGTAGGGGTGAGTAGTTCGCTTCCCACTCCCTGTATAGTATAAACGAATACTAACACTACTTACACAGTTATACTACAGCTGCCAGTATGCTACAGCGCCCAGAGCCTGTCACTTTACAGCAATCAGCTCGGTTTGATCCCCAAGCCTTCACACCGGTAGGCGTGAGTACTTCGCTTCCCACTTCCGGTATAGTATAAACCCACTGTAGGGGTCAGTAGTTCGCTTCCCACTCCCTGTATGGTATAAACGCCTACCAACGCGACTTGCACAGGTATGCTACAAAGACCAGAGCACATCACTTTACAGCAATGAGCTCACGGTTTAGGCTCTCAGTTTCATACCCGAGTGTAGCAGCATCTCATCTCAGCACCATGTCACTCTGAGCAACACCGCACTTTCAGACCGGTAGGAGTGAGTACTTCGCTTCGCACTCCCCCACAGAGGTTACAGTGCTCCTATCCTCCTGTTTCCTACTCTTTTCGCCCTTTTTTCCCCTTACTCATTTCAACGGAATCACAAAATGGTTGCCAACACTTCCTAGTTGCAACAGCTCGCAGCCAATAAGCAGCAAGCTCGTGCTTGTAATGCCTCAGCCAATCAGATGACAGAATTCCCAAATATCGATATCTGTAAATTTCAATATTTCTCCAAAACTACTGAACGGATTTACACCAAATAAACAAAAGCGTGCTCTCTAGAACAAGACCCTTCTCCCTCAAAATTTGGGGTAATTCCTATGGAAATTGCATGGAGAAAACACATTTTGGGACCCCCCTTTTTTCTCGCCCCCCCGACGAATCACACCCAAACTTTCAACATAGGAGCTGATATGAACAAAGAATTAGTTTGGAAAATTTCATGAACATTCATCAAACGACGCTAAAGTTATAAGCAAAACAAAAAATGCTCTTCCTATGGAAACTTGGTCCTAACTATAACTACCTACTGGCGAACGGCAGCCAGTGTCATGCCCCTCTCTGCTCTGTCCCCTATGAACACGTTTACACCCTAAAACCTATCCCTCCTGCCAGCACCAGAGAAGGATAACAGGGGTGATTAAGAAAAAACTGGATTTTAGCTATATATTATTTGTCTGTATTTTTTGCTATTCTCAGTACGCGCTTTTAAACGTCAAAGTTGTGGAAAATGATGTTTCCATATTTCTAAAGCTCTTTTGACTTAGCCCTCAGCTAGCAAGAAGGCAGACACTTGTGGTTGTAGAGGAAAACAGAGGATGACAATTATTTTTAATTGACATATTTACTGCACGCCATCAGTGGCACTGCATCAAAGGAGAGGGGGTATTTTCACAATGAAAGTTCAAAGCTTTCACTCAAGTGCTTTGAGGTAAAATACCTTTCAACGAAATAATACTCGAAAAATGTCTAAAGCAAATATCAAATAGTTTAATGTCAAATTTTTTTCAATTATTGATTTTGTGTTCCCTGGAAATGATGCTCAAAATCAAATCCTGCTTATTCCTTAATAAGAACACAGCAGGGAGCATTCTGTGTGATACCATTTATAGCACAGTATGCATTAAAGGACACCTATTATACTAAATGAAATGCCACTCGTTAATAATGTACTTGGAAAAAACAGAACTTTCTGCTCATTTTAACAATGATGAAACATGAGAACCCGTCAGCATACATGACAGGGCCGAGGACACTGTGTTCTCGGAATGAAAAGCGTACATTAGAGTTCAATCTTTTTGTTCATAATAAACAATTTGAGGCGTCAGGGTGCCATCTAGGATTTCGCTTTAAACACACTGGAGAGGATTGTATCGCGCGCACTCACTAACGTTTACAGGAAGCAGAGTGATCCAAAAAAGATGAACTGCAACTCGACCACTACTGCCAGGTGATGATGGCACAATA
Organism: Triturus cristatus; assembly: GCF_964204655.1. NCBI lineage: Eukaryota > Metazoa > Chordata > Amphibia > Caudata > Salamandridae > Triturus > Triturus cristatus. Next base: position 1,560,804,723 of record NC_140589.1, read on the forward strand.
TTATTAACATGTGTGCGAGCATGGCTGTGCCCCCCAGTAATTCCTGCAGAGGCCTTGAAGCATCTACCCGATTTAGTGATCCAAATGTAAAACCGGAAATCCGTCATCAGGAAATCTACCTCAACTACAATGATCAGAGGTATCCAGAGGTTCTCTCTCCCAATGTAGAAAAGAATAGGGAGGAGCACAAAACCTACCCCATTACAGTATATTGTGTCACAATTAAGAGGAAACATCTGGAAAACCCGGAAAAAAAAGTCCTCCTTCTTATTCTATCATTGAGAAAACATGCTGCCTAAAAGTAGCTGCTGGTGGCTCTGAAACAAGTGTTCCAGGACGACCTCCTACATGAAATGAATGAGGCCTTAAAACAAGTTGCATATCTGTCAGTGAAAAGTCCACACGATTATGCAAGTCTCCATCTAAAAAGTGAAGCACCACACCCATGGTTTGTCAAATAGTACACACTTTGCAGTTCCCTCACAATTTGAATGGGTTCTCGAATTTCAACTGTGAACAATATGTAATGTAAGAACAACGACTATGACAATCATAATAGAAACAGTCAACGTGTAAAATTAAAAATAAAAAACAGGAAAAACCTTGCCATGGGAACCTTTGAATTACCACCAGAAGATAATTCTAAGTGCAATGTGGGAAAATCGCAGGAGTAGCACATATATATTTTATGCTCATGTCTGTCACGTCTTTTGCACCACAACATATATACTGATACATTGTTTATCTATCCACCATTAGGAGTACATATCTGTAACCAGAGAAGGTGGTCCCCCGTGCTGCCTGTTCCTGCATTGACATATCGGGTCTTTGTACCTTCAATCAATCAATCATAACATTTGTAAAGCGCACTACCTACCCATGAGGGTCTCAAGGCGCTGGGGGGAGCTGCTACTGGTCGAAGAGCCAGGTCTTGAGGAGTCTTCTGAAGGCCAGCAGGTCCTGGGTCTGCCAAAGGTCGATGGGGAGCGTGTTCCAGGTTTTGGCGGCGAGGTAGGAGAAGGACCTGCCACCGGCGGTGGTTTTCCGGATGAGTGGCACTGTGCCAAGGGCGAGGCTGGCGGAGCAGAGGCTGCGGGCGGGGGTGTAGAAGCTGAGTCGGTCGTTGAGGTATGCCGGACCGGCGTTGTGAATGGCCTTGTGTGCATGGATGAGGAGTTTGAAGGTGATCCTCTTGTCGACGGGAAGCCAGTGTAGGCCTCTTAGGTGGGGTGCCATGTGGCTGCGTCGGGGGACGTCGAGGATCCGTCGTGCTGAGGCGTTCTGGATGCGTTGCAGCCGTCTTAGGAGCTTGGTTGTTGTTCCTGCGTAGAGGGCGTTCCCGTAGTCCAGTCTGCTGGTGACGAGAGCCTGGGTGACGGTTTTCCTTGTGTCGGAGGGGATCCATTTGAAGATCCTGTGGAGCGTTCGGAGGGTGTTGAAGCAGAACGCGGAGACGGGGTTGACTTGCTTGGTCATGGAGAGGGCAGAGTCGAGGATGATCTCCAGGTTGCGCGCGTGGTCGGTGGGTTCTGGGGCTGTTCCTAGCGATGTAGGCCACCAGGAGTCGTCCCATACTGATGGGGTGGGGCCGAGGATGAGGACCTCTGTTTTATCTGAGTTCAGCTTCAGCCTGCTGTCCTTCATCCATTCAGCGACGGCCTTCATGCCTCTGTGGAGGTTGTCTTTGGCGGTGTGGGGGTCTTCGGTGAGGGATATGATCAGCTGGTTGTCATCGGCGTAGGAGATGATGTTGAGGCTGTGTTGTCGTGCAACGTGGGCGAGTGGAGCCATGTAGATATTGAACAGCGTCGGGCTGAGGGAGGATCACTGTGGAACGCTGCAGATGATCTCGGTGGTCTTGGAGTGGAAGGGTGGGAGGAGGATGCTCTGGGTTCTGCCGGAGAGGAAGGATGTGGTCCAGGCCAGGGCCTTCTCTTGGATTCCGGCGTCGTGGAGGCGTGCAGTTAGGGTGCAGTGGCAGACCGTGTCAAAGGCTGCTGATAGGTCCAGGAGGATGAGGGCGGCTGTCTCTCCTTTGTTCATGAGGATCCTGATGTCGTCGGTGGCGGCGATGAGGGCGGACTCAGTGTTGTGGTTGCTGCGGAATCCGGATTGGGATGGGTCCAGGATGTTGTTGTCTTCGAGGTAGCGGGTCAGCTGTTTGTTGACGATTTTCTCCATGACTTTCGCCGGGAAGGGGAGCAGGGAGATGGGCCGGAAGTTCTTGAGCTCTTTGGGGTCTGCCTTGGGTTCCTTCAGTAGGGCGTTGATCTCGGAGTGCTTCCAGCTGTCTCAAAGGAGATGTTGATTGTTTTCCGGAGATGGGGTGCGATGGCTGTGCTGGTTTTGTTGAAGACGTGGTGAGGGCAAGGTTCAGATGGGGATCTGGAGTGGATGGAGTTCATGGTCTTGATGGTGTCTTCGTCGCCGACGTTGGACCAGGCGGTCAGACGACTGATGCGGGTGGGGGTCGCAGAGGTGGTGGTCTCGGTGGCGGAGGTGGGGGTGTCGGTGTCGAAGCTGTCGTGGATGTCGGTGATCTTGCGGTGGCCAGTGAGTCGCACAGGTCTTGTGATGGTGGAATGTCGTTGGTGTTGGAGCTGGGGTTGGAGAGTTCTTTCACGATGTTGAAGAGCTCTTTGCTGTTGTGTGCGTTGTTGTCTAGGCGGTCCTTGAAGTTGGTCCTCTTGGCGGTCTTGATGAGTTGGTGGTGTCTGGGGGTGGCGTCCTTGTGGGCGGTGTAGATGTCTGGTGTTCGGTCGTGGAGCCAGTTCTTCTCCAGCCTTCGACAGGTGCGCTTGGAGGTCCGGAGGTCTTCGGTGAACCATGAGGCTTTCTTGCTCGTGTGGTTGGTTGCGGAGGTCTTGAGTGGGGATAGAGTGTTGGCGCTGTTGTTGATCCACTGTTTGAGGTCGATGGCGGCTGTGTCTGGGTTGGTGGGGTCTGCGGGTAGTTCCAGGGCAAGGGCGGTGGTCAGTTGGTCCTTGGTGATCTTGCTCCAGCGGCGGTGTGGCAGCTGTTGGGTGTGGTGGTGTGTGGTGGGTTTCCTGAAGGTGAAGTGGACGCATCTGTGGTCTGTCCAGTGGGTTTTGGGGGTGTGGTTGAAGGAGACGTGGGGACTGGCGGAGAAGATGGGGTCCAGTGTGTGGCCAGCGGCGTGGGTGGGTGTCGTCACAAGCTGTTTGAGTCCGAGGTTTGTGAGGTTGTCGATCAGGGCGGTGGAGTTGGCATAGTTGTTGTTCTTGAGGTGGAAGTTCAGGTCCCCGAGGAGGATGTAGTCCGTGGAGGTGAGGGCGTGGGTGCTGATGAGGTCGGCGATGGTGTCGCTGAACTGTGGACGGGGTCCGGGTGGTCTGTAAACGAGTGTTCCTCTGAGGGTTGTGTTGGGGTCGGTGTGGATCTGGTAGTGCATGTGCTCGGCGGTGGTGAGGGTGTCGTCAGTGTTGGTCTAGACTCTGAGGGTGTCCTTGTGGATGATGGCAATTCCCCCTCCCACTCCATTGGCACAGTCTCTGCGGGGGATCTTGTAGCCCTCTGGGATGGCTATGTTGATGTCGGGTGCCGAGGTGGCGTTCAGCCAGGTCTCCATCAGGAAGACGACGTTGGGGGTGGTTGAGTCTAGGAGGTCCCAGAGTTCGATGGCGTGCTTGCGAGCGAAGCGGGTGTTGAGCAGGATGCATCGGAGGTGGTTGGGTTCTTTGGTTGCTGGTTTGGCGGGCCGGATGCTGGTGAAGCTGCAGTTCTGGCAGGTGAAGGGTCCTTGGGTGCGCTTCGGGGTGGCCTGGTAGCAGGAGTGGTCTCGTCCGGGGTTGAATGCGTGGAGGGTGCTGGGCTCATAGTGCAGACTTCGGTGTCCAGGGGTTCTGGCGCTGGGCGCGGTCCAGGTGCGGACGGGCGCAGACGAGCTTGCCTCTGGCGCGCAGCGCCCGCCATTTAAGGTGGGAAGGGAGGGAGGAGCAGCTGGGAGGCGGAAGCAGGGCGGCAAGGGGGAGGGGCCGCAGGGGAGCAGCGGCGGGGATACAGAAGGAAAAGGGGGGATGGGGGAACGGGCAACGGAGGAGAGACAGAAAACGCGCAAATTACAGAAATGGAGTAAATACAGAAGCGGGGCACAATATAAACGAAGTAGAACACAGTACAGTACAGCAAGCAAGAAGAAGAGCACAATATCAGCAAATACCGGGGCACAGCAAACAGCAGGACCGAACTCGCGGTCAAGGGGTCAGCGGCAGCACAAGAGACACTGGCGCACTGGTGGAGCTGTGCGGCAGTGGGGAAGCAACCTGGCCTGCAAGCAGGGTCAGGGGTCACTCCAGCTGTCGCACAGCAGCCGCTATTTAAGGCGGGAAGGGAGGGAGGAGCAGCTGGGAGGCGGGAGTGGGGGAGCAGGGGCAGGGATACAGAAGGAAAAGGGGGGAGGGCGCGGTCCAAGTGCGGACGGGCGCAGACGAGCTTGCCTCTGGCGCGCAGCGGCCGCCATTTAAGGCGGGAAGGGAGGGAGGAGCAGCTGGGAGGCGGAAGCAGGGCGGCTAGGGGGCGGGCCACAGGGGAGCAGCGGTGGGGATACAGAAGGAAAAGGGGGGATGAGGGGAACGGGCAACGGAGGAGAGACAGAAAACGCGCAAATTACAGAAATGGAGTAAATACAGAAGCGGGGCACAATATAAACGAAGTAGAACACAGTACAGTACAGCAAGCAAGAAGAAGAGCACAATATCAGCAAATACCGGGGCACAGCAAACAGCAGGACCGAACTCGCGGTCAAGGGGTCAGCGGCAGCACAAGAGACACTGGCGCACTGGTGGAGCTGTGCGGCAGTGGGGAAGCAACCTGGCCTGCAAGCAGGGTCAGGGGTTACCTTTAATAATGTTGCACTGCTACAGGCCTTCAGCTACAGAACAAGAGGATTTTTTGCCACCCACTGTCCAACCTACACACCACAGGAAGCCATCCTGCCTTGTAGATGGTAGTAATTATGTTTATATCTGCCTCATGTGAAGTCGGGTGAATTTCTGAAACGTGACCGAAGACAAAGTTTCCGACTTGACAAGCAAAGTTACAACTTCACCCAAACTATTGAAGACATTCCAAACTTGTCAATAAAAAAAGATCATCACACTGATCATACATCAATACCCATGTGTAAAGGCATCTGATGTTGTATGCACCATAGCAAAAGGCAGAGCAAAGCAAGGTGTGGATTATATATGTCAGTTTTACATGACTCTAACATGCATGGCATGGAAAGGTTACCCACCCATGTAACTGACGTACAGTATGACTTAAATCTGTGTTGTGGGTCACGACAATCTCGGTATTAAAAGCACCTCTTGTCATTTATTTCTCTGTGGGTACCACATTGGACACTGTGGGGCAGATTTGCTACGTTTTGATGCTACAAAGTGCAGCAACCAAAGCTGCTGCACAACATTGCATCATATGGTGAGAGAAAAACAGCGCCATATCTAGTAGGATATGGTGCTGTTTTTTCTCCCCCAGTGCTGGCGCAGATGCCATACACAAACACGCATGGCCTTACACCAAAATGCAAGGCTGTGTGCACACTTTTCCCACCCTGTATGTGTGTTGTACAGGGCAGCTCAAATGCAAAGTCGTAAAAAATTGGGAAACTTTAAATAGTTGATCCACTATTACACCTGCCTCCAGGAGGCATATTTTTGGGCACAAATTCAAGACCACATCAGTTAGTAGATAGGGATTTGGGCCAGAACCTATGGGTGGCGGTATAGGAATGCAGCTCCATGTCACTAGGCGTTCTGCAACAACTGGAGGTCAGAGATGTACTCCATGTCATGGTTTTAGTGGGACAGATGAAAAAGGTATATAATGGCAATATGGATAACAAGGGCAAACAGACACTCCAGTCCATGATGCAGGCCCTCATTGCGAGTCAACAGTTCTGCTTAATTACTTGAACACCCATTTATGGCAAACTATATTTGTCTGTGTTAGAAATTGGGTTTCTGTTTGACAGAGGTATGCACTCTGTCCAAGCAGGAACCTCAATTCTAGACAAGGGGAGGCAGATACATACCCTAAATAAACCTGTGGTCCAGGTGCGGACGGGCGCAGACAAGCTTGCCTCTGGCGCGCAGCGGCCGCCATTTAAGGCGGGAAGGGAGGGAGGAGCAGCTGGGAGGCGGAAGCAGGGCGGCTAGGGGGCGGGCCACAGGGGAGCAGCGGTGGGGATACAGAAGGAAAAGGGGGGATGAGGGGAACGGGCAACGGAGGAGAGACAGAAAACGCGCAAATTACAGAAATGGAGTAAATACAGAAGCGGGGCACAATATAAACGAAGTAGAACACAGTACAGTACAGCAAGCAAGAAGTAGAGCACAATATCAGCAAATACCGGGGCACAGCAAACAGCAGGACCGAACTTGCGGTCAAGGGGTCAGCGGCAGCACAAGAGACACTGGCGCACTGGTGGAGCTGTGCGGCAGTGGGGAAGCAACCTGGCCTGCAAGCAGGGTCAGGGGTTACCTTTAATAATGTTGCACTGCTACAGGCCTTCAGCTACAGAACAAGAGGATTTTTTGCCACCCACTGTCCAACCTACACACCACAGGAAGCCATCCTGCCTTGTAGATGGTCGTAATTATGTTTAAATCTGCCTCATGTGAAGTCGGGTGAATTTCTGAAACGTGGCCGAAGACAAAGTTTCCGACTTGACAAGCAAAGTTACAACTTCACCCAAACTATTGAAGACATTCCAAACTTGTCAATAAAAAAAGATCATCACACTGATCATACATCAATACCCATGTGTAAAGGCATCTGATGTTGTATGCACCATAGCAAAAGGCAGAGCAAAGCAAGGTGTGGATTATATATGTCAGTTTTACATGACTCTAACATGCATGGCATGGAAAGGTTACCCACCCACGTAACTGACGTACAGTATGACTTAAATCTGTGTTGTGGGTCACGACAATCTCGGTATTAAAAGCACCTCTTGTCATTTATTTCTCTGTGGGTACCACATTGGACACTGTGGGGCAGATTTGCTACGTTTTGATGCTACAAAGTGCAGCAACCAAAGCTGCTGCACAACATTGCATCAAATGGTGAGAGAAAAACAGCGCCATATCTAGTAGGATATGGTGCTGTTTTTTCTCCCCCAGTGCTGGCGCAGATGCCATACACAAACACGCATGGCCTTACACCAAAATGCGAGGCTGTGTGCACACTTTTCCCACCCTGTATGTGTGTTGTATAGGGCAGCTCAAATGCAAAGTCGTAAAAAATTGGGAAACTTTAAATAGTTGATCCACTATTACACCTGCCTCCAGGAGGCATATATTTGGGCACAAATTCAAGACCACATCAGTTAGTAGATAGGGATTTGGGCCAGAACCTATGGGTGGCGGTATAGGAATGCAGCTCCATGTCACTAGGCGTTCTGCAACAACTGGAGGTCAGAGATGTACTCCATGTCATGGTTTTAGTGGGACAGATGAAAAAGGTATATAATGGCAATATGGATAACAAGGGCAAACAGACACTCCAGTCCATGATGCAGGCCCTCATTGCGAGTCAACAGTTCTGCTTAATTACTTGAACACCCATTTATGGCAAACTATATTTGTCTGTGTTAGAAATTGGGTTTCTGTTTGACAGAGGTATGCACTCTGTCCAAGCAGGAACCTCAATTCTAGACAAGGGGAGGCAGATACATACCCTAAATTAACCTGTGGTCCAGGTGCGGACGGGCGCAGACGAGCTTGCCTCTGGCGCGCAGCGGCCGCCATTTAAGGCGGGAAGGGAGGGAGGAGCAGCTGGGAGGCGGAAGCAGGGCGGCTAGGGGGCGGGCCACAGGGGAGCAGCGGTGGGGATACAGAAGGAAAAGGGGGGATGAGGGGAACGGGCAACGGAGGAGAGACAGAAAACGCGCAAATTACAGAAATGGAGTAAATACAGAAGCGGGGCACAATATAAACGAAGTAGAACACAGTACAGTACAGCAAGCAAGAAGAAGAGCACAATATCAGCAAATACCGGGGCACAGCAAACAGCAGGACCGAACTTGCGGTCAAGGGGTCAGCGGCAGCACAAGAGACACTGGCGCACTGGTGGAGCTGTGCGGCAGTGGGGAAGCAACCTGGCCTGCAAGCAGGGTCAGGGGTTACCTTTAATAATGTTGCACTGCTACAGGCCTTCAGCTACAGAACAAGAGGATTTTTTGCCACCCACTGTCCAACCTACACACCACAGGAAGCCATCCTGCCTTGTAGATGGTCGTAATTATGTTTAAATCTGCCTCATGTGAAGTCGGGTGAATTTCTGAAACGTGACCGAAGACAAAGTTTCCGACTTGACAAGCAAAGTTACAACTTCACCCAAACTATTGAAGACATTCCAAACTTGTCAATAAAAAAAGATCATCACACTGATCATACATCAATACCCATGTGTAAAGGCATCTGATGTTGTATGCACCATAGCAAAAGGCAGAGCAAAGCAAGGTGTGGATTATATATGTCAGTTTTACATGACTCTAACATGCATGGCATGGAAAGGTTACCCACCCACGTAACTGACGTACAGTATGACTTAAATCTGTGTTGTGGGTCACGACAATCTCGGTATTAAAAGCACCTCTTGTCATTTATTTCTCTGTGGGTACCACATTGGACACTCTGGGGCAGATTTGCTACGTTTTGATGCTACAAAGTGCAGCAACCAAAGCTGCTGCACAACATTGCATCAAATGGTGAGAGAAAAACAGCGCCATATCTAGTAGGATATGGTGCTGTTTTTTCTCCCCCAGTGCTGGCGCAGATGCCATACACAAACACGCATGGCCTTACACCAAAATGCAAGGCTGTGTGCACACTTTTCCCACCCTGTATGTGTGTTGTACAGGGCAGCTCAAATGCAAAGTCGTAAAAAATTGGGAAACTTTAAATAGTTGATCCACTATTACACCTGCCTCCAGGAGGCATATTTTTGGGCACAAATTCAAGACCATATCAGTTAGTAGATAGGGATTTGGGCCAGAACCTATGGGTGGCGGTATAGGAATGCAGCTCCATGTCACTAGGCGTTCTGCAACAGCTGGAGGTCAGAGATGTACTCCATGTCATGGTTTTAGTGGGACAGATGAAAAAGGTATATAATGGCAATATGGATAACAAGGGCAAACAGACACTCCAGTCCATGATGCAGGCCCTCATTGCGAGTCAACAGTTCTGCTTAATTACTTGAACACCCATTTATGGCAAACTATATTTGTCTGTGTTAGAAATTGGGTTTCTGTTTGACAGAGGTATGCACTCTGTCCAAGCAGGAACCTCAATTCTAGACAAGGGGAGGCAGATACATACCCTAAATTAACCTGTGCTCACCCTGTGGTAGCTTTGCACAGAATAGTCAGGCTTAATGTAAGAGGCAATGTGTAAAGTATCTGTGCAACACTTCAAACAGTAACACAGTCAAAACACCACAAATATGCTCCACAACAGGTTAGAAAAATAGAGTATGATTTTATAAATAAAACAAGGCCCAAACAACAAAAATCCCATTAGTAGAGATATGATTTTTAAATTAAAGAATAAACGTGAAAATAGCGCTTAGGAGCAGTAAGCGGCTATAAGGTTATCTGGTCGTGCTGGGCCAGGGCAAAGGCAAAAGTTGAGTCCAACGGTGACGGAGTATGGGCCAGATACAGGGGTCAGGCAAGACCGGTTGAACAAAAGTACCTTGATCCTGGTTGCAAATGTTAGATGCGGGGTGCAGCCAGGTGATGGGCTGGTGTAGATCCTGCAGTTGAGGTGATGAGTCAATTATCTCCACACAATGATAGTGATGAGTCATAGCCAAAGAAGAAGCACTGGTTCTGAGATGCGTTTGTTCCAATGCCAATGTGTCCGGTTTCTCCTGGCAGATGAGGTGATGCGTCAAGCATTTTTCACTGCAGTGGAGGTGATGCAGTGGTTCTAATGAGTCGTTCTGATGGCGATGTGCTGCTTTTAAGTGCAATGCGCCGGTTCTGTTCCCGCAACAGCGGCAATGCGCCAGATCTGCTTCACACAGCAGAGGATGCGTCGGTTACACTGGACCAAGCACTTGGATCCACTTCCAATCAACTTGGAACAGGAGTAGAGGGAAAGACTTTGACATCCCTGTGTCTTAGAGCAGGAGACAAGCCAGCATACCCTTGGAGATCACTCTGGGTTCAAGTCAAAGAGTCCAGTTCTTTCTCCAACTGGGCAGAGGATACAAGGCAGCAGGACAGAACAGCAGAAAAGCAGTTTTTTCAGAGCAGCAGTCCAGCAGAGTGGCAGTCGTTTTTAGCAGCACAGCATTCCTTCTTCCTGGCAGTTCTTCCCAGGTCCACTAGTGTCTGCTATGGTGGGGCAGAGACCCAGTACGTATACCCAGTTGTGCCTCTGAAGTGGAGGTGAATTCAAAGAAGGGCTTTGAAGTGCACAGAGGGCCTCTCTCCCAGCTCTGGCTCCAGACTCACTACATGGAGGTATGCAGTCATTTGTGTGGGGACAGGACATAGTGTATTCTGGTGTAAGTGTCAGCTCCTCACTCTCATTATGCCCAGGATGACCTTCAGGATATGGATGGCCCATTAGTCACATCTAAGATCCCTTTGTGTGTGGCTATCTAGAGGGCATGCACAAAGTTCAGCTGTCACCCTCCCCAGACATGTATTGGAAACAGGTTGCAGGCACACAGAGCAAAGCACAGAAAAATGCCATCTTTCTGAAAGTGTAATTTATAAAAAGTAGTGATAAATTCATCTTTACCAGTAAAGAGGATTTATCACTACCATTCCAATAGTATGAAACATTCTCAATCAGGGATTACAGCTTATAAGTGTAAAAAGGAGTTCCCAATATTTACCTATTTGAGGTGTAGGCCTCACAGTAGTGAAAAACAAATGTGGGTGTTTTTCACTATCAGGATATGCAAAACTTAAAAGTACATGTCTTACCTTTTAATTACACAGCACCCTGCTCTAAGGTCTACCTTGGGCCTACCTTATGGGTGACTTATATGTAATAAAAGGAGAGTTTAAAGCTTGGCAAGCGGTTTTAATTAAAAGTTGACATGGCAGTAAAACTGCACACACAGGCTCTTCAGTGGCAGGCCTGCAACATGTTTTAAAGAGCTACTAGTATGGGTGGTATAATCAGTGCTACAGGCACACTAGTAAACACAACAAGATTATGAACAGAGTGCTGAAAACTTTCACTAGCTCAAGAGATATGGGTTTAGTGCAGCGTTTTTTTGCTCAGTATACCACCCCAGGTTGGAACCAGCCGTATGCAAATCAGTCTTGACCCTGCTCCTCATTGGAACAGTCCAGCCCGAACTGCCAGGCAAGGTTTTCCCTGGACCAGAAACAAGCTTTCTGGGACCAGTTTCAGTGTATCACGCATCATCAACCAGACTTGATTCCAGAGAGCAAGTACCTACATCTGGGCATACTCTGGGCCACTTAGGACGAACATAACAAACACTATGCCACCCCAGTTTAGACCCAGACATATGCAAATCAGTCTTGACCCTGCTCCTCATAGGAATAGTCCAGCCTGGACCGGAAACAAGCATCCTGGGACCAGATTTGTGACTGAGGGTGAATGTTTGATTTGTTCAGCACTCCATCCATCATCTATTCTTTATGCAGTTGCCACCCTAAGTGGCAAGGGTATACCCAGACATGGGTCCCATGCTCGCTACTCCACCAAATTCAAGCTAGCTGGGCTGATGAGGGGGGATACCCTGAAACTGGTCCCAGGATGATTGTTTCTGGTTCAGAGAGGACCTGGCTTGGCAGTTCAGGCTCGACGGTTCCCATGGGAAGCAGGGTCAAGATTGATTTACTTGTGGCTGGGTCTAAACTGGAATGGCACCGCGAGCAAACAAGACGATGGATTTAACCCAGATCTGTGACTCGGGGTTGAATTCACATTTCAGAGCACACGTTTGATGCAGTCTCTGCTGCTTGCACTGAAAGCACTGAACACTAGAGCACTAACTTCCTTCATTAGGTAGAGGCCACCATCTTGTAAAAACGATAGTTTGAACTTAGAATCAGAGAGGATTCAGCTTGATTGATGATTCTACTTCTGTTCCGTTTGCTAGGTAAGTGATACCTCCAGTGTGGGTATTTTTTAGGCAAACACTATCTTGATATTTTGGCTCCCATTTGGATAATATTCACCTTAGCTTCCTTGACACTATGCTTAACTACATGTTTATGTACCATGACAATATAAATATCTTTAAGGTATGTACATGTGTATTTACTTGTGAATCTATACTTACCTATGTATACTTACCAATAGTTCTATAGTCAATTGTTTTGGCTACAATATTTTGATAGCACAATATGTTTTTGCTAGATATTCTAACATACAACCCCTGTGCACCTCAGTCCAAGGACTACAGACTGTTGGTGCTTTGTTAGATCAACAGGAGTAGAGATTGATTCACATGGGCTCAGGGGCATAGCCAGAAGTTCTCAACATGTTGGACTGTGACATAATGTGGATGGTCTGACGGACAACTTTAAAAGGTGACTTGGAGATTCTCCTCAATGACTTTTGTGACAAATTGAGGCATTTAAGAGCACACTCAGCCATTGCTTTCTAATTTTAGGAACTTTGCCCCTGCTGAACAGGAGTAAAGTGCATGTGCTGTTCCTTTGAACATAATCAGATTGGATTACTCCTGACTGACATGTATAATTTGCATTTAAGTCCCTAGTATATGGTGTCAGAAATAACCCCAGGGCCTGAAAAGTTAAATGACCCGCTGAACTACAGCACCTATTGTACCAACTACAGAGTAGGCATGTAAAGCTTCACTTCATGCCTGCCCTGTATGCGCTGCCTTCAGAAGCCTGAAAACATGCTGTCAAAACTGAGATAGGCAGCATATCCCACATTTAAATATTAATAGGTCAACCCTTAGGCCCTATTGTCACCCACAAAGTAGTAGAGTGCCTGATCTTTGAAAGTGAATCTTGTGTGAATGCAAAATTGGTATGTTCTCCAGTGATTAGCCCATGAATGCTATTTTTTAGTGCTAGGACTATGGCTGTATCCTAGACCATGTCAAAGTACAGATTTTAAACTTTAATCGGCAACTTAAGGCTCAAATAGTAATTCAAACACTATTTATCATAGTTATTAGAAGTCCAATGTTTTGGCAAAGTGGGATATTTAATAAATATTTAAGAGAATTAACTTTGAGCAAGTTACCTTTTGCCTGCCTGAAGCTCCTGGAGGCTGATTTGCATCAGGCTGTCAGCAGCTGGCCAGAAAAGTGCTTGCCTTTAATTAGGTGTGAACACTCTTACAGAGCAGAACAGTTACTTAGGCCTGGCAACAGGATGGACTGGGTGGATGACAGGGACATAGATGAGGCCTGCCCATTCATACTTTAGTGTAAAGAGAGACGTCAAGGAAGAAAATCCTTTTCCCCCAAGGTCCACGCTGGCCAGGCTGTCTCCGAACCCATTAGGAGGGAAGATACCCTTAGAACTGATTTGGAGTGGATACAGAAGGGGGGTTGTTCATTTCCCTGTCTACACCTCTGGGTGGACATAAGAGCTCTGAACAATTGAGAAAGGGTTTCCCCAGCTAAGATTTTAGGAGTGAGAGGCACTGTGTGATTGATTGCTGTAGGACAAACAGGGAGCATTTTCTTCATTTTGTTAGGTAATGTCCAGGAGTCAACTACACACACACTGGCTAGTGTAACCATAAATGTGTCACTCCAAGTAACCGTCCTCAGAACACTTTCTGGACCTGAAGAGTGAACCTGTTGTCTGTGAACAAAGAGGATTCCTGAAGGACTGGACCGCTACCTCTTGTAACCACAACAAAGAAGTGGACTCTAAGGGTCAGCTGGCTGAGCCAGTGAGTTGCTGCAGGAACACAATAAGTTGCAAGAAGCCTTTTCCTTGAAGTGGCCAGTTGACTAGTAACAACTGTACTTGGACTGGAACTTGCTAGCCTTACAAATGACCCAGAGAAGCTACTCCATAAACCCTGAAAACTGGGAACTTGAAAATGTTTTGGACTTCCAAGACCTGTGGAGTCATCAAGGAGACATCAGGCCATAGTGTTTGATTTCAGTGCATCTTCCTTGAAAACAGCTTCAGGCTTGCCAGCTAGATATTTTGAGCTCCATAAAAAAGACTAGGTCAGAAGAATTGTTTTTGATTAGGTAAAACTTGCTTGGGGTATCCGACCCATACTCCTTCGTAGATGGACTGATATCGCACCTAGGTTCTGGTGTACCACTGCGCTATCATTGGCGCTTAGCACTTTTTGATGCCATTTTTGCTTAATACTTTAAAAATTCATATCTTCAATTTCCTTTTTTGAATTTTTGTAATTTGTGCGTTATTTTATTTTTTACATTTCAATATATTTTCCTAAATCGGTTTGGGATTTTTAATGTTTGGAGATTTGACTCTATACTGTTTTGGTACTGCATAACTGCATTACTTATTGCTGTAAGTTAAGCCTGTCTGCTCTGTGCTGTAGCTACCAGGGGGTTGATCTCAGGTTAAGTTTGCTACTTTGGGGCTCACCTTGACAGGTTAGTGTCATAATTCCTTGTAGATTAGGGCGCCTCTGCAGCATTGGTCCTTCTTCTCCTGTCAGGACCTTGGATATGGCCTCAAATGCCACCCTTCAGGAAAACGCCTTCACAACAGCAGTATCTCCTTTCTTGCACCTAAGTGGATAGTATCCTTCTGTCCAACAAATCCCAGTGGGTCTGTCTCATCCCATCTACCTCCTATTCCTCTAGGGTAGGATGTGGATTGCCAAGGATCATGCCTAAGTGCTACACTGTTTAATGTATAAATGGCACACCTTGCAGACATTGTTAGGAGTTATGGCTTTAAGATCATCTCTATGCTGATGGCATACAACTTATTGTCTCCATCTCTGAGAATGTGACTGACACTCGTACCGACTAGACACACATAGCAGAGTCATCTTATTTAGCAATAATACCTTCTATTGGATGGAAGACTGATGAAGGAACACATTGGGAGACACCCATTTGCTTACCACACAGGCCAAAGATCTAGGCATTGCCCTAGACACAAATCTGTCAACGGCCGACCAAGTTACCTCTCTAGCTACCTCCTCCTTTGGCATTCTAAAATTGTTTAGCAAAGCGCTCCCAAGGCTACACCTTGACTAGCCGCCTAGACTACATCAATACTCCCTCTGACGATACCCCGGCTTATCTCATTAAGAGAATCAAAAATATTCAGAACACCACCATTCTGTTTGTTTCATCCTTCCTGTCCAGCTATGGAGGCAAAACATGTATCTTGAAACACCACGTCCAGTCCTAGATGCAACAAATTCAGCAAGCCACATCCTTGCACTGAATCCATCTTTCAAGAGGACTGTGTCCAGTTTTCCAGTCTATATTTGGAGCATTCTCACCCAGTTTAGAGCCCATATTAAGAAAACTGCATCCAAGTCCACAGCCCATATCCGAAGCAAGTCAACTCATTCTATATTATCAATATGCATTTCTGTGTTAAAGTATTATTCTTTTTGAAGAGTAGAATGTAATTATTGTGTGTCAAGGTGCATATACCAATGAGCATGCATTAAATTTCATCCTACGTGTTTGAAAATGCGTGTTTTTGTCTCTACAATGGCGCAGAGCCCTCTGAAGGATTTATGGAGCGCTGAGCACCACCATTTTGGGGCTCTAGTATTCCAAATGCATATGGAATAATTAGTAAAAACACTTTTACACCCATGTTGCCCATGTTATCACCTCTAGTGTACTGTTTTGCATAGGCAGTTACCACCAATTTTGATCTGGTGGAAATGGCCTGCACAAAAACTGTAAAGTGCCACATTTGGCCTCAACTTCTAATTTGTGCTGTTTACACTTACACCTAGGACTAAATGTGTTACACAATCACAGAGTACTGGCTGGAATGTGAGATACACACCTAGGTAATCTTTGGCAAAGCAAATAGGTCACAGCTTGATAATACTGCACAGGAAAACACATGACATCATTAGAATTGTTTTCCAATTAAAGACAACCTATTCCAAGATGACTACTATTATGCACATATGCCCTGTGACACTTGCTGTTGTGACTCATGTTTGTGCATATTGCATGAGGTATGACAGCTATTTTAAATTCACACTTCTAACATGACATTCACAAAGGGGAAGGTGTCCCTTTGGGGCCTCTTACTGTTTGTGAATGGATTACCACTACATTTGTGTAGTCGGTAGTATAATAATGTTTTGCAACTGGATTTCGGTCACAAAACATTAATACATCCCATTCCAAATTAGTATTTGGAAGGGACTCCCTAAACCTGCGCATTCCAAATGCCAATAACATATGCAGTCACAAACAAAAACTGTGATTCAGTGCTGTGTTAACACACACTGTTTGTGTTTCTTACATACCAAGTAGCAAACTGACACATTTTCTGAATCAGACCATTTGAGACCACAAAAAGCCTTAGTACCTCTGGCCCAAAGTCTTTTTCCTGGAAGTCAAAATCCACCAGAGGGGTAAGGATGAAGGCTGTATCCGAAGAACTCCTCTGAAGTTGGACACACATTGGACAGGTCCTGCTAAAGCCATTGGTCTCGAAGGGTAAAGCTCCAAGTTGAAAAATTCCAATTTTCACCCATCGACATCCTCTGGTTAGCAGATACCTGGTGTTAGAGTCGGGCATCTCTGGTTGGCGCAAGGTTGCCCTTGTGTCAAGCAGGAACCCTCTCCTCCACGTCAGGGCGCAGGATAACCCCTCGCGAATGACCCTTGCTCACCCTCTAGGTGCGTGGCGTGAGCAGCCAAGGCGATTCCTCAGGCATTGTTGGTTAAGCACTTATAATCATACACACAGTAAATACATCAATCCCCCCAGAAACGGACACCAGACTTGGATATATATGAAAATACGCTTCTTTATGTAAAAATAGGTATATATATCTCAGCAGACTTATCACAAGACCAATAACGTTTTCGCTATGCCACCAGGTTGTAAAGCAGGCAAATGTTCTTTGTTCGTAGTTTCAAATGGAGACCTTGTAGTCTCTTCGCAAATGTTACTTGTGGTTCCAGTACTCACAGAGATCGGCTCCTGCGAACGGGGAAATAAGGCGTTGCGGGCCCCGAGCCCGATACTGGAACTTCTTTCGTGATGTGGAGAGTCGGCACAGGTCGGTGCGACTCTCAGCTTGGGAAGTGTTCTTGGGTCCTCAATCAGCAGGTGTGGGCAAGTAGGCAGGCGCGGCCAGCGACCCTTTAGCACGGCGGTGCAGGAGGGTCTCCACAGCGGGGGCGGCGCGGCCTGAGATGTCCGGGGATAGCGAAGCGGGGTCGCAGGGCACGGTCAGTGCAGCTGGATGACCCGGCGTAGATCACAGTCGTCGGACGGCTTCCGGCGGGAGGGGTGATAGCGCGGTCAGCGCGCTCCAGTAGCAGGCGGTGACAGGGATGCAGGCGGCCTGGCCCGGGGACAGAGAGCGGCTCTGGACGGAGCGGGGCTCTCACGGGTTTGAGGCAGGCAAGCTTCTGAGTGTCACGGCCCTAGGAGGGGCGATGAGGGGCACAGTCTCTTTCCAGCGGGATGCACACACGGCTCGAATTGGAGGACGAGCAAAAGCACAGAGAACCCACTGGTCCTGGGGTTCAGTTCAGGGGGCAAGCTCAGATCAAGCCCTTGGAGAATGTTCAAGCACAAAGTAGCAAAGTCTTTTCAGTAAGTCTCTTCCTCTCCTTTCTCAGCAAGGCAAGCAGCAGGCCAGCTCCTCCAGCGTCTTCTTCTCCTTCTAGTCGGGCAGAGGTTCTTTGTGGTAAACAGGATTCTGATTTCTTAGGAGCCAGGCTCCTACTTTTATACCATGATTCTTTTGTTCTTTAGCGCCAGGGGGCCTAGGCCTGGCTCAGTCCAGTTCTGGAGCACTTTGTTATGGTGACTCTGCTCTTTCCTTTCAGCAGCAGGGCAGAGACATCAGCCGCCCCACAGGGGGCGGCGCCGGCTTTGTGGTGGCAGAGCACAGGTCTATTCAAGAGGCAAGGTGTACTCCTCCCACCCATCCTGGTGTAATCTCTCTACCCACCACCTGGCAGCCAACTGTCTCTGGGGATCCCCCCACCCTGCTCCTTACTGTTGC
Source organism: Triturus cristatus (assembly GCF_964204655.1). Classification (NCBI taxonomy): domain Eukaryota; kingdom Metazoa; phylum Chordata; class Amphibia; order Caudata; family Salamandridae; genus Triturus; species Triturus cristatus. Next base: position 1,560,822,899 of record NC_140589.1, read on the forward strand.
TAGGCAGAACACACACACACACAGCAGAGGCGGACTGAGATGGTCAGGTCAGTAAATACTAACTTTCTAAAAGTAGTATTTACAAACCCAGGATATTAAAATAAACTTGACTACAAGAAGTATTTTATTATTCTGAGTTCAGGCATACTAAACTTGACACTCTACCATGCTCTCTGAGTCCACTGGGGTCACAGCGTGTAGCGACTCCAGCAGCCCATTCTGGCCTATGGAGAGCAGGTAGCCTTCAATAGTGAAAAACGAAAAGGGCTGTAATTCACTACTAAGACATGCCCCACACATCAGGGCATGTCCTACCTTATGCCTACAATGCACCCTGCCCGTGGGCCTACCAGAGGGGTGGCTAATATGTAGGTAAGGGAAGGTTTAGGGACTGGCAAGTGGGGGCACTTGCACAGTCAGCGCGACAGTCCCAGACTGCACGCAGGGTCTGCGGTGGCAGACCCTAGACGCATTTTACAAAGCCGCTTTCTGTGGGTGGCGCAACCAGCGCTGCAAGCCCACCAGCAGCATTGGCATTCACAAGCCCTGGCACCCCTGGTGCACTTTACTGGGGACTGACAGTGAATCCAATAAACCAATCAGGGACATCAATTACAGGTACACTTTACTTAGGGAGCACTTGCACTGCGGCACGGATTAGCCGTGGCGCAGTGCCCTGAGCGGACAACACCAGCAAAACAATCGAGGCACACCATCAAAAAGTGGAAGGGAAACTCACGCCAAGGTGCCAGGTCTAACACGTGTCCCCTCCAGCTGAAATGTGGGGAGAACTACCCTTGCCCAGGGGGTTCCTCGTCACTAAGGCGGAAATACCTGGACAGACCATCAGCGTTGGCGTGATCTGTACCAGGACGGTGTTCCACCGTAAAGTCCATACCCTGTAGGGAGATGGACCACCTCAACAGCTTCGGGTTCTCACCCCTCATTTGCATCAACCATCTGAGGGGCCTGTGGTCCGTCTGAACCCGGAAGTGAGACCCAAACAAGTAGGGTCTTAGCTTCTTCAGCGCACAGACCACAGCAAATGCTTCTCGCTCAATTGCACTCCACCTACTTTCCCGTGGAAGTAACCTCCTACTGATGAAGGCTACGGGTTGGTCCCAGCCCTCCTCAGTCATCTGTGAGAGAACAGCCCCTACACCATGCTCTGAAGCGTCTGTCTGTACTAGGAATTCCTTGGAGAAGTCAGGGGCCAAGAGCACGGGCGCCGTGCACATGGCAGTCTTCAGGGTGTCGAAAGCTTTCTGACAGGTGTCAGTCCAAATCACGTTCCGGGGCTGCTTCTTGGAAGTCAGCTCTGTCAAGGGGGCAACAATCGTTCCATAGCCCTTGACAAACCTCCTGTAGTACCCAGTGAGCCCCAGGAAGGCCCTCACTGCGGTCTGCGTCTTGGGGGGTTCCCAAGCCAGGATGGTCTCAATTTTGGGTTGCAAGGGTGCCACCTTGCCACTCCCCACTTGGTGTCCCAAGTACACCACGGAACCCTGCCCGATCTGGCACTTGCTTGCCTTGATCGTGAGGCCTGCTCGGCGCAGAGCCATCAACACTTCCCAGAGGTGGCGCAGGTGTTCGGGCCAGGTGGCACTGAACACTGCGATGTCATCCAGGTAGGCGGCACTGAACGCATCCAGCCCAACCAGTACCTGGTTGACCAACCTCTGAAAGGTGGCAGGGGCATTCTTCATTCCAAATGGCATGACTCGGAACTGGAAGTGCCCATCTGGAGTAGAGAATGCTGACCTCTCTTTGGCCCCATCGGTCAAGGCGATCTGCCAGTACCCAGACGTTAAATCAAACGTGCTGAGGAACCGGGCAGCCCCCAGCCGATCAATGAGCTCATCAGCTCTGGGGATGGGGTGCGCGTCAGTCTTCGTTACTGAATTGAGTCCTCTGTAGTCCACACAGAACCGGAGTTCAGGTGTGGCTCCCGGCGCAGCAGCTTTGGGGACCAAGACCACGGGGCTGGACCAAGGACTGCTGGAGGACTCAACCACCCCTAGCGCAAGCATTTTGGAGACCTCCTCCTTAATGCAAGCTCTGACCCTGTCAGTTACCCTGTAAGCCTTGTGCTTCACAGGTAAGCTGTCTCCTGTGTCCACATCATGGACGCACCAATCTGTGACACCAGGAACCAGGGAGAACCTATCGGGAAACTGCCCCAGCAAGTGGCGGCAATCTTCCTGTTGTTCGGGTGTCAGGGTGGGTGAGAGGTTAACTCCATCCACTGACCCATCTTTTTCAGAGGCCACTAAGAGGTCAGGAAGAGGCTCGGTCTCCTCTTCCATTCCATCATCAGTGGCCAGCAGCATGCCCACTTCGGTCCTCTCTAAGTGGGGCTTAAGGCGGTTAACATGTAGGACCCTCAAAGGGTTCCTGGGAGACCGCATGTCCACCAAGTAGGTGATAGGACTTTTGCGCTCCACAACCTCAAATGGACCTGCCCACTTATCCTGAAGTGCACAAGGCTCCACTGGGGCCAAGACCCACACCTTTTGTCCAGGTTGAAGCTCTACCAGAGTGGCATTCCGGTCGTACCACCGCTTCATCTCCTCCTGGCTGGCTTCCAGATTTGCCTCAGCAAGTTGCCTGAAACGCCGAGTCTGGTTTCGGAAGGCCAGCATGTAACTGTATACATTCTGGGGAGGTTTCCTGGGAGATTGCTCCCAGCCTTCCTTTACCAAACTCAGAGGTCCTCTTACCGGGTGACCATACAGAAGCTCAAAGGGGCTGAATCCTAGAGACTTCTGTGGCACCTCTCGGTAAGCGAAGAGCAGGCATGGCAAGAGGACGTCCCACTTACGCCTCATCGGACCGTCCAGGCCCATGATCATGCCTTTGAGGGTTCGGTTGAATCTCTCAACCAACCCATTTCCTTGGGGGTGGTAAGGAGTGGTGAACTTGTAAGTTACCCCACACTCCTTCCACAGGGATTTCATATAGGTGGATATGAAATTGGTCCCCCTGTCGCTCACCACCTCTAGAGGGAATCCCACTCGGGAGAAAATTCCCATCAGTGCCCGTCCCACCACGGGGGCCGTCACTGTCCTCAGAGGGATGGCTTCAGGGTACCGGGTGGCATGGTCCACCAAGACCAGGATGAACCTGTTGCCCAGGGCTGTCTTGGGGTCCAGAGGCCCCACAATATCAATACCCACTCGTTGGAATGGCGTACCGACCACAGGGAAAGGTTGCAGAGGAGCCTTGTGCTTCCCTCCGCTCTTACCACTTGCCTGGCAAGTCTGACAGGTTCTGCAGTAGGAATCTGAATTCTTGTGCATTTGGGGCCAGTAAAAGTGGGTGACAAGCCTGTCATAGGTCTTGTCCATCCCCAAATGTCCTGCTAAAGGCACATCGTGAGCCAGCCCCAGTAGGAAGGTTCTGAACTTCTGGGGTACCACCAGCACACGGGCTGACCCAGGTTCAGCAGCCTTAGGCTCGGAATACAGGAGGTCACTCTCCCAGTATACGTAGTGTGTTTTGGCCTGAACACCATTGGCCTGGTCCGCAGCCTGTTGCCGCATACCCACGAGAGAAGGGCATTCTTTCTGCTCCCTGCAGAATTCCTCCCTGGAGGGACCTCCTTCTTGCTGCCAATGGGTCAGCTCAGGCAAGTCTCCCAGTTCGGCAATCTGTTCCCCGGTAGGCTCCAGAGCATCCCCCTCAGGGTCTACTTCCTCCTGGGCCGTGGGAACTTCGGGGGCCGGTTTCCCGCGCCTCCTGCGCCTTCTCCCTAAGGCCGGTTCCTGGACCTCTCCCTCAGGCTCCAGGACCCTCTCAACACCCCTACTGGCTGCCATGGACCGGGTGGTCACGCACGCCCAGTCGGGTAGACCCACCATCCTCAGATGCGTGGTCTTCTCCACCTTTTCCCAAGGGGAACTCTCCAGGTCGTTCCCTAGCCGACAGTCTACAGGCATGTCAGTTCTCACAGCGACTTGTAGAGTACCAGAGACCTCCCCCCACTCAAAGGGAACTTGAGCCATTGGACAACGACTCTCTACGTTGTCAGCATTGACAACCCTACAGTAGGCATTGGGTACAATCTGCTCTTGAGACACCAGGTGTTGCCTCACCGAGGTCACGCTGGCTCCTGTATCTCTAAGAGCCTCAACCTTCTTTCCATTGATGGTCACTACTTGCCCATATTTCTTAGTGTTAGAGGGCAAGTAAGTTTCAGGGACCATCTCACTGTCTCCTAGCGAGACTAGGGTCATCTGCCCGGGACCCCCACCCTCCTGGACTGCTACCTCCTCCCCAAAGTTAACACTAGCTACTTGCCGGGGTGGAGCACCAGTGGGTGCGGACTTACCAAACAGGCGACACTTAGGATCAGAGGCAATGTGACCCGGGTCACCACACCTATAACAATTGAAGGGCCCCTTTGGAACAGGTCTACCTGTCGGGGCCCCGTTCTGCTGCGGGGGTGGGGGAGGCTGAGAACCCTTCTGCTGGTTCCCTTGGGAATTACTTTGGGGGCCTTTTTGGAACCCCTTCTGTTTACCCCTGTCCCCCCCACTCTTCTGCTGGGGACCCTGCCCACCTTTGGCGGAGTCTCCCACTTGACCCTTGTGGACCCTGGTGCTGAGCCAGCGGTCCGCCTCCTCAGCAAGCTTCCTCGGGTTGGACAGCTTGCTATCAATCAGGTGCTGGCGTAGCTCAGGAAAACATTGACTGGACAAGTGCTCCCATGCAATTAAATCAAGCAGCCCTTGATAATCATTCACTTTGCTACCCTTCACCCAACCATCCAGCGCTCTGCAGAAAAAGGTCACATACTTCACATACGTACTCTCAGGGATCTTCTTCGTCTCCCTGAACCGCTGTCTATATAGCTCCGGAGTTAACCCATACCTGTTCATTAAAGCTTCCTTCATATGGGGGTATGAGGCTTGGAGATCTAAGGGTAAATCTAACAGTGTGTCACGCCCTTCAGCAAGGAACCTTCCCCACAACCCCGCTCCCCAGTCTTTCTCAGGGACCCGGTGTGAAGACATGGCCACCTCGTAGGCTCTAAACCACTGCCCTATGTCATCCTTTCTAAAATACTCCTTTACTACATCTTTGGGGATGTACACCTTGGACTCTACCTGCAATGGTGGAGTGCTGCCACCAGAAGGAGCGGTGTCCAAACTTTTCGCCTTCAGCTCCAACTCCTTCAATCTGATATCATGATCCATTTGGCGTTGTTGTGCCTCCAGGGCCAACTTCTGCTTTTCCATTTCCATTTGTCCTGCCAACTTTGCCATCTCCATTGCGTGCGCCCTGTCTGCTGCCCTGTCTGCCAGCTCCTCTGGCGACCGGACTCTGCTGGGCTCCTCAAGGTTGTCGGGTGGAACGATGTCCCCCGCATTCCGTGGGTCTCGTGACTCCTTCCAGGCTCTCAACGCCTTGGTGTACTGGGTCTTCCTCTTGAATCCAGCATGGGGGACTCTGAATTTTACACTGTAGCCTTTCAATTGCTCCATCGTGTAGCCTTCCAGTCTCTCCCAATCCACCTCATCTATTCCAGAAATCACAGAGAGTGCTCTCCCAGCGGAGAGTGAGCTAGGCATGGTTGCAGTAACGGCAGATGTCTCAACAAAGTTCAACAAATGAAAACCTGTGGCTGCGTTATTTGGTCTGCTCTCACTATCTGGTGATTAATAATTCACTGTATGCAAATTACAAGTGCAAATCCGAAATCCCACCCGCTGCCAACAATGTTAGAGTCGGGGATCTCTGGTTGGCGCAAGGTTGCCCTTGTGTCAAGCAGGAACCCTCTCCTCCACGTCAGGGCGCAGGATAACCCCTCGCGAATGACCCTTGCTCACCCTCTAGGTGCGTGGCGTGAGCAGCCAAGGCGATTCCTCAGGCGTTGTTGGTTAAGCACTTATAATCATACACACAGTAAATACATCAATCCCCCCAGAAACGGACACCAGACTTGGATATATATGAAAATACGCTTCTTTATGTAAAAATAGGTATATATATCTCAGCAGACTTATCACAAGACCAATAACGTTTTCGCTATGCCACCAGGTTGTAAAGCAGGCAAATGTTCTTTGTTCGTAGTTTCAAATGGAGACCTTGTAGTCTCTTCGCAAATGTTACTTGTGGTTCCAGTACTCACAGAGATCGGCTCCTGCGAACGGGGAAATAAGGCGTTGCGGGCCCCGAGCCCGATACTGGAACTTCTTTCGTGATGTGGAGAGTCGGCACAGGTCGGTGCGGCTCTCAGCTTGGGAAGTGTTCTTGGGTCCTCAATCAGCAGGTGTGGGCAAGTAGGCAGGCGCGGCCAGCGACCCTTTAGCACGGCGGTGCAGGAGGGTCTCCACAGCGGGGGCGGCGCGGCCTGAGATGTCCGGGGATAGCGAAGCGGGGTCGCAGGGCACGGTCAGTGCAGCTGGATGACCCGGCGTAGATCACAGTCGTCGGACGGCTTCCGGCGGGAGGGGTGATAGCGCGGTCAGCGCGCTCCAGTAGCAGGCGGTGACAGGGATGCAGGCGGCCTGGCCCGGGGACAGAGAGCGGCTCTGGACGGAGCGGGGCTCTCACGGGTTTGAGGCAGGCAAGCTTCTGAGTGTCACGGCCCTAGGAGGGGCGATGAGGGGCGCAGTCTCTTTCCAGCGGGATGCACACACGGCTCGAATTGGAGGACGAGCAAAAGCACAGAGAACCCACTGGTCCTGGGGTTCAGTTCAGGGGGCAAGCTCAGATCAAGCCCTTGGAGAATGTTCAAGCACAAAGTAGCAAAGTCTTTTCAGTAAGTCTCTTCCTCTCCTTTCTCAGCAAGGCAAGCAGCAGGCCAGCTCCTCCAGCGTCTTCTTCTCCTTCTAGTCGGGCAGAGGTTCTTTGTGGTAAACAGGATTCTGATTTCTTAGGAGCCAGGCTCCTACTTTTATACCATGATTCTTTTGTTCTTTAGCGCCAGGGGGCCTAGGCCTGGCTCAGTCCAGTTCTGGAGCACTTTGTTATGGTGACTTTGCTCTTTCCTTTCAGCAGCAGGGCAGAGACATCAGCCGCCCCACAGGGGGCGGCGCCGGCTTTGTGGTGGCAGAGCACAGGTCTATTCAAGAGGCAAGGTGTACTCCTCCCACCCATCCTGGTGTAATCTCTCTACCCACCACCTGGCAGCCAACCTGTCTCTGGGGATCCCCCCACCCTGCTCCTTACTGTTGCTAGGCAGAACACACACACACACAGCAGAGGCGGACTGAGATGGTCAGGTCAGTAAATCCTAACTTTCTAAAAGTAGTATTTACAAACCCAGGATATTAAAATAAACTTGACTACAAGAAGTATTTTATTATTCTGAGTTCAGGCATACTAAACTTGACACTCTACCATGCTCTCTGAGTCCACTGGGGTCACAGCGTGTAGCGACTCCAGCAGCCCATTCTGGCCTATGGAGAGCAGGTAGTCTTCAATAGTGAAAAACGAAAAGGGCTGTAATTCACTACTAAGACATGCCCCACACATCAGGGCATGTCCTACCTTATGCCTACAATGCACCCTGCCCGTGGGCCTACCAGAGGGGTGGCTAATATGTAGGTAAGGGAAGGTTTAGGGACTGGCAAGTGGGGGCACTTGCACAGTCAGCGCGACAGTCCCAGACTGCACGCAGGGTCTGCGGTGGCAGACCCTAGACGCATTTTACAAAGCCGCTTTCTGTGGGTGGCGCAACCAGCGCTGCAAGCCCACCAGCAGCATTGGCATTCACAAGCCCTGGCACCCCTGGTGCACTTTACTGGGGACTGACAGTGAATCCAATAAACCAATCAGGGACATCAATTACAGGTACACTTTACTTAGGGAGCACTTGCACTGCGGCACGGATTAGCCGTGGCGCAGTGCCCTGAGCGGACAACACCAGCAAAACAATCGAGGCACACCATCAAAAAGTGGAAGGGAAACTCACGCCAAGGTGCCAGGTCTAACACCTGGACATCCTTTTCCCGGTTCCAATTGTTCTTAGGAATGTAGGGCCTCTCCGATAAGATCTCCAACATAAGAAACAAGTTCACAACCTGCATGACTGAAGATGTCAAGTGGATGAAAAACAACTGTCTCAAGCACAACACCGAATAAACAAAGGTAGTGATCTTCAGCCAGAACACCTCTCCAAGGGACTCCAGCTGGTTGCCAGGAACCTCAGGATAATCATCAACAGCAAACTGGATATGATTGCACAAGTAAACTCTGTCACTACATCTTGCTTCCACACCCTGAAAATGCTGATAAAAATGTATAAATGACTGCCACATAAATCTTAGTAATCAACAGCAGGCACCTGGCCCATCTCCCCCTGTGCTGCTGCCCTGCTTCTGCTTCTGTGGTTTCCCTTGTTTCTGCTGATTGTTTTTTTGCTTGGCTCCCACTCACCTTTTCTGCCTGTTACTTTCTGTTTTTCTCCCGTTCTCTGTTTGTTGTTCCTCTTTGTTTTCTGCTTGTTTTTTACTGTCCTCACTTGTTTTCCCTCATTTTCTGCTTGTTTGTTTACTGTCCTCACTTGTTTTCCCTCCATTTTTCTGCTTGTTTTTTACTGTCTTTACTTGTTTTCCCTACTTTTTTCTTCTTGTTTTTCATTGTTTTCACTTCTCTTCCCTCATTTTTCTGCTATTTTTTCACTTGTTATAACTTGTTTTGCCTTGTTTTTGATATTTCTCTCTCCTCATTGCCTGTTCCCACCTGTTACCTGTTTTCCGCCTCCTGCCTAGCTCCGCCCACCACCTTTCAGCGCACCTCCCTCTTCCCAGGACCTACTTAATGGAGGCTGCAGCACGTCCCATTGAGCAGGCCCCTGTCCCAGCTCCCTTGCATTGCTCCTGATTCTATGGTGCAGCTCATTTCTGCTTAGATTTCCTTATTGCTTATTTCCTTGGCTTACCCTCACCTTTTCTGGCTGTTTCTTTCTGTTTTGTCCAAATGTTCTGCTTGTTTCCCTAATTTTTTTCTGCTTTGTTTTTAACTGGTTTTCACTTGTTTTCCCTTGCTTTTTCTGCCTGGTTTACACTGTCTTTAACTGTCTTCCTCAATTTTTCTGCTTGTTTTTCACTTGTTTTCACTTGTGTTCCCTCATTTCTTCTTTTTCCCTCTCCTCTCTCCTCAGTGCCCACTCCCACCTGCCATCCATATCCCGTGGCTCCTCCCAGGACCTACTTACTGGGGGCCGCAGCGCGACCCAATTGATCATTCATCAGCACCAGTTACACCTTCTCCTGAACCAGCAGAAGCACCACCACAACACAAAGCACTACACTGACCTTTCGCCACACCACACCAGGAGGGAAACACTGACTCCACTGCCTACTCCTCAACATGCACTCTATGTGCAAACATTTCACTGAAATATGTGACCTCGTCGCCACTCTCAAACCTGACATTGTCTTTGTCAATGAGAGCTGACTCCGCATCTGCAGCAAATATGGAGCACTTCAACTTTAAGCTCCACACTGACGACAAGACAACCAACAGTGGCTTGCTCGCATATTGACCCCCAGGCCCACGTTTCAGGTTCTGCAACATCATCAAAGACTTCATTGCACCCCTGGCCTTAGACTCCAAGGACTACAACTTCCTCAGCGACCTTAATTTCCACATTAATGACACTAACACTAACAACATCGTACACTTGCTAGGCAACATGAACAACCTTGAATTCAAGTTTCAAAGCTTTATTCGACAGCATGTCATAAAAGCAAGTAAACATCCTAACAATACTATAAATACTATGTTAAAATACAATATATACATTTTTTTTAAAACACATTAAATCATGATGCTGGCAAATAATTTTAAGAAGAAGACATCATCAATAAAAATAAAGTCTATTTAAAAAGGATAAAATCTTGGTATTTTAAAATTAATCATGCATCATTTGGTGTCAGGAATTCATTGACCAGCTTCTAGAGATTTTAAGGTGCGAGAGCGTATTATCCAGGCCCACCCTAAAAACTTTGCAACAGCAATAGCCAAGCAGGGAGTGCAATCGGATTCAAGTATTCTTAGGGCCTCCTTATACCTACGCGTTCCCAAATTTATACACACTGGTTTTAACCATCTATGACGTGGAGTAATATACAAGGGACATACAAACAACAAATGACCTATGTCCTCAATCAGATATTTGCAGTGGGGACACTTAGGTGCCGATTACGATCCGGTAAAAACCGGGTACGAACCGTCGGTCGGAGCGTTTTCTCCGTCCGACTCGTACCCGGTCGTAAAACTTTACAAACATGGAATTACGATTCGCACGGAAACACCATTTCCGTACGAATCGTAAAAAACACCGACCGACGAAAATATACATACGAATGTGATCCGGGAATGCTGCGACGTGACGTCGGGACGTTTTCAGGCAGCGTTTCACGACCCAGGAAGTACGATTCGAACCGACAGCAGTCCGGACGGCAATATTTTCACAGCACCCAAAAAGTGCCGGAAAAGCGAAGTACGGCGTGAAACGACCAGAGTAGGTGGCCCGGTACGCGCCGTACCCCCCCCTCAGCCCCCGTATGTAGGCGCCGACCCCCCCAGCCCCCGTATGTACGCGCCGACCCCCCCCAGCCCCCGTATGTACGTGCCGACCCCCCCCCAGCCCCCTCATGTATGTGCCGACCCCCCCCAGCCCCCGTACGTTCGAGTCGTACCCCCCCAGCCCCCGTACGTTCGAGTCGTACCCCCCCAGCCCCCGTACATTCGAGTCGTACCCCCACCCGTGTATGTACACCCCTGTACGTGTCGAACCCCCCGTGTATGTACACCCCTGTACGTGTCGTACCCCCACCCGTGTATGTACACCCCTGTACGTTCGAGTCATACCCCCACCCGTGTATGTACACCCCTGTACGTGTCGTACTCCCCCGTGTATGTACACCCCTGTACGTTCGAGTCGTACCTCGCGCTGGGGGTATGCACCGTACATACACGGGTGGGGGTACGACTCGAACGTACAGGGGTGAACATACACGGGGGGTTCGACACGTACAGGGGTGTACATACACGGGTGGGGGTACGACTCGAACGTACGGGGGTGTACATACACAGGGGAGTACGACACGTACAGGGGTGTACATACACGGGTGGGGGTATGACTAGAATGTACAGGGGTGTACATACACGGGGGGTTCGACACGTACAGGGGTGTACATACACGGGTGGAGGTACGACTCGAACGTACGGGGGTGTACATACACGGGGGAGTATGGCATGTACAGGGGTGTACATACATGGGTGGGGGTAAACTCGAACGTACAGGGGTGTACATACACGGGGGGTTCGACACGTACAGGGGTGTACATACACGGGTGGGGGTACGACTCTAACGTACAGGGGTGTACATACACGGGGGGTTCGACACGTACAGGGGTGTACATACACGGGTGGGGGTACAACTCGAACGTACGGGGGCTGGGGGGGTACGACTCGAACGTATGGGAGTGTACATACATGGGGGAGTACGACACGTACAGGGGTGTACATACACGGGTGGGGGTACGACTCGAACGTACAGGGGGTGTACATACACGGGGGAGTACGACACGTACAGGGGTGTACATACACGGGTGGGGGTACGACTCGAACGTACGGGGGTGTACATACACGGGGGTACGACTCGAACGTACGGGGCTGGGGGGGTTCGGCGCGTATGCGGGCACATGTCTCCATGGTTGCTATGGGAGTTTGGTGCGGACGGTGTTTTTTCCATACGGTTGTAACATCGGACGCACGGGATGGATCGTGATTCCGCGGTCGGACTTCACTTTTCACGTTTGTACGGTAAATCGTCCGTGGACGTGTCGGACACATTTTCCGACCCAATGCGATTCGTATGGTCTTTTTCCCATGTGAATCGTAATTGGCAGTTTGTACGGCACTTGTACGATTCGTACGGTAAAAAGACCGGAAACGAGTCGTACGGGGAATTTTTTTACCGGATCGTAATCGGCACCTTATTGTCCTGGGTGGGTGACCATCTATGGGTAAATGCTTTAACAGGGAGGGACCCGATTCTAAACTGAAAATACAGTTTTCTATCAGTGGTCCTTTCTATAATGTCCCAATATGCCTCACAAGATGGTATAGATTTAATGTCAAAAAAACGACCCGTTAGGTTGGCATTTTGGCCAAAGCTAAAGGCAGATGTTAGGGTCATATCCCAGTACAATTTTTTAAGAATTGACTTAGATGGGAAACTTGAACCATTTGAGTCATTCCATAAATGTCCTAATTGCAATTTTATTAACAATTCTCTAATTTCCTTGAGCCATAAGATGAAATGGAAACGGTCAGCCCTAATAATATCCTTCAAGGCGATGGCATAATGGGCTAGTTCAGGAGTTACCATAATCCATCGCCAAGAAAGGAGTGGGCGTAATCGTGCCAAATCCTCAACTTCTTTCCTGCCTAGGTCATATGTAAGCGGAACCATTGGGGTACTTTGGGGAACTCCAATTAGGCAGCGTAAGAACTTATTTTCTGCCAGTCTTAATTGGTTCAAATTAGCAAAGCCCCACAGTTCCGAACCATACAAGGAAGCACTAATAACTTTCATGTTATAAATTTCCAAGGCAGGAGTGATGGGCTTGGTCAGAGAGGATTTGAATTTAGAAACAATTGCACCTGCTAACTGATGGAATTTTAAGGCAGCCATGTCAATGTGGTTTGACCATTTCATATTGCTCTGGAGGGATATACCTAGTTATGTGAATGCCTCAACCTGTTCCAGCGGGGTGCCATTAAAATTAATAACACCTCTAAAGTTTTTCCGCTGGTTTAAACACATAAACTTAGTTTTGGAGGTATTTATCTCAAGACCACGTTCTTGACAAAAGTCACCGAACATGTTTAATGCCTTCTGGAGCCCGCTTGGTGTCCACGAAACTATCAACGTGTCGTCCGCGAACATGAGGACTGGCACACGGGACCCTGCCAATACAGGGGCATCCGTGGGGGAGCTTCTAAGGTGGTCAACAATGCCGTTGATATACAAGGAGAACAACGTAGGTGCCAAAACACACCCCTGTCGAACACCACGCTCAACAGGAAATGGGTCAGTCACCTCCCCCTGGGTTCCCCACCTGATACGTGCATAATTGTTCTCATGCAAGCGGACAAGTAATGTTAACAGTTCTGGCGCCATCCCTGCATCGTCGAGGACCCTCCAAAGTTTAGAGCGAGGCACTAGGTCAAAAGTTGACTTCAGGTCTATAAAGACAGCATAAAGGGTCCCATTAGTCAACTTCACATTCCTCCAGTAAAGTGCTAGAAAATAGAAAACCTGATCAACAGAGCTAGTACAGGGTCGAAACCCAGCTTGATACGGGGATAAAATGTTATTTTCTTCTACCCAAGATTGCAATTTATTTTGCACTAATCGACCTATAAGTTTTTGCGCTGAGTCTATGAGACTGATAGGTCTATAGTTACTTGGTAGTGATTTATCACCTTTTTTAAAAACCGGGATTATTTCCGCACCTTTCCATGAAGGGGGAATGGGTGCACCCATAGCTACGGAATTGGCTAGCCATTGAAAATATTGACACCAAGATAATCTATCAGTTAAAAACACATCAGCAGGCGCTGGTCATGGAGCCCCTTGCCGCATGGGTGCGTGTGGACGCACAGCTACGGGGATTCGAATGGCCTGGGGGACCGTCGGATAGAATTGCACTGTACACAGACGACGTGCTGTTTTTTATCACAGATCTTAATCGGTCTGGACCGCGCCTCATGCGGATCTTGCAAATTTTCAGGGAATCCTCTGGGCTGTATCTAAACCCACGCAAGTCTACGCTGTGGGTGTTGGGGGGGCGCGGGGTGCCTGGAGCCTGGGCGTCTGATCTGCAGATAGCGGTGGACGGGATTAAATATCTGGGAGTATTCCTGTCGATTGCGCCAGAGCTGTCGTGGGAACGGAATGTGATGCCGGTCTGGAGACGAGTCAAGGCGGATGTCCAGACGTGGACTCGTATGCCGCTGACAATATTTGGCAGGTCCGCCATCTTTAAGATGGTGGCTCTACCCAGACTGCTGTACCAACTGCAGAATCACCCCTATCCAATTCCACCCGTATGGTTTCGGCAGGTTGACTCAGTATTGGGTCGGTTCCTTTGGGCCGATGGTACAATCCGGGTGGCGCTCCGTACATGTTTCTTATCCACCTACTGCGGCGGTTTGGCGACCTCGGATATACTATCCTATTATCAGGCCTCTCACCTTCTGGTCCTTAACGAGTGATGGTATGGGGACAGAAGGGACCCGGCCTATGCCCGGGAGCGCTGTCTCATGGAACCCCACTCGCTACATACGATACTCTACGCGGCGCCGATACGAGGGGAGCTTCCCCCCGGGACACAGACGGTCTTCCGGATTTGGAGGCAGGCCCTGCATCGTATGGGATGGTGGAATACCCTAACTGGGGAGACTCCCCTCTGGGGCAATGGACGCTTGCCGGAGCTGGCGGCTCTGCGGGGATTCACGGGTTGGGATAAAATTGGAATATCAACGCTGGGCGACGTACTGTCGGGAGTTACACTAAAATCGTTCCAGGAATTAAGCCGGGAGTATGACATGCCACGAACCCAGTTTTTCCGATACCTGCAATTTCGTCACGCCATCGCCCCGTATTTGGAGGGTCTGAGTCCGTGCCGGAGTTCAGCCCCTTGGAGGCGAAAGTGTTCATGGGCGACCTGGAAACCAAAAAAATATCACGCATTTAGCAGTCGCTGGTTATTCATTGCTCCCCCTCGCTACAGAAATTACGGGATGCGTGGGTAAGGGATGTGGGAGACCTAGATGAGGATGACTGGAGGGAAGCGTTAGCGGCCCCTAGGGAGGTGGCCATAGCGATGCGGCTGCGTCTCATTCAATTTAAGTACCTGCACCGCACATACTATACTAGACAGCGGCTGTGGCGGGCGGGTTTGATCGCCTCCCCAGATTGTCTTCGATGTGGATCGGAAGTGGGGACACTTATACACACGGTGTGGAGCTGTGGGTCCTTATCTCGCTTCTGGAAGGGGGTG
This sequence comes from Triturus cristatus, assembly GCF_964204655.1. NCBI lineage: Eukaryota > Metazoa > Chordata > Amphibia > Caudata > Salamandridae > Triturus > Triturus cristatus. The sequence continues at coordinate 1,560,837,931 of NC_140589.1, forward strand.
TGGGATAGCCTGTCGGAAGTCCTGAGGTGGGAGCTCCCTCGCACGCCGAGATTGGGACTCCTGCACGTCATGGAGGGAATTGGGGGTAATGTCTATAAGCGGCATTTGATGCTACTGGGTCTTACCCTGGCCAAGAGGGACATTGCTCAGGCCTGGAAGGACCCGCGGCCCCCTTCGGTGCTAGCCTGGAAAAGGGGACTTGATTTTTGCATGGGCATGGAGCAACCGATCTTCGTGGCTCGGGGATGCCCGCGTAAACATTTTAAAATCTGGAAGCGGTGGGCAGACTTCAGAGGCATTTGGTTGGAGCCGCCAGTGGACCAGGACCCAGTGCTGGAATTATGAGGAGACAGGGCAGGCCAGGAACACACCACGTTACGGATGGGGGCCGAGCGATAGGAAGGGGGACCGAAACAGTGACCATGCGATGGGGGGGGCGGGAACCGGGAGGAGGGGGCAGGGGGTTAGGGGGGGAGAGGAGGGTGGGGGGATAGTATAGGTTTGAAAGTAGGAGTAGCATGTTCTTAGTTTAACAGTAAAACAAAACGGATTGTGATGTTGTTATTGTGATACACCCGCCTGGCTGACGTACCTGGAGGTCAGGGCTCAGCAACTGTAATGCAATCGCTTAATAAAATCTGTTCTTAAAAAAAAAAAACACATCAGCAGGTATCCCGTCCATTCCTGGAGCTCTGCCCCCAGTTACACAATCTAGTGCTAGATTGACATCTTTAATCGAGAACACCTGTGTTTGATAATAAATAGTGGGAGGAAGTGAATACTCTCCTTCAGATAAGTTAGAAGCATATTGCGGTCTGAAGAAGTCAACCCACTGATTTTTAGCAACATTATTTTGAGGTGATGGTGCAATCCCACCTCTATCCCACTTAACTATAGCCCAGAATTGTTTTTGGTCTTTGGCTAAACAGGCAAGTTTCAAATCTTGCCAGTGCTCCTCATCCCACTCTTTCTTAGCCACTAGCTGTGCTTGCCTATATAACTTTCTAGCGGTTCTCACACCTTCGATATTTCTTAATCTGAGTGCTACTCTCAAGTTCTGGCGAGCAACTTTACAAGCATTGTTGAACCATCCCACCTCGGGTAATTTTCTCTTATTAGCTTTTCCAATCGTAATGGGCTTCGTGAAAAACCCTTGAAGTTTTGCGAAAAAGAGGGTGTGAGCCTCAAGCATGGTTAGGGGGAAATTTTTATTAGCAGATTGAATATTTAAATTAGCCACTTCGTCGATGACCGCTTTTTTAAGGTCCTCTACTTTCTCTGGCTTCTCAATGAATCTGTCCCATTTAACATGTCGCATATTGTTCGATACGACAATATCCAGAGTGGTTTTCTCCCTTCCGATTTTGAATTCTCTAAGCCCGTTAAGAGCTTTGAATTCCATACAAAGGGGATTATGATCGCTTTCCTCCCGTGGAATTATAATCATATCGCTCAACCTATGCCAAATTCTAATATCCACCAGGAAATAGTCTATACGACTAGAGGACCTACCATTATCAAATGTGCTAGCACCCTGGCGATCTGACTGAGTACGCCCATTAACTGCTCTGAGCCCTCTCTCTAAGCAAAGAGCTTTAAGTTGGATGGCAACTGCTGACCATCTCTTGACTGCGGGAAGGTCCAACTGGGGAATACCCCACCTACAATCCTCCTCAGCAGCAAGAAACTGGTCCTCAGGACCAAGAGGCTCAAATGATGTATTGAAATCTCCTCCTACAATTATAGACATCTCAGATGGAAGTGCTGAGAGGTGATAATCGAGGGCGGAGATCACGTCAGATAGGGTTCCTCCAACCGTCCCTCTGGCATAAATGTTGAAAATTGCCATTCCCTGGCCATTAGGCCAAGTGATATTCAGTGACAGGATATCATTCAGTGGAAAGCTCTGTTGTTTAATTTTACAACATAGTGATTGGCGGATCCAAATTATTAAGCCACCTGATGGACGACCTTTAGATTTTTTAATGGCAAGTGTATGAAAATTGAGAAACCCCATACGAAAAACTGGGACCAATGGCCATGATTCCTGGAATAAGATGATATCAAACTGGTCAACAAAGCTGCACCATTCAGTAGAATGCCTTGAATTGACCCAGATCATCCACGACACCATGCACACTGTAGGACACACGCTGGACTCAATCTTTCCTAATATCTCCCATCCTCTCACTTCCCGCAATGCAGTCAAGACGTCTGTCCAGTATCCTTGAAGCCAGGGGCAAGACCAGACCATGTGGATGAAAGCAGCGTCAGCCTCTCCACATCTAGGACATTGCACTGATCACTCCGGGTAAATCTTATGTAGCATCTTGGGTGTCAGATATACCTGGTGAACGTAGATATATTGGATTAGTTTAAACCTTGTGTTCTTCTCACTTGCTTAACCCTTTCATGGATTTTAACCCAGTCCCACTCAGTGATGGGATCCCCAGTCAGTGCTTCCCACTCCACCTGGACTGGCAGTGCCCCGACCGCCCCATCTTCCCGTATCACCCGGGGGCCATCATTATCAGGGTTTGTAACACCCTAGAGACAGGAGGTTCGTCTGGGAACATAGGCCACAGCTCCCTTGCCACTTGTGCTATTTTCCAATACTGTAGGAACTGTCCTGGGACTAACGCAAAGGTTTCCATTGCTTGCTCGTGTGTGATATACTGTTTGCTATCATAGAGTTCCCTCATAGTCAGACTTCCCCCTTCCCGCCACCTCTGTACCCACATGGACGCTGAGATCTGATGAAAGGGTCTAACGACCCACAATGGCATGTCTGGGGCGTACGGAGCTCTCTTCAACACTTTCTGGACTACCAATTCCCATATCCACGTGAGCCTCAAGCATGGTTAGGGGGAAATTTTTATTAGCAGATTGGATATTTAAATTAGCCACTTCGTCGATGACCGCTTTTTTAAGGTCCTCTACTTTCTCTGGCTTCTCAATGAATCTGTCCCATTTAACATGTCGCATATTGTTCGATACGACAATATCCAGAGTGGTTTTCTCCCTTCCGATTTTGAATTCTCTAAGCCCGTTAAGAGCTTTGAATTCCATACAAAGGGGATTATGATCGCTTTCCTCCCGTGGAATTATAATCATATCGCTCAATCTATGCCAAATTCTAATATCCACCAGGAAATAGTCTATACGACTAGAGGACCTACCATTATCAAATGTGCAGTGCCCCGACCGCCCCATCGTCCCGTATCACCCGGGGGCCATCATTATCAGGGTTTGTAACACCCTAGAGACAGGATGTTCGTCTGGGAACATAGGCCACAGCTCCCTTGCCACTTGTGCTATTTTGTACCCACATGGACGCTGAGATCTGATGAAAGGGTCTAACGACCCACAATGGCATGTCTGGGGCGTACGGAGCTCTCTTCAACACTTTCTGGACTACCAATTCCCATATCCACGCCTTGTGTCGAACGATGTATGGGCTTGACAGGGGCACCTGTGCCCTCATCATTAGCAGCTCAGGCAACATTCTGTCTCCAAGAGTCCCTGCCAGTAGGGTCTTTTCCCAATTATCTTTCCCATCTAACCAGTGTGTTGCGTGTTGTATTTGTGAGGCTACATAATAAAATTCCAATGATGGGACTTCCAAACCCCGGTTCTACCATGTTCTCTGCAGTGTGGTCAAACTGACCCGTTTGTGTTCGGGTCCCCATCATAAATCTGTCAATAACCTGTCCAGTGTCATAAAGAAATTTTGGGGATCCTAAAGAAAGAGTGCTGCAGCGCATATAGGCATCTAGGCAGGAGAACCATTTTGGCCAGGGCTATCTTCCCTTTAAGTGACAGAAGCAGCTCCCGCCTAAAGTGCACCGACCGTCACGGTCCTTCCACTACTTTACTGATGTTAAGTGCCAGATATTGTTCAGCTGACTCCACCAGCCTAACTCCTAGGAATCGGAGTGCGGCCCTCACCCACGAGAGCCCCACCTCTGGCAGTCCTTCGCCCAAAAGTAAGGCCAGTCTCCCCAGTGGGATCAATTTAGACTTTCCCTGGTTGATCCGTAAACCCCGACACATGGCCAAACCTCTCCAGGGCACCCAGCAGAATCGGTATTGCATGAGCAGGATCCCGGACATACACTAAGGTGTCGTCCGCATACATGGACACCACATGGTTAGTCTCAACCAACGTGATCCCAAAAGTCTCCAACTCTCTCTGCAGTCCCACCGCCAGGGGCTCCATTGCCATAGCAAACGGTAGTGGCGACAATAAGCATCCCTGTCTGGTACCACGTTGCAGCCAGAAGGCGCGCGACACCAACCTCACAGTTCTAATCCTGGCCCTGGGTTCCAAGTACAGAAACTATACCCATTGCAAGACTTGTGCTCCTACCCCCATTGCCCGCAATACTTCCCAGAGGTACAACCACCCCACGGAATCGAACGCCTGTTCGATATCTAACAGTGCCAAGGCGCACTCCTCCTTCTGTATCAGGGGTGAGTGCCATACATGAGCCAATCTCCATAAGTTAAGAGCTGTACTGCATTTGGAGATAAAGCCCGCCTGATCGGGGTGTTTTAGGCACTGCATACATGGTTGTAATCATGCTGCCATAATCCAGCTGAGGACTTTCATTTTAATATTTTTTTATTTTGTATTTTTTTTAAATTGGCATTCATGTACACTGCTGCATAACATTTATTAAACAGTGCATTTTCACAGTTGACATTTCGTGTATTGGCAACACCTTATACAGCATGAGCACAAGAAACAAGGGACACCCATTTTGATCACATATCTAAGGGAGATCTTGTGAGTTGCTGGTCGATTCCTGTTGGCGCTTATTACTGAGAAAGGGTTCCAAAATGTCACGAGCCGACATCTTGAAGGCATCAAGTCCCAGTAGCTAGATAACTGGTCATGACAGTAGGCAATGTCTTTTAGGCAGTCTCTTGGTTTGGGTGCCAGGGTGCCACCTCAGCACATTGTGACCCTGCGTTTGGCGAGGAGTAATGGCAAAGCGGTGAGTCTGCAAAATATTTTTGGTATCTCTGCCACGTATCCCAATAGTCCAGTTAGAGGAGAGGGACTCAGCTGTAGTTGTATGATTTCCCCTACGACCCGGAAGATTTCCACCCAGTACGCTGCCACCGCTGGGCACTGCCAGGCAAGATGAATTAAATCTGCTGTATCTTCATGGCATCATGTGCATTGAGAGTCTTGTGATAAGCCCATTTTGTGCAATAACACTGGGGTGCGGTAGGTGCAGTGTAAAGAATTTAAATGAATGAGAAACAGCCTGTAGTTCGGGGACAGTAATTGGAGCTGGCTGCAACAAAACGGCCATTGTGCATCTGTGAGTGGAAGAGCGAGATATTCCCCCCAGGCCTCTTGAGCTGGTGTTTGAGTTACAGGCAAGGTATTTTGCATTCTTTGATACAGTGACGTGATGAGTTTCTGCGATTGGGGGGTGGTGGTGTAGGTGCATTCTAGTAAGGGAAGGGTCGCCGGGGGCGCTAGGAATGTTGGGAAGAGCTCTCAGCATGTCGCTTGCAGTTCGTAGTATAGAAATGTGTCTAGCGGTCCGGCTGGGACCGTCGGTGGGCCACGAAAAAGACCCCCAGGGAAGAGATCAAAGGTGTGCATATTGAGCCAGTCCACTCCTGTAGAGAGGGTATTAAGGGGTGTTTCCTTATCGGGACTGATGGGGCGTAAAGAGAGAAAAACCTGCGTGCCGCACCAGCCCTATCCAAGCCCATCTCATACATTGTGGAGTGTCTATTTCAGAAACAGGCCTTCTATATGGGGCAAATAGGGCGGTGGAGAGCGGCCAGGAAGTGACCTCATCCTACTCCACTGTGGCGTGTGGTTGAAACGGCATGGGGAATGTCCATTAATGTAGGAAGTGTGCTTGAGCGCAGAGCACGTACAGCTGCAAATCTGGTGCACCTAACCCTCCCTGAAGCTGTGGTAGGGTCAGCAATTCATATTTAACCGGAGTTGTTTCCCTGCCCACACCAACGCAATAAGGTTCGGCCTAAGTCGTTTGAAAAAGGCCTGCATTATGGGGGTAGGAATGTTTATGAATAGATAAAGGAATTTTGGCAGAACCACCATTTTTGCAATGGAGATTCGGCCCGCCAGAGATAAAGGTAGCTTTGTCCATAGAGGGGTGCGCTCCTCAAACCATGCCATCGCCTTGTCAAAATTGGACTGCCACACCTCCGTCAAGTCTCTGCTGATGTGTATTCCTAGATATTTAACTGGACTTGCCCTGCTGCCCACTGAAGAGGGTACTCTATGGGAAATGGAATTGTGGTTTCCATTAGTGGAAAGCGTATTGATTTACTCCAGTTAATCTGGACTCCAGACAAGCCGCCGAAGTGAATGAGTTCGCGGATTAGGAGGGATAAATTGTGTTCCGGTTACATTACGTAAAGTGTAATCTCATCTGCATAAAGGAACACTGTGAGACTTCGGTTTGTGAATCCCAGCCCTCGGTTCACGTGATGTTGTCGAAAGTGTGCAGCAAGGGGCTCCATTGTAATGGTGAAAAGCAGGGGTGAGAGGGGGCACCCCTGTTGTGTGCCCCTGCTGACTGGGAAAGGTACTGATATCTGCCCATTGAGCTTTATTCGGGCGATGGGTAGTGTATATAGGAGACACATTTGTGCAAGGAAGATGGAACCAAGGCTCATTCTGGCCGGGAGGGGGAACAGGAAGTCCCATTCCAATGTATCGAACCCTTTTTTTGCATCGAGTAGGGCTGCCAATGCTGTTGCGTGAGGGGGCAGGTAATGCATTACCGCGAACATGGTCCGGAGGTTGTGTGCTGTAGTCCGGCCCGGTATAAACCCAGACTGATCTGGCCTGATTATTACCGGCTGCAGCAGCTGTAATCTGTTCGCTAGTACTTTATCAAATATTTTATTATCGATGTTGATAAGCGATAGGGGCCTGTAAGAATCGCACTGCTCCGCAGGCTTGTCAGGCTTGAGGAGCATGAAGATCACAGCTTCCCGCATGGAAGGCGGTAACAAGCCTACTTCTAGAGCATCATGGTATACCTCCAGCAACTTGGGAACTAAAATGTCAGAGTATTCTTTGTAAAAAGTTGCGGGCAGTCCGTCCATGCTGGGGACTTTGTACGGTGAGAGGCCGCCGATGGCCTGCTGCACCTCCTCAGCGGTGATAGGGGAGTCCAGAAATTCCCGGCCGGAGTTGGAGAGCCACACTAGTTGGATGGCGTCAAAGTATGTTTGTAAATCTGAGGGGGAAGCTTCCCGGGAAGTAGAGTATAATTGAGTAAAGAAGTCCACCATAATGTGTATGAGGTCGGGGTGTGGGAGCGGCTTTGGCCCTCCGAGTCACCAGGCCTCTGATGTAAGAAGACACCCATGGGTTCTGGAGCAACCTGGCGGGTGTCCTACCCAGGCAGTCGCACTCCCCATATCTGCGCGCTTGTGTTTCTCTACCTAGATCTTTGACTTCCCTAGTTGTCTCCTCCTGATATGTCGTCAATTTACTACGGATGTTGGCTAATATCTTGGGTTCGTCAGAGGGATGAGATTGAGTTTTGAGTGCGGAAATCTTAGATTCAAGAGTTGAGAGTGTACCTCAGATGGCTCTGAACACCCCGTGTTTCTTGGCTATGCACACACCACGGATGACCACCTTGAAGGCATCCCAAAGTGTAGCAGGGGAATTTACCAACCCAGAGTTCTGCGCAAAGTATTTCTCGATGGCAACACGTGTCTCTTCTCTAAAAACGTGATCTCTAGGTGGATTCAGGGGTAATCGCCAGGTGAACATGCGTGTTGGTGCATATGGAGAATAGAGAGTCAGTAGGACCGGAGCGTGATCTGAGAGGGTGTGGGGTAGATGAGATACTGTGTGGCTCCAGGGGAGCAGAGATTTGGATGCTAGCCAATAATGGATTCTTGACCATGCTCTGTGTTGTAGGGAAAAGCAAGTACCCTCACGCGTGTCAGGGTGTGTCTCGCGCCATATATTCAAGAGGTGGTTGTCAGTGATAATTGATGCAAATGTGAATGCCGCTTGTGGATGAGGTCTTCTGGAGCTCCCTGCCTGATCCATGTCATGTATCCGTGGGATAATGAAGTACCCACACCAGAGTACCATTTGAGGGTTGGTGCTGACGATCCGTTGCCAGACATTGGTAAAAAATGCCAGATTGTCTGTGTTTGGACCGTAAACTGTGGAAAAGGTGATGGGATGGTTATGGAGCTTGCCTGCTAGTATAATGAAGTGCCCTTCGATGTCACATATGCATTGGTCTGTGGTCCAGGCCAGGACTTTGTGTATTAAAATGCACACCCCCCTTGCGTAGTTAGAATAAGAGGAGACAGTTGTGGGCCCCCATTCACGGGTGAGTAGGGTTGGCAGTGTATTGCTTGAGAGGTGGGTTTCTTGGAGTATACAAATGTCTGTGGTGTGTCTGTCTAAATAAGCATGCACTAGACGTGTCTTTCTTGCATTGTTAAGCCCCCTTATGTTCCAGGATATTAGTTTGACCGTGGCCCTTTTATTCATTCGCGGTTAAAGGAGTTATGATATTGCGTTAATATTTATGGTGTGTCAGTGTGCTCCTGCCTGCCCTGTGTAAGATTGTGTGAAAATGTGTTGATGTGCCAACATTTTTAGTGCTAACAATAAACTTGAGGTAACAACCCTGCAACAAACCCTCCCTCCACAAACCATCCCCATCCTATTCCAAACCCCCAATGAACACAACTTCTGGGATTCAACCCAGGGGGTGGTGGAGTCACTGCGGGGTCTACCCGCCTTGAGGCTGGGTGGCTGAGCGTAGATGTGAAAGGGATGCCTACCCGTCCCTGCATGCTATTATGACATAGTATGGGTATAGTACGCTTAGCTGAGTGTTGCTTGCTTCCTGAAGGCTCAGTCGTGTTTATTGTAGCGGTGACATTCGGCTCCTGATTTTTGTGTGATTGCCTCATAGATATACGTGGGTGGCAATTAGTCATTATCGCTGAGTCGCGCTTCTGCCGTGGGGGAGCTTGCGTGGTCGTCTCATGAATGTTCTTTTTGAGCCTGCTGTTTCGCGAATTTATGGGCCAGTTTTGGGTCTGTGAAGTGAATTGCCTTGCCGTTTAGGGTGATTTTGAGCTTTGCTGGATAAAGCATAGCATACTTAATATTGGTTTATTGCAGAAGTTGTTTCACCGGTAGGAACTCACGGCAAGCGGCCTGCACCGCTAAGGTGAAATACGGAAAAAAGGATATGGCATCTTTCTTGTATTGGCGCGGCCCCAGCAATCTGTGGGCTCTTTTGACAATAAAGACCCGCAACAGGTCCGAGCCGAAGAGGTCTCGCAGCTTAGTTTCGACAAAGTCTTCCATTCTAGAGATGGCTGTGGATTCAGGAATGCCCGTTACGCCAAGATTGAGCGGGCTTCAAAATCTTAATTTTTTTGTTTTTTTATCTCCAGTACTTTGTCCATTTGCAACATATGTTCAGTGGCGGCTGTTTGGTTGCCTTCAGTTTCAGAGACTCTGGCTTCCACGCTTCATCCTTCAAAGGTGTGCAGCTAGCAGCTGTAAAGACAGGGTCGGGCCGCAAGTGTTTTGGTGGCTGTGGATCCGGTGTCCCTGGCGTTTCTGGGCCCTGTGTCCGGCTGCCCACCGGTCTGGGGCAGATGTGCAGAGCGCCGGATTCAAGTCCGCAGCGGTTATAGGCAAATAACGTGTCTCAGGTGCCTGTACGGGCCCCAGGAGGTCTATGGTGCTGCGCCCCAAGATGCGTGTTTAGGGAGGAGGCATAGGTTGCACCCGGCAGTGATTATGAGCAGAAAGTTCTTCTTCCTTATTTCTCCCTTCTTCTTTTTTTGGGGGGGGTGTTCTTTCCCACCTTAAGTGCAGTGGTGGCAGCTGGAACCCCCAAGGTCCTGGCATTCGGGTCTGCCCGGCTCGCACTGACCCGATCCAGTCACACAGATCGTGCGGCAGCCGCTGAGACACAGGCCGCCATGCGCCTTGATAGTGTGAAGTCACTGCCCCCCCAGACCTGGGGTTCGTTTTTCTATGCAGCGCGGCAGCGGTTATCGCCGGCCCGCCAAGTGTTCCAGTTGTCACCGGGCAGAGTGCTCCTGAGGGAGTCCCGGAGGTACATGGTCTCAACCGCGGTCCCCATCAGGCTCCTGCGGACCCCCACTCACCGCCTTCAGCAGTCCAGTTCCCCTGCAGATTGCACCGGCAGGCCCGGTCCCTCCGTGCCATTTCACATCGACCAGGCCCCAGCAGCATCATGGGCCCCCATACTTCAGCCAAATGCCGGGACGATACGCCACAGCCCCTTGAGGGAGGCAGATAAGGTCCTTGTCACACCTGAGGCACAGCCGAGCCCCCAGCACCACAAGGTTCCTGGCACATTGCTTAGACTTCAAGCGTGGGTCATTTGTATGGGCCTCGGCCTGCTCCTTGTCACACACAACCAGCGGTCACGCTGGATAAGGTTGGGTGGCGGGATTAGCGCCTTTCTGTCAATATTGCTGGTGTCCACGGGGCAACCTGAATCAGTGCCGGGATGGATAGCCCTCACTGCAGCTTAATTTTGCTGGATGTTTAACTCAGCCAGCAGAGCTCACCTAGAATGTGGCCATTTTGCACTGTGGCGAAGACACGCCCCTCCTTTCAAGTCAATACTTAGCAGGGAGATGGGTCTGTATGAATCCGGAAGCTGGGCGTCCCTATCCGCCTTAGGAAGCATAACCACCACGGCCTCACACATGGAAGGTGGGAGTGCTCATTTTTGGAACGCCTCGTTATATACCTCCAGCAGGCAATCTGCTAACATGTGGGCACATTTCTTATAGAACTCAGCCGGAAGGCCATCATTCCCGGGCTTTTGGCTGATTTCAGGGACTTAATACCCCTAGTATTTCCTTCTTCGTAATTGGGTCACCTAGCACTTGACTGGCCTCATTATCTAACCAAGGTATGTTCAGCATGGTAAGGAGCCTCTCCATCTCCTCTAAAGACGGGGCAGGGCGCCCTGCCTATACTCTGGCCAGGTGATCCACCAAGTGTCTAAAATTGTCTGCTCACTGTGCTACCATCAGTGGTCTTCGTCTGTACAATAGGTGACACCGGCATCTCATTACGGATCAATCTCGCAAGCAGCGTCCCCGAGTGAACCACTTCCACATGCAGGCACTGTCAGTATGCGTTATAGTGGAACTTTTCAAGTTTGCATGATGCCACTACCAATTCCTCCCGTGCCTCCCTCCACTCGTTCAATCGGTCAGGCATCATAGGCGCACCTCTCCAAGCTCAGTCAGTCTCCTCTCTATAGCCTGAATATCTCTCTCAAGCTGCTTCGAGACCCCATAGGTCGTGCTAAGGCAAAACCCCTATTCCACCACTTTCATTGCCCCCACTCCATACCCCTCGATGATGCCAAGCCCCAATTAATCGTGAAATAATTAGAAATGTCTTCCTCTAGCTTCCTGGCATATGGCAGGTCTGTGAGTGGCTTATCTGAGTGTTCATAGCCCCGAACCGGCACCACCCTCCATCCTGAACTCAACCAACATTAGTGTACGGGATGATCTCCAATGAGGCCAGGTCAGAGTCCTGTGACGCCTCCATCACCTGCAAACTACCATCCTCACACACCCAAACTCTCCCAGAATCGCTTGTGTCTATGAGTCTTGGTCCTCGGGACGGTCTGTGTCACTTTCTCGTCCTATCCGTAGATTCTGCGATTTGTCCTGAATGCTTCTGCCGCCGGGACTCCCGGTCTCCCGTAGTGTCCATCCAGTCCGAAGCTTCCTCCGCTGACCCGAAGAACAATGCCCTGCCCTTATGTTCAACTCAGAGCTTGGCTGGATAGAGGAGGCTGTACTTCATCCCAGCCTCCCTCATAGGTCTCTTCACTGCTGAAAGGTGCGTCGTTGGCCCTGCACTCTTTGCGTGTAGTTAGGGAATATTGCTATGTGGTGCCCCCCATAATGCAGGTTCAGCTTGTTGTGGGTGGATTGCAGGAACTATCTCGATCCCGGTAATTGAAGAATCGGGCTATGATGGCTCGTGGTGGTGCCCTAGGTGTGAAGGTGAGAGCAGCGCCCTATGTACCCTCTCAGTGTTGAAGAACTTGTATGGTTTGCCTGGATCCAGAACTTTTGTTATCCAGGCTTCTAGAAACAGTTCCACAGAGGGCCCCTCCGCTCGCTCCGGGAATCCCACGAATCTTAGATTGTTCCTCCACGAGCATCCCCTCTGGTCTTCAGCACGCTCATCTAACTTAATTGCCTTCCTCTGAAGTTCCATAACCGTGTCCCACAGGGATTTGACCTCCGTCTGAAGGACATCCATTTTTTGTTCTATCGTGGTGACCCTGTCCGAGACCTTGCGCGGATCACATCTGAGGAGGTGATCATCAATTGCCACGGCATCGATCCTGGTCTCCATCTCACCCCTTGCAGTCCATATGGCCATCATAATATTACTCAGATAAGGATCCCGGTGTTCCTATCCCGGCGCCATATCTGCGTCCTCTTCACTTTGTGCAGCCCTATGATTAGGGCCCTGGGGGAGAGGCTGCGCGTAGTTCGATATTTTATTAGATTGTGCTCTGGTGCCTTTATCCTTCCCCATGATGGGTGATAGTGTCCCACTGCGGCAAGGCTGACCAGCCTGAGCATGTCTCTGGGCCGCCGTCCAAGGTTTCTTCCCCATGTAGCACTCTGGCATATCTACCGCACAGGGCCCCAGCCAGTACACATAGGAGTAGTTCACTCGGTGCTCAGCCCAGGTGCCAGGAAGCTCCAGTGCGCAACCAGGACTGTACAGGTCTGTCCATTCCCTTCCTTCAGCTGCCAAGCATCCCACGTTGTTCAAGGCCAGGCGTATAGGTGGAGGGGATGCCGACTATCTTCGATCCCCCAATAAATTTCAAGCGGGCAAGAGGTTCAATATATCCCCATCTGCCACTACCAGCCTAATCAGCCATCGGGTCTGAGTGTTACAGGCAGGCCCCCTCAGCTGTCCCATCAGTGCAGGAGTAAAAATCTCTCCCCATGTGGCCCCCCATCCATCCATCACTATATCCGGGGCACCAGACTCTCATACCCTTCAGATCAGCACTGCTGGCGCTCTCACCAATTGTCCTTAGTATCTGCCCCTGCAGCCAGACAGCCCCGTGTTTTTGAGGGCAGCCCATCCTCCAGTTAATCACCCACGAGCTGGCCCACCACTCTCACTGTATGTTCTCGGGGCACTGCCCCGACCTGCACTCTCTGGGCATCTGTATTTCTGTACCGCTGCAAGGTGTCAGTGAGTAGATGGAACGCACACACCTCCAGGGCTCTGCTTTATGCCAGTCAGGACAGGGCGTCACCCCTCTAGTTTTCTCCTGCTGCGGCCCTCGGCGGAGCTCTCACGTCGGCACGTGTGGGCCTCACTCTCGGTGATGCACAGCTCACCTCTTCACTGCCGCCCTCATGCTTTCTGCTTTATCCACTGGCCCCAGTGCCGAGATCTTAAAAGCTGCTGCCGCTGCTTTCCTACTGTTCCAGGCAGGGGAGGCCTCTCGCTCCGGGCCTCTGACGCACTACACAGCATCCGCCGCACCAGGCAAGATGGCAGCCCCTTCTGGGGGTTGCTCCGATTTCGGGGCTGCACTCACCCACTCTGTAGCCCCTAGGGAGGAGAGTCCGGCTCAGGGATGCACTGGCCAAGATATTTATTAGTAGTAAGGTCGGTGCTTGCTCAGCACTTCAGGATTCTGCCAGATATCGCTGCGTTGGGACAGAGCTCAGCGAAACGCATCTCACTCGGCCATCTTGTTGGCCACTTGCTGGCACTGGAAGTTGACAGAAATTAAATGGTAAATGCTATGGGTAGGAAATAGGAGCAATGTTTTAGGAAAGTGAATCAGAAACTTAGTTTTTTCTTTTCCTCTTTTTTTCTTTCCTCTTTCTCCAGATTTGCCACTTTATCAAATTTAACCTTCAACTCAACTTTTCGCCGATCTTTTTTGACGTTTTTTCAAAGAATCCGATTTTGAGAAGACACCCAGACCAAGAGGTGTTTGGGGGTTAATTTAGAGCAATTTATTTCCACTAACGCCAAGGCGTCTAAATATGCTGCTAGGAAGTTGCCTATTTTCTGCCTGCATCTCTGATTCCTGGGATGCAGACTTCTTACCCCCTTTTGCGGATAGTTTCAGGCAAAACATCTGTCCCATGGGTATGGAGTAAGTACCTGCTATTGTGTCTTGCTCACGCCTACTCATATATAAATATGGACGAGCGAAGCCGTGAATGACAAAGAAAACAAACAATTCCGTGCAGTCTACGCCGTCTATTTTTGGGTTGGTATTGTTCTGTAGGGAACAGGGTCGGTTACAGTGGAACTAACTTCTCCTTGGGCGAGGGCAGGAACGTCCGCAATCGTCTTAAAGTGCTAAGCTTTTCAATTGTAATGGCATAGAATTTTTTTTATTCGCAGAACCTTACCGTGTTTATAGAGCACTAGGTCACACTGAGGAAAACGTTTCTCCTTTTGAGAAATACATGATATTTTTTGTTACCAAACTTAATGATAATCTTTTTAAAAAACTCAGAAAAAGAAACGATTCACTGGTTTAGGTTTGAAGTTGTGACCACAAGGTCAAACAGAGATCCCTGTTGTGGATGCATTGGTCTGCTGAGAGACGAGATCTAGTCTAGCCTTACACGTGCTACTGGATAATGTGCGTTAAGATGTGTAATAGTCAATTACTGACCCGCTTAATTACTCTATCTGTGGCAATTGCATGGTGTTCAGTTGTCTAGGTTGTGCACGAATTGTGATGAATGAGCATGACTCCCACATTGCTATCTCATCCACTCCCACCATACTCTGTTTAGGGTTTATCATCTGAAATTGTAGTGTCTAATCCACTCCTGTCCATTTTTTTCAGCACTGCATAGTCCATATTGCAGCCCCAACAAAATCAAAATGCCATGCCTTCAAGTTGATGAATTCGGGCGCATATATCTTTCTCAATATATTCTCAAGACCGTCTCTCTCATGATATTTTGCTGGGTGGATATGTCTAGCTATGATTATAATCTGTTTCTCCTGCTGCCTAGAAAACACTCTACATGTGCATTCTTATCAGTTTGGTGCCCCTCCATGCCATGAACTTAGGTTCAGCATTTGCGATATAAAACCAATATTGCTTGCTCTTACATCTTTAATATCTGAATGCTGATTTTCAATATGGGAATTTCTGTGTTAACATTAACTGTGGGTAGGGGGCGTGGCCAAGCCGGCTACCATGGCGGCTGCAGCTTGCTAGGGCTCCGAGACCGGGCCAGCAGAATGACCGATTCCAGGCGTTGCTCCTGCTTACAAACGCAACCCTGGAAACCGGCGCATGGAGGGGGAGAAACACCACGACGGCGAAAGACAGTGCCCGACTGAGACCCGGTGTCCCAAGATGGCGGTGGGCGATTACAGAGGACCGAGATAGTGCACCCGAAGGACAGCTAAAGGACACTCCTATAACCGGCGAACTCCCCCTCGGCACCCGCATGAAGCAGCAGCAACGTCGGAGTGACGCTGGTGGGTGGCGGAGCCCTGGAAGCTTCCTGCGAGAGTGAGCGACATCGCGCCTGAATTGGCGCGAAGAGGACGGGCCACCATGTCACCGGCGACGCACGCCCTGCACAGTAACCAGCTCTGCATGTGAAGAAGCAGGACAGTGCTGGAGAGGGACGACGCATCCCCTGCAGGGCACTTACCAGCGGCAGCATTTGCGGTGAGTGCAACACTGGAGGGGAGCCCTGGTGTATCCCAGCGCAAAACCGGGGCGCCTGACCCCAAGATGGCGCCCGTCGGGACATCACCATAGCAGTATCTGGACCGCGAAATGGAGGGCAGAGACAGCCGGCAGCAGCGGGGAACGACCTGCGCTCTCCCCTTATCGGACCTGGGGCGCCCCACACTGCAGGGAGCCACACGCATGGATGACACCCGACATCTGAATCCTTAAAGTGTCCTGCGAGTCAACAGAGGGCAGCCCCCCTGGGGATCTACTGCAGGACGCCATGCGGCGGAGTATCCCCTGGACCTGAGGCGGCCCGCTTCGCGTGGGGTCCCGAGGTTGGATGGTACATACCACACGCTCTGATACCTAATCCCTGGAGTCGCCGCACGGTAGCCTCCTTGTGGCTCACAGACGGGGGACGAGTGACGGAGTATCTACTGGACCTACGGTGGCCTGCAGCAGAGTAGGAAACACTCAGTGGGGGCGCAGACCGCTGGTGAGGGCAGGCCTGACGACGAGGCGACTCCCTTGCCTCCTTGGGGGACGAGGGATCCCGCGCCCTCGGCAGACGGGCACGAAGCGCTGAAGTACCTTGATCGCAGCCATGGGGAAGCCCCGGGGGACCCAACAGACGGCGGTTCCTGAAACGGCCCCAGAGAAGATGCCCAAAGCCCGGACATGGGTGGGCGCGGTGGAGACACAGCCCAACACCTCAGTCTCCGTCAAGTTGGACCAGGTTCTAGCCGCTATTGAGCATTCCAGAGTCTCGATGGAGGAACGGCTCGGGACGTTGGCGACAGACATCAGCCTTATCCGCGAAGACCATCGGAAACTGGCGGATAGAGTGAAAGACGGAGAGAAGAAGATGGAGGACATACAGCCCACGATCGATAAGCACCAGCAGACTCTTCAGGAGGTACTGCATCGCCTGACAATCATGGAAGAACGTGCGGACGATTTAGAAGGTCGCTCAAGACGCTGCAACATTCGCGTACTGGGGCTACCCGAAGGAATTAAAGGTATGAACCCCCTGCAATTCTTGGAGACATGGGTGAAATCCTTCACTCCGGAAAAGGAGCGCTCCGCGTTCTTATCTATGGAAAGAGCCCACAGGGTCCCGGCCCGCAGACCGCCCCCAGGGGCACCCCCAGACCGATGTTAGCAAAGTTCCTCCACTTCCGGGACAGGGATGCAGTATTACGCACGGCACGAGTGGCGGGCACCCTACAGGTTGACAATCAGCGTGTCATGGTGTTCCCAGACTATGCAAGAGCAGTTCAACAACAACGGGCCTCCTTTCTACATGTGAAACGCCGGCTGCGTGAGAACAATATCCAATACTCCCTACTGTTCCCAGCTCGCCTCAGAGTGGTCCACGCCGATTCCACTGTATTCTTCGCTAATGCCACGGAGGCTCAGGATTGGGCAGACCTACATTGCACACGGCAGTCTAGAGCGGAGATCACAAGAGACCCATACCCTACGCCTTCACGATCTGGAAGGCGTTCACAGCGGCGCCCACGTGGTGGAGTGGGTGGCAGAGCCCGTGCACGCACCCAAAACTCTCCGGATTTAGAGCAAATTGTGAAAGAACGGAGGGAGGCCCTAAAATCAGTGATCGATCTACAAGCATCTCCCCTGCCGAATGACATAGACCGACCGCCGCATATCTTTACCTCGGAGGGGGAGAATGAAAGTGACGGAACACTGTCGGGGGAGGACTCTGTGACGCCCCCCATGGTCACTCCACAGACGGCGGACCTCATTCTAGACGAACAATCTGGCTCTCAAGCGAAATGAGATGGGACTCCTGCAACTGGCATAGAGCTAAGTACACTTTTCCCCCACCCGCCGAATTTAGACATCAGACCCACTAATCGCTACAGCAGGAGCAACGTCCAATTTTTCCTACTAATGGCCCAATCCGTTTCTGGCCCAGTACGCATGCACCGCCGCCCCCTTCTTATATTGTTGTACCTCCCTTAATTGGGTAAACAGGTTTGGACGCATCGTTGTTGACGATGGGCCCTAAGCATTGGGAAGGATCCCCGACCCCGATTGTTCAGTTGCTTGTCCCAGTTCAGCACTTCCCCCACCACCCGCATGGAATGACACAAATCCAAACGTCCAGTACTTATGACCACAAGGCGTTGGGGGACACAGACACCCTTAGCCAGCTAGCGCGACCGAGCTTTACACACCTCGATGGGCGCAGTCCCCACGCATGGCGAGCAGGCGCAAAGACATGACACCTCACGCGACTCACACTGATGTTACCATCCTCACCCTAAATATTAGGGGGCTTCACACTCCGCGCAAACGATATGCGGTGTACTCCTATGCAAAGCGTCACAATACCCCGATAGTGTTTCTACAAGAGACACATCTAATCGCGAAAGAGGTCGGGAAACTACAATCAAAATGGAGGGGTCTCCTATGCACCACAACTTATTCTGCGTATGCACGAGGGGCGTTGATCTGGGTACGGCCGGGAACCCCCTTTCAGGAGCTTCGGAGGGTAGTGGACAAAGAAGATAGATATACACTGCTGGAGGGTCTTTTGGATGGGCAGGTTGTACTTCTCTGTAGCATTTACGCTCCTAATGTAGAACAAGACAAGTTTTGGGTCCTTGCCCCGTTTGCTTCCATACCCTGGGCCCTGGGAGGAGACTATAACTGCACGATCGACCTGAACCTTGACCGCTCACACCCCCCTACACCGCACTCCACGACACATAAGCAAACTGACAGATTCCGGGCTTGGATTAAACACTGGTCGCTCGCCGATGCTTGGTGCATTCGCCACCCCCTGATCCGGGTGTATTCCTTTCACTCCATCCCACACAATTTGCGCGTCCGTCTTGAACGATTTTTATGCTCGGCGACTATATTGCCCAAGGTGGCCCACACGGACTACTTGGGCAGGATCATACCTGATCACGATGCTCACATTCTCCAGTTACACTGGCGGCCCCCACGCCCGCCGGTCCCCATCTGGCGCTTACCGCGGGACTGCCTGTCGGACCAGGTCTTCCGGCACGAACAGGAGAGTAGCATCCAAGACTATTTCATACGCAACTCGGGTACAGCATCATCTAAGTTGGTGGAAAGGGATGCATTTAAGGTGGTAGCCCGGGGAGAATGCTTGAAGCAAATAACGGGGGCTAAGCGCGTGCTAGAGCAGGCTCTCACCACGGCGGAGCAACGCTTGGCTGCTCTCACCAAACGGGATGTCACATCCGAGGGGGAGACGCGACGTATAGCCGAGGCAAAAACGGCCTATCAAGCTGCCTCTGCGGATTTACGAGAGTACAACTTCCAGTCGTATGCTACACTGATGCATAAGGAGAGGGACAAAACAGGCACTCTCTTGGCATGGCTGGCCAGGCAGGACACGGACGTCAAGCCCATCACCGAGATACTGGACCCTGGGGGGTTGTTGGTGCGCTCCCAGGCGGGGATACTTGGGGCTTTCCGCGACTACTATGCGGAGACATACAGCGAACCTGCCTCTACCCCACAAACTGTAGTGGATCGATTCCTCGATCCTCTGCCCATCCCAACAATTACGAGGACAGAGAGGGAGACTCTCAACGCCGTGATAACCGCGGCAGATGTGACACGGACCTTGCAGGCCCTAGCCCGAAATTAAGCTCCGGGACTAGATGGGTTCCCCTTAGAATATTACACAGCATTCTCGGTGCACCTAGTCCCTCGATTAGTAGAGATGTTTGCGGCGGCACTGAAGAAGGGGGAGCTACCGAAATCCATGCGAGAATCCGTAATTGTGACGTTCTTGAAACCACAAAGGGACCCGCAGCAAATGGCCTCCTATCACCCAATATCGCTGTTGTCCGCCGATTGCAAACTCCTCGGGAAAACACTTGCGGGTAGATACGTACAAATCATACGCTCCTTGGTCCACCCGGATCAGTGCGGATTTATACCAGGCAGACGCACGTCCCACAACATACGTCGGGTTTTCCACATCCAGGATCAGGTAAAGGGAATATACCCTCGAGCGGCTTGTCTCATCCTAGATCTTGATAAGGCCTTTGATTCCCTCACATGGCAGTTTCTGTTCTCGGTACTGCAGCGAGCGGGCATTGGGCCCACCCTCCTAGCCTACACGTGCCTACTGTACACCGGGCTGACCTCGCGAATACGCCTAGGTCGGTACATATCGACGGAGTTCGCGGTTCAGAGGGGCACGCGACAGGGCTGCCCGCTGTCCCTGCTACTTTTTGCTCCGGCGGTGGAGCTGCTCGCCATACGCCTTCGACGGGAAGGGGAGAGCTGGGGCATCCCGGTAGCAGGCACAGTGCATAGTGTATCCTTATACGCTGATGACTTGCTGATCTATGTGCGGGACATCACGGACGACCTGACTCCCCTCTGGAAAACCTTGACGGAATTTACAGCGGCCTCGGGGTTACGGGTGAATTGGGAGAAGTCCACGATATACCCGCTGCATCTGGATCTGTCCCCACGGGAGGTTCGACTGGGTGCTCAGCGGGTGTCCTGGAGTGCGAAGGCCCCTCGATACCTCGGCGTCCGTCTCTACCACTCCTCCACAGATATGTTTGAGGGTAACCATAACAGGGCATTGGCGAGTATTAGGGCTACGGTCGGATTTTGGAAGAGTCTTCCATTGGCTCCAATTGGGAGAGTGGCGTTGGCCAAGATGATCATGGTCCCAAGATTGTTGTATTTCTTTACCAATCTGCCAGTAATCCCGCCCGAGCCTTTTTTCGGGACCTAGACTCCCTCCTCAGTGCACTCATTTGGGGGTCCGCCAGACACAGACTAGCCCTGACAAAATTACAGTTGCCCACCACACAGAGCGGCTTGGGAGCCCCCTCATTCGAGGCCTACTTCTTGGCAGCACAGCTGCAATGGTTGTCTCACTGGACGGCAGACAAGTATACTGTGGAAACTCATACCATCGCAAAAAGGATATCGGTTCCGGAGATCCGTCGCCTACTCCTTCCTGGCACTAAACCAAAACGCACATACCCTTTACAAGTGTCGGTGGCGCGTAGGTGCATGCTGAGGATACACCGTATGTCCCCAGGGGCTCCGTTGTACTCCCCTCTACTCACCCTGGTGGGATGGCCCAAACAGGAACACTACTACACAAATAGCGCGCTCCGCACGTGGACATCGTGTGGCTTAACAGAGGTGGAGTCCCTATTCGAGGAGGGGCAACTAAGATCGTTCCATAGCCTTGTGGAAGAGTACGATCTTCCCCCGGGACAATTCTTGCTTCACCGCCAACTCCTAGATAGCTACCGACCGTATCAGGACCTAATCAAAGGGGACCCACACACACACCCAGTACTCCACACGATTCTACGCATGGGCGCGGGGAGCCATCTCACTACCTGGCTTTATAAAGCCATACGGGAACTGACTAACAAACCACTGGAGACCCTGCGAGCCACCTGGGAGGATGAAATCGGGCGTGTGTTCCATGAGGGGGAGTGGGGGAGAGCTCTGGAGTACCCTAAGAAGGTCTCTAGAAACGCACGCTTTAAGAACATTCAATACTACATTCTGCACAGGGCCTATTTAACAGCTGCACGCCTCCAACGATTCTACCCTGACACTCAGTTCCTATGTCCCAGATGCCATGAACGGAATGCAGATTTCCAACATATGTTTTGGACTTGCTCCATCATTAAAATTTTCTGGCACCACATTCACACAGCATTGGGTACCCTCACAGGGCTAACCTGCATGACCACATGGGAGGCCAGCGCCATAGGCATCTTCCGCGCAGGAAGCAGCACAAGGTGCGGACTCGCTTCCTCTCCCTTGCGGTGCTCTTGGCCAAACGCTGCATCGCCATGCACTGGCGTTCCCCCACCTGTCCACCGTTGGCGGCTTGGGTGGGAGCTACACACAAGTGGGCGGCGGCGGGGGAGGAGACATTGCGGGAGGAGGAGGCGAGAGGGGTCCGCAAACACTCTATATCAAAGGAATGGGACATGCTATTATATCAGTTCAAGCAGGTATCCCTGGGAGCAGATCCAACAGACGGCCAGCCCACATCGCCAGCCCTGCACATGCAGTCACAGACCCTGCCCAACCAATCTCTCGAAATTCCGACCACATGATCTCATAACATACCCCAGCGTCAGTTATGCTATCGCAATTCTAGGTCGACCCAAATAGGATAGGCGATCATGGGTCACAGAGGTGTCTTACCCATACGACGCTACATACCCTCGCCAGAGTAGCTGGATGTGTTCTTTCATGCCCGTCCCCTAGTTTATGCCTGCGTTACACCCCAGGTTCTGTGCCATATCTGGAACCTGAGACAACAGGGTATACACATCACGATAAATCTGTACGTTGTTTATGTTCCCCGGTGACGAATCACCTGTATATACAGTTGATGTGTACCACTATTGGATGTACAATCGGACATAACTATTTGAAAGTTTTGTATGATATACAATGTGTAAAATATGAAAATGGCAATAAAAATAAGTTTTAAAAAAAACATTAACTGTGGGTAATGTTCTACCATAAAAAATCCTCCATGGCGTTTAACTCAATTGAAGTACATTAATTTAAAGATTGAAGAATATATCATCACATCCACATTAATTGATTTAATAATGTGTTAGATATTTTTAAATCCTCGTTCTTCTAACGAAGTTTTAAACATTATAAAAATAATGAGATTTCTTCTGAACAGCTGCTCTCTGCTATCTTTCATTAAAACAAGGCTCTGCAGTTTAACATTCATAACACATTAATAATAATTTAATTGATTTCATTTATTATTCACCATATTTTAATAGATAGATGATTAACACCAATTAATTTTACCATTTTTTAAATTGGATGCCTATAGGTATTGCAAAATGCTAGTTGGAAACAAATGTAGCAGAGCAATAATATCAGAGTCTTCCTTTGAACTCACCATTGTCAATTCAAAACTCACAAACTTTTGTTTAATGTTGGAAATTAACATCTTTGATGTGGTGTACCCTCAGAATTTTCACCTTGACTTTCTGTTGCAATTTGTGCACTTTACCCCTACAAACCAGTGATAAAGTGCCTGTGTTCACCCTTTCCACATGATGATATTGGTATACCCCTAAAGGACATCTGTAAATTACCTATATGTCCCTAGTGTTTGGTATCTAAACTGTACCCTTGGCCTGGAAGTTAAATGTCACCAGACCAGTAGGCTGCAGCACACATTATGACACCTAATGCAGTGTCAGGACAAGCATGACTGCAGGCCTGTCATGTGTAGTATAGTGGTGCAGAGTCTAACTGCAAATTTAACCTGACAAAATATTATATTTTTTACAAGCATAAACCCTCATTTTAAATAATAATAAGTGACTCCTAGGTATTTCATACTGCCCATTAGGGTAGCATGCATGGCATGTAAGAGATTAGAACATGTACAAGTTTAATGTTAAACATGATCTTTACAGTGAAAAGGTGCAAAATGTTATTTGCACTACAGAAGGGTTAGGAAAGCATTGGAATACTGAAGTACTGGGAATTTTAAGCCCAGCGGTGCAGGGGAACACACCCTATGACTTCGGGGTTCTTCCTGTTTCAGACCTACAGAAACACAGAGTCTTCTGGGTGAAGTCAAAGATCAGTTTATTGGCTGCAGACCAATTACAGGCGTCCTAGAAGTACAACAGCGTGTATGTTCTCAGGAGACTGCTGAAAATCACAGAAACGAGCTTCTCCTTAAATACAGAATTTCCTGCCTCAGGCATACATTCCTTAGTTTTATGGCATGGTCATATAAAGTATACATTACAAATGAAAAAGCAGAGTCATGATGACCATCCCACATTCCAGTTAAGCCAGCCCGTAATTATTTACACAGCAAGGTTCAGATCCCACATCAGATATCGATAGGCCCCAATAAACATGAGCATCTCCTGTTTTGGGAAACAAGCCATAAAGCAGGAACAGCCAGGTGTGAAAGAGATTAGCTGGAGGCTCGTGTAGGATGAAAAGACTTTATGGTGTGTCAAACCCTGATGCTAATCACAGGTGGCCAGGGGACGGGGAACTCGTGAGACCAGTTTGACCCGGGGCAGCGGAGCCAAGCTGCCCAGGTCACAGAAAAGTCAAAGAAAGCCACATGTGCTCTAAAAAAGGCCCGTATTCGCTTCATGCTATATAGCCTATGTGAGGGCAACCATAAGATGGCCACCGATACAAAATGGAACCCACGTAGTGATGTATAATAGCGTATACACAGTGCATTCATAGCTAAAACGTTACAAAAAGCACTTGTACATACCGCATTAACCGTTCGCGGTTCACTATTACCGGGATAGACAGGGGTAGGGCCCTGCCTCCTACGCGGTCCCAAATTCTAAAGTACGACAGACCCTCCTTTTGCCCTTACATAGGCAATAACTATACACATTTCAATCCGAGTCTAGGTCAATATTCGCGAAGTCATGGAGATGTTGCTGTAGCATCATCCTATTACTTATCTCGTCCCTCGATACAGGTTTCCTTACAAATAATGTAGCACAGAGGCCACATATCGCAGGAGCACACTGTATGCACAGACAGGACAGGAAAAGGATGGCTAAGATCATTCCGATGACCATCAGAACTTTTCAACCCCAGGCAGATATCAGTTCCCAGAACCACCCCATCAGTGACCAATCTCCTTTATCCACGTGTATGGACTCAGATATTTTATGCAGTTTGGAGATGGCTTGATAAACTGTTGGAGCGTTGTCTGGTATGAAAATGCAACAACTGGATTGGATAACCTTACATACCCCACCACGATCTGCAAGTATGACGTCTAGAACCATGCGGTTCTGCACAGTCATGAGGCGATCCGCTTGGAGCTCAGCTGTCAAATTATCAAGGGCACCAGCCGTAACATTAACAGTGGATTCAACCACACGAGTCAGCTGTCTCAGGTTCCTACTATTAACCATAGGTCCCCAAAACGGCAGGAAACCCAAAAAGAAATCTCCCGCTTCCTGACCGGCAGTATCCTCCTTATTAATCACGCCTCTCACAACTCTGGTCTTGTGATAGTCGGAGGCGGCAGTAAAGGTTGGCGGTAGCAGATTTGCAATATAACATATGCCCGAGAAGTCAGGGGGCAACCATGTATATGCTCGGTCATTGCAGATAAAATATGTACCTTTGGCAGCCAAAAACGCAGGGGAAAACTGTGACGGAAAAGTGTACGTTTCAGTACAGTCACTTCTTCCCAGTTGAGCTCTAGGATTCTGACCATTACCTTGCAAACAAAACCGACGTATGTGGGGTACGACCCAGATTGGGGATGAGATTTTCCGCTGTCTTTCACCCAGACTAATACTATACCCCGTCGCGTTCCACCCTACATAAGCTCTCAACTCTTCTTTGGGAATAGATGAGTATGCATCGATATCTCTACTCATATCGGCAACTCCTTTCATTAAAGCTTTATTATTGGTGCTAGGTCTGATGGAACGCGGTTGTCGCGGGGAGTAGGCATCTAGAGCATAGAGAAACATGGTCTGGAATGCCCATGACGATCCATTGTAACTATACGGCAGCACTAGATAGGGAATACCCTTATTAATGGTATGTGGCATTAAACCACACACCCAACAATTGGTCGTATTCATGACTAGTTGGTGCTGGTGCAGGAACTGGATAAACGAGTTGTTTACAAATTCTGACCGTCTGGCTTGTTCATGTTCAGGTAGAGGGTGAAAAGAGTGTGAGGAGACAGTAGGAGGAGGTATAGGCTGTACAGTGGGTGCAATGGGCTCTCGAGAGGAGAAGAATACAAATCCTACAGTAAACACTATCATACTACATAATACAAACAGGCATAAAAACACAAAACGTTTGCGCTTCATTATTTTACATATTCTTGCTTTAAAGTTCATTTCCTCAGTGATTCTCCCCATCTTAAAAAACTCCATCCTCTAATCGTGCCGCTCGCGGCGGGTGAGTTTCTTCTGCTAAGGAGTACGCCTGTCAGTCCAGGGAACGCCCTAGACCAACCAGAACCGTCGACCTAACGTCTTCGGCCTGTACCCCAAAGTCTTGGCACCGCGACCCTGCGGCTGAACCCGGATGGTGGTTCGAAAAACAAAAATCAAGAAAGTCCTTCAGATGGGAGAACTCTGGTTATCAAAAAATAGAAAGGTAAAAGGAAAAGAATATTTATTTGTCCATAGGCCTTGACCTTAGATCGTAACGAGAACGGCCAGGTACTGTTTGATCTTGGAACAAAAGTTCAGGCTCTGTAGTGTCCAATCGAATTGACGGTGGCACAGCTTCTTGCAAAATATCGTCACTTTCCTGCGCTGAAGTTGTGCCTTTTATGCGTGCATCACTGAACGGCACAAAACGAGGTACAGTGTCTGTTTCAGAGTCCACGATACCCACTGGTCATACGGCAGAGGCAAAGGGATCCTTTTGATGTGGGCACCGTGGATCCAGTTTTTCTTCCCCTTCACTCGAACAGCTGATCTTGTAGCCAGTAGTACGAGGTGAGGGCCAATCCAGCGGGGCTCATCGTTGGTTTTCCGCTGAAAATTTTTCACAAGGATCCACGTGCCTGGTTCGATAGGGTGTCCAGGAGCTTCAGAAGCCGGGGGGAGAGTATCATGCACCTGTTGGTGTAAAACACGCAGTTTAGCTGTCAATTCGTGCAAGTAATCAAACAGTACTGGATGCTCGATTTCACTGAATTTCATCGGTCTTGGCACACCCCATACATTGGCCAGGCGGCCAAAAATGACCTCGTAGGGACTAAGTCCCACTCTGGAATGCACGGTCATTCTGGTGGACAGGAGTGCTAGAGGCAGAGCGTCAGGCCATTTAAGACCTGAGCTCGCTTGGATTTTGGCCAGTTTGAGTTTTAGAGCGCCATTGTAGCGCTCTACTAATCCAGCTGATTGGAGGTGATTTGCAGCTGAAACTTTTGCCTTATACCTAGTCCCTCACACACATTCTTCATCACTTGACCCACAAACTCACTCCCATTATCACTCCACACCATTCTTGGCATGCCAAACCTAGGAAAAAATTCCTTCACAAGGGCTTTGGCTGTGGACAGAGCAGTGTTATCTTTTAGAGGATAGGCCTCTATCCATTTTGAGAAAGCGCAAACAACCACTAATACGTATTTCAGGTTGTTGCACCTTTCCATGTGGATAAAATCCAACTGTAAAACTTCAAATGGATATGATGGAGGCGCAAAATGACCAGCTGGAGTTGGAGTTCCCCTACCAGGGTTGTACTTCAAGCATACCATACAATTCTTGACCACATTCTCTGCACACTTAGGAATTCCAGCATTCTGCCATACTGGAGCCAACAACTTACAGATTCCTTTCGTACTGATATGTGCCATTCCATGTGCCATGGTAACCACTGGAAGCACATATGCATCAGGTAACAACCATCGCCTATGTTCTGACAAATCAATCCAACAACCATTCTCATCCAACTTACCCATACTTTCTCTCCACTTGCTTAACTCTTTCTCTGTGGCTTCAGCTTGAAGGGACTTTACACTCTCTATTGTGTTTTCACACATTCCAACATCACCAACCCATCTGGCAGGGCCTGCAACATACATTCGAGTCTTTACATCTTTTGCTGTTTCTTTCGCGACTTCATCAGCGAACGCGTTACCATGACCAACATCATCAGTGATTTTCTTGTGCGCACTGCATTTCATAATCGCAACTTGCAACGGTAGGGTCAGCGACTCAAGGAGATCATTCACCAACTTGCCATTCTGAATCTTAGCTCCATGCGAAGTCAGGAACCCACGTTCCTTCCACAATCGCCCAAAACTATGAGCCACGCCAAAGGCGTACTGGCTATCAGTGTATTTGTTCACTTTCATTCCTTCAGACAACACGCCTGCGCTCGTAAGGGCAATCAATTCTGCTGCTTGAGCCAAATTTTGTGGCACACGCGCAGTTTCCACAATTGTGTGCAAAGTCGTGATAGCATATGCAGCAGTCGTATCACCATTCGGAAGCTTGAAACACGAACCATCCACCCATAAAGTACCATCACACTCAGTCAGGGGAGTATCTTTGAGATCTACTCTCCCTTTCATCTCTTCTTCTGTTCTGAACAGACAATCATATTGCTCAATCTCATCTAGGTCTGCTGGGATTGGTAATAGTGTAGCTGGATTCAACGTGTTACATCTCTTTATGTGTATATGGTTTGCTAACAGTGTCAGCTCATAACCAGATAATCGTGCACTAGTTAAGTGTTGTGTCTTAGTCCTGTTTAGCAATGTGTCCACAGCATGTGGAACCATAACGATCAATGTGTTATCCATCACTAGGCCAGCAGACTGTCGAATAGACATAGCTGCAGCGGCTGTGGCTCTCAGACAACTTGGCAATTCCCTCGCTACCGGGTCCAAGGTTGATGAAAAATACGCGCATGGACGCGGTCTGTCGCAAAAGGCTGTATTAACACTGACAATGCACAACCATCTTTCTCGTGAACATACAATGTAAAAGGCTTGCTGTAGTCAGGGGTACCCAACACAGGAGCTGAACACAATGCATTACGCAATTCCAAAAAACGTTTCTGACACTCCTCAGACCATGGGATAGGATTCGGTGTGTCTTTGCATGTTAATGCTAACAAAGGTTTTGCCAACAAGGAAAAATTAGGAATCCAATGCCTACAGTATGAAGTAATACCCAAGAAAGCACGCACTTCTCTCTGTGTTCTTGGCACACTCAACTGTGCAATGGCTTGAATTCTTTCTGGGGTCAGTTTCCTTCCCTCCTTCGATAAGAGATGACCTAAGTAGGTCACTTCTTGTCGACAATATTGCAGCTTCGAGAGAGACACTTTGTGATGGAAGGCAGACAAATGACGCAACAATGACAAGGTGGCGTTTTTGCAAATCTTTTCAGTATCCACGGCGATTAGTAAATCATCGACGTACTGAATGAGGATAGCGCCACTAGGTAAAACCAGTGCATCAAGCTGCGCTTTTAAAGCCTGACTGTATATTGATGGACTTTCACAGTAGCCCTGGGGAGCGCGTTTAAAGCGGAAACTGCGACCTCCTAAACTAAAGCCAAAAATGTCTTTGCTCTCCTCTGCAATTGGGATACTAAAGAAAGCATTCTTCAGATCGATCACTGAGAACCAAGCAGCGGACGCTGGAATCATGGTTAACAAGGCAGTTATATCAGGGACAACTGGAAACTGTGGCACAACAATCTTATTAACCTCTCTAAGATCAATCACAAATCTGTAAACAGGTGGCTGTGAAGGGTCCGTTCGTTTTAAGACAGGTAAAACAGGACTATTGCAAACGTTACCTCTTGTCTCTTCCATCACACCCTTTTTAATCAAATCACTGACAATTGCTAACAATGCTTTCTGACCTTCATTGGAGATCTTGTACTGGGGAATACGTGGCAATCTGACATTGGCTTTTAAAGTGACCACATATGGCGGTATTTCCAGGAGACCCACATCATTGGGACCAGTGGCCCAGAGGACATCCGGAAGGGATGACAATTCAGGTGGCATTGCGTTTTTAGACAAATACATTGGAGAAATCACTTTCTTACCTAATGTAAGTTGTACTCCTGAGGGAGAACAATATAGTATTGCATGCAATCTTTTTAGCAAATCTAATCATAGCAGATTTTCACCACAACCTGTTGTTAGAATGAGGGGTGCTTTTAGCTCACAAGGTCCAACAGAAAGTGACATAGGACTAGAAATCGGGTTCCTAACTGGGGCACCAGAAAAACCTACTGAGACATTCATTTCACCAGACAAAGGCGCGCCAGGGAGTTTTGAATGCATGATTGAACTCTTTGCAGCACCAGTATCCAGCAGAAAGGGCTCCGTTACATTTGCTGTAGTTACTTTAACATAAGGTCCACTGTGATCCACTGGCACTGAA
Source organism: Triturus cristatus (assembly GCF_964204655.1). Classification (NCBI taxonomy): domain Eukaryota; kingdom Metazoa; phylum Chordata; class Amphibia; order Caudata; family Salamandridae; genus Triturus; species Triturus cristatus. The sequence goes on from NC_140589.1 coordinate 1,560,867,640, forward strand.
ACAACTCCCTCTCTCTGTCTACGGCGGTCCTAGTAATCACCATCTTCTACATTGTCGTCTTCCACATAATAATCATTATTGTAGTACTGAGCTGTATTGCCAGTCGCATTGGCTTGCTGATCAAAGCTATTTATGGTATTTTGAGGCGGAAGAGGACGCATGTTCTGGGGAAGATTTCCACGCCCTCTGCCTCTAGGAGCTTGCTGACCACCTCTACCTCTTGCGCCATACGCATTACTGTTACGCTGCATCAATTTAGGGCAACTATATTTAAAATGACCTTCCTCTTTGCAATATGAACATTGGTTGGGACCTACAGGGATTCGTGGTTGATAATACCCATTCTTTGCTGACTATTCTGAAACTGTTGGGGCTGCTGATAGATACCTTGTGTTTGCCTATAGTTACTCTGTCCTCCACGTGGTGGATAAGCCTGTTGCAAGAGGACCTTTGTCTTTAGTTCTTTCGTTTTCTTATCTGTTCTATCCTTCTCATCTTTGTCTCTATTCTCATAATACTGTGCAGTAGCCAGTATTTGCGCTGAAGAGGAAACAGCCCAGGAACTTTATGAATCTTTTAATTTCTTACACAACTCGGGAAGTAGATTCTGCACAAATTTATCAACAAATAACCGTTGGCCACCTTCAGTGCTCATGTCTTGACCACTGTGGTCGATAAACGTCTCTTCAAACCTGGTGAAAAAATCAGACACTGTCTCATCTTTCTTCTGCTTACATGCAGATAGTTTATCCCAATTTACGCGCATCACAGGCATTATAGTTTTCATGTAGGTAATAATTCTACCAGGGAGCACTGCTATGAGGGGCTCAGGTTTTGCACCACCAACTTGTCTAGCGTCTGCAGCAACGATATTAGCCCATGTATCACCCAATTCTGCAGCGTGATCTACATTACGAATGGATCCCCATAAAGGCTGTGGAACCACATTCCCAAACAGCATATCTATGTCGGCCAAATTCATTACACATGATTCTGCAGTTTGTGACAACTCGTTATAATATCCTGCAGGGTTTTTACGGGGATCAGGTAATGTCTGTTTAAGTGCTAACACCTCAGATCGCTTCCATGGGACATGTACCCAAACACGTTGAAAATGTGCTGGAGCAGCAACAATACCTCGAGCGGCATCAGCCGCAACAGCTTCCTTCCATACCGGAGGGACTTCTCTCATGGGGTATTGTCGCGCTTTTCCCTTTCTCCCCACAGGGAAATCTGGTTCAAACAACGACTGTTGACAATCATCATTCCTCAAGGCTAATAAGATCGCAACTGCTCTAGTGACCTCAGGGCCCACTATCATACCTTTTTCAAAATCAAATCTCACTCGGCACAATTCCTGTGGGTTTGGGTTTGCACCATTATCCTCCAATTCCTCACAGAGGAATTTGCACATTTTATCAAAGACATACCTCTGTTTTGGGGCATCCCATTGGTGAAAAACGTTAACAACTGATTCCACATCATAGAGTGAAGGGAAACCAATCCACCTACGCGCCAGATGATCTAACACCTCTTTCTCATCGGGACCAGGCAGCTGACTGCGCAATTGCTTACGCTGTAAGCCAGGAGTCACACTAGATGACCCAAAGAAAGGTGACATTAGACTAGTAACTACATTAGCTAGTCGTTGTCGTGCTGAAGGAGAAGTTGAGGCGAAAACAGGGGGATAGACAGAGGGAAGAAAAACAGGTTCAGATACAGGTACCGGGGTAGTGCAAGAAGGAGCACCAGAGGAAACCGCTGGTGTGCTAGGCAAAGTCGCAGGAAGCGCGGGGGTAACAGGTAGCAAAACCGGCGGCCCTTGAGAGGGCTGCACTGCAGGGACAGGAGCCAGCTGAGGAGGAGCTGGCGGCTGCGGGAAGACTTGCGGCATATTTACTGGAGGTTGCGCATTTACAAGCTGTGGTGGTGCGGTGGCATTTTGCGCATACGGGGTGGCGAACTTAGCAAATGGGACATTAGGGAATCTTTCTCTTTCTCTTTTGTCTCATCTTGCACAAGGGGTGACAAAACAGGGTAACATTTATCAATCTCTAGTTTGCGCTGTCTGTGCAATTGCTCATTCCTTTGTTCTTCCTCATTATCTTTAAATTGCACAGCTGCTTGCATCACTGACATACCTCTCTCTCTCTTATCTCTTTACGCTAGTTTAATTTCCTTCTGTTTGGCTTCCTTTCGCCATAGGCGGAAAGAATCAAACATCGCCGGCCGGGCTTTCTTTTTAAACAATTTTACTTCCAAATTATCTAAGATATCTGTATCAAAACTTCCATTCTGGGGCCATTTTAAAACACCGTCCTTTCTGGTGTATCGGATACATACTTCATTATATGCAATGGGGCCCACGCCATGTTTTACATAAAGCTCATAAGTTGGAGTTCCAATAGGAGGAACCGGACATGAATCCTCTAACTGGAAATCCCTTCTACAACTCAAACAAAACCAATTACCAAATACACTAGCACCAGGCATCTTCGCTCACTAGTCTAGTTTCAAACGTCAAAGGATTATCGAATACGATAGCCTCGTGAATACACGAGTCCTCTGGCTTTGGGACTTGCAAGCACCAAATCAAAATGATCCCGAAGGATACCAAATTCAAACTGGGAGACGCTCCACTTATACTTAACTGAATATTGATGATCGATGGCGTCACCAGAAGACTCTCTCGATTGTTTCGCTCTACGAAAATCGTCAAGGGTCCAAAACAGGGCGATTAATCAGGGCAGCAGTCCTTCGTAGCCGTCGGGACGCGGAGAACCTCGCAGAAAAGACCTTCGGACCACGTCGACATGCAGGGGTCGATGAAGTGGCGGCCTTCCTCCAGAATTTCCACACGAAGCTCCTCACGAACCTCTGGCTTGGACCGGTACCGCTGAAATCGCGCAGAGTTGGGCGCCAACTGAAGTACTGGGTATTTTAAGCCCAGCGGTGCAGGGGAACACACCCTATGACTTCGGGGTTCTTCCTGTTTCAGACCTACAGAAACACAGAGTCTTCTGGGTGAAGTCAAAGATCAGTTTATTGGCTGCAGACCAATTACAGGCGTCCTAGAAGTACAACAGCGTGTATGTTCTCAGGAGACTGCTGAAAATCACAGAAACGAGCTTCTCCTTAAATACAGAATTTCCTGCCTCAGGCATACATTCCTTAGTTTTATGGCGTGGTCATATAAAGTATACATTACAAATGAAAAAGCAGAGTCATGATGACCATCCCACATTCCAGTTAAGCCAGCCCGTAATTATTTACACAGCAAGGTTCAGATCCCACATCAGATATCGATAGGCCCCAATAAACATGAGCATCTCCTGTTTTGGGAAACAAGCCATAAAGCAGGAACAGCCAGGTGTGAAAGAGATTAGCTGGAGGCTCGTGTAGGATGAAAAGACTTTATGGTGTGTCAAACCCTGATGCTAATTACAAGTGGCCAGGGAACAGGGAACTTGTGAGACCAGTTTGACCCGGGGCAGCGGAGCCAAGCTGCCCAGGTCACAGAAAAGTCAAAGAAAGCCACATGTGCTCTAAAAAAGGCCCGTATTCGCTTCATGCTATATAGCCTATGTGAGGGCAACCATAAGATGGCCACCGATACAAAATGGAACACACGTAGTGATGTATAATAGCGTATACACAGTGCATTCATAGCTAAAACGTTACAAAAAGCACTTGTGCATACCGCATTAACCATTCGCGGTTCACTATTACCGGGATAGACAGGGGTAGGGCCCTGTCTCCTACGCGGTCCCAAATTCTAAAGTACGACAATATTCCTATCTCTGCTTAGGAAAGAGCTATAGAGTTCGTTCTTGGGATTTTTAAAATAGTATTATAAACCAAGCTCATTGGTAAAGTCAGATTTGTAATACACATTTTAGAATAGTTACATTTTAAAAGTTGACTGTTACCTGCCTAAAGAATCTAGAAGTCCATTCTCTTGAGCTTCAAACTGTCTTTCAGGATCAAAATTGCCTTATTGATGAGGTGTGATCTTGCTCCCAGAGCTGAGACAATGTGTTCTGGTTCCCTGGAAGTTTGACCATATGTGCTGTGTTCGGGAATCTATTAACTTCAAAGGGGCATACCCTGTCACCCACAAATATTAGCTGACACCTGAACAGGGACCTTTTTTTGTTTCCTCAGTCATTCAGGCACCGTCCTAGTGGCAGCTCTGCCCACTACTGGTTTAGAGAGAGTACAGAGGAAGGGTTGCTCATTTCCCTGGCCACAACTCTGGGGTAGACACAGATGTTCTGCACCGGGAAAGAAAGGTTTTGCTATCTTGGATTTAGGCAAAGAGCAGCAAGGTGGGATTGCTTGCTGTATAGCACACAGGAAGTGCTGTAAAAGTAGGTATGGTTACCCTGAGAACTTTTACCTTATTGGTTAGGTGCCAGGAGTCACCCCCACTCACACATGTGGTACCTACAGTACCGCTCATGAACTTGATTATCCTAAACTAAAGTGTTGTACCATATCAAAAGCAGATGTAGCTAACACCTGGACCTGGCCACTTCCTTATATCCCCTAGCCAGTCAGCCAGGCATACACCCCAGTGGGAGAGTGGACCCAGAACTGATTTTGAGTGACCACGGAGGAGGAAGTTTCTCATTTACCAGGCAACACTGCTAGGGTGGGCACAGGAGCTCTGCACAGGGAAAGGTAGGTTCTGCCATGTCGATTTTGGGGCGAGAGGGGCACTGTGGGATTGTTTGCTGTAAAATACACAGGACAGGAAGTGCTGCAAAAGTGGATAGGATCAACCCAGCAAACTTTTGCCCCATTCGTTAGAGAAAAGACTTGAGTTTCCCCGACTCACAAACTGGCTCTATGCATAAATGTGGCATCCCAGTACCCTCCTCAGATGATTTGCAGGACCTATGGAAGAACAGAAGAGGACCTGACCTGCTTTCTGTGATCTGAGATGAGCCAAGAAGACTTGAACTGCTCTCCCTCTTATACCCAGAAGAAAGAAGTGGACTCTAAGGTCATACGGTTGACATCCTGTTTAGGCAACAGGGAAACAAAAAACTTCAAGAGGCCTATTTTCTGCATTTCCAGCTGCCCATTTCCAACTGGCCAAGGCCTGAACCCTACAGTTGGCCTCTGCTGAAGTAAGGGCCTGATTTAGATCTTGACTGGACTACCGTCATCTCTCTGTGGTGGAGTTTTCAAGTCCTCCGCCAAGCTGACAGAATCCTGCCTGTCCTATGTAGCTGTGTGCTGCCTGAACTGCCATCCGGGTCGAAAGAGTGTTTCCCGTCGCGTAAATGGTTCACCGCTATTGACGTGGCAGATTTCTCTGCTGGCCAACATTACTCCATCACTGTCAGGGTGGCCGGATTGTGCAGAGCCTACTTAGATTTCACAGTCGTGCTGGCGGTCTTCTAGCGGCGGTTTGCTGACAATTCCTGTGGCTCTAGGATAGATGCTAGCATCCCACACCTGATGTGTTTTGCCTAATTGTTTGCATCTACATACCACCCTATAAAACACACTCCATTTCAGACCATGATCCTTTGCCATTCCAGCACAGCGCAACATTTTCCTGGTGAAGTTTTGTCAGAGTATTCAGGTATTTTTTTTTTTTGCTCCCTCTGTTTCTTGTGCAATTGACATTTTCATTTTCTTTGACTTTTGGGTTAACAAATTTAATTTAATTGCATTATAGTGGCAGGGAGAAGAAATCCCTGTTTTACAGAGAGAGAATTGGCAGTCACGGAGGATGAAATTATCAGAGTAGAGCCACAATTGTTTGGAGCTCAAGTACAAAAATACAGCCAAATCTCTGAAAAGGCACATGTGGGCAAGACTAGTTGACAGAATGAATACTGTAGCAAACAACCTGTGCATGCAGAACGACATTAGAAAGAGGTGGAAAGACCAGTGGGGGAGAGTGCGTTCCCTTTCCTCCAACTGGAGGTCATCTGGAGGCCCAAAGGACTGGTGGTGTCTCTCCCAGCTCCAGCCTTATACCTTTTTCCCTGGGATGAATAGGTCTTGCAGACCCTACATCCTGAAGGCAAGACGGGAATCCCTGGCTTGAGACTGGTAAATTATATTTTTCAATGTGTCACTAAACCTAAATGTCCTGTTTGCTTTGATGGTAGCGGTTTCTAAGGTTTTCTGCACATTTCTTTTAACATAGAAACTTAAGTATATCAGTAATATCTTGTTTGACTTGTTTGTTTTAATGTATTGTTTTGTTTTTAAGATTACAGGTTTCAATCTCCATTACATTTCACATGATGCCATGGTGCTTGTAAGTGTTTGTACACCAAATAACAAGTTACATATTTGTGTTCCATATAGTAAATGGCTGTTCTATTTTTTCTTAAGAGTTTCCCTAGGTATGTTCAAGTTACAAGTGTTGTGAATGTTTACTTGAAATAACTACAACTACCACAATGCCTTGTTTTTGTTTTGTGTAAATAATATTGCAATATAATTTTGCTCATTGTCTCTTTTTATCATATTTTGACATACGGTGATATTGTGTAGAAGTTTGTATGTTGTCCTTTTCTTGTCATGTAATAGAATTTAGGTTATTAGTTTCACAAATCAAAGTTTGTTGACCTAAAAACTTTAAGGTATGTACATTTGTAAGCTGTATGTTCTTGTTATGTTATGTTATGTTAGGCCGCACTTTTTGAGCGCACGGCTACCCCAGAAGGGTGTCCCGGCGCTTTGGCAAAGAGACCCAGAGAAACAAGAAACCAAAGGCACCAACCTACTACAGTCACAGCGGGTTACTTAGTGAACAACAGAGTCTTCAACTCCTTCCTGAAAGCCAGGAGGTTGTTCACTTTCCGAAGGGAGAGTGGGAGCTCGTTCCACAAGCAAGCTGTCACGTATTGGAAGGAACGACCTCCCATCCGAACACGTCTGACCACAGGCACCTCCATTTTAGCCCGGTCCGCCGACCTCAGCGGCCTCCGCGGCACATAGAAAACAATACGCTTCCTCAGATAGTTAGGGCCAATCGCATGAAGGGCTTTAAATGCCAGAGTGAGGAGCTTAAATCTAATTCTCCCCGAGATTGGGAGCCAGTGCAGCCTAGCCAAAAGCGCAGAGGCACTAGCTCTCCTGGGCAGCCCATAGATAGCTCTGGCCGCAGAATTCTGAACAATCTGCAGTCTAGATAACAGATACTTAGGTAGGCCTGCAAAAAGTGCATTCGCATAGTCCAGGCGGGAGCCCACAAGCGCCTGGACTACATTCCTACGGTACTGCAATGAAAGTAGAGGAAGGAATTTCCTGAGCATCTTAAGAATGCTGAAACATTTCCCTGCTAATCCCAGGATGTGTGGACGGAAAGATAGATCATCGTCAAACACCACTCCGAGATTTTTTACCTGAGAAGATGGCTTCTCTGGGGGGGACATGTCCTGGGGCCACCATGTTTTCCAGCCCGGATCAGGGGTTTATTTGAAGTCATTTTGTCTGAAGTGTAAACTGTGTAATTAGTTACAATACCACTGAAAGGTTAATACATTTTTCGCTTAAAACTCATTGAAAATTGTATTCCACACTTTTTCTATTTATTTATTTTTGCCATTCATAATAGGTCCAACAGCCAGAGCACTTTGCCAAATATCTGCCACTGAGGATATCTCTGCTCCAGATCAGGATCAAGCTTCAAGGGAGGACTCCACTCTTTAAATTCCAGATGAAGAGGAGCCGCCTGGTCCATTTGGTCTACAGGAGCAGACGGCTCCAGTGGGTCTTACTCGGCCCACACTTACACCTCCCTCCCCAGCTGTTACAATACCTCAGTGTTATGCTTGCTCTCACCTGCACGCCAGTTTGCTCCCTTCTTGATGACGACTGTGCTCAAATCCCTCTGGAAATTACAAGAAAGGCAAGGAAATGCACGCTTAACATGCAAATAATTCCCCGGGGGATGGGAGTGGGAGACAAGAGAAACAAGAAACTGAACTCTGTCCTAGGTTTTCTTCTGGCGTGGTTGATTCTCTCTCTGGAAGTCTCTCGGTGGGAAGTCTCTCGGTGAGGGAATGGTAAAGGATGACCTGGTCTTGGGAGTGGTATCTGAATGTCTGGATTTCAGTTGTTAAATTCACTATGAAAAAAGAACAATTATCTATAATTGTATTGCATTACATATTGATCTCATGAGTCATTATATATGTGTTTGTTATCAGGCCGACCTATTGTTAACTTGATATATAATCTCAAATTCTGTAGCTTTTATTATAGACATCAATGCTCATGCTACTCCAAGTGTAACTTTCCGAGAATGATCTAGGACACAATATTAAGAATCCAATGTGAACACAATCTGGATTCATTAGGATCAGCAACAAGGTTATACATTAATAAACATCTCCAACATTCCTGCCTGCGTCTTGTCTTATTCCAACAATGGGATCGTAACTGAAATGAAAATAAACAACACAAAATGCAAGACACTAATGTACATATCAATGTTGACAAAATGTTATAGACAGTAATTGCCTAACGTCAAACTGGCAATTTTACAACACACAAGAGGCTTTCTTCAAGATTGTGCTTGTAGTTTAAGAATTAACACAAGTAATGTCTTTCGATAATAAAGTCTCTCCGTGTACTTCCAATACTCCTGAGTACACTAGGAATGTTCAAGCAGTTTTTAGAAATCCTCAGAAATGTCCTTGCGATAATTATGGCTCATAAATGTCTAACAAGATTAAAAGTACCGAAAATAGTCTTACCGCGGTAAGGTAATCTTTGACAGTCCTGGCAAGGTAAGCTATCTTTTTTTACCGCTTTCATGTTACCGATTAACTTTGTTTGCCTTTCTTTTTCTCTTAGGAACGGATGCAGTGCCGGGGGACAGGAATCTCAAGGAACCTGAGGGTAGACTGGCAGAAGCGTCGGAGGACTGAACCTCGCAGGGACCCAAGACTGGAAGACTCCCAGGAGCTGCAAGGAAGACGGAGCAATGCTGGAGCAGATAAAGCTGGCTGGAGACAGGTGACTACCAGCAAACCACAAGCGAAGCGCACAAGCAGAAGCGGGTGAGGTTTAAATACCCGAGCACTCGTCTCCTGTTCCCAAAGACATGTGTGTACGTGTAAGCAGTTTACACGTGCACATGTTGTAAAGGTTGGCATCTCATTAGTCCAAAGTCGGTGCTCAGAAAACATTATGTTATTATCATGGTCAAGTACACATGATTGCCTTCGAGGTGCTGAACACATTTTGGGGGATAACGTTTGAGAAATAACATCATACTGAATAATAATGTGCACATCACAACAGGATTTTACTTGATAAAGCATTTTAGTATGAAACTCTCTTTTTATTTATCATGCTATGAATTATGTCACTTATACTAATGGTGCAAGGTTGCTGATAGATTCCTTTTACTCGTGACAGTTCCCCCCCAAAGGTCTTTTCAGGGGACGAGGTTTATTAGGGTACTGAGCATAGAAGGGTCTAACCAATCTTGGGGAATGTACATGTGTCTCTCGCTCCCAGGATCTCTCTGTGGCATCATAACCTTTCAAATCAATTAAGTAGTGTAGATGACCATTAATTCGTTTGGCATCTAAAATACGATTCACCTCATACTCAACATGATCCCCAACTACTACTGGTAGGTGTGGATTATCTTTTCTTGTAGAAGGGTCATAAGATTTCAGAAGAGACACATGAAATACCGGATGAATGGCATACTCTTCAGGCAAATCTAATTTCATGGAGACAGGTTTTAAGACTTGGCAAAGGGGAAAAGGACTAATATATCTTGGTTTTAATTTTGTAGGGCCTTACCATTGGATGTGTTTAGTGGTTAACCAGACTAGATCACCAATCTTATAGGGTGGCTCTGGTGTCCTGTGTTTGTCTGCTGTCACTTTTCTGGTAGGTTTGTTTTTAGCTAAACTTTTTTTGCCTTTTCTTGTAATTCCTGTAATTGTTCTAACCTCTCACTACCATCTAACGCTATCCTTGACCCATCCCAATCTGGATTCTGAAGCAACCACAGCACAGAGACCGCCCTACTTGCCGCCACAGACGACATCCGCACACTCCAGGACCAAGGCCACTCCACAGCCCTCATCCTACTCGACCTATCAGCGGCCTTCTACACAGTCTCCCACTGCACACTAGTCGCCAGACTACAGGACGCAGGCATACGAGGAACAGCCCTGGACTGGATCCGATCATTCCTCACAGGAAGAAGCCAAAGGATCAGACTCCCACCCTTCCTCTCTGACCCCACGAAAATCAACTGTGGAGTCCCACAGGGTTCATCCCTTAGCCCCACCCTCTTCAACATCTACATGGCCCCCTCGCAGCCATCGTCCGACAACACGGCCTCAACATTGTATCCTACGCCACGACACCCAGCTCATCCTCTCCCTCACCAAAGACCCCACCACTGCCAAACTCAACTTACAGAAAGGAATGCAAGATGTCGGAGTCTAGATGGCCAACAGCTGCCTGAAGCTCAACGCCAAGAAGACAGAAGTCCTCGTCCTCAGTACCACCCCTTCTGCTTGGGACAGCACCTGGTGGCCAACCGCCCTCAGAAGCCCACCTACCCCCTCAGCCCACGCCAAGAACGTCGGCATTGTACTCGACTCATCACTCACCATGAACCGACAGGTCAATTCCGTCACCTCCAGCTGCTTCAACACCCTCTGCATCCTCCACAAGACCTTCAACTGGATCCCCCCCCGAGTCAAGGAAGACAGTCACCCACGCACTTATCACCAGCAGACTGGACTATGGAAACGCACGCTACACCGGCATCCCTACTCCGCAAACTCCAGACAATACAGAACATGCTGCCAGACTCGTCCTTGGCATCCCCTGACACGAACACATCAGCCAACACCTACGAAGTCTACACTGGCTCCCCATGGAGAAAAGAGTCACTTTCAAAATCCCCACTCACGCCTACAAATGCCTACACAACAACGGACCCAAATACCTGAACAACAGAATCAACTTCCATGTACCCAAAAGAAACCTCCGATCTTCCAACCTCGCACTGGCCGAAACCCAGTGCATCCACAGAGCCAGAGCAGGCGGAAGATCCTTCTCTCACATTGCAGCCAAGATCTGGAATGAGCTACTGGCAGACATCAGACGTGCCCCCTCCATGAACACTTTCAGGAAGACCCTCAAGACTTGACTCTTCGGCTAAGCAGATTTGCGGACCCCCCCCCCCCCCAGTGCCATGAGACCCTCACAGGTGAGTAACGCGCTTACAATTCCATGATTGATTGATTGATCAATAACTGCTGGCATAGTATCTACTAAATCAGGAAGGGTAGTAGGAATGAATCGTGGGTGTTGCCCAGTCATAAAATAGAAGGGGGAACAACCTAAAGCTGAATGAGAGGTATAATTATAAGAGAAAATTAATAAATATTTTTCTAAATTCAACTGCAGATGGCAATTTTTTTAAAGGAATGAAATGCCCCATTTTTGACAGAAGAGCAACTACTACCAGAATTGTTGTGTAATTGTTAGATTTAGGTAAATCTGTGATCAAATCCAGACTGATTGTGTGCCAGGGAAGTGGAGGTATAGGTGAAGGTTGCAAAAGACCCGTGGGGGCTACATGCAATGATTTATGTCTTGCCCAAACTGGACGTTTTCACATATTGTTGGACATCGCGCCTAATGTTTTCCCACACGAAATTCTGTAAGCATAATTCTAATGTTTTATTTACACCAGGATGCCCTGCAGTACCTGAATCATGATTCCACATAAGTACTTGTAATTGTAGAGATTCTTGTGGGATATAAAGTTTGTCATTATGAAAGAAATAACCATCATGAATGGTATTATTCCTATTAGTTAACCATCACCGTTGATTCAGAGACTGAACACTCTGTTTGCCCTTGGTTAAGATGGTGTCTGCATGAGTAACTGCCACTATCTTTTCAGGTGGAGTTTTGTACTTAGGATGATTGACTTCATTTGAGTAATTTTCACAGGTCATTCTGGGCAAGGTGTCAGATATTAGATATTTTTGTCCTGGGCAATAGGTTTTTAAAAAATCGAATTCACTAAAGAAATGCAACCAGCGCATTTGCCTGGCGGTAAGTGCCTTGACTGAGGTAAAAAACTGGAGATTTTTGTGGTCTGAGAATATAGTTATGGTGTGTTTTGCACCTAATAGGTGATGTCTCCATTCTAGAAACACTGCCTTAATTGCCAACAATTAACGTTCGGCCACAGTATAGTTTTGCTCTGCTGGTAACAACATTCGTGAATAAAAGGCAATAGGGTGCATATGTCCTGAGTATGTCCTTCTATTGGAATCCTTCTGCATTAATACACCTCCCAATGCATTTTGAGATGCGTCTGCTTCCACAAAAAACGGCTTGTCTGGATCTGGATGAATCAAGATGGGAGCTGAGGTAAATGCCTGTTTTAATTTGTTAAATGCATTTTCGGCATCAGCGTTCCACTGGAAATGCTGACCTTTCCGCAGAAGCTGGGTAAAGGGTGTCTCAATGTCAGAGAAGTTGGATACGAAACGCCTGTAAAAGTTAGTGAATCCTAGCACTCGCTGTGTTTCTTTAACAGAGGTAGGTCTGGGCCAATTTTGGACAGCTTCTACCTTCTTAGGATCCATGGTAATACCCTCAGGAGAGAGCCAGTATCCTAGAAAGTCCACCTTTTTGGTGTTAAAGACACATTTTTCAAGCTTAGCGAACAGAGAATGGTCTCTCAACCTTTGTAAAACAGAGTGAACATGCTGTGCATGTTCTTCCTCTGTTTTGGAAAAAAATAGTATATCACCAATGTAAACAATGAAGCACTTTGTATATGAAATATTGAAACGCAGCCGGGGCGTTGCAGAGACGGAATGGCATGACTATATTCAAACAGAACGAATTTCATGCGAAACTCCCATTTGTCTCCTTCTTTGATGCGAATAAGATGGTATGCGCCCCATAAGTCAAGCTTGGTATAGATAGTAGACCCTTTGATTTGCACGATAATCGATGTATGCCCTAAAATCGCCAGATTTCTTGGCCACAAAACAAAAAGTGGCAAAGAGACAGGCAAAGTGGAGTGTCTGATAAAACCAATTTCTAATTGTTAGTCTAAATAGGTCTTCAAATATTGGGTTTCAGGCTCAGTTAAAGCATAAATTCGGCTACAAGATGAAAAACTGCACCAGGGATTATGTCTATTCTGCAGTCATACACCCTGTGTGGTGGAAGTTGAGTAGCTTGGACAGGTTCAAAAACGTCGGAATAATCTTGATATTCGGTGGGCAATTGTGGAGGACTGCTCTGCAAAACAGAACAAAATAGTGGAACTATAGGGTCCTGAGTTTCCTTGATGCAATGTATTCTGCAGTAATAAGAATAAAATGTTACTGTTCTTTTAACCCAGTAAATCTTTGGATTATGTAGTTCTAACCAAGGAACTCAAAGTATAACTCCGAAGGTAGGCGTATCAATTAAGTCAAAAACAGTTTCCTCTGTATGTCCGTTTTCACCACCTAGAGTCAATGATACTTTGACTGGCTCTGGTTCTTTTTTTGGAATTTGTTCAATACCTAGCTTTCTGGCCCATTGTAAATCAAAAAAGTTACCAGTGGCTCCTGAGTCTATTAACACAGCAAGGCTGTGTCTGTGTTGTGCAGAAATAATGAAAGTTAGCCTGATTGTCATATGTTTTGGAATACGGTTGATAATATTAGTGGCATACTGTACGATCTGTATGGAATTATTTCTCGAAGAGACAATCTCACTACTCTTCGAGAATCTTAGTTTTCAGACTCGACCAAGGGGTTGTTGGTGATAGCGTCAACCTTCTTTTTCTTCGGTTTAACTGGACAGTCCTTCGCAAAGTGACCAGCTTTGCCACAATATAAACATAAGTTTCCCTTGCGTCTTCTTTCTTTTTTTCTGTTGATAACAGACCTTTTATGCCACCAATTTGCATAGGTTCTGCGCTATTATTTGTGTCTTCTATTTTTCTCAAATTTAAAATGTAAGGCTCTTGATTCGCCCCTGGGTTTTTCGCTCTTCCTCTCTCCTAATCTATGTTCTAGCTTTAACACTAAATCAAGAAACTCCATGTAATCGTCAGGTAGATCTACGATGTGTGCTAAAGAGTCCTTTAACTCGTCTCTGAGACCTCTATAAAATAACAAAATTATGTTTTCTTTGGGCCAGCGTGTCTCAGATAATAATCTATTAAAACTGGTTATATAAGTTATTAAGTCTTTGGACCCTGACGTAAGTTCAATAACTCATTATCAGATGCTTCAATAAAGACATGTTTTGAAAAAAAACGTGACACAGCAGCCTTAAATGCAATTAACTTATGCAGCAGAGGGTCATTTGTATCAACTAAAGGCATAGCCCAGTTAGCCGCCACACCTCCTAAGTAAGAGATAATGAAAGCAACCTTGGTAGTATCAGTGGTAAAAATCTGTGGCTTGCACAAGAAATGCAACTGGCATTGACTCATAAAATATGCAAAATGATTGCTGACTCCAATGAAGCGTTCGGGATTTGCTAGAGGAACAGGACTAGGAGATACCACCGTAACCTGAAAATTCTGATCAGTGTTTGAGGTAGATGACGTGGATGGATTAAAGGTAGTGGGACCAAATTTTGATGGAGCAAGTATAGGTCAATGTACTGCAAAGTGAGGATCTCTCCAACTAGTGAATTCTGACTTTGTTCATGCAGCTTCAAGAAAGGAACAAAAATGTGGAGTTCTTTGTTTTCTGTTATGCTAGCACTCACCTGCACTCCAGTTTGTTCCCTTCTTGATGCCGACCATTCCCAAATCCCTCTGAAAATTACAAGAATGGCAAGGAAATGCACGCTTATCATGCAAATAATTCCCCGGGAGAAGGGGAATGGGAGTGAGAGACAAGAGAAACAAGAAACTGAAATCTGTCCTAGGTTTTCTTCTGGCGCGGTTGATTCTCTCTCTGTAAGTCTCTCGGTGGGAAGTCTCTTGGTGAGGGAATGGTAAAGGATGACCTGGTCTTGGGAGTGGTATCTGAATGTCTGGATTTCAGTTGTTGAAATTCACTATGAAAAAAGAACAATTATCTATAATTGTATTGCATTACATATTGATCTCATGAGTCATTATATATGTGTTTGTTATCAGGCCTACCTATTGTTAACTTGATATATAATCTCAAATTCTGTAGCTTCTATAATAGACATCAATGCTCATGCTACTCCGAGTGTAACTGTCTGAGAATGATCTAGGACACAATATTAAGAATCCAATGTGAATACATTCTGGATTGATTAGGATCAGCAACAAGGGTATAAATTAATAAACATCGTCAACATACCTGCCTGCATCTTGTCTCATTTCAACTATGGGATCTTGACTGAAATGAAAATAAACAACACAAAATGCAAGACCCTAATGTACATATCAATGTTGACACAATGTCATAGACAGTGATTGCCTAACGTCAAACTGGCAATTTTACAACACACACCAGGCTTTCTTCAAGATTGTCCTTGTAGTTTAAGAATCAACAGAAGTAATGTCTGTCGATAATTAAGTCTCTCCGTGTTCTTCCAATACTCCTGAGTACACGAGGAATATTCAAGCAGTTTTATGGCTCATAAATGTCTAACAAGATTAGAAGAACCAAAAATAGTCTTACCGCGGAATAGTTTCTTTCATTAATCTTTGAAAGTCCTGGCAAGATTTTAAAACAAATTTTATTGTCTTACCGTTCAGTTTGTTAATTTAAGCTATCTTTGTTTAGCGCTTTCATGTAACCGATTAACTTTGTTTGCTTTCTTTTTCTCTTAGGAACGGATCCAGCACCGGGGGACCGGAATCTCGACGGACCGGAGGGCAGACCAGAAGAAACGTCGGAGGACTGAAGCTCGCAGGGACCCAAGACCGGAAGACTCTCAGGAGCCGCGAGGAAGACGGAGCAACGCTGGAGCAGATGAAGCTGGCTGGAGACAGGTGAGTACCAGTAAAAACACAAGCGAAGCGCACAAGCAGAAGCGGGCGGGGTTTAAATACTCGAGCGCTCGTCTCCTGTTCCCAAAGACACGTTCGCGCAATAAACAGACCACACCGTGTCTTTAGCGTAAAAGGCCATTTATTAGGACCAGGCTGCACAACATTAAACAATAACCAACATTATATGAATAAACTTTCCCCCAACACTCTACCATCCTTCACTCCTTTCACCCACTCCACACTCCCCTTTTGTACCACTCCATGCCCCTTCCGTTCCTCACCATTCCACAAACCTCCTTGCATCCTCCCGGCTCTCCTCGGCCATTTCACTCACGCCTCCAATACCCCCACCTCGTTCACTCTTCCCCCCCCGAGGGATGGGTGTGCCCGCTAATGACTCCCCCCACCCCTCCAAAGTACCGCCAACCAGGTAGCCCCCTGTAGGGCGGGTACCTGCCCCACCCCCTAGGCCAGGACCCCTCACACATCCCTGCGACACCAGATTGCCTCATTCCAGAGCTTGCTGACCACATCCCTCATCTCCATCATATAGTAGGCGTTCCCCAGTCTAGACAGATGCACCCCGTCATCCCTAAATAGCAGTGGTTCCTCCAGTCGTAGTCCCGGGTGACTGATCACCTTAATGTCTTTCTCCCCACAAAAAACTCGCATCGCTCTGTTCAATTTCCGACGCGCCTTTTCAATTGCCCCATGCTTAACAGCTCCCCTCCAGATCCTCCTCGGGACAAACTCCGTCCATGCAATGCAAGCCCCTGCCAGTCTGTGCTTTAGTACCTCCAAGTCTCTCTGCATCAGCTGTAAGAGCGCCAAACCCGACAGCCGAACCAAGTCATTTTCCCCCAAGTGTATAATCAATAGATCCGGGCAACCCTTCTGTGGGACCATCTTCGCGAGCCAGGGCAGTAGTGCCCCCCATCGCATTCCCCCTTTCCCCCACCAGTGCACTTCGTGAAGTTGTCCTCTGAGTCCCAGGTTACGGCCGTACACCTGTTGCTCCGCATATTTCGACGCCCAGTGCACAAAAGAATGCCCCACGATCCATGTGACCGTCTTGGCCCCAGGGCCTCCCACGCAACCTAAGAGAGAAACAGAGGTTAGAGACGCACAAAGAAAGCCAAACCCCGCTCCATCCAACCCCCCACACCCTGCACCCCACCCTGTCACTTTCGCACGTAACGCTCACAACACCTTGACCTCCACCTCCCAATCTGTCGGATCCTATCCCAAGACCACCCCAGCCGGGCAGCCGCTGTCGCCGCCCCAATCCGAAAGGAGTGAGTTCCAAAACCCGCCGGCTCCAAACCCACACGCACCAACGCCATGCGCAACACCGCCAACAACTGGCCAGCCGTCACTCGTGCCCCAGACATGTGACAAAATATTTCCCCCACCCCAAGCTGCCTCGCCCTCGCAAACGCCTGCCACTCAGCCACCGGGCACACACCCCCTCCTTGATTCTCATTCAGCCAAACCCACTTACCCCGGCCCAACTGGTCTGTCTTCGACCGACCGAGCCAAATCCCCAGGCGCCCCGCATCCAATCTGACGTCCTCATACCTCCGCCCCTCCCCAGCCCGCGTGCCCAGCAATTCAGACACCCGGAATGCCCCAAAAAACATCCAGACCATGCACAAGCGAAAAATCCGAACCTCAAACTCATCATAGCAACAGAGCGGCAACGCCGCAACCAACCGAACCAACACCTCAAACGTTATGGCCTCCCGTGGCACAGTGCCCCCAACTCGCTCCCTACCCCAACCCCGCAACACCCTACTAACAATCACACTTTTTGTAGGGTCAAAACCAAAAAACAGACAGCAATAAAAGGACACCCCTGCCAGTTTTCCTGAAATGGTTGCCGCCGACAACCCCTTATCCATGCAGTGCAGCACAAACTGTAATACTCCCCGCTCCACCCCCACCTGTCCCCCAGCCTCAGAAACCCCGCTCCAACCCATAAAGGCAACAAACTCTGCCCACGCCCGTCTGTAGGTCCGCCTGGTGGTAACAGCAACAGAATTTTCAACTAGGTCAACCACCCTCACTCCCCTAGGGCCCAAATGCCATCCAGCAGCCCCGTCTTGCACAGATCCGCTCCAGGTGCCAGTCTCCGGAATCGCTGCCACTGCGAACGAGACAAAGCATCCGCAATGTCATTATTCGCCCCTGGCACATGCTTGGCTCGAAAAGTCACATTCAGCCGCAAACACTTCAGCATGAAACTCCTCAACAAGCGCAACACCCTCAGGTCCCTTGCCCTCTGCCGGTTGACCAACTCGACCACCGTCATGTTGTCCACATGGAACAACACCGCCCTGTTTTGAAACTCAGAACCCCACACTTCCAGTGCCACCAACAAAGGAAAGAATTCCAAAAAGGCAATGCTCCTCCCCTGCTTCCTCCAGTGTTCCGGCCAGGTCTCTGCACACCACCTCCCGTCCCAGAAAATGCCAAAGCCATCCGCCCCAGCTGCATCCGAGTAAATTTGGATTTGCCAAACCGTGTTTTCCTCCACAAAGTCCAATGAGACCCCATTGAAATCCATCAAGAACAGCAACCACGTCCGCAGATCCGCCCTCACTCCCATGGAGATCCTGACCCTGTGGTGTGGAAGCACTGCCCCCGACATGGCCATGCCGAGCCGTCGGCAGAACGTCCGCCCCGCCCTGACTACCCGGCACGCAAAGTTCAAGAACCCCAGCAGCCTCTGGACCGCCCGCAGCGCAATCCGTTTCTCACCAATCGCCCACTGGAGGCACTCCTGAATTTCCTCTACCTTCGCAGCGGGGAGCCTCGCTGTCCATTGTATGGAATCCAGCTCAATGCCCAAGAATGTCAGAACGCAAGCCGGCCCACTCGTCTTTTCGGGCGCCAACGGAACCCCAAATCCCTCCGCCAACTCCTGGAACCCTGACAGAGCCCTGCCACAGTCCCCCGAACCTGCCTTCCCCAGAAAGAGGAAATCATCCAGATAGTGCGTGACATCCCGGTGCCCAGTTCGCTGCGTGAAGGCCCACTGCAGGAAGGTGCTAAACATCTCGAACAAGGCGCAAGAAATCGCACACCCCATGGGCAAGACTTTGTCCACGAAGATGGCCCCCCCGAACTGCATCCCGAGGAGTGCAAAATCCGCCGGGTGTATAGGCAGCAAGCGGAAAGCCGACTTCACGTCACATTTTGCCAATTCCGCCCCCGGCCCACACACCCGCACAAGGCGGATCGCATCGTCCACCGACGCATACAGCACCCGGGAATCCTCCTCCGCGATGAAGTCGTTCACTGACTGCCCCTCTGGCCACGATAGGTGATGAATCATCCGAAACTCACCCTCCTCCTTTTTAGGCACCACCCCCAGTGGAGAAACGATCAAATCCTCCATCGGCCAGTCATAAAAGGGGCCCGCAATCCTCCCCTCCTCCACCTCCTTCAAGAGTTTAGCCGCCACCACCCCCGGCAATTCCTTCGCTGACTTGAGGTTGTCGGCCCATCTCCGTGATCTGGGACCTTGATACCCGACCCGAAAACCATCCGTAAAGCCCCACTGAATCTTTAAGGCGGCCTCCCTGTCCGGGTAAAGGGAGAGCCACGGGGCCATCGCCTCCACCCTAACCGGTGTAGGGGCCCTTCTGTCCAGTCTGCCCCTTCCCCTTGGCATTCCGCCATTGTTCGGAAGGAGTGGTGAGTGTAAGGCATTGCGTAAGGGGGTGCTTCCCCCCGCACTTAGAGCACTCGTGCTTGAACTTGCACAGGTACCTGGAACAATACCCCCTATTGTAACTCCAACAGGCCCCGGTATTGTAAGTGCCGGGCTTGCTCGACTGTCCGGCCCCACCTGTGGGTGCTGTGGTCCCCCCCGCCCCAGTATGGGCGGGACGCGACTGAAAAGACCGATACGAGACCGGCAAACCACTCGCCGTGTGAGTTGATGCGGATGAATGCGTAGACGCCATCCATTGCATCCACAATTCCTGGTCCACCTCACCCCAATGCTTCTCGGGGTTCGCACTGACCCGCGCCATGAACTCCTCATCGTAACTCAACCACGCGAAACCCCCAAACTGCATCTGAGCCTTCCTGATGATATCCATGTATTTCAGCAATGCGATTGCCCTATCGGGATGCTTCTCGCAATAGATACTCGCGTAAATGAGAAAGGCCGAGGTCCAATTCTCCATATTCACCGGCACCCTCGGCCGCCTAGTCAGCTCCCACTCCTCTTCCTTGGAGCCATCTTTGGCCTGCACCTCCCTATGCAGTAATTTAAAAACGTCCACGTACTCATGCTTACAGATCTTTCCCTTTATTTTGTCGGACAAGTGCGACCCCAACGGCATAGCCAGGCCCATGTAGGGCAGTTTTTTCGGGAGCTTACTCCCCGACGCCTCCTCCTTACCCCCATCCTTCTCTGTCTGCACCCCCGCCGACGCCACCGCCTTGCCCCCAACCGCTTTGTCCTCATTCGGGAGCCCACCCTTGGGAGCCCCCACCACCTCCCTCACAGAACCGTCCCCCACCCCAACCGACCTACAAGCCTTCTTCCTTCCCCCATTGCGACCCCCGTCCCACACCGACCACCAAACCCGCTCACCTGTCAAAGTCGGCTGTCGCTCGCTGAGCCGTCCTCCTGAGGGGGGTCGCCCGCCGCGTCTCTACAGTCTCCTTGTCCGCCGATCTCCGGGGGACCTGTAACACACCAACCTCTCTGTTGTCCTTGCCTGCGCCCGTCTCGTCACAGTCATCGCGCACCTCCCCATCCTCCAGCTCATCACTTTCTGCCTCATAATCCAACTCCACATCTGCCTCCACACCTCCAGGCACCCACAACACCTCTCTCGCCGCTCTCTTCACACCCTTGCCATTCAGTTCACCAGACATGCGTGACCCCTTCCCCCCCACTGCCACTGCCCGCTCCCGCGCTGGAGGGACGGCCGCCGCGGACCGCCCTACTGCTTCTTGACGGCGGTAAGGGGCCGTCTTGCGCCCCACCGTACTCCCCTTAACTCTGCCGACAGCCGCCGGCTTGGATCCCCCCCCGCCCCCCAGGTCACTCAAACCTGGGCGGGCCCCGGCACCATCGGGCCTCAAAGCCGTCCTGGCCGTCCCTGCCTGCGTCCGCGGACCCCTGACAGCCCCCCCCACCCGCCCCCTCGCCCTCTCCGCCCTCCCCCGCTCCTCTTGCTCCGCCCACCGCTCCTCCTCCGACGTGGGCGACGGGGGCCCCTCCGCCTCGGCCTCCCACACCGCCCCCACCCACCCCTCCTGTTCAGCCCGCCGTGCATCCTCCACTTGCGCCCGGAGGCGCTGTTCCCGCAGCCTGTCCTCCCAAGTCCACGCACACCAACCCGGAAGCCGTGGGGGGGGGCGAGTACCCAAAGACCCCCCCTCCAAAATCCCCGCGGCAGACTGTCCGAGCCCCATCGGCAGAACGACCCCTCCAGGCGGAGCCGCGAGAACCCCCCCTCCCGGCCGCCCCGCGCCGCCAACCGACACACCAGGGGTCGACGCCCGGGACCCCCCCCGAGACAAATCAAGGGGCCCCTCAGACTCCAAAGCCCCCCCCACTCCCTCCCCACCAGCCAGCACGTCCACCGCCCCGCACGGAGGCCCCAGCCCCCCAGCCCCCAACCCTGACACAACCTCCGCCACCTCGCCCCCCCGAGCCGCCACGAGCCCATCCCCTGGCCCCCCCACTCCCCCACCTGCCCCACCCTCCACACCGCCGGCCCGCCCGGCCGCAGCCGCAATCACCGGGAGCCGCTCCTCCGCGGCCAACGCCACGCCCCCGTCCGCCTCGTGGGCCTGGAACGTCAATTGGGGAAAACGAAGACGCGGAGGCAGGCTCCTGCGCCGGCCTCCGCGCGCCGTGCTCGCTCGGCCCGCACCCCGCCCCCTCCCCCGCAGACCCGAGAGACACAGAGGTGGCGGCAGCGGCGGCTCCTCCTGACACGCCAGTACCGCCGCCGCCACCCCCGCCGAGGCCACCCGCGGAGCCCTCTCATAACCCACCCACGCCTCTCCCAGCACCCCGGGCCGCAGAAGATCCTCCCTCCCGGCCCGCCCCAGGACCAACAACGCCCGCCTCACCTCCTCCGATGCCACCGTCCCGTCACAGCCATCTCGCTCCATAACCGCGACGCCCGCCGTACACAAACCGCCGACCCGCAAGAAATCTTCCCCGGCCTAGCCCTACACTACTCCTCACACACTCATTTTCTAAACCCTCCCGATGGTGCCGAGCGCAGGAAGAGGAAGTCGCCTTCCTCCCCTGCGCTCATATACCCACCCCCTAACTCCACCCCTTGACCCTACCTGGTCCTACCCTCGCGCGAATGACCCCGGGGGAAGACTAGTCTGCGACTCTGCTTCCCCCGGGGCCCGGCAGTGCACGTATAAGCAGTTTACATGTGCGCACGTTGTAACGGTTGGCATCTCATTAGTCCAAAACTGGTGCTCAGAAAACATGTTATTAGCATAGTCAAGTGCACATGATTGCGTTCGAGGTGCTGAACACATTTTGGGGAATAACATTGAGAAATAACATCATGCTGAATAATAATGTGCACATAACGTGATTTTACTTGATAAAGCATCTTAGTATGAAACACTCTTTTTATTTATCATGCTGTGAATTTTGTCACTTATGCTAATCGTGCAGGGTTGCTGATAGAGTCCTTTGACTCGTGACACTCAGCTTATGAATACCTGCACTTCTTGCATCTAAACCAACATCACACCAATCTTATGCCTCCCAGTCCTGGCTGCTGCTGTGACAACAGTACCACCCGCTCCAGTTCAGCCAGGGCCAAGTGGGATGGGGCTCACTGGGTCAAGGGCACAGGGGTAGGGGTCGTGGGAGGGAATCTGCGGGCCATCATATTGACATGCGTGGTTTACTGTCACCCAGGCCAGCTAATCTTGTGATCCATCCATCTGTCTCAAGGCATGATTAGGCAGGTACTTGCAGAGCTCTGGGACCTGAGCCAGCTGCAGAGTGAGGACAATGTACAGATGGAGAATCTGAACTCCAATTTGGGCTCTCTGACTGGGGTGCTGCATGACATTTACACTCATATGTGCAGGGCTTTTCTAGTAGCATATTACCCTTTCTGTGAATCAACAACATCTGGGCTAAGTACATCTGCCTCAGCCACAGAAACATAGCCCTGCCACAAGAGGAAGCACATGCATCTAACTTAGTGCTTGCAACTGTGGATCCACCAGCCCTCCACGGGAGTACATGGTCATCTGGACTACCAGGAGAGGATGGCAAGACCTCCACCTCCACTAGCAAGAGACGCAGAACCTAATTTCCTCCAGTGTGTGAATACCATTCACTCTGTGGACTATTTTCTAGACACATTTACCTTACTAATGCCAGTTGTAGTTTGGACATTGGACATTTTCATTTTTTGTTTGCTTTTTGTTTTTCATTCTGTTCTAGTTTAATTGTGGCCAGATGTACGAGCATTTGCTTTTGTGACTCACAAATTGCAAACAATTGCGAGTCGAGCAGGGAGGACCTGGCCTGGCAGTTCGGGCTGGATTGTTCCCATTGGGCACGGTGTCAAGACTGATTTGCATATGGCTGGGTTCAAATTATAATGGCATGGGGAGGAAATAAACAATGGATTTAGGCCCAGATCTCTGTACTGGGGTTAATGTAGGACATTGTTCTGCATTCTGTCCATCAATTGTTCTTTTTGCATTTGTCAGCCTGAGTGGAACGGGTATGCCCAGACGTGGGTCCCGTGCTCTTCATGCCACTGGAGTCAAGCTATCCTGGCTGATGAGGGGTGAAACCCCGAAGCCGGTCCTAGGATGCTTGTTTCCAGTCCAAGGAGGACCGGGCCAGGAAGTTCGGGCTGGACTGTTCCCATTGGGCACAGGTTCAAGACTGATTTGCATATGGCTGGGATCAAACTGGAATGGCATGGGGAGCAAAAAACTATGGATTTAGGCCTAGATCTCTGTACTGGGGTGAATGTATGACATTGTTCTGCATTCTGTCCATCAATTTTTCTTTTTGCATTTGTCACTCCGAGTGGGATTGGTATGCCCAGACGTGGGTCCCGTGCTCTCCATGCCACTGGAGTCAAGCTATCCTGGCTGATGAGAGGTGAAACCCTGAAACTGGTCCTAGATTGCTTGTTTCCAGTCCAGGGAGCACCTGGCATGGCAGTTCGGGCTGGATTGTTCCCATTGGGCACGGTGTCAAGACTGATTTGCATATGGCTGGGTTCAAATTATAATGGCATGGGGAGGAAATAAACGATGGATTTAGGCCCAGATCTCTGTACTGGGGTTAATGTAGGACATTGTTCTGCATTCTGTCCATCAATTGTTCTTTTTGCATTGGCCATGGTGATTTGGCACACCTTGTCGGGTGAGTTGAGAAGGGCTCCACTAGTCTTAGCCAGACAGCGAAATCTGGAGACCAAAAGCAAACTAAACTGGCCTCCATGTTCTTCCATGGGCCTCATTGAAGCGGACTTCCACTGGCCTTCCTCATCGGTGCTAACAACCATGGTTGGTTAAGATAAGCTGAGTCTCCTATATGAAAGATAAAGAAGAGAAACAAAATATGTAACACAATTTCAGATTCTTCAACTTGAAATTACCCAAACAATATTGTGAGAGATTGTACTTACTAACAACCCAGGCCCTCTCCGGTCAAAGTTGTGACATTTTCTGGGGTATCTGTTGCTCAATAGTGCAAAGGAATAATTGGTTGATAGAGGGAAACGTGTACAGACACTGGTGATATAGAAATCAGGTAAGCAGACAACCTGCAAATTGATTGAATGGAAGTTCTTTTGATTCCGGTACACTTTTTCCCTGGCATGTAGTGGCACTAAGACAATATGTGTACCATCAATTGCTCCAACTACATGTGGTAGGTGACCCAAACCATAAAAACTCCCTTCACATTTGCAAAATCCTCAAGTCATGTAATTGGATTAAGCTGTTGATGTGTCTCATCATAAAGAAAGAACTTTTTGTAGCACACCACTGAAAGTTGGTTGTGACATTCCACAAGGTACTTCCGTGATGCATCCGAAAGATTCTGTGGCCACAAAATGAAGTACTGCCATGAGTTTGACATTTGGTGTAATAGGTATGGAATTTCTATTGCCCGGCAGAAGATCTGGCTCCAGCTGATGACATAATTTCAGTATAGTTTGTTTATTCAATCGGAATTTTTGAATAATATCCCATTCTTCCATGGTGGCAAGGTCTGGAAATGGTCGGAGCACTTTAGGCTGTTGTCTCCTCACTCTCCCTGGGTCCATATGTCTGCCTTGAAAAATTGTCAGCATTTTAATACATTTACAAACTTTTTTTTAATAAATACCAGAAATGTCATGTTTTGCTTAAAATATATACGGTTTCTTAGTATAATTTACCACAACATTTAATTTTGAAAAACAATTCTGTACAAATATTTTTTTTTAGCTTTCTATAGTTGAAAAAGGATTATGTAAATAATACATCTTAATATATTATGTACACAATCGTTTTTGTAAAAACATTTACAACGAAAATACCGTCAACCGAAGGTTAAACACCACTTTGCAACTATCGTATTTAACCACAGTAATTCACTACATATAAATGTTTATTTTTAAATTAATGAGTGGCAATATAATTTTGTATATATAAACAACCTAGTCACTTTTCTGAGTGGAGGTGACGCACTAACATTAACAAATATACTATTTGACGATCTAAAATGGCAGGCGCCTGTCCTCGCCATCAGGACATTTGGAATTAAATGGCAGCAGCGTAAGAAGACCGGATAGTAGGTGGGAAACACCTTACTGGACACAACCATACACTAACGTGTATGAAAATAACATACAAAAGGCAATGGCTGTGTACCTCTCTGTTGACGATTGTGTGTCATATACATGTACACAGCGTTGAAAAAAGTTATTTGCCTCCTAAAACTGCAGCAAATAACACCTCCTCAACTTGTTGCTGCTGTTTCTGTCCTCTGGGAGCCATGATGCCAGTAAGAGCAGGTGGCAGGGCCCCAACCTTCTTGCCAGAGGAGCAGGAGTTGCTGGTAATGGAGGTTCTGTCCCTGTACAGCCAGCTGTAAGTCTCACCAGAGGAACAGGCACAGGTTTAACATGTATTTGTAAACCTGTCTAACTACTTTTTTTAATGCATAGGCTAGAATGTACCTCTGAGTTCCTAAACGAAGTGTAGTATTTGAAGTGAAATGTTACTTAGTTTTTTACATTACATAAAACAATGATGGTGTGAACTTTATGATTAAAGAAAACAACAACATTTGTATGTGTTGTGTGTTTTAATTTGGTGTGTATTGTGAGATATATCTATTTATATGCATGAATTTCATGTGAAATGTAGAAATTTCACATCATGTAAAATTAGAAAACATATCAGATTTTCTTGACAACTGTATACATTACATACCAAATAAATATAATGTGCGTTATGTGCATAATCACACAAATCACTCAGCCTAGATCAGGTGTCTCCATCCAGTCGACTGGGAGCTTGATGGGCAATTGAGAGCCCAACAGCAGCATCAAGGGGTTAGGTTCGAGTTTGAGTTTAACATGTTAAATAACACATTTTTATCACAACAACTAATTTTGCAATCATCGTTAAGATTAGCATATGTCCACTGCACAAGAAGAGTTCTTGAAGGTGTACGTTTTGCACAAGGTGTATGATGATGTGTTTTGTATATGAATTTGTGGAAAAGGATACCACCTGATATCTGTTCACTACCAAAGGACTGGTTTCAGCAGACACATGTCGGGCTAAACAAAACATGTACATCAGTGTGTTTGATGTTGTAAGGAACAGTTGTACCAAACATGCCACTACTCTTTATTGTGTCAGGTGTAATGCTCCTTCACTATTCTGAATGATGTAAGGTTATTCCAATTACAGGTGACATAGCATAGCAGGCAGTTATGATACAGTGGATGTTCCAAATGTCAAATTTGTGAGTTGTTTTTTGTATACAAACCAGAGTGAGCTTGTGAGACAATGACTAGTAACACCAGATTAAATGGCTCAATTTTAGATTCAAAACATATCCCAAATGTGTTTTAATTACAAAATACTATTTTATTGATGTTAAAAGTGACAGATTTGCATGACGTCTTACTCCTTTACAAATGTGTATGTAAGCAAGTCTGTTTTTTGGAAACTAATTGTGATAGGCATACTATTTTTGGAAAAAGAAAGACAGGAATGTGTACACATTTGTGACAGAGTAACAGATACCCAAAACCATTTTCAATGCCGTTTGTTAAGTCCAGATGATGAATGATGGACAAAAATGTGATACTGAAAGGGACTTTTCCAGATGGAATCAGGCCCAACTCATGACTCATTAGTAAAATATAGAAATGCAACAAGGTGTAATCTGTTGCATATTATGAATTGAATGCGAATCGTTGTTGTACAAATTATATATGAATCAGTGTATGTAATAATTATACTGTGATTTTGTTGACACTTTTTCCTTAAAGTGAAAGGCAGCATATTTTGTACAACATTTTCACAATGGTAAAATAAACTTGAAATTCCCTGAGCTATTTAGGAGTCAAATGTGAAAATGTTTTGCTCTGTACTAAAGTGGATTAGAAAAGAATCAAGCCCTATGTATTTACTTATGCTGTAGAAGTTATTTTTCAGTCCACAAAAAACATATTTCCTAATTTCTTCTACAGTATACATAGTGTGTGATACATTGATAAGCTACTTCAGTACTGAATCCATGTAATATTTTTTACATTGGAAATATACTTTAGTTACTTGAAGTAAGTGTTACCATTGTGAAATGCCCAAACAAATTAAACCAGCTTTCTGTTTATACAAATAGTGGTACTACATGCACTGTTTGTTGATACACATTGATATATATATATATATATTTTACTTTTTGTGAATAAAAGCAATGCAGCTTTTTTGGCAATGTACACATACTGTACACAGGTATTTTTGGTTTATATCCTTTTTGGTGACATAAGTTCACTGTTCTAAACAACAAAGCCAAAGCATTCAGAGGTGTTGAACAGTTCCTGGAGAGAATTAAAAATGGACTAGAGACAAGATTCTAAATGATATAGGAGCTATCATGAGAAAATTCAAAACTGTGAACAAATGGTTTCAGAAGATAATCCCTACATGCATGAGATATTCATAACAAAGAATCAAAGTTTGAAAGCCAGATGAAATCTGAAAACTTGGAAACTGTTTTGAGATCACAGTTATATTTACACAGATACAATACAAATATTGTATATGTCTTTTCAGCTTTATTGGGAACAGGTCAAGGTGGAATTGGCCACGTAGGCAGGGAAGTAGCTGACCACTGTGACACAGATGAACACAGTGGCATAGAGGGTGAGGGGACTTATATGGAGGCCACCAGCTCTACATCATCTTTGGAGGCCTTCACAAGCTACCAGTTCCTAGTGGTGGCAGACCCTGCCGTTGTTATTTGACCTGCATCCTTGTTGCCACCCAGGGAGCCATCTCCACCATCCCTCTTGCTCCCTCCCAGTTGGCAAGATCTCCCCCCTAAAGGGGCTGTGGTCTCCTTTGTTGCAGGCACCTAACCCCCTGCCTCTGTCTACCCTACTGCACTGAGTGAGGAGGCTATAGACCTCTTACACAGCATCTCTGTAGCCAGTCTGAACTCCTGAATGTCATCCAGTGCCATATGCAACAAATGGTGGTATACCTGCAAGTTACAATCAGTCTTTGTTTGTGTTATTTCATGTCAAACTTCTTTTTTTCACTGTGTGTCACTTTCTCATCAAGGAATACCATTTGATATAATTTTGTGTTTTTGACAGCCTTATATGAAAAAGAAAAAGATTTGTGCCTATTATTTAGCTATATGACTTTGAATATACTAAATATTTAGAGTTGTTGTTGTGTTGCTTAATTAGGTGATGTGCTTTGGGTATGTTGAACAATGGTCAGTATTGGAATTCAACAACAATTTTTCATGCAAAGTAGTTGTGACACCCAACTGAACGCTTTGTAGTTTGTAACATTAGATAACCAGGTTTTGAAGGACACAAGGCAACCCCCTTGTTTTTGATGGAATTGTTCATGTAGCACCAACAAAGCCAGGACTTGCACGATCGGCTGTCTGTTGGTAAAGGAAGTGTAAAACAGAAAGAAGGTACGTTTCGTACATATATATCCGTTCCAATCCACCTACTCATGTGTTGAGGTTTCCCGCCACAGTCACGTCAGTGAGAAGGCACATTCTGATTGGCCCAGTGGAAAAACTGGCTGTACTCCCTCCAACAGCCTATTTTCCCTTTGGCGCAGTTAATGTAGGTGAACATGCCTGGTAGAGTCGGTGGCAATACACCGGTCTTTCGCCCATCGACCCGCCAGCATCTAAATAAAGTGGGTGGATCGTCTAGTAGGGGAATCTGAGGGAAAAGCGACGGTGGAACCATTACTGCCAAGATATAGATCAGGCCCTAGGTTTGACCCCCAATTGCCGTCCCAAAGGTCCTGGACCCTTAGATTGTGTCATAGAGTACTCCTAATTAATCCTAAATTCGGCCAAAGATTCAGGTTTCGCCCAGTACATTCTTCTCTGCATCAGCAAATCTGATCCAGTGGGACTTCACACAGAAGATACTCTGTCTCATGAAGTCCTTTTCAAGTCCAGCCTGCAGCTTTGCCCCGATGGAAGAATATTAGCTCCAAAATGGGAGTAAGTCCAAACGTAGAGATTTTCAAAGGGCAAAGGTGTGAAAAATATCATGCTGGTGGGTGACTTTAGTCTGTGTGAAATTCAAAAGTTCTCCAACTCAGAGCTTTCCAGCCAAAAGTCGATGGCTCCACCAAGACTTTGCCCAGCATCTATCCAACAGCATGCAGCTCTCTTCTGCCACAGTCTGCTGTCTTATTCCATTGAGAACTTTAGACTTCCCTTCCAGGGTCCTAATACAAAGGAAAAACTTTCAACTGGGTTGAACCTGGTTTCTGTATTCGACCTGTGCACCATCGCATTCAGCTTTAAGGTGCTCCGGTGTATCAGTCAAGTGCAACCAGATGACTACAGTTGACACTTACTGCTGTTGGTGCTATTTTTTATGGTAAACATAAAACATTCATAAAGCTACTTCTACTTATTGGATTTTTATGCTTTGGTGTTATTTTATTTATTAAAATTAATTGTATTTTTCTAAATTTGTTTGGGATTTTTCTATTATTGTGTTTTGTTTGAGTACTGCATGAATAATTTACGCATTACCTCTATGTTAAGCCTCTCTGTTCTGTGCCATAACAATACGGGGGTTGAGCTCAGGTTAACTTAATGACTTTAATGATGTACCCTGACAAAAACTGTGGGTATTATGTAAGGTAGATGCTTACCGCCTCAACTAACAACCAAAGGCCTAATTTACAAGATTTTGATGCAGGGCAGCACTATAAGTCATTTTCAATAGAAAGGAAAGGTGTCAGTACATGGAGTCTTCCTAAGAAGCCGCTCCACCATCCATGGGTCAAGTAGCATAAAGCCACTATCGCAAAGAAAGAGCTTCTTCTAGGATGCTCTCTCTCTGAAATCAAGAAAGAAGTAGAGCTCTTTCCCTAATACCAAAAAACAGTTATCCACAGGTAGAATTCCCATAGTGCACTTCACAAACGCCATCCACTCTAGGTACAGTCATGAGCGTACTTTTTCACAGTGTTCTCCATTTACAATCTTTGCAACATTTCGTCCTTGGCTCTCAGGCCTTCTCCTGTGTGAAACCCAGTGTCTTTCCTTTTTCAATCGAAGTCTCATGATTGTAACTTTTTCTCGCCTTGCTTAGCTGCTAAAACAAAGACATAATTCTGCCTAAAAGAACGCTTCTTCACTTGCAATACAAAATGTGGGAAAATACAGATTCTACAGTGCACATGAAATTCAAACTATTAATTCTAAAGTGATAGTTGTCAGGGACTTGCATTTCAGGCCTACGATTTTAGCTAATATAAGAGCGTCTCATTTTAAGCATTACAGATTGGCATAACCTTATTGCATTTTGACTAACACAATTCACGAAATTATAGAATTATCAGTGTTAAACACATTCAGTATGTGAGTGGTGTTAACTTCACAACACGAGTTCTTCATGTTAACATTTTCTGATAGTTACATCATTTCCAAATGACAATCTGTCCATTATCGTTGTTCATTTCAGCAATCCTCTGGACCTAATCTCGCCCTTGAGGCTGTTTTATAGGAATACACCTATCCCATTTGATCCTGGTGAGAAAGTTTGTGCTATTTCACACATAGCTGTTCCGTTTCCACACCTTTCTTTCTGGTTGCATGTGAATATTCATATGGTGAGTAGTTTTGGGCGCCTTTTTAGACCAGAAATTCTATATTCCTCTCATTTTCGTTGATTCTTATTATAGCAAAATTTATTTTCCCATTTTGTTAACACATCTGGTTTCTTTTGGACTTCGGCTCTTCCTCTAGTCTGAGTGTACCACAGAAACTGTATATTTGTGAGAGATGTTATTAACTTAATGTACCTTTACCTTATTTCAGTAGAGAAAGCTTTTTAATGTGGTTTCCTGATGAAGGTGGCACGCTCGCCGAAACACGCGTCAATACCTTGAAGAACCAGCACCACATTCATGTATTCTATTGACTGTTTGTTCCTTTTTTTGTTTTAGTGTGAATCATCTGCTATATGTGTTTATGTACTGTTTTCATACTTTGTGATGTTCAGTCCATTAAAAAGAACATTTTTATGTACATTGAGCTATGACAATGCTTTCAAAACAACATTGAGAGTTGGAACATCAGTAACATGCACCCAATCTTTGGGATTAGCAATTGACATATTGGTTTGTCATCTGTTATACATGTTTTAGTCATTGTTTGATGAAGTCTAAGCCACCTTTGTTAAGTATTTTGTTATTGAAATAAAAAGATATACTTTTGTAATTGTTTGGTACATTGAGTTGATTTTTCATCAGTACCTGTAAACTGTAAACGGTCAGAGCGCTTTTGGGCTGAACAAGGTGCATGTACGTTTGGAGCCATTTTTCATGTATATCTAATTCTTTATGCAGCAGGTGACAGCTGTTAAGGCTCAAACCAGTCTGTTTGGTGAAAACACCTCTCTGCATGTCCTGGTAGTTCCTTGGCCTTATCTGGAGCGGAAGCTGATGGCGGGTGAACGAAAGCCCCTGGTAGATGGACTGGTTTCATCTGTCTCCCTTTTCTAACTCCTTTGCTGCTAAGCCCAGAAACTTCACTGCCTTACATGCCAGCTGGACTGTGGAGTCTCCTAGTAGTTTTATTACGGCAGATCAGCATGTTGATATTTTCTGTTGTTTCAATGTTGGCCACAGTAGATTTTCCGGAGAGGTAGAAGGGCTGGACAAATGCATAGTAGATGGAGTCATGATTCATGCACAGTAACGTCAGGTAATGCTTTTTTGATTCTAAAAAGTGTTCCAGCAGGGATGGTTGAGCTTTTAAAACTTTGTATGTTGGCATCACAACCCACACATGTCTTCTGTTCGACAAAGTTGCTTTGTCTGTTGACGGTGATTGCAGACTGGTAGCTTTGTTTGTTACTCGTTTGAACTGTGGGTAGGCAGGTATTCTAGTTTTAAGGCTACAAGTGACTGGTGTAGCCAGGAGTAGACTGAGTTCTTTGCTCTGGATTGTTTTTCTATTTCGAGCCAGTATTGGTGGGCGAGGAAGTTTGTGTCTGCTGCCCTCATTCTCGAATAAAGTTTTTATCAGGGAGCCTTGTCTGGCTGGGGTCTGTTTTTTTAATCCAAATGATGTATGCTCGTGATATATATCATTGAATCCCGAAAAGCTTCTTAAAGAGGCTAGATTAGAAGATGTTCAAACCTGATGCATCTTTGGTTTTGATCCGTATGAGATTGAAGGCATGCATTTTGCTGATACGACCTTCAGAAGATGGTTTGTTGAGCAGTCTCTTAGTTGTTTTTGCAGGATTTTAAATGCAAAAAACAGCTTGCTTGTGCTTGCCCAGATGCCATGTGTATAGTTAAGGTGGCGATCGAGGTGTACCCCCAGATATTTGTAAGTTGCAACTTGTTTCAAAATATTCCTGTTTGCCTTCCAGGTGAATCTGCGTTGTCTTTTGTAAATACTCGAGAAGCACAAGACCTTCGTTTTGTGATAATTGAGGTTGAATTGTGCAGATGTTGTGTAATCTACTGGTTGAGTAATCAGGCGCTGTAGGCCTCGAGGAATTTTGCTAAGCAAGACAATATCATCTGAGTATTGCAGGCTTCCTACTTGTATCTTTCCCGATTTTGGGGATCTCCCTGTACTTGGAGAAGATGGTTCTCTAGATCTGCTCTATAGATGTTGAACAGGCAGGGAGCCAGGACTCACCCCTGTTTTAAGCCGATGGTGGTTAATATTTTGTTGGTTACGCTTCGGCCATCTTCTAGTTTAATTTGAACCCAAGTTTTTTAATAAAGGTAAATGATTGCCTCAAGCAGTTTTGTAGGAACACCCAATATTCTATTTTTTCCCATAACTTTGCTCAGGGGACCTTGTCGAAGGTGGGCTTGAGGTCTATAGAGCATGCATGAAGTGTGCTTGTTTTGGTGATGGCGTTTTCGACCAGGAGTGTGACTGCTGATGAGTTTGTTAAGGTGCTTATTCCCACGCAGAATCCAGTTTGTGTTTTGGGTCGCCCAGTCCTCTAGATCAAAGAGCCGATTTGAGGCATAGATCTTGACCTCCACATCTATTAGTGCATTAGTCTATAATTATTAGGGTTTGACCACTTCCCTGTTTTATGAATTTGTTGGAATATGCTGCCTCGCCAAGGGTCTGGTAGAATGCCGGTCTCCAGTGTATGAGTAAACAAGGGGTTTAAATGAGTGGACCAGAAGGTTGGAGCTCTTTTAAATAATGTCTTAAAAGATTGATCCCTGTGGGAAACCAAAATTTCTCACACCAATATCTGACTTGTCACTCAAATCACAAGAACGAAAGATTGATCCCTTGTGGAAACAAAATTCGCACACTAAATTCTCACTTCTCACTCATCCCACAGGAGCCTATCACATTGGCCAATCAATCAAATGTGTAAATGTTTATTCATTATATCTTCAAAGTTCATTATGACACAATTACAAACAAATAAAATAGAGCAATCTGCTCTAAAATTCAAAGACAATCCCCCAATCATGCATTCAAAGTTATTGTACAGTGATTTACACAAAATAATATATGTTAAAAATAAAATGCACAGTAATTATGAGAATCAACATTGACATTCCATCCTAAATCGAAAGTTGAGAATGTTAATCTATTATATAATGCATTCCCTAAAAAGAACAATTATTCTTAAAAATGACCAAGAAGCGACGCGTTTCAGTGGTATCACAGGTCCAACCACCTTCTTCAGGCTTTAAAATGACAACATTACCATCCCAGCGCTTTGAATCGTGATCTGGGTGTGTGGTACGGATTCGGGGAAGAGGTCTCCCGACTTTCAATCTTCAGGGAGGCCTCACTCGGGATAGCTCCTATTTCCAAATTGTTACTTCTGTGGGTGGTGCCAACATCATTATCAACAACATCCAGGCCAATTTCCAACTTCTCCTTTAGGCTAGTTTTCATCTTTTAGTAGATAGTATGAATTCAGAAGTGGTTATTTTGATGGAGCAATCGTATCTGCCATATTTTCATTGAGCACACAGGCACCCGGGATTGAAAAATCTCCGTGTCCAGCCGTGTGTCCGTATCACGGCTGGACGTGGAGATTTTTCAATCCCGGGTGCCTGTGCGCTCAATCAAAATACGGCAGATACGAAGGGAGGCAAATTGTTTTGATTGCTCCATCAAAATAACCACTTCTGAATTCCTACTATCCACTAAATTTTGGTTTCCCAAAGGGATCAATCTTTTAAGACACTGTGTCCTGTCCCTTTGGCAGAGTAGGACCCCTCTCTTTTGTTTCAGAGCTCTTTTAAATAAAGCATTGGATAGGCCATTTGGCTCTGGTGCCCCCTCAGGTCTAAGATTTTTTATGATGTGCATGACCTGCTTTTGTGACCTGGGGGCAAGGATCCTTATGATTTGCCCACGTTATTGAATGCCTGCTTGAAGGTGCACCTCTTTTACTGAAATGTGCTTGATGTGTTGAAGCTTTGTCAATTTCTGATAAAAAGGGAGTGACCTTTGGTTTGATTGAGGAGGTCGGGGCATTGGTAGCCTCTTTTAAACTTGGGTCTGACTGGACCCCTCCCGATACTTCCTGTCTACTTGGTGAGCAGTGCTGAGCCGCATCATTATATATAGTGGCTATGTGAACTGTCCAGACGGATTCCATGATATCTGAATTGTGGTGACGGTTATGCCCATGTATTAGGCTGTTTATTTGGCCCAGAAAAGTTTAAAATTTCCTTGCCGACTCGCATGGAGCATTTTCATCCAGATGGCCTCGTTGTATGTGTACTTCACCGCCCTGATTGCTTTTTTATGAGTTTTTCATTTTTGTGATTTTTGCAATTGAGTCCTGAGTTGGTTGGAATCCCCGAGAAAACCCTGTGGTTCTGAGTAATCTGTTAAGTTTCTTTTTCATGATCTTTAGGTTTTGAGTAAACCACGCTGCACTGGTGATCCCTTTTGCTTTATAGATTGAGGGCATGGTCTGGAATTTTGAGACTAAAATTGTGACAAAATCCTCCCAGACCTCTGTCAAAGTTGATTTATCATTAACAAGTGACAGAAGGGTTGTACAGGACTCCATGATAGCATCTATTGAGTATTGATTCCATTTAAGACGCTTTAAGTTGTAGGGCTCGGCTACCGAGGTAAGGACATTGGCTTGCTGGGTGCTTTAGGGAGTGATAAATGTTTGGGGAAAGGGGTCGCTAGCCAAGCTTCCTAATATGTTGAAGGTAGAAATGCATGTGAACAAGTCCGGATCTGGCTGCTGGGCAATCCAAAGGTCCTGGTCCGTTTAACGTAAACAAGTCCAGATCTTCTAATGATGGGATGCATGTTTTGCCTAACGCATCACATCTGGTTGTGTTACCCTGCTTCGCCTGTATTTGACCAGGTAGTTTGCTGTCTGGACCCTGTAGTAGACTCATGTTGAAGTACCATTACAGAATTATGCTTGCCTGTGTGTATGTGGTTTTTAATGCTTTGAGCGACTCTATCAATGACTGGAGTTTTATTCTTTGTTCAGAATTAATAAAATGAGGGAGGGTGTGGCTTCTAGTTTTATGCACTGCATCCAGTTTGAGTCTAAGTCTACCTCTTCATGTTTCTGGAGGATTTCAGTAGAAATGTAGATCAATAATCAACCTTTTGCCCTTCCGGAGCTTGCTTCTTTTGTGGCTTTGTTATGATATTCTTTATAGTCCACTAATAATAATTGATATACCTGTCAGCCTTAGGGTGATCTTCCCCCAAACCTTTTGCCTTCCTCCTCTTATTTTTGTTAATTTTGTTTTTGTGGTTCTTAGGACTCTGCACACTTTACCACTGCTACCCAATGCTGAAGTGCATGTGCTCACTTCTTAGAACATGGTAAAATGGGCTGATCCCCTATTGGCATAATTAATTTACTTGCAAGTAGCTAGTTCAGTGGTATTATGTGTACCCAGGGTCTGCAGCACTGATTGTGCCACTCACTTAAGAAGCCCTTAAACATGCCTCAGGCCTGCAGCCTGCAGTTTTAAGCTGCCATTTTGACCTGGAAAAATAAACCTTTTGCGAGGCCAAACCTTCCTTCTTAATTCAAATAAATCACCCACAGGGTAGGCCCTAAACAGCCAACAGGGCAAAGTGCAATAAATGAAAAAAGGTTTGACATGTCCTGTTAGTGAAAAACATTTAAACTACTGCAAGTCCTAACTCTCCCTAAAGATAACATCAGAGTTACCTTATTATATTCAATACTCTGTAACTTCCACGTGGAAACAGGTAGCGCATTCATGTTTGATATCTTTGGAATTTGAATGAAAAATACTAACTTATGGTGAAGTCGGATTTTAAATTGTTAAATTTTATAATGCCATTGGTGTCAGCAGGCTGTCTCTGGGTCACATTACTTGGTGTAGCTGACAGTTGGGCTTTGTGTATTCTTCCTAGACAACCAAACACGAGAGAGAGCTTACGTGTGCCTGTATGGGCCATCCCTGGATGCCCTATTAACATTTGAATAAGATGTGGTCTGCCATTACACAAAGGGCTGCATATCCTCTGTAGTTAGTCTGGATGCTTCTCCCACATCAAAGATAGAACTGGGTATAAATATTGGACCACAGACACCACCTCTTCAGTACAAACCTGGGCCTGTGGATACTCTGCCAGGAAGAAGGACTGCTGTGCTGCTCAAAAGACAGCAACTTTGCTGGTCTGCTGCTCTGAAGGACTGCTGCCCTGCTGCACAGACCAGCTGCCCACTTGACTGTGTGAAAAGGCCTGGAGCGGCATCTGTTGGACTCAGGACCACCATGGTGCTTTTAAGGTTTTGTTGGTTGGCCTTCTGGCTTGGGCCTTAGAGACAGAAGGCTCCTATCACCCCGACTTCTGCACCTGGACTCTACCATCTGTGAGCCTACCTTGCCAAGTGGTGTAACCCCAGTCCTGGATCCTTGGAAGTGGGCCTAAGCTGCTCTACCAGTCTTTGTGGTCCCAGCAGAACCAGTGCATCACCACTGCTGCGTGGATCAAACCCATGCCTCAGCAGCCTCTTCAGAACCACTACTGCACAACAAATCCTCAGTGAAGGCCCTCACATGTCTTGTCCAAGGCAGCTTCGATGGTGATGCTGGACTCTTCATAGCAGGATCATTGTACCTCAGAACCGACACATCCACCTAAATGCGTGACATATCCTCAATGTCGGACTTTGCATCGCAAGCCTACATCTACGGGATCCTCGATGACAATGCAGGACCACGCATTGCAGGCTGGCCGCATCTCGAAACCGATGCATCAGTTCACCTGTGTGTGATGATTCTTTAAAATGCATCCTGACAACCCTTTGCAAATCATAATTTATGTTACTTTGGTCAACTAGCCTAACTGGGACCATGTAGTCAGTCCATGCTCCATCACACAACCTCTTAAATGAGTGAAACCATAGACCCTCTCCACAACATTATTGTCATTGTCCAGGTACTGAAAGACAAATACGGAATGTGTTTGTGTGGCCACATCAGTGATGTCATCAGCCTGTATAGCCACAAAGTCTGTGTTTTGCAACTCTTGGACAATATGGCTTCTCATAATTTCTAGCAAACACTCAAGGAGTTCATTTTGTATAGTTTTAGAGGTGCCCTTGAAGACTATAGCACTTGCTAAATGTGCTTTCATTTCCTTGTCTATGCTTGCTATTAAATCCACAAGGTCTTTGAATATTCCAGGATTTGGGGAACCTTCTGATTCATCATGGCCTCGCAATGCCAGTTCGAAAGCACCACAGAAACTAATACAATCAATTATTTTTGATAGTATGTGTCTATTCCTATCAACTGCTTCATTATGTTTCTGTATTGTTTGGCGGTATGCATCATTTATGTGCTGCTCAATCGGTGCATCTCCCAACATTCCCAGTCTCGTCAGGTTTTCCATATGCTTTCTTGTGTGTGCATGCTTCTTTATTTTTTCAGACAGATGCTTCAAGTCTATCACTCCTCTTGTCCAAGAAAGTTCACCATTAAACAGCAAGCAGGGGAAGCAGAACAGTTTGTTTCTTGACGGGCACCCTGTAAGCCAATCAGCTTTTGTGTACCAGGTGTTTGAGAATGTACGTTTGTAAGATTTTCCTCTGTCCTGGGTAACTTGGTGTAGTTTTAGGTCAGGCGATCAGGTCCTAACCTCTTTATATGTAGTTTCTCTTCTAGTGGCCGTGCATGGAATGACCGTGTAATTAATTGTTCTACCGTATTCATCATGCCGATGCTGTCCCTACCAATATGGAAGAAGCCTGTCAATAGTCAAAGTACAACGTATAAGATTTGGTGCAATAATATCAAATTTCAGTATAAATACATATATCTTGTGCATTATCGCAATACATCTCCAACAGCTCCCCTTTGGGCAACAGGACTGCTAAAAATACAGCCTTACTGCCTGCTGTGTCTGTGTGCCATAGTGGTTGCTGAAGGCACTGAAACAGACACTGTTTGAGGACCTTGAACAAGGCAAGGAATACATGTGGAACTGTTGCGACGTGAACCCACTGGATTTCAGCTGTGCCATTAATAATCTAGTGTTGGCGTTATCTTGTGAGTCACACGTAGTCTGTCTGATATATACATATTTTTGCGTCAGGATTCCTCCTTTCTGATTTGACACCTTAGATTTATTATTGACTTTAGGTGTCCTTTTTATTGTGTCTTTACTATAGATCTGATTGGATGGAATTCTGCCTTTCAGTATGAAAGTATAAAAGATTGGTGAACATTCAGGAAGATACTATTTTTAATCTCCATCATAATTCAGTGGTAGGTTAGGTTTCTCCTCCTTTTCCCTCTCATTTCTTCTCTCCTATTTCCTCTTTTATTTTCTGTTATAACTTTTTTTTTGTGTTGTTGTCCCTGTTTTTGTTAGTTAATATAAGTCATCTTTTTCTCGTTTGGCCCCTGTAAAATTTGTTGGATTTTTATCAAATACAATGCATTGGTTGGAGTGTTTTGCTTTAATTCTCAATATAGGAAGACTGATGTTATTATTTGCAAATACATTCTAGAACTGGGAATTATATATTTTTTTCCCCAGTACACAATGTCGCTCTGTCTTGTTGGTGTTTATATATATGTACATGTGTATTTATATGTATGTTATTTATATGTACTTTTCTGTTTATGATTAACAGCCCTGAAGAAGTCCTGGTTCAGGACGAAACGCGTCGGCTGGTCTTTCTGTAGAGTCATATGAACTGAATGTTAAGTCTCTTGAAATTATCAAAAAGATGAAAATAAAATGAATATGAGGAATGATCTCTGAAGAAATGTTATAATTGCAAATGAACTCTGTGTCTTTAAGTTTCTCGTGTGGTGCACCTCTCTTCTGTTGGTACACATAGTGCCTTTAACAACCGTTATTGCCCAAAGCACAGGGCTAAGGCTCAGTATTAGTAAATTCCATCCACTGAGGGTACATGTTCAGAATGTGCACCCACCTCAACCACCATGTAGAGTGACCACAAACATAGCCCTAACACCAATCTAAAAAAAATATCATCAGTTTCCTTACCTTTAACACGGTTGTTTGCTGGGTCGTAGCCGGGATGAAAGAGCAGCAAAGGAGGTTGGGGCCTCTTGTTCTTCGGCCAAAAATTGCCCAAAATTAGGTAATGGTTCAGGTTGTCAGGCTTTACCAGGTGCTGAAAATAAAAATATAACAATTTATTTCTGAAACATTTGGGTAATCAAACAAAGACTGGGGGGAAAAAACATAACGCTCCAATTTTTACCTTGCAGTTTGCATGCAGCTCTTAGATGACAGGTAATAGCTCACTGTTGTATGTTAGGATTTTAACTTACAAACTGCAAGTAACAAAATGATCTCTCTGACAAATGCAGTGACTCACTGACCTATTTACATCATGTGCATTTTGTGATCTGCATCAGGTACATGTTCTTTGCAGCAGGCACATTAACCTTCTGCGCTACCTTTCCATGAGTCAAAACTTCCATTAGACAAAACTCTGATCTCTCTCTAGGAAAAACATTAACAATATCCTTGGTGCAACAACATCAAGTGTTGCATGACTAAACATTTAGAAGATCCCAAAGGCGAGACCTATTGGCTATGCCAATGCTTGTTATGTTTACAGTGGCATCCCCGTGCAAAAGGAAGACTCAGGACAATGGGACTTATTCCTATAGTAATCTGTTCTCAATCTCACAAAACAATGTCATGTGAGGGTTGAATTCCTTCTTTGCAAAACCTCCTGAACCATGTTCCCTTATCCTATCTGTGATTAAGCTTTCGGTCACCAGTGATATGTCTGTCATTTCTATTATGGGTTCATTTTAATAATGATTCGACACTTAATGCTGGTGCTAATGGGACAATTACTCTTGCTTCCAGAAAATAATGCCAGGGTCAAAGTTCACATAGACTAATAGAACAACCTCTTGTAAACGGAAGATTAGCCAGGCAAGTCTTGTTCTTACTTTGTGATTTAAGTTATGGTTTTAGATCGAAGTATTTGTAAATTATTTACTGCACTGCTGAGGAAACTACCATATTTCACAGTATCCCCTCGTTTGTATAAGTGCCATGGAGTACCCAACTGTTAGACCTGGCATCATTGGCATGAGTCTCTCCTCCATTTTTTTCTGTTGGCCTCCTCGGTTTACGATGTTTTTGCTGGAATATTGCTTTGGGCACTGTGCCACTGCTGATCAGTGCCACAGTGCAATTGCTCCCTATGTTAAATTGATACATTGATTGGTGTTACCATGATTGGCTTGGTTGACTTACTGTTCAGACCCTAGTCTAGTGCACCGCGTGTGCCAAGGGCATGTAAGTTAACTGCTGCTGGTGGGCTTGCAGCACTGGTTGTGCCACCCACAGAAGCAGCGTGTAAAATGTGTCTCAGGCCTGCCATCGCAGAGCCTGTGTGCAGTCCCTGACTGCCATGTCGACTTGGCAAGGAAACCTACTTGCCAGTCTCTAAAACCTTCATTTTGCCACATTTCAGACACCTCTATGGTAGGCCCTAGGGCTGGGTGCATTGTGGGTAAAAGGTAGGTCATGCCCTGATGTGTGTGGCATGACCTAATGGTGAATTACAGCCATTTTCGTTTTTCACTATTGAAGGGCTACCTGCCACCAATAGGCCAGACTGAGCAGACTGATTATTAACTCCATTATAGACGCCGGTATCGACGCCGCTGAGTAGTGAGTATCGGCTCCAGCTCTAAGCGACCCCGTCTCGATGCCGCTGCTGATCGCATCGACTCGACGCCCTTCTCGACGCCGTGAGCGCTGCTCCGGCCCGACACCTCTCGATGCCGCTGCGGATCGACCCGAATCCGAGGCACGATCGACGTCGACGCCAACATCTCGACGCCGTGGATCATTGTTTTCTTCATTTCCAAAGGTACTGTGTTGGTGGGTTCTGTTGCAACTTCAGGCTCGACGTTGCGCTCCTCGCTGTCGACGCCGAACTTTGGGAATATCGTAAACTCGACGCCGTGTGACTCCTGTGGGGGTCACATTGTTGCCAAGAACTGTGTTTCAGAAGAATACTTACTTTTGTTGCTAAAGAACTATTTCCTAAGAAGAAACTTTACCTGAACTATTATTTTTCCTTCCAAAGAGTATTTATTAAGATTGTGGTATATTTTTGTCGTTATTTGGTCTTGTGCTAAGCCTTATATAAAAATACTATTTTTATAATAACTCCTGTGTTGTATCCATTTGTAGTGTATTCACTTTATTACTGTATATGGTCATAAATGCTTAACACACTGCCTCTGAGATAAGCCTGTCTGCTCTGCCAAGCTACCAAGGGGGTAGCAGGGGTTATCTGAGTGTGTAATCCCCTTGCCCTGACTAGAGTTGGTGGGTCCCTATTTGTCAGAAGTGTATACCTCTGCCAACTAGAGACCGCCGGTTCTAACACCAACTGATTGCTGAAAGCTGAGTTTGGAGCATTCAATTATACATTTCGATTAAATGTACAGTACATGTGAAATTATCAGTAATTTCAATTTTTTTCAAATCATCCAGTCTTTTTTTAGCCCCCATCTTTTCATTGTGCAACTGTTCATACGTGCGTTTAAACGAAGAAAAAAAACTTTTCTTTTGAAAGTAAAATTTTTCTAGTGTTTGCAAGTATTGTGGAGGTTGACTTGGTGTTGGTGATATTCTTCTGGTTCTAAAGGTCGTGGTGCCTCATGGCCATTGTTGGTTCAAAAGGAATGGCCACATTAGGAGCAGTGAAATGAGATGAAAATGAGTCTGTGTGTCACTGTCTGCTGCTCGTAGGAGGTCAGGAGGATGCGCCATGTTTGAACAGAGCAATGAATCTGCTACAAAATGTAAACAATTAATCATGGAAAGTAGGAAAGTTTTATTGCTCACTTCCTAAAAGAGTAATTACAAGCTGTAAAAAGTTATGAACAACTCACTCGCTAAGCCTTTCAGCTCGGCTTCACTATAGAGGCTGAAAGCTTTCTTGCGAATTGAAATACCACATTCTGCCAGGTGCATTTTCAATTCCATGATGAGGTATGCTGGGGTTCTCTACAAAATGTAATTGATAAAAAGGGAATTGACTTCTGTGACTGCCAGTCCAGTGAGGCCTATCATCTACCAGTCCACACTTACTTACCACGCCACGCCACTACTTCGATGACATTCTCGGGCTGCAATCGACTAGACTTTAGGACGGAGGAGTAAGAGTTTCTTCTTTGCAAGCTGGCATGTCAATGTAAAGGACTTAGAAAACAAGTCAGTCACATACCACTAATGGAAGCGCTGCAATTTGCTAACAGTGAAAGCAGCATGGAGGTTATAAAAGCCCCATACCTGAGAATAAAGCGCCGCGGTTTGTTAAAGAGTAGCGCCATGAAAATGAAATAAGTAGTCACATACCGGCAGGAATGTAGCATAGCGGTTAAATGCATTACATGCGTCCTAAATCCAGCAGCACATTCCGCGATCCTACTGCTGCTGCCATTATCAGAGAGATGAAGGAACACCCCTCCCGGTGGGCAAGAGCACAGAGACCCCAGGGGGATCAGCATTCTGAACCTGGTGCTTCAGAACATGCTACCTTACAATATGAACCTGATCCTTCTGGGGTACAAAAAACAAGAGCACTCGGTACGGTAGTAGATGAAGATGGAACAATCAATTAATTTGGAAATTCTCTTGTAAAATATGCTTTC
This sequence comes from Triturus cristatus, assembly GCF_964204655.1. Classification (NCBI taxonomy): domain Eukaryota; kingdom Metazoa; phylum Chordata; class Amphibia; order Caudata; family Salamandridae; genus Triturus; species Triturus cristatus. The sequence continues at coordinate 1,560,911,525 of NC_140589.1, forward strand.
TGTGTTTCCTTCTCTTTCTCACTAAAGAAATAAATGTGTCCAAAAGGAACAGTAGCACCATGGTTAGTTCTTTTAGTTCAGTCTTCATATTCCCTGAGGTGAAAGCCCTGTGGTTTGGCAAAAACGTATGAAACATTATGAGACTGTAGTGGCTCCGATGAAAGGTTAGCCAGTGATTACATTCAAGTGGACTCCAGTAGTTTTCCATCTTTGAAGAAGACTGAACTAGTCCCGTGTTAGTTACCTATTGAGATGCCTATAGCGCAGGCATCCGTACTGTGTTCTGTTAAAAGATTAATTCATTCAGTTCCGAGATGTGTGAAAGAGTTTAACGATCTCCAGGTCTTCGCTTTTTGTCAGAAGTAATCAGAATCAGATGTGTTGGAATAATTCAATTCCGTGCACCTTTTGTTGTGGGGAGATAACTTCGGCATTGCATCCTCTCTCAGTAGTACTCATTCGCATGGAAGGGTTAGCCACTATTAAAATGAGCAAACACTACCCCGTGGGTGAGTCACCGTGACACTGACTGCACCGCCGGCGTGACGTGACCGGACCCCACTGCCCCCGGCCCTCAGCCGCCTCAGACACATACACATATGTTGTCATCTGATCCACAAATGTCATGTAAAGAGACTGGCATTTTCAAGCTCTACAGTGATTGGCCATCGGGTAACTCGTTGTGGCATCGATAACACACTAGGCCCAAGGAGTTGGGAGCCAAATGTAAAAGCCCTTATCTAGTTGGATATTCCACAAATACTGGATTTTAGGACTGGTTTGTTTCCCTCCTCTGAAAGGCAGTACTTATATCCCCCACACCCAGCTGGGACCTCAACAAAAGTGATGTCAATCAGATATATATTAATTATCACATTACGAGGGCCGGCCAGACGCCGTGCCACAGTGCCGGCCTGCATCACATAAAATAGATCGGAAGGCATTAAGAGCGTGCTTTTAAAATATTACCGGGTTCAATTCAGCGAGTCAACTGTGGGGATTCATCAATCAGCATCCGTATCCCGAGGCCTAACAGTAACGAATAATCCGTTTGAAGTGGCTGGCTGGATTAATGGCCCACAGAATTGTTTAAGTTAAAACAGTATGGCGAACATTCAGAGGGAATCTAAAAGACTCTGGTGCGTTATCAAAATAAGGTCCACTGGAGAAGTATTCGTTTAAAAAAAATGATTCTTGCAATTCATATCTAAGCGGACTGAGGCTTATACACGGACAATTTTCCTTGCTTGCACTTGGGTCCCTGACACACTCACATCATTCATGCCACTGTACAGTCACTGTTTGTGTTAAAAACTTACGTTATCTAAGAGGGGAAGTGTAGTAGACTCACTCGACTGACTGTGTAGACACACTGGCGGCACAAGGTCTACCGTCTGTGAGGTACGACGACTCGTGACTCTGACTCATGTGGCACTGGTGCGGTGACGTGTCGACAGCGTAGAGGAAATGGCCAATCACTACTGCATGGCTTCACATAAGCCACAGTGTGATTGGCCATACCAGTGTGGCACTGGGCAGTGCCACCCCCCACACATGGCACCATACTGCAGGCTGCGCGGTGTCTCAGCCATTCCTGGTGCTGCATTAGCAGCACCACTGCGCCAGGATTGGCTAAGAGCAGGGTTACTCCCTGCCCATAATGAGACCCGGGGGCTGCGGTATGAAGAAGCACTCTCGGGTCCCTCGCCATTCTGAGTCGCTATTAAGGGGAGGAGGGAAGGTACTAAGGTGCGTGTGCGCATGTTCGGGCCAGTCATAAAAATGACTAGTCCAAAATTGACATGCGCACTGCTGCTGTGCTATTTCCGTGCTCAGTCACTCACTGCCGCAGCCCTGCCCCCACACCCTTCAGCGCCGTCCAATTCAGTTGCGCTTGTCCCGGTAGAGCTAGAGCGTTGAACCGACTGCGAGTGCGCTCAGTGCGCCGCTGCAAGATTATTTCGTTTTACTAAATTGAATGTTAGCGTGACGGTCATCCATGTGGCTTAGTGGGGCAACGCCCCAGCGCCCCCAATGGATGCACCGCCACTGTCGGACAGATTCAGTGGTCAAGGTGGAGGCATAGCATGTTTACATCATAGCAATCTTACAGTGAAAGTACTACAGACAGACCCCCTGCCGTAATGTGGATACCTATGCATTGAAGTGTCTGGTGGCAATAATCACTCCTGCAAACTGCACACGTTTTACCACCCCCCGCAACAACCTTCCCTTCTCAGAACTGATCGTGGACATTATCTCGACCAATGCAGACTTCCGTGGCACTCAGATCTTCCTGGGAGATTTCAACCTCCACTGGTACGATGTAAATGATATTGTGGTCAATAGCCTTAACTCCTTCGTGACTTCAACCTAACCCAAATATGTGACAGCCCCACTCACATCAAAGGAGCTACCTCAGATCTTATTATTGGTAAGCCCAACTCCATCCTCCTGGACTCGATCCTCCCATGTGATTGGACAGACCATTACTGCATTTCCTTCCGCATTCTTGATTCGGTTAGAACATGTAAAGCCCGGCCTAAGAACCCAAAACAGCTGAAAAGATGCCTACGGAACATCAACCTGCAAGATCTGACTGCTCTCTGCGAGACCATTCTGCCCCCCCCTCCAAGCATGTCTGATGTTCACGACCTTACGGCCCACTATAACCACGCAATGCTGAACGTACATGACTCGGTTGCACCACTACAGCTTAAAAGAATGTCCTCTAAACGCTCCACACCTTGGTTTCCAGATAGTTTTAATTCCGAAAGAAGAAACTTAATGCTTGCTGAAAGGCAATGGCGGTCCTATCCCTCCCTTGAGCATCTCTACTACCTGAGATCCTTGTCACGCATTTATAATAAACGCATCAGATGCTCGAAGGCCACCTTTTTGAGAACCCAACTAGACCAAGCAAAAAAACGTCCAAAAAAACAGTTCGAACTCATCAAGTCCCAAGCCAATAGTCATCTGAACCCCGTGCCTCTGGGTCAAGGGACACTGCCTAATTGTGAAGAATTTGCAGACTTCTTCACTGCTAAGTCTTTTAAGATCGAAACTGAATTGCGATCTGCCCAGGACCACCTGTCGATCAGGCCACGGATCTCCTTCTGTTCACAAGGCGGGGCTATCTCTGACCCGTGCATCCTGACCCCCCTAAAAAGAATGCATCCTGGAATCCAGACCCTGGATGAGTGCACTATATGCAAAACACTGTTGACTCTGAAACCTTCCAATCATTACATTGACCCTCTGCCATCGAACTTCTTCCCGGAAGCAAGATCCTCCTTACTAACATTGTGGACTAAGATCGTCAGTGCATCACTTCAGCAAGGGGATATTCCGGACTGCCTAAAATTGGGGCAAGTTACCCCAATCTTAAAGAAACCAACAGCTGATCCCACGGACCTGCATAACTTTCGCCCTATCTCCAACATCCCCACCCTTGCAAAGCTTTTGGAGAAATGTGTGCTGGCCCAACTCTGCAACCACATCAACCATTTCCAACTCCTGGACCTATGCCAATCTGGTTTCTGCCCGGGTCATAGCACAGAGTGGGCTCTAACGCATATTGTCGATGATGCGCTAACAATGCTGGACCACAATGAGTCGTGCCTACTAATCCTTCTCGACCCCTCATCAGCATTTGATACTGTCAAACACGATAACCTAATTGACCTCCTGAAACACAGGATGGGGTTGTCTGGGCCGGTGCTTAACTGGTTCTCTTCTTTCCTCCTGAATAGATCTCAAACCTTCAAGGTGAACCAATCCTTGTCCCATCCTGCACCGGTTACCTTGGGGGTTCCACAAGGTTCAGCACTCTCTCCCACACTCTTTAACTTGTTTTTGGAGCCTCTAACAGACATTTTGAAATCATCCAGCATTCACTATCATATGTATGCTGATGACACCCAACTTTATTTGAAGATCGCCTCCCCTGAGGACATTCACTCCCTCAATTCAGTCCTGCTGGAAACACAAAGCTGGCTGACACGGAACCACCTGAAGCTAAATGCTCTAAAAACAGAATTCCTCCTAATCTCACCCCACAAGCAATCCCCGGTCATGGAACAATGGCTGAATCAGCTTACTGCTCTCAAGTCTGAACATGCAAAAGCACATCAGCTCCCTCACCAAAGGAGCGAATTTCCAACTTAGCATCTTAAGGAAGCTCAAACCCTTTCTCCCTGCCCAAGACCTAAAGGTTGCAGTGCAAGCATTAGTGATCGCAAAGCTGGACTATGGCAGCGCAACGCTGTGTGGCTTTCCCAGAGGGAAAACGGCTCCGCTTGGGGTGGCCCTCAATTCTGCCGCTAGGCTCATAAAATACAACCACATCTCTCCGGACCTGCTTGTCCTGAAGTGGCTCCCATATGAAGCTCGGATACAGTTGAAACCCTGCTGTACCTCGCACAGAAACCGGAGCTCTCATGTGGTACAAGAGCCTCCAAAGTGCCAGCACCCTTTTACTCAAACCACAAAAATTAAAGAAAAAAAAGACTTACAATCGAACCTTCTCAGGCATGGCGCAGAGGATCTGGAACTCTCTCCCCCCCCCGAAGTCAGGGTGATCCCTTCCACTGTCCGCTTCAAAATGGAAGTTAAAGGACTCTTGATGAAGAAATATCTGCCTCAGTCCGCCTTCCCCACTGGACCTGGGGTCCATAGCTGCTGTTTGTAGCCCAGAGGCCTTGCTGGCGTGATTGCGGGACATTTTTTAAATGTTGTACTTTTTTGCTTTGTTGACTCTGTATGTTTACCTATAACCTCCTTGCTGCATAATCTGTAAAGCACTCTGATACCCTCAGTGGTCATGTTTGCGCTATATAAAACATTATAAATAAAATAAAAAAATGTAATTAAATAATGCCAGTGCAGATGTGAGATTCATATAAAATGTATATTTGATTTCCAGCATCAATATATCTCATGTTTGGTGAGACATTTGGTGAAATAAATGTTTTTCTACAATCACACACAGGCAAGTATAATGAAATCACGGGTTATTCATATCAAAATGTTTCCCTCAACTGCTTTTGTGACACAATGTACTCTCTAGCACACCTTACTAAAAACAATGCTAGCTTTGCACAGACTAATCCTCATATGGCAACAGTGAAAACAATGATCTGAGGATATATTGATCTTGGTTTTGGACATCAATTTCTTAGACTTTTAATGGCTTTTGGACTGTGAAATATGTGATGGTGAGACAAGACCACACCTATCAGAAAATCATCTACCAATCAAAGTTCATCTTCACAAAGTAGCCATATTTGAGATCTTAATACAAACAGATCCAGTTACACAATCAGCCCTTACTCATTATTATTTATCAATCTCAGTTTCCTACTTTTTATTGGGGGCTTTCCTCACTATTCTGTGTTTTTTCCTCCACTTAAGCATTGGATGCTTACCCAAGATTTACATTGGTAGGCTGTAGCCTTCCACTGTTGAGATCTAAGGCCTAGTTATGATGGTGGTCGGTGAGATTACCGAATGCCATCGCAGTGGGAATGAGGGAAGCCGACAAGTTGTCAGCCTTCTCCCCGCCATATAATGATTAGACCATTGTGTAAGCGGTCGGAAACTGCCTTTTCTACTGCAGCTTGTACTGCGTCCCAAGAAAATGACCACAGCACAAGCTGCAGTGGAAAAAGGCAGTTTGTGCACATCCATGCTCCGTGTCCCAGGCACCATGTGGTTCCTGACACATAGTGCATGGAAGTGTTGGGGTCACTACATGTGGCCCCCCCAGGCCACTTAGCAGAGGCCCACAGGGACAGGCCCCAGCTTGGGAACCTCAGGGTACCTTTCTGGCTGCCTTTTCATGGCAGTGGAACTGCCATGAAAGGTTTGTAGGAAAGGGATATCTAAATCCCTGCATCGGTGCCTGGGCAGGCCCCGCCCGTATTGAGGGCTAGGAATCCCACCGCCATCACAACGGGATCTTTTATCCTGTTGGAGGCAGCAGTCCTAACCCCCATCCTCTGCCCTCTGACTGCTGATCCAGTGATCAGGGATCGATATTTTTTCACAAACATAGGCCCATTTACACTACCCAACTAATCCCTTCACGCTGGGGTTCAGTGTGATGCAAGTTTATACACTACTTACCAAAATACACTATAGGACCTGCATTTCTCCTTATAAAATGTATATGTTTGTGGCGACAGACCTTAAAGTTGAATAGTAGATAGCAATAATATGTACCTATCAATACTACTAAATAAACAACAGACTCAGTGTGTAATTTATAATATTTATCGTAAATAATGTGAAATAAATGCTCATTAAGTGCGTCATACAATGCAAATCATAGATTATCACAGAGAAAAAGTATTAGCAATGTACAGTATCAAACTCATGTCAAATAAACAATGCATTGAAGGAGTGGATAGGCGAAGAGAGAAAAGTTTCAGAAACAAAATACATTTGCAAATGATTATGCAAATTCAGAATATTATCTATACTTACCCAAGTAAGAATCAGGGAAATCTACCCTCTGGCCAAAGAGCAGTAAGTCCCCTGAAGAAGAGTCGAATTGCAAAGATTGAATCAGGAATCAGGAAACATGTAGGCCTCTGTCTGGAAACAGCAAACGGACGACAGTGATGATCTCCCACTAGCTGACCAACACGCACTGCCCACCGGGACACCTCAATTATACCCTAAAACCTAAATGTCCAACCCACATTTGTTTCAATATGAGAATAAACTCTGTCTCTCATTGGCTAAGGATAGGGGTGTAATGTCACACAACTCTCAGCATGAGCATTTTATTCAATGCCCTTCTGTCTTAAACTTCCAGCATTACGACAGATTCTTCCAAGGAAAAAACTTTGAACACAATCATAGTACATATTCTCTGCAGTGTATTTTATGTATCAAGTCCTTGCGCTTCTTTGTTTGCCTCTGCCTTCTTGTGAAGGAAGTTGTCCGCTTTCACTGATATCATATTTTCTTTTCCGTAGCTTGGCAGTCATACAATAAACTGCGAAAGTCACGTTCATGCCTTTGCGTTCTCTCTTCTCATTCAAAACCCTCTTTTGCTCATTTTAATTTCTCTACCAAATATTAACCCCAGACTGGCATGCAGAAGAAGAGGCCCATGCTTATTTTTCTACAGAAAACAAACACATAACATTATTATTTTCATGAAATGTAATTTCATTGCCCACCATCCCAGCATTGCACTAACCCATGCACAACCCGTATTATTTTCCTAGAAATCATTATTAACATGCACAAAAACAGCATCAGTCTTTTATTTTTCTTAAAGCCAAAAGCAATTGCGGCCTAGTTCCATGCATAAGTACATGCATGCGCAAAAGCATTTCCCCTTATTTTAGCTTTCATTAATAATAATTTTCACAGCACACTGTTAATGAATGTTACTGAGGGTCCAATCCGAGCAGGTTTTATTTTTGCAAAACCCTGCTCCATCACTGCCAACATTTGGAAAGCCAATAGGGATCCCTGGCCATTTAAAAGCATTGAAAGAATGGCAACTCCGTTTTTATAAACTTTCAAAATGGCCATTGTGTGACACTATATCCATTGTGTCATTACGTTGCAATACTGCATATAACATCGCAACAAATATTGAGTCACATAATTGGATGGCCAGATTGAAAGTATACAACGCAAGGTTTTCCTTGCTTTTATACCTTTAGTATGGCCAGTCAGGCATTGGCAAAGCTGATCACTGTGCTCGCTCAACATTGGCAAAGCAAAAGCAATTGCTTTGGCAGCAATATATGCCTTTTGCAATGATGTATAAAATCCCGTCTGTTCAAGCAGAAAGGGTCAACTCGTCAACGCACTTAGGGCCTCATGTAGGTAGCCAAATACCGGTCGGTAACGGCCGATTTTCGGTTAATATGCCGTTACCGACCGGTATTCAGACAAGTGAGATGTAGGAGTCCAAAAACCACCTTTCGGTAAATATGAGGCGGTAAATACCGAATCATATTTACCGAATTCTAAAATACCGAATCAGATTTACCGAATACATACTTAACGAATCGGTAAATATGAAGTGGTAAATATGAAGTGGTAAAAATCAAAATGACATGTAGGAGCACTCGGTAATTAAGAAATCCAAGAAAATCGGTAAATAAGAGTCGGTAATTAACACGGATTGAAAGCAGGTGGTAACCATCAACAGTGCATATTAGCAATCCCAAAATGCAACAGCGTGGACAACATGGCCGCTATGTATGTCATTACAAGGCGCCTACGTCTACAGGCAGCAGGACTGAGGGTTTGGCGACGGGAGGAACGCATCTTCAGACAGCGCATCACACTATTCCAGCTGACTGATGCAGAGATACATGAGAGGTACAGGCTACACCCCGAAACCATCATGGACTTAATCAGGGACCTTCACCCACTCCTAGACCAGCCAATAAGAAGGGCGCACGCCATACCCCCACATGTGCAGGTGCTCTGCAGCCTACATCTGCTGGCATCCGGCAGTTATCAGGTGGTGATAGCTGCGGTGGGTGGGGTATCCCAGAGTTGCCTGTCACGTTTCTTCAGGAAGTTCCTGGATGCCATGATGCAGAGAATGCACCACTACATCAGCTTCCCCAACACACAGGCTGCACTGCATAAAACAAAAACAGACTTTTATCACATGGCACAGTTCCCCCATGTCATCGGCTGTATTGATGGTACACACATCCCAATCTGTCCACCAGCTGACACAGAGCACATCTACAGGAACAGGAAGTCCACCCACTCCATCAATGTGCAGGTGATCTGTGATGCAGGGAACATCATCACAGATATTGTTGCAAAGTTTCCTGGAAGCACCCACGACTCTTACATCTTCCAGAATAGTGGGATCTACACACGACTGAGTGCAGGAGAATTCGGAGAGGGATACCTGCTAGGTAAGTAACAGTGACGCCCCTTGCAACCTGCAAATCATAGTGTATAGAGGCATGTTACTGATGTCACCCTTTTACTCATCTAGGCGACAGTGCATATGCATGCCGGTCATTCATCCTCACTCACTACCTACACCCAGCAACCCAGAGTGAGAGACGATACAACGTGGCACACAAAACAACACGCAATGTGGTGGAGCGCACGTTTGGACTACTGAAGAGCAGGTTCCGCTGCCTCCACAAGAGCGGAGGCGCACGCCAGTACAAACCCATCACCTGCTGCAAGATTATCGCCACTTGTGCAATGCTGCACAACCTTGCCACGAAAAAAGGGACAGATGTGGAACTAACATATTTTGAGGACAACGAGGATGAGTCAGGACAGCCACAGGGCAACGCAGCTAGAGTGCCAACTGCAATAGATGGGAGAGAGAGACGGGCAGAGATCACATGCAACTATTTCTGAGTAAGTAAGGGGACACAGCCAGTTGTGAGAAGTCATGACGTAGTTTAATGTGGCACCACGCCATGAACACATGAACAAGCCAATCTGGCAATATCCCATCTATACAAGAAGTAAGTCCAGGGTTACGTCACCCAATGGGAAGTGGCTAAGCAGGGCCACATCAATGTTTGCGCATACGCGCTGCAGTGGTGGATGGCACGGCCTGTGCATCCTCACTAGAGCCAACCCCAAGCCGCCTGCTGCTCCTGCGTGCTTCTGGGACGGGGGGTGTGATGCTGTTCCTGCTGCTGGTGTCGATGCTCTCCGCAGCATCCCCTGCAGCAGTTGTCGACGCCTGACTAGTCAATAGCACCCCTAGTGCACTTGTCACCTGCACCATCCCCCGAGACAGGTCGCTGCAGCACTGTGTTAGGCCCTCCTGCATCGTCACAGAGCGCCGGCACAGTAGAGAAGTCGCCGTTGCCAGACGGTTGAGTGCCCTGTTGGTAGTGTCCCTTCTCTGGCGTTCCCGGCGCCGTGCTTCGATGTCAGCATCTAATTTGCTGCACAACTGCTGGATTGACTGGGACATGTCCCGAATGCCCGCAGCCATGCCGCTGATGTTATTGTCCATGGTGACTAATGTGGTTTTCATCACCCGCATGTGCCTCTGGACTGACATGACTGCCTTTGTTTGCAGGCGCTGTTGCTTCAACATTTGGCCCTCGAGACCCAAGAAGACACCATGGCCGTCAATGGGTGCTGGTGGACTCTGGACACGCGACCTGCGGCGCCCTCTTGCTCCCGTCTGTGCTGCCTGTGAGGTGTGGGGCACAGTGGCATGGCTCCCTTCCTGGGACATGGTGAGTTCGTCAGGGCCCATGCTGTCGTCTGACGAGGTGTCTAAGGCTCGTAGCCTGGCTGCTGGACGCCTCATCATTCTCACACCTGCAAGCGGAGATGTGGCCGGTGACTCAAACATGAGTGGCGATGCTGGCTCTTGGTGAGGTGATGCTGGCTCTGGGCGAGGTGATGCTGGCTCTGGCTGCGGCGAGGCTGCCTGTGTTGGTGGTGCGGGTGCCAGTGGGCCTGCTCCCTGGTCTGTACTTGTGCTGGCTAGAGGTGATATTTGTGGCCGGTGTGCCGTCTCTCCTGCAGCATGCCCTGTCTTGCATGATGTCACATCTGTGGACAGAAATACAACATTGGCTCAGTGTCCCCGAAGGGCTGCATTGAAAGCGTCACAATAAATCATTTCACATTCCAAAATGTCCTCTGTCTCCTTGTGCCTCGAGTGCGTGACATGCCTTGTTGCCCTGTTACATTTACGTCATGGTTAGTGTTTCCCTGACTACATCTCCCGGAATGCATTGCCTGTCTGCACTGACACGTGTGGACTGCAGTGTGATTCTCGTTTCACAATGGGGGATGTGGGATAGGGATAGGGGGTGCTACATTGCTGTGCTTTCGTCTTACCTTGTTGTGTGGCGGCTCTGGCAGAGCTGTCGGCGTCCCCAAGACCCACGACGCTCTCTTGCTCGATTGTGGCCCCCACCAGCTCCTCCAGTTCGGTGAGGGCAGGTGCCCTGTTGGTTCCACCTCCAGTCTGGCTGGCCTCCTTCTGGATGTCGCCCATCTTCCTCTTGGTTACAATCCTCAGGTCATACCAGCGCTTCTTTAGGACCTCTATGTCCCTGTGGGTCACTCCCACTGCATTCACCTGGGCCTGGATGGCCAGCCATATGTTGCGCTTTTCCGCCTCAGGCACTTGCAGGGATTGCCTTCCGAACAGCTTCTGGTGCTGCTTCACCACCTCCTCCACCAGCACCTGGAGTTCCTTGGGGCTAAATTTCAGCTTCCTCCTCCTTTCCCCTCCGTCTCTCTGTGTTCTCTGGCTGGACATGATGTTCGTTTTCCCGCTCGCACAGGCACCGGCTCCCTGCCTCTCCTCTGCACTCCAAGACTCTCCAGGGTCGGCTAATTATGTACACCTGCCTGGGTGTGGCCACTTCCTGGTTGGGTGGGCTGTGGTTGCACGGGATTAGCTGTTTCGTCACGTCATGTGATTTTATTTGCCGAATCCGTACATACCGATTCGGTATTTTCCGATTCGGTAAATACCACCTCGGTATTTTCCGATTCGGTAAATACCACCTCTGTATTTTCCGATTCGGTAAATACCACCTCGGTATTTTCCGATTCGGTAAATACCACCTCGGTATTTTCCGATTCGGTGGATTCCGAATCGTGATTACCGAATGTTACCGAATCGGTAACTGTTACCGAATTTTTACCTACATATAACTTACCGATTCTAATTTAACGATTCGGTACGGCTCGGTATTTAAGAAACGGTAAAATTTATTTACCTACATGAGGCCCTAAATGAATAGCCATGATTCTAATGGGTAATGTCATTGATGCATAATTTAATGTGTTATCTATTTTAAATTCTAAACCTTTGAGCTAAATTATAATATGCCAATATATTCTGGTCCAGAGTTTTGTCTGTCTAATATTTCGCAGCAGCTGGTGCCGATGGCTTCAATGTACAATTTGGCACAAGCATACTTACATCCAGATTTACAGCTGCCTGAAACTGCTAGTGCTTGAGGTGACCCTTGCTCACACTGATCATCAGTAAGGCATCTGAAGTGAGCCAGCACTCTGCAAGCTTTATGTGGCATAGGCACTAGCCCTTTTCTGGAACAGGCCTGGAGACTGGGATTGGCCTTTCTTCAGCAAGACAGAGAGGCATATGATTCTATTAGTCTCCATCTGAGAGCTAAATGCTTTTTATACACTTAGTAGGATTCAACATCATTAATCACAAGCATATTCTAATGGTCAGAAGGGTGTCCTGGATCGGCAAGTCCAGGAAATGTTTTCCAGGGGACTGCGTGATCGTGAATTTAAGGCACCCTGAGCTTGTACATAACCTGCTCACGCTAAGTAAGGGGTTTCATCATGATGAGGATGGCTCCAGCATTAAAATGCTACCCCTGGGCTTCTTTTATAGGCATACGATTAACCCGAACAACAGTGGTGAACACAAGGGCCACATGATGGGAACATATGGGGGTGGTTCAACAATCTCAGTATGGAATCGGTATGCTTCACTTAAGAATGCGAGGGATATAAATGATATTGATTGACTGGATTGGCCGGGGGAAAATAGGGGCGCCCATGGTGTGGGGAGTCATCTTTCTAACACAGACTTGGGAGGAACCGCTAGGGCAAATCCAAATGAGGACACCTCAAGTCCATCGCATTTAGAGCTTTTGGGACCCGGCACGCAAGAGCATAGTTACCCACTGACAGAACCCCACAGTCCCCTACTTTGCCTTACACCAGATATTCCAGATGGACATAGCGTGAGGGATTTTAAGATAATCTCCTGGAATATAGCAGGCTTAGGTACTAAATTTAAAAATGAGGATTGGCTAGTTTACATTAAAAATTTTCAGGTTATCTGTCTACAGGAGACGTGGGAGGTAAATAGTTGTACCCTCCACCTGGAGGGTTATAAAACCTATTTTATGCCTGCAAGTAAGGCCATATCGGGGAGAGCAAGGGGAGGATTGATCACTTATGTCGACCTCAAGTTACAGGGCAGATGGACCGATCTGGGCTGGAATTCCGATTTTATGCAGGGGATTAAGTTTTATAATAAGGGCCACAAATTAAATTTTATTAATTTCTATAATGCGATTTCACCGGGCCAAAGTACTGCTAGAGTGGACGAGCTGGAGAGTAGGCTCACGTGCATTCAGGAGCAAGGGTCACAGATGTCCCAGCTGGTTTTAGTTGGCGATTTTAATTGCCACCTGTGCCCACACCTGAAAGTTAATGGAGGGGACTGGTTGCGGTGCACTCTGAAAGAGGGCCCGCACCTGGAACATACAAAGGATGGAAGGGCGTTAGGCAAGCTTCTAAACACACATGCCCTCACACATACCATGGACCTGGCTGAAGCTGGAAAGGATACAATTGTGCACCCCACATTTAAAGGCAGATGAAGTGTTTCTTTTATTGATGTTATCTTTGTTTCGAATACACTAAAAAAATGGGTCACAGGTTTCAAAATGTGTCTAAGTATTTTCAGTGATCATAACCCTCTAGTCATGTCCCTCGTGGAGTTAAATCCCTACAAGAATCCAGAGAGAGTGGGGGGGAGGGGTGGTATGTGCCATAGATCAAGGGACGAGGCTCAGATGGTCACAGACTAACGGCGAAGCTTTTTACAGAGCGTTAGCTGAAAATGGCCAACAGCTTATCGCGGACTGTCTAAACCCAAATGTGGAGGGTATTGAACTGGTCATGGCATTTGAGGGTATTGCCCATCTAATTGATGGTTTGCTTAGGGCCAAAACATACAAAGCAAGAACGAATGACCCAAGGTGGTTCGATCAAAAGTGCTCCCACGCCCTGAGAGAGCTGAAATTAGCTTTTAAAATCCTCCCCAAGAGATAAGAGGAGGGTGACCCTATGTAGGGCAAATTATAAATCGGCAGTAAAATGCCGTAAAACTAGTTTGCAGCAGCAGGCTTGGGAGGACTTAAGGGAAGCGATAGAGCTAAAGAACACAACTGCTTTCTGGAAAGTTATAAATGACTCTTGCTTCCAAGAGGCAAATAAACCAAGGGTAGCTAATCACATCCTGCCAGAATCATGGTATGAGCATTTCCATGGGCTTTACAATCACTGCCTGAATGAGGCCCAGACGGAAGCAGAAGGGGGGGAGCAGTCTATCAACCAAATAAACTTCACCCTGGGGGAGATCAAGGTAGGAATTGAAGGACTGACTCGAAATAAGGCACCGGGTCCTGATGGGATTCCTCCTGATCTTTTCTTGAGCCAGGTAGATCTTTGGGCACCAATCCTGACCAGAGTCATTAATGCAGCAGTAGACACAGGTATGCCACATCTTGGTCCACTGCCATAATCGTTCCCATTTTCAAAAAAGGCAATAAGGACAGCCCACTTTGCTACCGGCCCATTTCCCTAATTGATGTGTCAGCGAAAGTTCTAGGAAGGGCTATACTCAGCCAGTTAATGGACTGGGCGGAGGATCAACTGATTATCACTGACACCCAATATGGCTTTAGGCCGGGAAAGTCAACCACCGATCATTGTCTTAACCTTTATTTATTGGTAGCCAAGTACACCATTGCCAGCCAAGAAACTGTGTACTTGGCTTTCATGGACTTGACGGCGGCTTTTGACCGAGTCAACCGTAGGAAATTATTGGCAATTATGGGAGGTCTTGGTGTGGACCCTGGACTTATTAACATTCTAAAGGTATTGCACCAGAATACCACTGCCAGTGTCAGATACAATCAGGAGGGAAGTACCACCGACCCTTTTCCATGTTCAAGTGGGGTGAGACAGGGATGTATTCTGGCCCCATTTCTGTTCACCCTGTACATAAATGGCTTGGATCAGGCACTTAGCACTTTAATGGTTGATACACCGCGGATTGGCTCAAGAGGGATCCCCGTCCTGCTTTACGCGGACAACGCGGTTTTCCTCGTGCGGACATCCAAAGGGCTCCAGGGTTTGATAGACGGCTTTGTTTCCTTTATGGAGAACCTAGATCTGTCCCCCATTTTAACTAAGTCATACATCATGGAAGTGGGGAAAAAAACAAGTAAAAACTATGTTTACTCGATTGGTTCCCATCACCTGGGAAAGGTGCACTCCTTTTCTTATTTGGGGATATTATTTGACAGTCGTCTTAATTTTAAGGCCCATGTAGAAGAGAAATGCCGCACACTAGTGAGCTGCTCTGGGTCAATCATGAACTTTGCACGAAGGTTGGGCCGTTGGTTCCCGGAGCAAATACTGAGATTATACAGCTCTAAATGTTGTGCCAAAATTCTTTATGGAAGCGAGGTATGGAGTTTTATTGTCACACGCAGCATCTGTAGACCGAAGAAAACAAGTACCTTAGGCGCCTACTAAAAGTTCCTCAGAGCACACCGTCTCACATCATTCACGAAGAACTGGGTGTCAGTCATGTCAGAGATAGGCTGGAAGCCAAACCCCTAACCTGTTGAGCCAAAATATGGGCAAATACAGAGGCCTCATTTAGTAAGCAGATTATAACAGACTGCCTTGCCCGTGACCGGGGGCTGAACATCCCATGGCTTAAGTATGTAAAGGAGACTTTAGAAGCCATAGGATGCTCAGATCTTTTTGATAACCCCACTAAAATGTCAGTGCATGACAAGACTTTGGTGCAGGCCCGGTTCCAGAAGCATGTTATATCATTCAGGGAAGATAGGGAACTAGTTAAACAGCCAGTTAGAGAACACCTCCTGACTAAATCATGTTTCGGTATTGAGCCCTATTTATCTTATTTCCATAATGCCCATGATAGATTTATAATGACACGGTTTAGGCTCAATCTATTGCACCACATACTAGCTGATCCGGCAGGATACACCCCGTCCATAGAGTTGAAGGGTCCATGTGGCTGCGACCATCGGTCTCCTCAGGATACCCTTCACTTTGTTTTATTATGCCCTTTTTATTCACTACATAGGAGTTTGTTTTTTAAAAGTATTTTAAAGACTTCTAGATTGAAACATGCAAATGTGGCCGTGTTATTTTTAAAATTGTCTACAGACACATTAACCCTGTTCTGCACTGTAAACTTAGGGCAGCCATCAGACTCAGAAATACAAGAGGTACCAGATGAAAAAACGTGGCTCGTAATACCAGTTTTTAAAAGGCACAAAAAAAAATTCATGAATTTGAAGAGGGGAAGGTTTTTTCATTTGAGATGGGAACGAATATATATCAATTCTAAGCTGTCAAACTATTATGTCCCTCTCTTAATTTTGATGTTTTTTATATGTACCTTTGTGGCCCGCGATGTTAGCCTCTCATTGGTCTTTAATATGAATTTCATGTGATAAAGGGTTCCCACTCATGGAAGGATCAGATATGTATCATTTTAAGCTGTTGATTGTTTTGTTTTTATATTATGATGTAATTGATCTGCACTTTTATGGTATTTTTTTATACCGAATAAAGTATTAATATTATTATTATTATTATTATTATTATTATACACTTATAAGCACTTGTCACCGAGCATGCTGGAGTAGGAGTAGAAGCAACTGTGGAGAAGTATGGTTCAATGTCTTTGCACATATCACATTGCCCTTATTGGTATAATTTGCTATCATGTCCCCCTTCCCTTTTCTTACCACTTCTCACCTCGCTTGCTGCCTTGCCTAACTGTGGAGCAACATTGACAAAAAAAGAAAAAATATTTTTTTGTGTTTGAGATACAGACAGTCTTCGCAGTTGTTTATTCGGAACAGGCACCAATATTATTGTTACCAATTTGTGTTGGGCGAGGACTCTAATATGTTTCTAGCTAAAGTGAATGATCCAAACTACTTCAAGCGAGTAAAATTTAAGACCATTAGAGACAGTGTCAAAATCTGACAACTCATTTTAACTAAATGTAACACTTCGTTTTTTCATCCCCAATTATCTCTATGGGCGAATCCCGGCTTGCCAGTAATATTTCATGATGGGATATGTAAAACTTGGAATTTGGCTGGAATAGAAACACTTGGTGATTTATATGGTAATGACGGCTTTTTGGCATATGAGACATTAAAAACACTCTATAAATTACCTGAAACTTTATGTTTCAAATACATTCAAATTCATGATTATCTCATACGCAAAATGAAGCTGTTAAATATCTTTGATTTTGACATATGGCAATGTTTCTATTCCACCAAGGCTAGGTCACTCATCAGTGTGGGATACAGAAGCTTTATTTCTTACAAACTGGACGATTGTGGGAAAATAGCCGAGAAATGGAGAGCAAGATTAGGTATAAACATCACTGCCAATCAGATCTCTGCTGCTCTCTGCAGTCTAAATCGATCTATTCACTCCTCAAGCTTGAGAATTCAACAATATAAAACCATCTGTCAGTTATATTATACTCCAGAAAGAATTTCAAAGTGGTCCAGTAATAACTTGAGTAGTGAACGGACTAAATGTCCCAAATGCGATTTCATGGCTGCAAGTTTAGAACATATGTTTTTTACATGCCCCGGACTTAATGAATTCTGGTCGAAAGTAAAGCAGAGTTTAACCCAGATACTACACCGACCAATAACTCTCAATGCAGCATATGTATTGCTTGGTATACAGACTTTCAATAGCCCACAAGATGACCTCATAAATATCTTAATGGGATGTGCCAGACTGATTATAGCTAGAACATGGATATCAAGCAATCCGCCCCATGTTATGGAGTGGTGGATACTCGCTAAAGAAACATATATTATGGAGTCTTCCCTCGCCAAGATTAGAGGTGTCAAATCTTTACAGAGGCTAGAAAGAAATTGGGGATCTTCTTTTGTGTGAAAACTTCCCTCTTTTTTTTTTTTCTTTCTCTTTTTTTTACTGTTTCTATTCTTACTGTAATATGTACCTGCTATTTGCAAATAACTACAATATGCTTGCTGCTCAATTTTGAACTTTGTATTCCCGCCGTCCCTGCTTTAATTTAATTCGATTTGTTATGTTATAATTTCTTATGTATGTTGAAAGGAATTGACCTCCTGTCCTGTTAATAATAAAAAGATTTAAAAAAAAAAAAAAGATACAGACAGTCCCTCAAAGAGAACTACTCGACACACATGCATTGCATCACATGCAGCCCTACACTTTTCTTTTTCCAGTCCTAAGTGGGTATATGTAAAAATGATTTGCTTATAAACAATCAAATAACATGTTTGTAGTAATAATGAACATTCCTCTGTCACTGCTGCAAACTCTCAAATTGTTATGCGAACTTTGTTACTTTTTATTTGCCAATTTTTTTTCTTAAATGAAGATTTATTTATCACATTCACTCTTCTCAGCCTCTCACGTCATCACCACTCTGGTACAAACAACTAGTATTTTGAGTCCATACCAATAAAAAGTATGTCCTGTGAAAAAACACTAGCACCAAATAATATCACTGTAGCAAATGTGCCTTTTCTGAATGGTCTTTCCTAGTGTTTGCGGGCTCTTTTGTTTGCTGGCAATACGGTCCTGTGCACTGTGACACTGACAATCAGTTCCACCATGTGTGTGGTCTGTACCTAAAACTGTAATTTTAAAATAGCTACATGTCATTGGTCCACTTAATTTACTTATAAGTCCCTAGTAAATGGTAATACATGTACTCAGGGCATGTAAATTAAATGCTACAATTGAGCTCCAGCACTCATTGTGCCAACCACTAAAGTAGCTTGTAAAACTTGTCTCAGGCCTGCCACTGCATCATGTAGTGCAGTTTCATACTGCCATTTTAACCTGGCAAAATAAACCATTTGCCAGAGCTGAGCATTCATTTTTAATACTTATATGTCACCACTTAGGTAGGAGCTACAGGCTCATAGGGCAACATGCATAAAACGTAAAAGGTAGGACATGTGTATTTACATTTTACATGTCCTGACAGTGAATGCCTTCTAAAGTAATTAAATTGCCAAGTGCATGCGTGCATCACAGCACTGTGAACGTCCCTCACAGCATATCAAAGATATTGCCAAAACGGGTGACCTTTGTGCCCCCTGCTGTTGCACTGAAGTAATGAGGATACTCCCCTCTTGAAGAAAACCAAATTGACCACTTATTTTGTAAATAAAAAACAGTGAACACCACTGAAATAAAGCACATATATCTAATCTTTTGAAAACAAAAATCTAGTATAACGAAAATTAAAACCATCAGCAACCATGAAATTACTTATAATAACTGAATCAATCTCATTAATTTCAACATAAATCCGTCATGAATGATAACTTCATGTAATCCTAACTGGATGACACTGCCAACAACTTTAGAAAGTTGGCATTTTATTGCCCAAACCTGATGGGCCTCTCTGCCAATGTCCATGGTCACATGACTGTGAAACGCTCTCCTGTGGTGTGTTGTGTATTCATTCAGACAGAGGACAAACAGGTCTTAGGTGTGGAGGGAGTGAGCTTTCCTGACAGGATGACTGGGGAGGAGTTGTGCACTGCCTTGATTACACTTCAAAGGATCCTGTCTGCAGCAAACATAATGGAACCTGACATCAGACCTGCCTTTGTCCCCATAGCCAGGTTGGGGCCAAACTGAGGGAAGAGGAGAAAACTGGCAAGAACTGGTTTGGGAGTAGCCCAGGGATTGCCCCCACACAAAGTCTGGCTCTGGGTATAGGAGTGACACCTTCAGGACCTCTCATCAGAACACTACTAAACTTCTGGAAGATTTAGAAGAAGGACTGGCCTGCTGTCTGAAGAAGGAAGGCTGGGCCTGTTTGTCTTGAACAAAGGATCCACTGAAGTGACTCCAAGGGTCCGATGACTGACCTCCTGTTTGAACTACAGGAACACAACAAGCTTACAGGGGCCTTCCTGCAACTGCCCAGCTGACCACCTGGGCCTCAAGAGAATTGGTGCTGACTTCTGCTGGAGTGAGATCTGATCCCCAAGAGGTGATGCCCAGGTTCTGTATATTTGGCTGGCATAAGAGTGTACTCCTCTTACTTAAAACTGAAACGCCAGGTGAGAATCTAGATGTTTGGGGCTTTTGCAAACAAGATCCTTATATCAGCAACAGTCGTTGTGTCTCCCCCAACTCAAATTTCCAATGGAGACCTGGTCTTCGTGCAAAACAGCAACAGCACTCATCTCCTGCCAATGCAGAGCTCCTACGGCAACTCATTTTTCTTAAATGGCTTGGGATTTTTCTTGTGTTGTGTCTTCTCCTTACTGTTTGAGTGCTGCATAAATACGTTACACATTCTAAGCTTACCAAGGCCATTGGATGGAGCTTAGTTTCATTGTGAGTATTAGTAACCTGATGACTGACACAAAGCAACATCTGGTCTGAGGAAACCAGTCTAGCTGCCACCATAGTGACACTGGCACCTGTATTAACCCCGGGCGTAGTGGGCGTAGCGGGGCTACGTGGAGTTCCACGGAGTTTTGAATAAACTTCATGAAACTCCGCTACGCCTCCACTCCCCCATAATAACAGTTCATTCTACATGACTTAAAATTAAATTAAAAACACTTACCTGGCATGTGGTGTCCCCGGGCTGCCCTCTTCCTCACCGTCTGAGTAATTCATTGCGAGAAATGCGCACTTTTCCTAAAGAATTACTCAGACGGTGAGGAAGAGAAGGAGGGCAGCCCAGGGACGCCGCATGCCAGGTAAGGGATTTTAATTACATTTTAAGTCATGTAGAATTAATTGCTAATAATGGGGGGGTGGATGCGGGGGCTGGCCAACTCCGCTCCGCTGTGAGTTTATGGAGATTTGCCTTCTCCGCGTTCTTCGCGGAACATGAAGAAGGCAAATCTACGCACGCCCATGAGCGGAGCAGGGCTCTCCGCCAAGGGTTAACCTGTATGCCTCAAAGCCTCTTCCTCAGTCTTATTGATCTTGGACTTTGTCCATACTTCTCCAAGCTTGGAGGCAAGACAACCAGGGCTTCAATGTCCACCCCTTCCCGGGAAACTTAAATAGCCTCTTTGTAACCTCTTGCCTCCAGAGTACACTTCTACTCCCACTCCTATGTTAGCCAATCCCTTGGACTGTCCACCATTGGGGGACCTTTTGGAGCATGGCGCATCTCCTTTCTTATGGCATGCCTGATGAAAGTCACAACATAACCCATAAGCCTTTGGTGGATCCCAGTTTCCACCCTGGTACCTTTTGCCTATAGATGGGAGAGATGTCCTGGGGCACACCCTCTGAAGAAGTATTTTAGGATCCTTTAGAGAAATACTCCCTTTTATCCTGTTTGTGTCTCACCTCCTTCCTCTACTGGGAAATCTGTGAATCCTTTTTCTGGTCACTCCCACAATAAGTCTTTCTGGATACCCTGGTTCTGACCCATATGTCAGCTATCTTACCCAGCTCTCTATAGAAGACAACTTACAATCAACCAAATGCTGATGCAATTTCTCTGTGGTACAATTACTTAAAATGAGCTCCTTCGTAATTAAATTATAGAGCCCATCATAAGTGTCCTCTTCATTGCCTTTCTAGTGCTTTGACTGCAGAGTCCACAAAGTCCACCCAGGTCTGGTTTTGACCTTTATGGGTGTCTCTGAACGTTACCCTTTACTTTTCTGTAGTGAGTCCAAATTAGGCCTGGGTGGTGAACTCCACTCTGTTTGCAGAGCATTCTGCACTCTGCTTTCAGGGAAGCATACGGAGTTCTGAAAAAGGATTTTTTTTCTTGCTCACGCTCGACAATGTTAATCCAACGCCACACCACCTCCCAGCGAGATTTCTCAATGCAGGTGGTTGCGGGTGGTCGTGACCGCTCATGTTCAGAAACCATCCGTTCACATTGAGGAAGCTGCCACTCGAGTAGAACACCTACTCGAGTGGCAGAAAGAAGGAGTGCCCTCTTTCGCTGTGCATGATGCCCTTTGCGCTAATTGTTTAGCATGGAGTAAACACTCAGCGTCAAAAATCACCACGAAAGGCATGACCTAAAGCACTCCACCCCTTGCAGAACTCCGCATAGCGGGGTGGAGTTTTTTGGTCACTCCACCAAGACCTAGTTCAAATCCTTCTATCAAGGTCTTCTTCACATGCTGATAGGACTCAGTTACCTCCTCATTAAGGGTCAGAAGCCTATCTCTGCCCTTCACCAAGAATAATTTCCAAAATAGAGAGCCAAATTTCTGGTGTGCTATCCTTCTCATTTTGCAAACCCTCTCAAAGTCTGTAAACCACTTGCCGATGTCAGTCTGTCTTCGCATTAGATTGAGAATAATTTCTAAAATAGAGAGCCTCAGTGCTGGTGTGCTATCCTTCTTATTATGCAAACCCTCTCAAAGTCTGTAAACCACTTGTCGATGTCAGTCTGTCTTCGCCTTTCTCTGAGAAAAAATCCCAAAAATAGAGAACCCCAGTGCTGGTGTGCTATCCTTCTCATTCTGCAATCAATCTCATAGGCCGCAAACCACTTGTCGATGTCATCACCATCACTAAACTTAAGGGCAGTTCCTTTGGGTATCTACGGGTCAAAGGATTCGTTCTTGTCCCTAGTACTAATATTGCTGCCACCATCGTTGGGTCTCAGGCCCAACTTAACCCTTCTCTCTTTAAAGGTCCAGTCTCCTTTCCTCAAGTTCAAGCTTTTTCTGCTCTACGGAGATTTGATCAAGCTCATCCTCAAGGGTGCCTACCACACTACCTGTGGGGGGTCGACTAGAGTGACTTCTGTCTCTTCCCACTGAAGAGGGGGTTCTGGGAAAGGGTGGAGAGTTGAAGTCTTCACCTTCTTCCCATAATTATCAATCTGGGCCAGGGCATCATCCTCATCTTCTTCAGGACCATCTTCTGAAGCATGCCCCCCCTCTCTATTATCTCTCTCTCGCATAAGAGCTGAGGTGCCTCTCCAGGTCCTCCATTTTAGCTGTCACTTCGCAGCTATTTTCCCTTGCTTTTCACAACTCTCTCAGATCCATGATCCTCAGGGCTGAGATGACTGTCAGGTTGAGATTCTGACCAACGTCCATTGTGCCTAACGTTTTAGTTTAGAACTTTTCCTAACTTACTAAGACTTTTAAAGTGTACTAATGGAATGGGGTTCCACAGAGAGCCCTAACAATCCAGTTAGAGAAATAAAAAGATAAAAAAAATGTGATGCTAAAGTTAATTAAGTGGCTTTCTCATGCAAAATCACTTATGACTAAGTGGTATTGCGAAACACCAATGTCGGAAAATCAACCACTATGTGGTATGAATGGATGACCTTATCATGTAATATTATCGCAATACCCCAAAGATGGTCCTTAGATTCCAACTAATAAATCGTTAGCTCAGTCCTGGTAGAGAGGCAAAGAACATTCAGGCTTTACTGGAGGAACATGTCTTAAGCATTTCAGAGTACCAACAAGGACAATTGACATGACTCAAGAGAAATCCAACACCAATTTATAAAAACAGAGTGTATCTTTATCTTAATTTAGACACCAACATTAACAGAATATCATACATATAACCAGAGTCATGGATTTCTGAAGCAATATTAAATCAATGAATAAAAATACATAGACAAAATAACATTGTGGTCAATAGCAAAGTCCACTAAGGACTATCTATCACTTGCAGCTTGAGTTACTTGGAACCATTATGGGATAAGGTAGAACCAGGCCACAACAGTCAGATCAATTTTGCCTAGCCTGTCGAGTCCGGGTGCAGAGTTGTTCTGGCTGTCCTTGGTACTGAACAGGAGCCGCAGGTGGTGCTGTTTTACTGTGTACACAGTGTAGCAAGAAACAAGATGCAAAAATACAACAGGTACACAGCTTTTGAGGTTGGATAGGGTTGCACATTGCTCACTATAAATGCACCGTGTGTGGGGATCAGTTACTGGACTGGTGACAAATATGCCTTGGTAGCGGTAAGCACAGCTAAAAGCTCCTGGAACTTAACAGGGTCTGGGGGAAGTAACCTAGCAGCCTGAAAACTTCAGGGCAGGTGAGACTACAACTTCCACCATGCACTGGACCACCTAGAGTTGGCCAATCCCTCGGAGGACCTGATGGCCAGTGAATCTTTGAATCTGGTGAGTGCTTTTACCTGCAGTATGCAGGGAACTAATGCCACTAGTCCAAGGGAGATTGCAGGTGCTTCTGGAACCATAAGTGTCCCTCTAGTCAGGAGTATTGAGTTTTAGCAAAGTTCAAGCGTTGTTTACTCAGTTCCAAGTCTGTTGCCTCAGGGACAACATATCCCTCATTTGCTTTGTGCTGGTGGGCAAAGTCCTGTTATCAGTGACACAGGTCTCCTCTTGGGCCTTTTTCGGATCCAAGGTTCTGGTGCCAGGGGGTCCCTTATTTCCTAGATTTAGGAGACTAAGAGGTACACTATCACAGTCATAACCATCAGCATTTGGAGCAGAATGATGAGTGAGTGACCATACAAAAAGACACTTTCCTATATCCTGTGTGACCACTTCTATCAGCAGTGTCACCACTGTCAGGATCTAATTGTGCTAGGATAAATGAAAACATCTCCAATGCTAAGATTGCTGATTGTTTCCTCTTGTTGACTAGGTGATTGATGAGGACCTTGGAATCCCACTTATGTAATTTTAATTTTCTAATTCAACTGTGTATAACAGTACAGCAGTGGGTAACCTTAAACACTTTCGTGGAACTGAAGGATAAACCAAATTTAAGGGCAACCTGTCCAACATCACTCAAAGATCTATGCAATAAATTTACCACATTTACAGTCCTTTCCATCATTGTTCATATTTTCAGCCCCCTTTTCGTTACTCCCATCAAGCATTGTTTCTTCCCTTTTCCCCATCGTGTTTTTGCTTTCTCCCACATCTGCCTCTTCCTTTTCCTCATCTCCCTATTCTGTTGTCCTTGTTCCATTTATGTTAGTGCTTTCGTTCATTTATTATTCAAAATTCCCTTAAAAAAAAACACTAATGTTTATATTCATGCTCTGATCTGGTGACCCTGCACCACCTTCCTCTTTATTATCACTGTATTCACTGATGGCGTCTTTCTCCTGTCGTGCAGTGCTTTTCGCTTGCTTCATCTCATTATATATCACTCTCTCATCTCTTTTAAATCTGTCATATTTTTTATTGAAGCTTAAGATTCTACCTTTAGAAAAGGAACCTTCCTGCACAAAAACAATCCTTTGAGGCTTATTCCTCTTTGTAAGTGCACTGCAGACTGCAGCTCACAGACAAAGAGGAAGTAACAAGCAGAAATAAACTATTACTCCTTGTTGTCAGACTATGGTAGGCACACCATTTTGGTGCAAACCGCAATCCGTTGATCTAAGTAAATCAATGTAACAACTCCCCGAAGCAAGGTAATGAACAAGTGCTATTTGCCGATGCCTCCCTTGATCTCTGTGTAATTCTGCTGCAGTGGCCGAGTGTGGTTTGTAAGTTACATAGTGCATATATCTTCAGTATTTTGTCCCACGATATTCTGTCCTCAATATTCTTGTATGACAATATTCTTAATGTTGATAGTCAGTAGTACAATTGTAAGAAATCAGGACCTGTTTGCAGTGTCCCCCCCATTGTTTGCCCCCATTTTGACCACTAGATGCTAGTTTTCTGACTCTGACTGTGTCCTGGGCTTTGCTAACCGGACCCAGGGCCTGTGCTTAGTGTTAAAGGTATATGGTAATTTGATATGATTACCATTGGCAATGACTGACCCCTATAAGTCCCTAGTATATAATAAGGCAAGGGGGAATTAAACTACCTATAAGTCCCTAGTATATAATAGGGCAGGGCCTGCTGTCATTTTAAAAGCCAGACCTGTCTTGCAGGCTGCTTTTAAATTGTCATTATATGAAAGTTTTACTTAGGATTTAAAGGTACTTCCAAAGTATTAAACTGCCTTATGTTTACATAGAAGTCACCCCTAAGGTCTCCCCTAGGTGCCCGAGGGGTAGGTTGCTTGGTTCTTGGGGAGCGTAAGCCACTGGGATCCTGCCTTACCTCGCTTTCCTGATCTTGCCAGCAGCACCCCTGGGCGCTATCGCAGGAGCCATCTGCCGCCGCAATCCTTGTCACCAGCGCGGCCGCAGCAGCCTGGGAGGAACTACAAATCCCACGTGCCCTAGCGGCAGGAAGCCGCCACCCTCAGCACGGATTTCCCGCCTGAAGGAGTTTAAACTCACAGCTCGTTCGCGGCAGAGCGGGCGTTTTGCTTGGTTCTTGGGGAGCGTAAGCCACTGGGATCCTGCCTTACCTCGCTTTCCTGATCTTGCCAGCAGCACCCCTGGGCGCTATCGCAGGAGCCATCCTGCCACCGCAATCCTTGTCACCAGCGCGGCCGCAGCAGCCTGGAAGGAACTACAAATCCCACGTGCCCTAGCGGCAGGAAGCCGCCACCCTCAGCACGGATTTCCCGCCTGAAGGAGTTTAAACTCACAGCTCGTTCGCGGCAGAGCGGGCGTTTTGCTTGGTTCTTGGGGAGCGTAAGCCACTGGGATCCTGCCTTACCTCGCTTTCCTGATCTTGCCAGCAGCACCCCTGGGCGCTATCGCAGGAGCCATCCTGCCGCCGCAATCCTTGTCACCAGCGCGGCCGCAGCAGCCTGGGAGGAACTACAAATCCCACGTGCCCTAGCGGCAGGAAGCCGCCACCCTCAGCACGGATTTCCCGCCTGAAGGAGTTTAAACTCACAGCTCGTTCCCCGCGTCGCGGGACCGCGCGCGGGCGGCGCTGGGAGAAGCCCGGGACAAGGGCGGGACCGTCTGAGGCCGTCCGAGGTTGGACTAGGTTGGGTTGGGCCAGGGACCCTGCCTGAAAATCTACTTTCACCATTCTTGTATATATGAGCAGTTTGGTCCAATTAGGGTAATTATAATATCTATTTGAATCTTGTGCTTCAAGTGTATTGATTATCTCAGCCACCTTATTTACCTCACTCATGCCTGGAAAAAAACAAACCCCAGCTAATAATACTATAGATAATTATCTTATCCAAGTTGTGGCTAAAATTAACAGCGACAGGAGATCCTCACTAGGATTAGATTCATCCAACCAATTCCAAATGGCCGATAAAGAGTATGGGGATACCTCGGCTTTACATAATAGTAGTACATCTTGTGTGGCTCATGACCCTCTTTACGATACAAACCCCATTTTGCCTAGTGGCGTAGTTGTTCTTACTGAAGCCAACAGTGATAGCGAAGGGGTGTCAGTGACATCCACTAACATTGAGTCCCCTTTTTCTACTGCCCCTGTACCAGCTCCGAGGGTTACTAGGGGTAAAAGCAAGGTTATCCCAAAACGAGGGGGTCTGAGATCTGGCAGAAACAAAATTGCAACCCCTTCGAGGAAAATATCAGAGGATGAGGAGGAGGAGGTTGATCTGCTTAGTGAAGCTCACGTAACCCTTTCTAACGCTCAATTTACTAAACTATGGAGCATGATGGACACAAAAATTAAAGGTATAGTTAAACCCCTGGTGAGTAAAATTGATAAATTAACCGCTGAGGTTAATAGACTAGGTGGTTTACTAGAGAAAACTTTGGTGAAGACAGGAAATATTACTGAAGTTGCTGTATCTAGGGTAGAGCCAGTAATGAGTAAAACATCACTTGTTGAGAATAGTGGATCTGACTCTAATTCTGTACCACTGTCTAATGTACCTAGTGGTGCCCTTGTAGATATACCCCCTGTCTCTGCCACTAATAATTCTAACATGGGGAAAGGGTCTTTTGAGCTTGTAGTTGAAGCCTCTCCATTAGTTCTTGTCCTTGCAAATGTCCCCCCTTTGGCTTCTGGGGAGGTCGAATCTGCCCCTTCTTTATTAAATAAATCTTTATCGTGGCTTACTAACAACATGGTAATATCGCCTTAGGGGGAAGCAACAATTATCTGTAGAACTTGTTAATGCCAGAAGGGTTGAGTGGATTGGTAACAGCGTTAAGAGGTTCAGAGGGGATTGTGTTGTTCTTAACTTCACTGACCCCGAGGTTTTATCAAACATCTTGCCTAACATCTTGCCTCCACAGCGAAGGTCAACTTCAATTGTACCATTGACCCTGGACTTTTTTTATCCTCGGAAAGGAAGAGGTCCGAATCCTAGTATTCTAAGAACTAAATGGAATGTTGTGACCAACAGGAGTGGTAATGATGCTGGATTTCGCGAATGGGGTCTATGTGTGGAAAATAGATTTTCTGCCCTGTCAAACCTGGATGCTTGCGATTGACAACCATTTCACCATTCATCTGAATCACGCTCTATCGATGAGCTAGGTCAACGAGTAGGTACTCGTCCTGAGATTGTTAATATGGAGGCCATAGCTGGTTTAATTACCGAAAATGTAAAATCCAATGGTTTAAACGATACTGTGATGAACGGGCTTGACTCTAGCCCCAAACCTGTAATGGCACATGACATTGGGAACTTATTATCCTGGAATGTGGCCGGGCTATGTTCCAAGTTGGATTGTGGTGATTGGTTTAGGTTTGTTAGCAAGTTTGACGTTTGTATTTTTCAGGAAACATGGGCCTGTGACCCCGTTTTTGCTTTGGGGTACCTAAATTTTCACGTACCAGCTTCCAAGGGCCCTAAAGGGCGTCCGATGGGGGGCCTTACTATATGGGTCAAACAATCTTTAAAGGTTGTTGTAAAAAGTGTGGAGATTGATCAAAAAGATATTCAGCTCATTAGACTTACGAGTAATTCATCCTTATCCATCGATATTTATAATATTTATGCCAGAGGTGGAAATGTAGGAAAATCTGAGGTTCTTCTTACCCTGTATAATCTCCTTGAGACACATTCTAGTGGGAAAAACATAATAATTGCAGGGGATTTAAACCGTACGTTTGAACCTCTAGATACAGGCGAAGCCTTTTTAGGTGCAGAGGAAGACAAACAATGGGACATCCCCTTACTAGATACTATCCCAGTAACTCGTTGGACTGAGGATATTCTGGGTTTGAATGCAATGTGCCTTGAACAAGGGTTAAGAGCTTTGAATGGAAGGACAAAGTCAGATAGAGTACCAGCTATGACCTTTAACAATGGGAGAAGCAAAAGTCGTATCGACTATATTATTTGTAGCCTTTCCCTTTGGCCAACAGTTAGAGATATGGTTGTAACAGAAATGCTAGAGAGTGACCATAATCCGCTATGTGTTACTCACAAATGGTGGTCGTCTGAATCTAATGCTTCTACTCCTCTGGATGATTCCCTACCCCCGCTTATTGTACCAACAAATGATATGCGTAGGTTAAGATGGACAAGTGTTAGGACGGACCAGCAAGCTATAGAAAATATAGGAGTTGCGACCGATAAGGCCATTATGGCCCTAGACGATGAAGCAGGGATCACTTCAGGTCAAGTCAACCTTATTGAAGTACATGAGTCTCTTTTCCAAGAAATTAAAAGCTACTTTCTGAAACCAGTGAATTCTAAGATGACACGTGTTCATAGAGCAGCTAAATGGTATAACCACGCTTGCAAGGTGGCACGAATTTCTTTGGGAGTTGCAATCAAGAGCAAAAACCTGGGGGCCATCCGCTCTGCCAGAAAGTTATACAAAATTTGTATTGCCAAGGCGAAAAAAGATTGGGACGAAGCCCATTGGGACAAGTTGAAGTGTGCTAGTGATCGAAAAGATTCTAGATTATTTTGGCATATTGTCAAATGGGGGCAAGAAAGGTCTGAAGAGGCTTGTAATAATAATGTCCCACAGGACGCCTGGATACATTTTTTTAGTGATCAGTATGCTATCAGGGATCAGATTGCAAATAACACCTGCCCTATCTATACAACTTCTGAGGACAATGTCTTCACGAAGGGTGAAATTCTGTTGGCCCTCAGAAACGTACATAGTGGACGTGCTCCTGGCATTGATGGAGTCCCAGCGGACGTTTTCTTAAATGACACTGGGAGGTGGTGTAAATATATTCACTTGTTAATAAACCACATAGCTAGGGGTGCAGCTATCCCGGTATCATGGCGGGGTGCTGTTATTATCCCTGTGTACAAAAAGGGTGATCGTTCCCAGCCTTGTAATTACCGCCCAATTAGCCTAATCGATACAGTGCAAAAAATCGTTGGGCGAGTGATTGTTAATCGATTGCTCGATTGGGCGGAAGAATTTAATATTCTATCTCCCTTTCAGGCTGGGTTTCGCAGGGCCACTAGTACTGTGGACCAAGTGTTTCGGTTCCAGTTGATCCAGTGGAGGACTGTGGTGCTAGGTGGGGGCAGTCTTTATGCGGCTTTTGTCGATTTGCGGGCTGCCTTCGACCTGGTACCAAGGGCGAAACTGTGGGAAGTACTTGTGGCCCTAGGGGTCCCAGGAGTCTTGTTGACTCTGATCATGAGATTACATGAAGGCACCTATGCTAAAATCCAATGGGGTGGATACGGTAAAGACACAGCCGAATTTCCTGTTGAGCGTGGGGTTCGGCAAGGGTGCTCAATGGCACCAACTTTGTTCACCCTTTTTATTAATGGCATTGTCCCCCGCATTCAATCACAGGCAGTGGATGCTCCCTCTCTTGCAGGTGTAAAAGTTCCGATTTTAATGTTCGCCGATGACACGTTAATTTTATCTAAAACTCCAAGTGGACTGCAAAAAGCATTGGACATTTTCGATAAGTTTTGTGGGGATCACGGACTGGAGGTGAATGCGTCTAAAACAAAACTCATGGTTTTTAATCCGTATCGAAATTTTAAACCTAACATTACCATGAGTGGACTCACTCTTGAGGTTGTATCATCATTTACATACCTGGGGATCCTCATTTCTAATGATAATAGGTGGAACCAGCATTTAAATATTGCAATTCTAAGGCATAAGCAATTAGCTGGAACCATCATAAAGGAGCATAGGAAATCATTTACTAAACTGATCAAACCACCCCTGATTATATATGAGGCGAAAGCTATTGGGTCAGCATTATATGGGGCTGAGTTATGGGGGCAAGAAAATCTACAGGAGCTACAAATCTCAGAGAACAAATTTTTTAGGAAACTAACGGGTACTCCACAGAGTAGTCCGTTATTGCCTCTGAGATACGAGCTTGGCAGGAAAGAAATCTCGGAAATGGGCAAACTACGACCAATTTTATATTGGCGTAGATTATGGACCACACCTGAGCTCACTCACTATGCGGCCGGGTTCACTGACGTCATTAAAGCAGATTGCTTTAATAGAATTAGATGGTTCAAATTATTAAAACTTGCCCTATCTGAACTAGGCCTAAATGCACTATGGTCCGACCCAGCTGGGGCATCATTTCCTAATAAGACAACCCTAAAAAACATTTTTTGGGAAAATGTTGCTAATAAGAGTTTGCTCAGTATCAACTATGGGTCCATGACTGCTAGTTTTCTTGAGGTTAAACTGTACCCCATGTATGAACTGTATTGGGATTATATATCCAAACCCTTGGATAGGAAACTGCTTTTTCAACTTAGGGCGGGCTCTCTTCCTCTTCGTAACCTAACATCTAAGTGGAGGGAAGGAGGCCCTGCTATATGCCCAGCTTGTGGGGAAGGTAACGAAACACTTGGACATTTTTTGTTCTCCTGCAAACCATACTCTACTCCAAGGCGTGTTTGGTTGGCACCTATGTGTAGGAACCTGGGTACTAAAAGTAGTATGGTGGCTTTGCGCATAGTTAGATCGACTACTTTAACTTGGATTATAATTGCCACCGCTAAGTATCTGGGGTGGGCATGGATAATCAGGCAGAGATTGCTAGTTCGGTGACTACTCTCTGCCTAGACGCTCAGAGACTGCTAGAGTACTGTCTATTCTCTGTTTAGTGTAATTTATCGTGTCATCTGGAAAAATTTTAAACGATTCTTTTTTAGTATAAAGATTTTACAAATTATACTCAATTGTATCATCAACATCATGAACTTTACACCTGTGAAATGAAATTCTAAATGGTTCTTTTTTTAGTATAAAGATTTTATAAACTGTACTTAATTGCATTACCAACATTAATGAATTTTACTTCTGTGATTATGTACATTTTTTATTCTGAAAATAATTTGTATTCTTTTTAGAAATGTGCGTATGTCAATATGACATCTCAGATTTAATTGTTTTTTATTATATGTTTGTATGTCTGCTTTTATGAGTAATACTCGAATAAAGCACTTTTGACTTGACTTGTAACTATAAGCAGGTGCATTATAAACTATGTTTTATAAGCCCTGGTGAGGCAAAAACTGCCAATTTCTTTTTCTTCATTGAAGTGAATGGCTCCATAGGCAAACAAGGTGCTAGTGTATTGAAGTATAAATATTGTTAGGAGCTATGTCAAAACATACTTTGAGATATCAAATTAATAGTTGAGATAAACACAACAACTTACCACTGATGGATTTGTAATAACTATTACAGGAAAGTAGTTAAACTTTCTTTTCTATGACCCAAATCCAGCTTTCCAGTGTCCTCCCCTGATTAGCCATCCTTTCCCAGGCTGAGCCAGAGCTGCTTGATGAGGTGTGAAGTGTCCTGTCAGAGTAGACAATGGATTTCCTGTGGGCGGAGACCTTCAAGCCGTCCAGCAGATGGCAGGAAGGGAGTGAGGGGTAGCCAAACTGGACTTCAAAGGGAGAATGTTGCTTTAAGATAGCACAGGCCCACCCTCACATCCTGCTTTTTCACTGACGCAGGAGCCCCAGTAATTAGATTAGGGAGAGGGATAGAAAGGGAGTGTTTAGGGAAATTGACACACCAGAGAGACTTTCTCCATGTTGAATCTCGAGAGAATGGCGCTTTCATAAATATGCCACATTTTGGAGGAAGTGGTCATACACCTGGGTGGCACCCTGCATTCAATTGGTATGGGGTGACCCCCTGCTTGACGCCCAGAAACTGTGATTCAATGTGAGAAAGCTGCATATCTCCTCAGATCTACCACCTAAAGAGGCAAGAAGAAGAAGGACTGCCTTGCAGACTCCCTGATCTGCACCAAGAGGACTGCACTTCCTGCACACTGTGGGACTCAGTACCAGAATGACTTTGCCTGACTCTGAAAGTCTAAGGAGTGGACTCCCTGCAAACTACAGGTTAACAGAGCCCACCTGCATCATCTCCATCAAGAGTACCGATCCTGGAGTGCATCCAGTGGATGTTAAAGTATTTGGCCAAGTGCATTATGAGAATTGTAGTCCAGACATCCCAATGACCAGCTAGGAGATTCCATACCCTTGGATTTTGGTTTGGACACTTTGAGCCCTCAAGAGGAACTTCAGGAAGAGGTACCAGAATTTTGGAGCAACGTTTGGAAAAAGCTTCATAAGGTGACCCATCCGATGTCGAGGTTCAAGCTGGCTACCTTCAAACGCAACCCAGCGTGAATTTCAGGTTTGTCCCACTGAAAGTTCCGGAGCTCCAGACTTCTGGAATTTGACCAGGGCCTCGCAGAAAGTCAAGTTGACGATCCCACACTGACTCCTGCCTGACGAAGTGCCGTGCTCGACGTTGAGGGAAAAAGCTCCAGAAAAATTAATAGGTGTGAAGGTAAAATTTTAACCGAGGCCTCCCACTTACTGTATCTTACCAGTGCTGCATTGCGGTTGGCCTCAAACTTTGACTGTGTCTTGGTCAAGCGCAACCAGATGTCCTAAAGTGGCGCTATATGTTTTTAGGCACTAGCAAGTGTTTATTCTTTAAACATTAATATCTCTGGTTCCCAATATTGGAATATTGTCATTTTGGTATCTATTTGTTCATAAAACTGTAACCTATTCTGATATATTGTAGTTGGATTTTAATTGTGTGTTGTGGCTTTCTTATTTGATGTATTGGTGTTTTTAAATGCTTTCTTTATACACCGTTCTCCTAAGTTAAACTTGCTTGCTCATTGCCAACTATCAAGAGTTGAGCAAGGGAATAATTTCTTGAAATCTAGACAGACCCTTTTATTGTGTTTGTGGCCCTATTACTAGTGGTAATTCTCTACTTATCACTACTAATGATCCACTTTCCAACAACAATAATGAAATATTGCACTCAGCTTCTTGTTTCTCATCATAGCTGTCGAGAAGGCATCTTATCTATTATCACAATAAATAGAAAATATTTATTACCTTAAGGCTATAGAAAGCTAATGCTAGAGCCAACAATGGAGATCATTTTTATTTTCAAAATATGTGCCTGTGCATGTTTCAGAGCCAAGTAAATTATTCATGAACAAATGACTGTGTGCAGTCAAGTCAATACTGTGAATGATGTTTTTTACCAGAAACTAGTTATGTTACTGTACAGTTCTTTCAATTATTGTACACAAAAATCCCAAGATTGATTGGGTTTTATGTAAAGGCAGTCCGTGCATCATTGCTTTTGTGAAACAGTTTTTGCGTCTTTATATAACTAGCATCTAATAATGTGAATAATTCATTATGGAGGATCTCTTATTTATTTACTATCTACACCATACCATAAAAATACAATGTTATAATATTTCATTCTATTCAAACTTCTGGTGACTTGATAATATTTATACTGACTGTTTATTCTCGTTTGTTCATGCCTAGTGTGCTTAAGTGCTCATATTTGCACTTAGATACTCAATGCCCTATTTATGAGAAACGAAGGCAGCACGGAGCCGCAAGTCATTTTGCTGCCCTGCGCTGCATTAGTTTTGAATCACAGAGATGCTAAGGGGCATATTAGCAACGATCTGCGATATTTATCTCAAACCGAGTATAGCGCTGCTTTCTTTATCGCTGCATTTCGCTGGAATTCATCGCCCTGTTAGCGGCGTATTATCAACGCGCTGCTCACAAGCGATGTGAATTCCAGCGATAGACGGCGATAAACTGCAATAGCGGGTGAAAACCTGCGATAAGTCAAGAGCGTAAACTAAATGCTTGATGATACGCAATGGTGTACTTAGTCCATCAATCCACCTGCCATTGAAGAGATGGCTAAGTTAGATTTCTAGCAGGAGTTAAAATCCTGCGATAATGGGGGCTTAGCGTGCCTTTTATTCCCGCATCGTGGGTCCGGTGCAGCCTTGTAAATATCGCGAAGCTGATTTCGCGAGTGTTTCTCATGTAGTTTTGCTGAGGTAAGCCCACTTTGCATGTCATTCGCGATGTATATCGCTGACACGCAAAGTGAGATAAAAAACTGCTACTTTCTCAAGGATACACTCGCTAAAGCCTGTTAGCATGTCCTTGATAATAGAGTGATATTCAAATCGCCGCTTTTCAGCCGAAAACATCCGCTAAAGCGGCGATATTGGGCTTGATAATATGTCCCCCAATATTTACAACACTATTTTGGATCTTTGTGCTTTTCCCTGCGCTGGTCCACAAAGTGCTGCCATGTGCTGGCGCAGGTACCCTTGCACCACGGTGCAAGGATGCCTGTGTGGTGGAAAGATTGTTTTTGTGCAGGAAGGTGCCCCTTCCTGCACAAAAACAATCTTCCGACAACGCAGATATCGTTGCACCATGGTGCAAGGGTGCCTGTGCTGGT
The DNA here is from genome assembly GCF_964204655.1 of Triturus cristatus. NCBI lineage: Eukaryota > Metazoa > Chordata > Amphibia > Caudata > Salamandridae > Triturus > Triturus cristatus. The sequence continues at coordinate 1,560,946,883 of NC_140589.1, forward strand.
GCATGGCAGCCATTTGTGAGCCAGCGCAGGTGATTTCCTCTTCCAATGCGTGCTGCAAAATGCAGCAAGCATTAAAAGCGGAGAAATGAAAACATTTCTCCTTGTTGCACCTCGCTATGCCACCCCTGGGGTGGCGTAGCATTCTGACGGATTTCAGGGTTTATGTTTGCTCGTAAATCTGGAAAAGCATCATTGGACGTAGGTGTTGCATGGGAACACCCACATCAACACCCATGTCATGCCCTTTTCACGCAAAGTGTTGAGTGAGAAGGGGCGATAATTGCAAGCACACATAAAGCCACGCAGGGTTGCTTGATGTGTGCTTGTATATATCACGCAGCAGGTTGTGCCGCTGGTGCGTCACTCAACATGACGCACCGGCGGCAATAGGGGCTTGCAAATAAGCCCCTCAATACTTCAAGCCTCTAGGTATTCTTAGAAGAATTTCAGGTTCCTGTTGAAGTATGTGCAGATCTTGACAGACGTAATATTTTGTTTATGTATGGGGGTCATAGGATTATTATACTACCTCTACTTTTTTAGAAGATTTTGTTTCAGGAAGATACAGTCTTTTAGTTACACAACATCTGTTGAATACTGCTGCAATATTGTTAGAAAAGGCCCATCTCCTGACCATGGCTGTGTTAAACTATGCACATGCTCACTGTTTTATCATGCACAGGGACCAAACTTCTGTGCAGTGTTTATTATCTTACGGTCAAATACATCTTGTAATTTTTCACATGGATCGGTCTCGCTTTAGATCATCCAGCTACTCAACTGACAGTGAATTGCATCAGACTTCACCTATGCCTACTGTTGGCAGTGATCAGTGAATGTGTCTTTGTAGTTACTAAAGTGTCATTCCGTCTGTGTGCTGTACCCCTAGACAGGGCTCGAGTCGGGGTACCACGCGGGTGGACGGCGTCCCCCCACTTATTTTACCGGGTTTTTACCGGGTGGACGCCGTCCCCCCTACCCAAAAGATGGAGCCGGTACCGAGTCTGCACCTGCGTGCGCGCTCAGCACTCACCAAACCTCACCTCCTATTGTCGAGAGAGGGCGAACAGAGCTCTTTAAGTTGTTTCACGTTGATGGAGCCGTTCAGTATGACAGATGGGCGCTCGTGGGCGTATATTAGAAAAGGTCAGTCTGTATTCATGCATTTCAGACGGAGACTGGCAAATTTACTGTGGCCAATAAATACGCACCGAACAAGCGCAGCTTTAATTTCCCGGCTCCTTTGAGTGTCAATACGGTGACGAATTCCAAAGTAAACATTCTGCTTTACCCCTTGAACCTGCCCCCATCGCCTTGTAACCTTTGTTAATTAGAGGGAACTACATTTCTAATTAGAGGGGACTACATTTTGTGACGTCACTTCCTGTCGTGACGTCACTTCCGGTGACACCACCTAACTTGGAGCGTCCCCCCACTTCTTTTTTTAGGACTTTTGCCCTGCCCCTAGAAAATCTGCATCTCAATGGCGCACCCAGATGTTGGGTGGATTGGTGAGGGTGTTATTGTCAAATAATAAGGCAATGTGTACCAGAGACAAGATTCAAATCAGCATCTCAAACTACCTTCAATAAATTAAAGACTGACTCAAAAAGTGAGTTCTAGAGCAGCTAGAAAAAAAACAAGGTTTATTGTTGAAATAAAGTGCAATACAATAATCATAAAAAATGCAACTACAGTAGCAATCTCATTAAAGTACATAGAGACCATTTTCCATCAAGGCACTCAGTAATGGGAATTCCCAATAGTAGCAAAATCAGAGACAGACTAGTCTCAAATTTGCAGCAAAATCAGTGAATAACCTGACAGCATCGCTAGTGGAACCAAAAGTAATCTGGCTCATCCCCACATTCAAGGATTTATGTACAGTTTCTTGCATATACATTATGCAGAACAGCTAAATCAGCATGGTGTGGACAACATTCCAACAAATTATAATTCATATTTTAAACGTGTCACATAGCTATATCACCTTAGCAGATGCCCACCACATGAACAATGATTTGCCTCCTTCTCACCTAATGTTATTCAGAGATGTCAGAACAAACTAGTTAAATAAACAACAGAAACACATGTGAATTGATACAATAGAGTGTATTAGCAAGAAGAGCATTGAGATTGAAACAAGAAGTTTTCTTCAATACCTCAAAAATCGTCACAGTGTGCCTCTAGCTGCATGCAGTGTCAAGCAGAATAAAAAACAGAGAATAAACATTATAATGCTGCATTCATCTTAATTAAATAGCGTTGAAGCCTAATCTGAGGCCTAGTTAATGTATGCCAGAAAATCACACTAAAACTGTCATAATGATTTTGTTTCAATTGCTTTGACTCCATGTCAGTATATACATGTGAAATAAAATGTGGAGCAGCTAATTTTAACACACATTTTGATTTAACTGAAGTAGCTAATGTTAATGCACCTTTTTATTTAAACCCACAAAACTCCCTTAATTGTGAAACATTTATTGCATTGCCTGAACCTTATGAGACTGTGTAGAAGGTAACTTGATTCTCGTTTTGTGAATCGTGGGTGTCAACTTCAGGTGGCAGGCCTGCATATGCAGGTATAGTGGTAACAAAAACATTGTAGTCAATCGCTAATTACTATTTCAGTGTGTTTCTTTGCCTTCAAAAGCATAACCCAATGATACATATGATGACCTCTCCAACCCATATTTTCATTGTGATTGTCTGTGAGTTTATAACGCAGAGACTGTCCGTTCATGTGTACAAATGGAATGATGCATGATTACTTTCTAGGTCACTGGTCCTCTGAAAATCCGATTATTCATGTATACCAGTATAACATGGTCTCTCTTGGCAGGATTGTAAATAGCTATAGATTTTTAGGTACGGTAAGTGCTTTATATTAACACCTAGGAGTGTTTTGTGATCACATTATGCAGTAAGCCTTTATATCCACCCTCCCAAAGTGGGCTGCTCTTGCTTCAAGTTGATCATGTTTATGTGGTATCATAGTGCTAGATGTACAAAAAAAATTGTAGCGTTGAAACTCTCTGGTTTAGAGATTCTAAGCCAAAAAATGCTATTTTAAATGCAAAAATCCAATTTTCGAAGTCTGTAAACATTTATTGATGCGTAAAATGGGATTGTGACCCCTTACCAAATCATTTTTTAAAGGAAGGTGTTGAAGGCATCCCTTCCGTATACCAATCTGGTATTCCAGGTATCAATGCTTTGCCACCGTAATCCAGTACCAAACATTAAAAAGTCACCTGCTCTCAACTTGGAGTTGTAACCCATTCACAGAAGGGAAGTGGTACCTCTGGAAACCTTGCACTTTTGTGAATTTGTTTTAAACGGTTTGTTGCGGAGTAGGCAGTTGCCAATGGGACCATTGTCAACTCACAAAGTAACCTTTTCTTTTTTAATGCAAACGGTTTTCTTTAAGGAAATTAGAGTGAGTTGCAATGTGTGATACACTTCATTAATATTCATGATGAAGGTCAGATTATGATTGTTTCTGATTCACAATTTTCAAACCCACTTGTTAGTTCATAGCTCAGTTTATAAAATTATTTACTGATACCATAAATACTGGCCTCAAAATGTGACCGGATGTTTGCGACTAGAATTTTGTACATTTCAGAGCATATTGTTTTCCTTTTTTGTGTAAGTGTTTCCCAGTATCAATGTGGTTGCTCTGTTCTCACTCTTCCATTTCGGCCTCTTACTAGCAGCAGCATTGTATCTATTCATGACATCTCTCTGTCCCTGCTCAGTCTTCACTACATGTGGGCTTTGTAATGGTTCAGAGCTTGGTGAGATGTGCTTACCAGATTCAGTTTCAATTTTTGCTAGTCCTTTTAACTTTTAATTGTGTAGCATATGACTTATTTGCCTTTGCTTAAACTTTCTGCAGTTGACCTATACGTCTCCAGTTCTTGGATGAGGATCTGCCCACAAATGGTGCGGTTTCTGCAGTCGTCTTTCTTCAACAGGCAATGCTTAGTTTGTATGAAAATGAGCGCTGGTGCCCCAAATTTGGCTTAGGGCAATTAAATGTTGGCGGCCAGTGCTTAATTTGAGCGTTGGTTTCCGGTGTTTGGCACTTAATTGTTGGCACCAGCACTTATGACAGTCTGCCACATGATGGAGCTGCTTCCCAAGCCATTCTTATAGCTCGAGTGGCCCCGAATAGTTTGAATTGTAACCCTGGTAAGGTTTGATGGTTAGTAGTTGTGTTGGTTCTATCTTTGGCGGGTATGGCAGGGGCAATAGGTGGGGCAAGCTACAGTGGCCTCCCGACGACGGCCATAGCATTTAAGTGCCGATTTCCAAAGATTAGTGAGGCCGTGCCCAAATGCAATCACCGGCTCAAATTAAACACTATCATAAGGGTCTGAGGGTGCTCGTCCTTTTAGTGTACAACTTTAACACGTTTGCTTATATTTGAATATAGACTAAGCAGTGAAAACATTTGTCACTGACATCAACATTTTTAATGATGATGATAATCTGCCTGTGCACTAGCAGTATTTGTAAAGCAGGATTTCATTTCTCCAGCAGTAACATTACTGTCTTTATGTTTGTGTCTGATTCTGGTCTAACTCTAAAACATTGGTAGTCTGGCAGAATGCGTTTTCGACTTCTACTTCCAGAGCAGTAGAGACGTTTTGAAGGAAATGATGATTGTATTTGTATGGGACACACCTACATAGGAGTCTCGTTTCAAGCTTTTTATTAGATCATCTTTATTTATTAACACTACAGAAATATAAACTGTGAGGTAGAAACAGATTCAAAGCAAGTGATCAATAATAAACATGTTACATCATCACACGGTGCATTTCAAGCTTTTGACTCACAACTCAGGAACAAAAGGATAGTCGCTTAAACAAATCAAGGTCTACAGTTCTGACCATCACATTCCAAAACATGTCATGCACACAAAGCTAAACATAAAAAAGTTGAGAGCAAAATTAGTTCTTAGCATACCAATTCCTCATGCTGGGTTTAAACTCCTGGAACAGTGTGGCCCCACAATTTTTTTGTTTTTTTTTGTTTAAAGAAAGTTTATTGGGCATAAGTATAAGATAAAACAGTAATACAATACAGTATATAATAACAATATAATATAAATATGTTGTATACATCAAAGAAAGTAGGTAAGTGGGGGGAGGGAAGGTAGAAAGATATATCTAATACTGGTATTTCGGGAATATTATTCAAAAATATAACATTTAAATCATAATTATCTCACTACTATAAACTTAGTTATACATTGAAGATAGGAACAGAATAAAAATAATAACTAAGTAACAGTAACTTAAGGAGGCTTGGAAACTTCCTCAATGGTTGGAGTATGTAGAGGTAATGACTGAGCAGACATAGTTAGAAAATTGGTAATGGGTGGCCATAGTAAATCATGTTTAATGGCAAGTGCAATCGGGTGAACATAAGCCCTACTTAATCTGTGATTATAACAAATACCATACCACCAGGCTTGAAAAGAGACATTTGAAGCATTTTTCCATGATTTAGTAATTTGTTGAAAAGCAACAGCTATAAGTAAGTCAATAATGGAGATATTAAGAGTGGTGAAAGAGGATCAAACTTCTGCAAAACTACCTAGAAAAATATGAGAAAAAGAAAAAGGGATATGTGTATGAAAGATTTTGTTAACTTGTTGCCATACTTTAATCCAAAATTGGTGAATAACTGGACATATGAATAACATATGCTTAAGGTCTGCAACAGGGGCTGGACAGGACCAACAGGTAGAGGAATTGAGAGGGTCAATATGATGTAATTTGGCCGGAGTGATTAAAAGTCTATTATATATAAAACATAACGTTTGTGTAGTATTTGCTGGCCTAGAAGATTTCCTTATTTTAGTCCAAATTTTATCCCGCATTGGAATGGGAAAGGAAGTGTCTAAGTCAGATTCCCAACTACATTCTACTGTAGATTTATTACGAGTATGACCAATTTCTCTTAATTTATTATAAATTTGAGAAGCCGAAGGGGCTAATTTTAGGAACGAAAGTTTAACAGAAGAAGGTTTATTATGTGTGGAAGAGGCCATGAGATTATCATAAGAATGTTGAGCAGCCAGAGTCAATAATATATATTTAGAATGATAAGAAGAAGGAAGGGAATAACGTATTTGCTTTATGGAGAAGGGTATACAGGTATCACCTAGAAAGAGCTGATGAGTCCATTTAAGACCAAGATTGAACCAGTCTTTCCAAAAAAGGGTTCTATTTTTAAGTTTAATGTGATTGTTCTACCAAATCGGGGATTGCAAAAAACGGTTTCGGTCATCTAGACCATCTAGCATAAGCGGATGAAGAATTTTACGAGTATGTTTAAGAATGGGGAGAGAAAAATTTTGAGGAGTATTAGATATGGATAAAAATTCTTCAAATGAAAGAGGGTGAATGAAATAAGATTCAATTTCTACCCATAAAGGTAAAGACATCAAATCAGTCATATTCTGTGATAGCAATGAAGAGGAGTGTTTAAGAAAGAAGGAGATGTGATATGAAGCAAAATCAGGAAAATTGACTCCAACCAAATGTTTAGGCTGTTTAAGCTTGAAAAAAGACATCCTAGCTTATTTGTTCTGCCACAAAAATTTTGATAAAGTATTATAGATTTTTTTGTAACAAGATTTAGGAATATTGACTGGAAGATTAGACAAGAAAAATAAAATTATAGGAACCAACATCATCTTCACAGAATCTAGTCTACACCACCAGGATAAAACTAAGGGATGCCATCGTGATGTGGAGTTGGTTAAAGTTGATTGGAGGGGTTCTTAAGGTTGCGTGATACAGAATCTTTAATAGGGGGAGTAAACCATAGGCCTAAGTATTTGATCTTAGTAGGGCTCCAATGAAAAGAAGAAGATACAAAATCAGCATGGAAACAATGTTTATTTAACGGAAGGATTTCACATTTGTCAACATTGAGTTTGTACCCTGAAACTGAAGAAAAAGTAGAGACCTCTGAAAGAAAAACAGGTAAAGAGATCTGAGGATTAGATATAAATAAAAGAATATCATCGGCATCTGCCAAGAGTTTTAGGTGTTTATCACCATATGGAAAACCTGTAATATTTTTGTTCATCCGAATTTTGGATAAGAACGGTTCTAAAGCCAAAATAAATAAAAGAGGGGAAAGAGGACAACCTTGCCTGACACCTCTAAAAAGCGGGAATGAAGAGGAAACAAGGCCATTGGCTAGAATAAACGATCTAGGAAAAGAGTAAAGAAGTGAAATATAGGAAAGAAATTTAGGACCAAAACCAAACCAAGTAAGCGTTGAAAAGATAAACTGCCAATTAACCCTGTCAAATGCTTTTTCAGCATCCAATGCAACAGCTGCTAGTGAGGAACTATAGGAATGAGATTTACTGAGTACATTGAAAAAGGGACGGGTATTATCAGAGAGGTGGCGACCCTTAATGAATCCACAATGTTCTTTCCCTATTAATTGTGGCAGGATATTGTCCAAACGAAGCGCAAGAATTTTCGCAAAGATCTTATAATCCAAATTAATTTAAAAAATAGGTCTATAGTTCTTGCATAATGTATGATCTTTATTTTCTTTAGGAAGGAGACAAATCAAAGATTTTTTAAATGAACCTTCAGATTTCTGGGAAGTTATAAAAAACAAGAATAGTTTATGTAGTTTGGGAATGAGTAGATTGGAAAAATGAGTGTAAAATTCTATAGTAAAACCATCAGGTCCGGGAGCTTTTCCTTTTTTAAGTAATTGAATGGCTGTGAGAATGTCCTTAGTTTGTATATCAGCTTCTAAGGAAGCGAAATCCACATCCAAGGGGGGGGGTGGAGGAATAGAGGCTAAATATTGATCAATGTCAGATGAAAGAGGTGAAGATTCAGGAGTATACAATGATCTATAGAAGTTGGAGAATTCTAAGAGAATGTCTTCATCTCTATGGATTATCGTATTAGATGAAGATACAATAGATTCAATTTTAGTACGTTCTTTTTTGATTTTGAGATAATTAGCAAGATGATTGCCAGATTTATTTTGTGCACTATAGAATTTAGCGCTGGATTTAAGTAAGTACAGATTTGCAGATTCAGTAGAAAGTTTATTAAAAGAAAGTTTAGCATTAATAAGTTCCTTTAAATCAGACTGGTTCTTTGTTAAGTAATAAAGGTGTTCCAGTTTTTTAATCTGTGTATTAAGCAACTGTGATGAATAAGAAGCTGCACATCGTTTTTGAGCAACAAAAGAAATAATAAAATCTCTAGAGGCAGCTTTAAAGGAGTCCCATGCAAGTTGGGGAGATAACTGAGGGGATTCATTTTCTTCGAAAAATAAGGTTGCAAAATCAAGAAAGGCTGCTGTGAATTTAGGATCTAGTAAAAGAGAATTATTAAATCTCCCGCGTCTAGTACCTTTAATGGGAGGAAGTAGGTCTAAGCTTAAGGAAACTGGGGCATGATCGGAAATTAGAATAGATCCTATATCTGAGTGAGAAATATGTTGAATTATGGCTTTAGAAATAAAAAGGTAATCTATTCGGGATTGTGAAGAGTGAGCAGGTGAATAATAAGTGCATTCTTGTAGTGTAGGATGACAAAGTCTCCAGGAGTCTACAAGAGACCTTTGAGAGATAGTGGAGGTGAATTGAGAATGCATAAAAGAAGGGAAGAATCTGGATTTGGATCTGCTGTCAATAAAGGGATCCACAATCATATTACAGTCCCCACCAAAAATCCAATAGTCATCAGTATATTGCATTAAAAAGGAAAGGATTTGGGGACAGAACAGTTTATCCTGGTTAGTGGGAGCATAAATATTAAAAATAGTGAGAGGAATCTTATTAATCAGTAAGGAAACCACAACCCATCTACCTTCAGAATCATTATCTTGTCTTATGAGCTGAACATCCAAGCGTTTATGGCAGAGAAAAGCAACGCTATTGCGTTTTCCTGAACCTGGTGATGCGAAAATATGGCCTACCCAATTACGTCGTAGCTTAGTTATCTCAGTAACTGGTATATGAGTTTCTTGCTGTAAAGCAATATCTCCTTTTAAATTTGCAATATGTGACAAAACTCGCTGACGCTTAATAGGAGAACCCAAACCTTTAACATTCCAAGATATAATATTTAACAACATCTAAATCTTATATAATTATAATCAAAACATTTCTTGAGAAAGATTGTCATATGGAAAAGCGAAAACATTGTACATCATTCAACAAAATATGAGAAAAAAGCATTGTCATAGAGAGATAATAGTGAGAAATACACAAGAATGTGAAATAGAAGAAGAAATGAGGATGAGAAAAATGATGAAATGAATAAGAAGAATAAAAAAAAACAGAAATTGAGATGAAACAGGTGAGTAGGGAGAAAAGGAGGGAAGGAGTGAGTATAACAAAAAACAAAAAGACAAAACAAAATTAACAATTGATAAGACAATACAGTAATAGAAAAACATACCACAAAAGGACAATAATGATGGGGTAGGTGGAGCCACATGAGGAAGGCCGGACACCGGACAAGAGATCGCAGGACAAGAAGCACACGGAGAACATTATCCAGGCGGAATGAAGGAAACAGAGAACAAGGGAACACAGAAACCGCATCCTGGTAAAAGGGAAAAAATAAGATATTAATTAATGTGGAAAATTATAATAATACCAAAAACTTACAGATATATCTGAAATGAAAGAATTTTACAATTAAGGACAGACAAGTAACAAACAGTAAGCATTTGGTAATGGGATAATCATGTCATATTATGATTTAGAAGTATCCATAGAGACTCCTCTACAAGAGTTCAAAAATTGTTGAAGCATAGCAGGATCTTCATGGTTGGTTGTTCTGTTATTGTAGGTCACTTTGAAAAGGCAGGGATGAAATAAGCCATAGCGAGCATTCATGCTGTGAAGTGCTGGTCTCATATCTAAGAATTTCTTCCGACGATCAGCAGTTATTTTGGCATAGTCTTGAGCAAAAAAGAGATTTGAACCATTCCAAAAAATTTGTCCTCGCTGTTTGGCAGCATGTAAGACCTTAAGTAATTCAGTGTACTCTAGGAAGTACAAAATTACTCCTCTAGGTTTCGTTGAGGAAGATGAAGAACGAGGGTTTTGACCCAAACGGTGTGCACGCTGGATATTCAATGGTGGAGATTCTGGGAGACCAACAAGAGTTGGAAGAAAGGATTGGAAATAGGATATTGGGTTAGAACCTTCAAGGCCTTCAGCCAGACCATAAATGCGTAGATTGTTACGCCTGTTGCGATTTTCCACATTTTCAACCTGTTGTTTGAGTTGTTCTATTTCTTTGTGAATATGAGGAACTTGAACAGTGAATTCTTGAACAGAGTCAACTCGTCTCTCCAGAACATCAACTCTTTGCTCAGTGTGAGACCAATTATCTTCCAAGCTCTGCAAGCGAGTGTTGGTTTCTTCCATGTATGGTTTGAGGGTGCGAATCTCCTCAAGGAGAAGTTCCAACGAAAGAGGCGAAGAAGAGTTAGTAGGAGAGGGTGGGTTCGTTTTTCCTCACCTTCTAGTCATGGAGGAAGCTGTCAATGGTATTTTGGACCCCTGTTTGGAGCCTAGCCGAGTCGTAGAAGAAGAGGAGCTTTTTATAGCAGCAGAATCATTGGGGATATCATCTGCGCTCTCTTGTAGAATGTTAAAAGGATTGAGATCCCCTAAAGATGCACCATTGGACTGCAGAGCTTCTTTACGACTAGCCTGGGACGTTGCCATGGCCTATATTGAAAAAGGCAATCTTCAACAAAAATTCTGGAGAGTAAATTATAGCAGTGTGAATCTACTAAATGCAAAGTAATGCACAACGTCACTGTATGAAATGCATATGAGGAGAAGAAACACTGGTAACAGCTCTGAAAACTCCCAAAAAATTGTTACTCAAAGTGAAAGTAAAAATGAGAGCAGTAAAGAATAATGTCATTCCCATGCCAAACAGCCCATATGATGAGAAGAAAAAATGGTTCAAGTCTAGAGGTGGCAGCCGTGAGGAGCTTCAGAATATAAAATTATATCTGGCTCAGAAAACCCAAGTATTGTCGCTCAAAATGAGTTGGTAATAGTAGAGACCAAAAGAATAACATCAATGCCATGTCAAACAGTCTTTGTGGTGAAGAGAAATATTTTCCAAGTACAGAGGCAGCAAGCATGAGGAGTGCTAGAGGACAAAATTGTGTCAGTTGAGGCAATTCAAATATGCAGCACAAAATAAAAATAATATAGGAGATTAGAGAAAGCGTGATAAAATCATGTTTAGGCATCATTCCAATGAAAGAAAACATTTTCTTAGGCTCAGTGGCGGTAAAACGTGAGGAGCGCATTGAAAATGGAAAACAAAATGGCGGCCGCGATTAGATTGCAGCCGCGATCGATGAGGAAAAGCAGAAAAGCATCTTCAAGCTCACCGCACGTCTTCACTTATAGCGCGGTGACTGGAGCAGCAGTTCCGCCGAAAATAGAAGTGGTTTTCACGCTCCGAAAGTGAGCGGAAATAGCCTGGAGAGTCCCTGCCACCTCATGCCACTACGGAGCTCCCGGGAACGGCGGCCATCACCGAAGGCGCCTAAGCCAGGCCCTGTGGCCCCACACTTGCTCATATATTTTTCATGAGTCATCAGCTTATGAATTATACTTTTTTTATAAGATGTCATCAACGTCCTTGTCTCTTTTCACTCTGAGATTGTCGATGGGGTTCCTGATTTACAGTGTCTCAGAACACACTGCATCGAGAATGATGAAGCAGAATCCATCCATCGTTCCTCGTGATTGTTTATTTCCTCAGTGTCTTGCATCTCATACAACAGTGCCAGTTACAGTGATGGAGTGTATTCAGGTCACTGGACTCCGAGAATTAACATCACATTGAGATCCTGTAAGCCTGTAATGCCGAAGACGACCAGAGGATGTGTGCCTTATCTCCTCCCTGTTCGTGACCTCACCAGCACTTCGACTTTATGGTTAATAAAGCCATTTCTCCAGTTTTCTGGGTTGATCTTTGAAGATTGACAGTTCAGTATGAATTGATTTCAGTTCTCAGATTGTTTCCGCGGATAAGGATTCTACATTAGTTATAGAAGCCCTATTGACCTTAAGTTCACTTATAAGGGCATCATTTAATATCGTGGCCATGGCTGGATCCGGAGGCAACCAATGAGATTTCTTTTTGCCACCTGTTAGTGCCTCTGAAAAAGAAAGCTTCCGTGAAACCTTACCCTTCAACATTTATATGGTCAATGTTTAATAGATTGTGTTCTAGGCCCCACGTGGGATCACTGACAAAAATGTCAAAAATATCCTAGTCCAGAATATCGAAGTCCTATCTTCATAAAGGTAAGTACAAAAATATCGAACAAAATATATTGGGCCATATGTAGGTAAATTACATTTACCGATTCTTAAATACCGAATTTTACCGATTCGGTATTTATGAATCGGTAAATGTAATGTAGGTAAATTATTACCGATTCGGTAAATGTCGGTATTTTAGAATCGGTATTTATCGAACCGGTAATGGCAACTGGCTTCCCATTCATTCCTATGGGCCTCCAGGCCCATAGGAATGAATGGGAAGCCAGTTGCCATTACCGATTCGGTAAATACCGAATCGGTAATGGGGGAGGCATCATCATGGGTGGCAGGGTGTCACATTGACACCCTGTTGCACCCCTGATTCGTCCATGTGTGCACATGTGGCGCTCATACATGCCCTACGGGCATGTATGTCTGCCACATTGCACACTTCAAATTGCACGAAAATGCTTTTTTACAGGTTTTCGTCATTTACCATCAACTTTTAGTTGGTGGTAAACAACGAATCCCCACACCAACGAGACACTCCCCCTACATCTCATTTCAGGATTCGGTATTTACCGAATCGGTAAAATTACCGATTCGGTAATTTTACCGATTCGGTAAATTACCGAATCCTGAATTGTGTCCCCTACATAGCAAAAGCCAAAATACCGGTCGGTAACGGTATATTTACCGAAAATCGGCCGTTACCGACCGGTATTTGGCTTCCTACATATGGCCCATTGTCTTTAAAATTATCGTTTTTTTCTAATATTTAAAGAAAAGTAAATAATACATATAATTGAAAAAAGATAGTTAGAATTATTAGTAAATATTTAAAATTATAAATAATAAATATGTAAAAAACATACATGTATATATAAAATATAATATATAAATGTACCTAATAATAGTAATAAATAATTATTATAATACATTATAAAATGTTAGAAACATTAAAATCATAACTACAAATATATCTATCTATATATATATATATATATATATATTCACTGAAAAAACCATAGGTTTCACACACGTTATAGTTACGAATTAGCATTTAAAAAACCTTGCAAATTCACTTAAAAAAACCATAGGTTTCACACATGTTATAGTTAGCTGGACATTTCACTCGTAAAAAACCAATGAAATTCCCCTGTTATAGTTACTGCAGGCAACTATAACTCACGCGACCGCAATCCTCTGCTGATGACGCCAGATATTACATCACTGTATTTAGACACTTATTTACCCATGTCTTCTTCCATTAATCTTTAGCTATACATATATTACAAAATTTTTTTTTTCATAAAGACACATATGTCATCAGTGATGTAATATCTGACGTTATCAGCAGAGGATTGCGGTCGCGTGAGTTATAGTTGCCTGAAGTAACTATAACGGGGGAATTTCATTGGTTTTTTACGAGTGAAATGTCCAGCTAACTATAACATGTGTGAAACCTGTGGTTTTTTAAGTGAATTTGCAAGGTTTTTTAAATGCTAATTCGTAACTATAACGTGTGTGAAACCTATGGTTTTTTCAGTGAATTTGTACGTTTTTTTAATGCTAAGTTATGTATTTATTAATTATTCAGGTTTTTCACCGTGCGCGCACCGTGAATTTTTTTTTTTTTTAAATCGCGAGGTGCACGCACACTGCGCGCGCTGTGGGCGCGCGGTGCGCATCGCGCACCGAGCACCCACGGTTCGCAGTTCGTGTTGTGCGCGCAGGGTGCGCGCACCTCGCGATTTTTAAAAAGTAACAAAGATTGTTTTTTCCTCCCTTGGGGGTCCTTCTCTGACCCCCTGACCAAGGCTAGGGGGTCAGGAACTGTCCACTCTGCCCCCTTTTCACGTTCTTCACCTTTTTTTTTCACCCCCTCAGACTGCGAGAGACAAAATGGCGGCAGACACTTCCTGGTTTCGACCGATTCGAATGTTTACCGACATCTAACAACCAATCAGAATGCGCTCGCGCACGGCAGGGTGCGCGCACAGTGCGCGCACGGTGCGCGCGTATAGATATTGATATGCTTTTAAATGCTATTTTCTCAGGAAATACTGAACAGATTTACACCAGACCTGCAAAAGGCACTTCCTTGACCTTATGGCTACCTCTCTGCCAAATTTCACGTAATTCTGTTCAGCCGTTCGGGCTGTAGCTGTGTCTAAAGGTCCTATGGAAAATAACATGGGAAAACGCGTTTTGGGACCCCCCTTTTTTCTCGGCCCCCGCTTGACGAATCACCCCGAGACTTTCAGGGTAGGAGCTGAGCGGAGCGCCCAATTAGTTTTGAAAATTTTGCGAGGATTCGTCAACCGGCGCCAAAGTTATTCAAAATAGAATTTTGAGATTTCCTATGGAAACTAGGTTGTAAGTATAACTATCTACTGGCGACCGCCAGTAGATAATATATATATATATATATATATATATATATATATATATATATATATATATATATATATATATATATATATAATATTTATGTAAGCTCCAAAGTGCCCTTCCAGGCAAAGATGCACTCGACATCCGTGGCACAAGACCTTCCTTTGATAGGTAAAAACCAACATCTGCGTGCAGATATGAATTACAGCTTTCATGTCCTCAGCCTGACGCGTTTCAGTGCTCCTGCACTTTCCTCAGAGGTAGGACAGTCTTAAGTGCTCATACTGACACACCCCCTTTATTTGCATATTTGGCGCCCTCCGATGGGCTTGCTCCGATGAGCACGCGTTGATTTATGGGTTATGTAGTGTGCCAATATAATTTTTCTCCAAATGGATGCACAACTAATTACTGCTGTTCATGAGAGTTCCAAGCCCGCAAATGGGCCTCCGCATACAGGTTGGTTTGTAAATCCTTTTACAAATGTCCACATTACGGCTCCGTTGCATACCGAGCTGCGTGGCACCCAACTCTCCTCGGGTGGTGCGTCTTTCGCGGCCGGGCCGCCGCGTGAAAATGTAAGCTCCAAAGTGCCCTCCCAGGCAAAGACGCACTCAACATCCGTGGCACAAGACCTTTAATAGGTAAAAAACAACATCTGCATGCAGATATGAATTACAGCTTTCGTGTCCTCAGCCTGATGCGTTTCAGTGCTCCTGCACTTTCCTCAGAGGCAGGACAGTCTTAAGTGCACGTATTGACACACCCCCTTTATTTGCATATTTGGCGCCCTCCGATGGGCTTGCTCCGATGAGCACGCGTTGATTTATGGGTTATGTAGTGTGCCAATATAATTTTTCTCAAAATGGATGCACAACTAATTACTGCTGTTCATGAGAGTTCCAAGCCTGCAAATGGGCCTCCGCATACAGGTTGGTTTGTCAATCCTTTTACAAATGTCCACATTACGGCTCCGTTGCATACTGAGCTGCGTGGCCCCCAACTCTCCTGGGGTGGTGCGTCTTTCGCGGCCGGGCCGCCGCGTGAAAATGTAAGCTCCAAAGTGAATTTTGAGCGGGCCAACGAGCTGGAAAATTGCCCAACTCATTTGGGAGAACTGACGCCGAAATACTAACTCCCCAGCCCTGTGGGTCCATCCTGGGCAGGCATTAGGGATCTTCGGTACCTGGTATCCATCCAGGATACAACAGCGACTCACTACAAATACCACAATTCTGTGGGAACCTCCAGCTTATCAGCAGGCTGCATCTTCGTATTTGAGTGGGACGCGCTTAGCCGGGTTAAGAAGAGAACGGCCTTTTGAGAAAGCGAGAAAGCGAAGCGCGTTAAGGCTGCAACTTCAGGACTGCCGAGTCTACATGGTATTGTCGCTTCTAGAGTGCTCCCCAAACCTGGAGGGTAACCTGTGAGCCTACATTTAACGCGGCATGCCGTGCCGCGGGGTAAGCACCACCGCTGAATTTCTAGCGGGCCAACGAGCTGGAAAATTGCCCAACTCATTTGGGAGAACTGACGCCGAAATAATAACTCCCTAGCCCTGTGGGTCCATCCTGGGCAGGCATTAGGGATCTTCCGTACCTGGCATCCATCCAGGATACAACAGCGACTCACGACAAATACCACAATTCTGTGGGAACCTCCAGCCTATCAGCAGGCTGCATCTTCATATTTGAGTGGGACGCGCTTAGCCGGGTTAAGAAGAGAACGGCCTTTTGAGAAAGCGAGAAAGCGAAGCGCGTTAAGGCTGCAACTTCAGGACTGCCGAGTCTACATGGTATTGTCGCTTCTAGAGTGCTCCCCAAACCTGGAGGGTAACCTGTGAGCCTACATTTAACGCGGCATGCCGTGCCGCGGGGTAAGCACCACCGCTGAATTTCTAGCGGGCCAACGAGCTGGAAAATTGCCCAACTCATTTGGGAGAACTGACGCCGAAATAATAACTCCCTAGCCCTGTGGGTCCATCCTGGGCAGGCATTAGAGATCTTCCGTACCTGGCATCCATCCAGGATACAACAGCGACTCACGACAAATACCACAATTCTGTGGGAACCTCCAGCCTATCAGCAGGCTGCATCTTCATATTTGAGTGGGACACGCTTAGCCGGGTTAAGAAGAGAACGGCCTTTTGAGAAAGCGAGAAAGCGAAACGTGTTAAGGCTGCAACTTCAGGACTGCCGAGTCTACATGGCATTGTCACTTCTAGAGTGCTCCCCAAACCTGGAGAGTAACCTGTGAGCCTACATATAAATATATATATATATAGATTATCTACTGGCGGTCGCCAGTAGATAGTTATAGTTAGGACCGAGTTCCCATAGGAAATCTGAAAATTCTATTTTGAATAACTTTGGCGCCGGTTGACTTATCTTCGTGAAATTTTCAAAACTAATGGGGTGCTCCACTCAGCTCCTACCCTGAAAGTCTCGGGGTGATTCGTCAAGCGGGGGCTGAGAAAAAAGGGGGGTCCCAAAACACGTTTTCCCCATGCATTTTCCCATAGGACCTTTAGTCGAGGGTACAGCTCGAACGGCTGAACAGAATTACTTGAATTTTGGCAAAGAGGTAGTCCTCAGGTCAGGCATGTGCCTTTTGCATATATGATGTCAATCTGTTCAGTAGTTCCTGAGAAAATTGCAGTTAAAAGTACATAAATATCTATATGCGCGCACCGTTCGCGCACCGTGCGCGCACCATAACGTCCGCGAGCGGAATTCTGATTGGTGGTTAGATGTCAGTCAACATTCGAATCGGTCGAAATCAGTGTCGGACGCCATTTTGTGTGTGACAGTGAAAAAGAAAGGTGGAGAACGTGAAAAGGGGGCAGGGTAGAGAGTTCCTGACCCCCTAGCCTTTGTCAGGGGGTCCCTGAAGGACCTCGAAGGGTGAAAAAAACATTTTATTTTTTTTCAAAAAATCACGGGGTGCGCGCACCGTGCGCGCACCGTGCGTGCACGGTACGTGCACCAAATGTCCGCGAGCGTAATTCTGATTGGTGGTTAGATGTCAGTCAACATTCGAATCGGTCGAAATCAGGAAGTGTCGTACGCCATTTTGTGTGTGACCGTGAAAAAGAAAGGTGGAGAACGTGAAAAGGGGGCAGGGTAGAGAGTTCCTGACCCCCTAGCCTTTGTCAGGGGGTCCTTGAAGGACCCCGAAGGGTGAAAAAAACATTTTATTTTTTTTCAAAAAATCGCGGGGTGCGGGCACGGTGCGCGCACCGTGAAAAACCCTTAAAAAAAAAAACATTTTAAACTGCTTATAAGTTTATTGAAGATATTAACTATGCTGTTCAACTTTATCCAAATTCAAAAAAAAAGAGCTGAGCCATTCCATATTACAGGATACAGTCAATCTATAACTATATACATAGGTAGTTTATTGTAAAATAAATATATAAAAAATATAATAATACAGACATAAATTAGCATTTAAAAAACCTTACAAATTCACTTAAAAACCATAGGTTTCACACACGTTATAATTAGCATTTACAAAACCTTGCAAATTCACTGAAAAAACCATAGGTTTCACACACGTTATAGTTAGCTGGACATTTCACTCGTAAAAAACCATTGAAATTCCCCTGTTATAGTTAGTTCAGCTAAATATAACTCGCGCGACCGCAATCCACTGCTGATGATGTCACATATTACATCACTCATGACATGGTCAGTGACATCACTCATGACATCACTGATGACATCTCAAATGACATCACTGATGACATCACTGATGACATCATCCTTGTGATAGAGTGGCGGTTGCGCGAGTTATATTTAGCGTAGGATACGATGTGGATGTATGACGTTACAACGCACACTTTTACAACGCATGCACTTACAACACATTTTTTACAACGCATAATCCATTACAACGCATGACATTACAACGCATGACACTACAACGCATTTTTAAAAAATATCTTTACAACGCATTTCCATTACAACGCATACTACCTTTACAACGCATACCATTACAACGCATAATATTAAATTACATTTAAGGTAAGTATTAGATAGTATAGGGGTAAAAGTTACTTTTCTAACTCCAGGGGGTGCAACAGTAGGGTAAGTGTTGGATAGTATAGGGGTAAAAATTACTATTCTAACTCCAGGGGGTGCAACAGTGGGGTAAGTGTTGGATAGTATAGGGGAAAAAATTACTATTCTAACTCCAGGGGGTGCAACAGTAGGGTAAGTGTTGGATAGTATAGGGGTAAAAATTACTATTCTAACTCCAGGGGGTGCAACAGTAGGGTAAGTGTTGGATAGTATAGGGGTAAAAATTACTATTCTAACTCCAGGGGGTGCAACAGTAGGGTAAGTGTTGGATAGTATAGGGGTAAAAATTACTATTCTAACTCCAGGGGGTGCATCAGTAGGGTAAGTGTTGGATAGTATAGGGGTAAAAATTACTATTCTAACTCCAGGGGGTGCAATAGTAGGGTAAGTGTTGGATAGTGTAGTGTAATATTATGCGTTGTAATGGTATGCGTTGTAATGGTAGTATGCGTTGTAATGGAATGCGTTGTAAAGGTAGTTTTTAAAAATGCCTTGTAGTGTCATGCGTTGTAATGTCATGCGTTGTAATGGATTATGCGTTGTAAAAAATACGTTGTAAATGTAGTGCGTTGTAAAAGTTGCGTTGTAAAGGTTGTTCCCCATACGATGTTGATACCATGTTGTCAGACTATGGCTGCGAGGAGGGCCATGTAGATGTTGAAGAGGGTTGGGCTCAGAGATGACCCCTGTGGGACTCTGTAGGTGATTTTCGTTGGGTCAGAGAGGAAGGGTGGCAGTGTGATCCTGTGTCTTCTTCCAGTGAGGAATGATCGGATCCAGTCCAGGGCTGTTCCTTCTATGCCTGCGTCGTGTAGTCTGGTGGCTGGTGTGCAGTGGGAGACGGTTTCAAAGGCCGCTGATAGGTCGAGTAGGATGAAGGCTGCAGAGTGGCCTTAGCCCAGGAGGGTGCGGATGTCATCTGTGGCGGCGAGTAGGGTGGTCTCGGTGCTGTGGTTGCTTTGGAATCCTGATTGGGACGGGTCGAGTAAGGCGTTCTCTTCGATGAATTGGGTTAATTCCCTGTTGACTGTTTTCTCAGCGACTTTGGCAACGAAGTGGAGGAGCGAGATGGGCCGATAGTTCTTGAGGTCGGTGGGGTCAGCCGTGGGCTTCTTGAGCAGGGGTCTGACTTCTGCGCGCTTCCAGTCGTCTGGGAAGGTGCCTGTATTGAAGGAGGTGTTGATGGTGCGTTGCAGTTCGGGTGCGATGACGGCACCCAATAACACAATTACCATATTTACCTATTAGTTATTAATAATTAACAACCAATTAATAACTAATTAATGATAAATTATGTATCACAATTAAAAATATTAAATATTAAATACATAGATAATAATTAATTAAAAATATTAATTAATTAAATTACTTCCCACCCTATTCCCCTATAAACCCACAACCCGCTTCTAAAAAAATAACACAATTAAGATATTTACAAAATAATTTTTAGTAAATAACAACCAATTATTATTAAATTAATTACCACAATTAACACTATACAATATTTAATACATACATATTAATTACTAAAACATATTAATTAATTAATTATAATTAAATTACTTCCCACCCCATTCCCCTATAAACCAACCCACAACCCGCTACAGAACCAAAGCGCAAAATGTATTTTTTTTTTTTATAACTTCTAAAAATTAATATTACATTTATTATAATTAAATTACTTCCTACCCTATTCCCCTATAAACCCACAACCCACTACGGAACTAAAATGCAAAATGTACTTAAAAAAAAGAACACATACATGTAAAATACACACTAAAATGCATAACACTAAATCAAACAACGATATTTTTGACAATATTTTGACTAACAATATTAATTACTTCGAGATTTTGAAAAACTATATAAATTACCTTCAACTAGATATTCTTGACAATGATATTCTGACTGTCGATATTTTTGGAGTCCGAGATTTAGGCTCGATATAAGTGCTACTCGATATTTCCTACTCAATATTATGTCTGTTCACCATTATCAATATTATCTTTACCAGTGCAGCGCTCTTGTGATGTCTCTAGATGTCAGTTCACCATCAAAAGAGTAATCTTACCATTGACCAGTGAAGAGACACACCTTGTGGATTGTAGCATGGCACTCTTGCTTGGATAAAACATTATGGGGCATATTCACAAGGATCTATCGCCGAGTTAATGGCACTTTATCGCAGCCAAAGTTGTGATAAACTTATCGCCCCAATCACAAGCTGGTGTAAACAGCCCACAGCAGCAGTATACCCGCGATAGCAGCCTCAAAAAACATCGCCACAGATGATCCCTGCAACTATCGCTAATGAGATGTAGAGTAGGTGTTCCCGTGCGAAAAGCCGCGACAGCACCACACCTCAACATTCTCAACGACCAGCCAGATCGTCGATAAGAACACAAAACAGGTGATAAGGTGCATTAGCACCAGGAAACTAACACCTGCTCAGACCTGGTGCAAAGTCGGACGACAGCCTGCACCACAAATGGGAGCCCAGCCCACAGCCACATTGGAAGGGCAACAGATGCCATGGAGCCACTGGTCATGCGACCCGGACACACAAAAGGGCCACAACACCCACCGCCACAGCCCCAGGACCCCATCCCCCACCCAGAAACCCCCATAGACCACCACAGAGGCAGCACAGACAAAGACAGTGGACCCCCAGGAAACGCACCAGCCTCACAGACCCAACACCTGACAATGTCATTGCCCACTACAGGCTCAAAAGGACAACCATCATAAGCATCCTGACCAACAACGCCCAACAGACCGACGGCACCAACACAGCGGACAACCAACATCCCACCCCACACAAAGCTGCTGGCTGTGCTGCACCTGTTGGCCCCTGGTACCCCCCAACCAACACCCGCCAGAGTCGGAGGAATCTCAGCCAGCCACATCCAAATCCCTCACACCTATCCTGCACATCACCATCAGCCTGGTACCACAGTCTCTATACGTCCAAAACAATGCGCAGGATCCGCTGGAGACCAAGCAAGGACCATACGCCATAGCTGGATGCACGCACGTGTTGGGGGCAATCCACAGCACACATGTCCTACCTGTGCCACCCTGGTGACACAGCACACAATCACCGCAACAGAAAGCACACGTCTCACATCAATGTGCAGGCAACAACCGAACACCGTGGAACCTCCACCAATGTCGCCTCCAAATACCCAGCCAGTGTGCGTGATACCTCCATCCTCCAACAGTCCATCAGCAACCAGCATTCCCAGGATGGCACCAAGGGAAATGTAAAGCCCCTTGGTAAGTTCCAAATGCACACCCCACTCACCTCAACTCCATAACCATGCAACTCACAACTCCTGTGTTAGACCTGGCACCATTGGCGTGGGTGTCCCTTCCATTTTTCGCTGTTGTCTCCTCTGTTTTTGCTGGTATTAGATGCTCTGGGCACTGTGCCACTGCCATTCAATGCCACAGCGTGAATGCTCCCTGTCTAAATATGACATGTGAATTGGTATATCCATGATTGGCTTATTTGGTTTACCTGTTAGTCCCTAGTAGCGTGGCCTGTGTGCCCAGGGCTGGTAAACCAAATGCTGCTGGTGGGCCTGCAGCGCTGGTTTGCGCCACCCACAGAAGCAGCTTGTAAAGAGTGTCTCAGACCTGCCACTGCAGAGTCTGTTTGCAGTCCAGAACTGCCATCTTGGCTGTGAAGTGCACCCACTTCCCAGCCCCTGAACCTTCCCTTGGCATCATGTAAGCCACCCCTATGGTAGGGTGCATTGTATGTGGAAGGTAGGACATGCCTTGGTGTGTATAGCATGTCCTTGTAGTGAATTACACCCAATTTCGTTTTTCACTACTGTAAGGCTACCTGTTCTCCATAGGCCAGAATGGGCAGTTTGACTATTACATTCTATAGTCCTACCTGACCCAAGGAACATGATAGAAAAACGAATTTAGTATGCCTGAGCTCAGAATATTAAAATACATCTTTTAGTGAAGTTTATTTTTATATTCTGTGTTTGAAAATACCACTTTTAGAAAGTAGGTATTTTCTTGCCTAAGCCTTCCAGTGTGCTCTGCTGTTATGTGTATTGGCTGTCTGGTTTTGGAGGGACAGGGCAGGCTGAGTCAGACCTGGGTTGAATAGAGAGATCTGCATTGGAGTATGGGGAGGGGTAGCTCCTTGACCTGAATAGGGCTGCGCCTGGCAAGGTGAATGCTGGCTCCACCTCCTACTGTGCGTCTGATGGCAGACCCCCTCTTTCTGAAAGGAAGGATGCAGCCTGGTAAACAAAGTGCTCCAGGACTGGGCAGAACTGGTTGTGGCTGGGTTCAGTGACTTGTAGCTTCTGAGAACAAAGACTTTTGGGGTATATATATCTGTGCTGAAACCCCTACAATTGGTAATGCTCCTGGACAACAAGAGGAACCTCCGTCCGTGTAACTGAAGGAATCTGCATCAGGTGACTGTCCTTGTGCTTGTGTGCTGTTTTTTGGATTTGCCTGCAGTGGTTACCATTGGACTTGGAAGAAGAGGGAGAAGGACGTTGAGAGAACTTCTATTTCAACTTGCTAAAGCAATCACCCAAGGGCTAGAAGAGAGCTAGCCTCCTGCTGGAGTCTCAGGCACATCAGACTCCACCACCAGCCTCCTGATTCCTCCCAGCGAGGATTTCTATCTGCAGGCGAGGCTCCTGTGAGTTCCAGGGCCTCTAGTTCTACTACAGAGAAGAGAGTGCTGAAATCGTTGCTAATGCCTGTTTGCGAGCTGCCGCAACTGAATAGCGTACGGAAAATCATCGCGCTGCTGCCGCCGAGCGTTCGCAAACCAAACATCATCGCATCGCATGCTTACGGGCCACAAAGTGCTCTCTAACACACAAAGATCATCGCATCGCACGTTTGCAGGCTGTCGAGAGCTCGCTAACCAAAGGTCATTACATCGAGATCATCGCATCACGACATCGCAGCGCGGACGCCGTGCGTCCACCATTTTCATCCCATCGCACCATGATCGTCGCTTCCTCGATTTTTTCTCATCGCAACAGGGTCGCACACGCAACAGGTTCAGCGCATCATCCTCCCCTGCGGCAACGATTCAACGCATCGCCGGCCTAGCGTGAGGAAGTTTGTCGCTTTGTTCCGCACACATCTGCAGATCGGCGCATCATTCTCCCTTGCGGCAAGGATTCAACGCATCGCCCGCCTCACGTGAGGAAAATCATCGCTACAGCTCGTTTGTGACATTTTGGTTGTTTTGCTATGAAATCCAAGTCATTTGTAAGTAAAAGGGTAGCAGAGACCACTGCTTTGAACTGAACTCCTCTTTGCACATTTTGAACTATTTTTGCAGCATTTAAAGAGTAACCCTATTTTATAGTATTGTGGCTTTTTACCGTTATTGGTCTTGTGTTAAGTTTATATATAAAGATACTTATTCTTTTATAACTACTTGTGTGGTGTCCCTTTGTAGTGTTCTTCACTGTGTTACTGTGTATGGTCATAAATGCTTCACACACTGCCTCCAAGATAAGCCTAGCTGCTCGTGCTACGTTACCACAGGGTTGAGCAGGGGTTATCAAAGGGTGTAGCCCTCTTACTCTGACTTAGGAGGAAGGGTCCCTACTTGGACAGTGGCCAGCCATTGCCAACTAGAGACCCCCATTTCTAACACCCGGCAATGCACACATCACAAAATCACAATCAACATGCAAAACAACATGCCCACACACCAGACACGACACAACAACTCACAATGGTAACGTGGGCAAGCCGTGAACATGAGCCATCAATGGCATGGCACCCCAGCCACACAATAGCTGAATGTAGGGAGAGGTGGCAACCAGGCATGTGTGAAGAATGCAGAAGAACCATGATTGGGAAAGTACCAATGCCAAGAGTGGCAGAGATGTGCTGGACAGACCGCAGTATGCAGAACACACCCATATCCATAGCGACATACACCTCTGGTGTATGGAGTGTAGTGGACAGTGGACGCAACCAAGTCACCCCAGCCAGTGGGGGAGTTTGCGGAAATGTTGCCAGTTACGTCCCCCCTGTAAGCGTGAGCGGAGTGGGATGGCCCGGTGTATGCCAGGCCAGCGTAGAGGTGTGAATAAAAAGCATGTAGCCCTGGGCGTGGTCCTCTTCCGGAAAGCCCAACGTCTCTGCCAGGGCGGCGCCTCTCACCACGCCATGAGGCCGATGCCGCCTTGTGAGCGGAGTTTCCTGTGATCCTGTGCGCCTGCCGTACCCCAGCCTGCTGGACTCCGAACCCGTCAGGCCCACCCCTGCGCAGCCTGGCCACACTGATCACCTTCCGACACCGGCGTGTGTCAAGGAGGGCCCACCACCAGCCTGCGCAAGCTCCAAGCCTGAGGTCCGGGACCTTGGCAGCCTCCTCAGGCCATCACGGCCTCCACGACACAGGCCCGCTTTAGTCCTTTCTCGTTGACGTTCTCTACTGACGCCTCCGGCCTACACCACGGTCAAGAAGGTCACACATTTGGAACTGAGTCTTGATTACACAATGGCAGAGTACATATGTTCATTGCAGATTTTATATCAGTGTACTCCCTTCGATGTGGTGCCACCAGCTCTGTGCATGGCATTCTTATGACACATGTCTGTTGTCCCCTGCTGGCTACTGCCTTCGGCCAACACTACAGACAAGTAGGTCACACATTTGAAACTGAGTCTTGATCATACATTGTCCATGTATGCACAAGAAGGAAGATTCTACTTCACTGTACTCCCTTCGGTCAGGTGGCAGCAACCATGTGCATAGCATCCCAATGACACATGACTGTGGGACCTTGCTGACCGCTGCCACAGGCCTACACTGCGGTAGAATAAGTCACACACACTTTCAAATTCAGCCTTGAATTATTTTTGGCAGACTTGATGTCATTGTACAGGCCTCATCGCAGACTGCATCCCCTTTCAGCCCCAGTGCCACTATGTCTATTCCCCGAGACTTATCGACACTTTCTGGTTGGACTTTGGTGGCGACTGAGTCCATGGACTTGGGGTTGTTGCCGCTATCATGGCGGTGATACTGACTTTGTGGCGAAAACGAGGTTGTGGCATTCCACCCTCCATTTGCTGCTTCTGGACAGCTTCTGTGCTGGTCATGTCTTGGACCCCTTCTTCTGAGATATTGGATGACCTCTAAAGCGATGGCCTTGGGGTCATCAACGCCATGTGTCTGTGGCCCTGCGCTGTCCACAGCCTCCGGCCTCAAATGCAGCCCACCAGTGCTCACACATCAAATCGAGTCCTGACCGGCCTGGACGTCGCATCACTGCAGGAGGCACACACCACCACCGCCAGGACCGACTCCAACCGCAAAATGCCTGTGTCGGAATGGTCGTACTGGCAGACTGACGGAGTTGCCTCCACATGTCGTGGATGCCATCTTCTGCCTGATCCCCTGCTCAGTACTCCAGGTGCCACTGATTCACTGCACCACGAATCATCGTCCATTACTGTCTTGGTTGTGTACTGTGGTGGGTTCACGCAGCAATGTCACCTCAGGCGGTCTGGGAGACCTGGGACGTCGATGAGGAAGATGATGTAGGTGCGACACCCCACCACTACAGCTGCATCATGTAGGTCCCAATGGGACAGAATCCTAGACATTCTCTTCACATGACGGTGCTCAGCGCACTGTAACTCACGGACACTTCTGGTTGCTCATTGTGTGCTCTCTTGACTTGCTCAGGCTACCTCCATGATGCTCCGCAGTTGTCCCTGTAATGCTGGTGTTGTCTGATTCCGTATTCATTGTGTTAACTGTGGTATTTGTTGCCAGCACCAGCAACTCCCGGAGGGCTGGCTTGCACCCACCCCACACACATCCAGCACAGGCGTCACTGTACTTGTGGCCCTGCCAATAAAGGGGCCGGGCGCACGTGCACGTAGCTAGTTCGACATAATATCTGCATGTGTCCCTGTGGTCTTGTTGTATGCATGATGGCCCTACGACATTACATTGTGCTGTGTTCAGCAGACGCAGACATGTCACCGCAGGCAGCGGGTTAGAGCTTAGACATGTAGCTTTGTCGTCACCCACTCAATCGTCACCCACTCAATTTGTAAGGGAAGTTGACTGTGCCGTCAAACGCAGAACCAACGTGGGTGTGTGACTGATATGTAGGTGCCCCTGGGCGTGGTTCTGTACTGGGAATGTGCATCTGCGTGTGTCTCTATGGCAGTGTGGGTCTCCTTTGTGGGGTGTAGGTGGTCCCTGAAGGGTAATGGACACCCAAGTATGTGTTCTGTTACGCCTTCCATGGGTTCGGACCACACCCGCACCTGTTGGGCCACCCCCTTTTGGCATTCTGACACCTGGCATTGGTGTGCCATGTGTGAGTCGGTGAAGTGTTGTGTGCCAGCCGTGCTTGGGGATGCTTCATGCTGTGTGGTCTGTTGCAGGGGCTGGGTTCTCCTCTAAGTGGCTTATCGGACCTGGTCCAGGTGGTGGGTTGTGTGGAATGTCCATGGGCTGTTGTAGGGAGTCGGTGTCGAAGGTGTGGTGATCGTCTATGGCATCACTGATGGGTTGTCTGGTGTGACCTGCTGGAGGTGATGTTTGTCCCTCTGCAATGTGAAGGGTAGATGAATGGTGACAGTGTGTTAACATTTATGTTGGTGCATTGTTCTTGTGGACATGCAGACTGTGTGACAATGTACATCATGACTGTTTGGGCGGTGCTGGCAATTTGAGTTGAGACAGTGGACATTTGGACTGCATTAGGCCTGGGCGAAGCACTACGCTACGCTCGCGTAGTTTGCGAAGTTCGCGCTACTTCGCACTACGCGAACTGCATGTAGCACAGTGTGAACACGCGTAGCGTAGTGTTGCATAGTGCTGCGGTCATTTTTTGCTTGCTCGCGGTCCTCAACGTCAAGTTAACGACCGCGAGCAAGCAAAATGACATCCTGGCGAGACTTTTTCCTTGTTCGCGATCGCGAGCATGGAAAATAAACCTCCCGGCGAGATTCCCAACGCGAGGAGGTCAGGTTTCTCATTGCGAGGGGTCGCGTATGCCGCGACCGCTCGCGATGAGAAACTACCAGTTCGCGTTGAGAAAGCTGCCGCTCGAGTAAAAATCTACTCGAGCAGCAGAAAACTACAGCTCGCACTGTGCAAGATGCCATTTTCAATGATTGCACAGTGCCGGTTGCTTGTCCGCACTGTGCAATCATTGAAAACAACATCTTGCACAGTGCGAACATGTTACTACGCAGTTCGCGAAGTGCTACGCGTAGCTCACGTAGTGCGAACTTCACTTTGCGTAGCTTCGCGAAGTGCTACTTCGCGAACTACGCCCACCCTTAGACTGCATGACTGATGTGAGGTTGTACCCGTACATATGCATCTCACAGTTCCCTGCTCTGTCCAATGTGATTGGCCTGTTTCTGTGCACGGGCCGTCCCAGTTATGTCCCCTGTTCTACAGTGTCGGTGTTGCACTTTGTGCCACATTGTCATGGGATGTGCTGGGATTGCTATGTGTGTGTGTTGCAGTGTGCCACGGGGATGGGGGACAGGTCCCTGGGTATTTGTGGTTGTGCAGTGTGCTACGCATCATTGCGCATGTGTGCCATTGTGCCCATCTCCCCCGTCCCCCCAGTCCCTTTTAGATCCTCACCCTGTTGTTGTTATGTCAGGTCCTATCGAGCTGTGTCCGGACTCCCAACTCCTTGCACTGTCTCCACACTGATGACTGGCCTCCATTTCCTCCAGCTCCTCCTGTGGCTCAGGACTCCCACCTCCTGTCGCCGTTGCTGCCTTCCTGTTGGCAGCGGGTTTGTGCCTGGTTTAGGTTTCCACGTCATGCCAGCGCCTCTTGACCTCCTTCATTGGCCTCCTCAACACTCCGTCTGCATTCAAGATCGTCTGCTTGTGGGTCAGTTGCTGGTAGTGTTCTGTCACCTCTGTGATGCTGGTCTTGTTTTCCTGCGGTCTGCACCCCATCTTCCTCTCCTTCTTCTCCTTGGCCTTCTCCGACCCCGTTGTTCCTTGCTGGTGTTCTATGGGGGTTGTGGGGTTCACGTTGGCCTCTGCGCTGGATCAGGGTGCATCCATGTTGCTATGTGCTTTGGCTTGTTTCTGGTGTGTTGTTTCTGTGGTTTTTATGGTGCATTTTCCTGCTAGACAC
The DNA here is from genome assembly GCF_964204655.1 of Triturus cristatus. Classification (NCBI taxonomy): domain Eukaryota; kingdom Metazoa; phylum Chordata; class Amphibia; order Caudata; family Salamandridae; genus Triturus; species Triturus cristatus. The sequence goes on from NC_140589.1 coordinate 1,560,975,831, forward strand.
GTGGGATTTGCAGGCCTGTGGCTGGTTTTCGCTACTTTTTGTACCACGATTGACCGCATCGCATGATTTTTTGCGTTCGTGTTTAGCATTTTTGCGGCATGGCGTTGATTTTTGCGCGGCCATTTGACACGCTATCTAGTGACTATTGCATGCTACTGCCGCGTTGTGAATACTTGGTTGGCACGGCGTAATTTTCCTGCGATAGGCTGCGATGTTGAGAGTTGCGTTAAGCTACTCTTGCGGTAGTTATCACACATTCTTGTGAATATACCCCTATGTCTGCTGTATGGGTGCCTTGTGCTGCTCTTCAGAGCTGGAAAGGAAAACCTGTGGCTCTGTCTGACCATTAAATCCGGGTATGGGCTCTGTGTGCATGATAGACAGCAAGGTTAAATAGGTTGCTGTGCCAGCAGACCTGTTGTACAGAGGTAGGTAGGAGGAATGGCTTGTCATCATAACCTGGTGGCATCACCAGCACCCCTCCAAACGACCCCAACCAGGCAGTCTCTCCCATAGGCAGAAGCACAAATGGAGTCTGACTTCAAGGTTCTGGGATCTCAGAAAGCTGTGAGCACCAGCGACCTGGTGGCTGATCCCAGAGCCAATGCAGGTTGACTCCACAGCACGGGGGCTGCACTATATCTTCCCAAACAGCGATTCAATAAAATCAGTTGCTACTGTTTATGTTTACGTTTATGTTTCTTGCGTTTTTTATAGCGCGCAAATACCCGGAGGTGTCTCGGCGCTCACACTACAGAATAATGCTGTGGCAGAGAATTAACGTGAGAAAAGCCAGGTTTTTAATTTCTTCCTAAAACTAAGAAGTGTGGGAGCCGTTTTGATGTGGAGGGGGAGAGTGTTCCAGAGTTTAGCAGTGGAAATCGTAAAACATCTGTCACCCCAGTTAGCTCTTCTGGTTCGCGGAACCTTGAGCAGATGGGCAGAGGAGGAACGAAGCGTTCTTGAGTTATCAAGTGGGCAAAGGGCGTCTTTAAGGAACTGTGGGCCTAGGTTATTAATAGATTTATAGGCGATGCACAGTGCCTTAAACTTTGTGCGGCTCTTAACAGGGAGCCAATGCAGTTGTTGAATGTAATAAGAGACTGAAGATAATTTAGGGATGCCCAGTAAAATTCTGGCTGATGCGTTCTGGACTAACTGCAGCCTGTTGAGGACTTTTTCCTGGGCGTTCAAAAACAGGGCATTGCAGTAGTCTGTTTTTGAGAAGACCAACATGCTAATTAAGGTTTTACCATCTGAGGTGGGAAGGTAGGGTAGTAGCTTTTTGATCCTTTTCAAGATGAAAAATGATGTGGAGACCACAGAATTAACATGATGCTGGAAGGTCATTTTGTTATCAAACGTGACTCCAAGATTGCGGACCTTGGTGACAGGTACTGGTGGAGCTCCCATTTTCGTTGGCCACCATATAGGGGACCAATTAGGTTCCAGTTTCCCGAATGTCATCACCTCTGTTTTGTCAGAGTTAAGTTTGAGACAGTTTGATGACATCCAGGAACTTATTGCCAGCATTCCTTCTTGAAAGTTGGCAGCTACTGCTGCCCCATCGTTGTGGACAGATAACACCAGTTGAGTGTCGTCGGCATAGGTCGTAAGGGCAATGCCATAGGTTTTTATCACCCACGCCAAGTCCGCCACATAAATGTTAAACAGTGTCGGACTTAGCGAGGATCCCTGCGGTACTCCGCAAGGAAGGGTGAAGGTAAGGGAGGAAAAATGGCCCATTCTTACTGTCTGTGGGCGGTCAGTTAAGAAGGAGGCAAGAAGCTCTCTAGCCTTATCGTGAATACCCAAAGCTGAGACACGGTCGATCAAGGTGACATGATTGACCGTGTCAAAGGCTGCGGAGAGATCCAGCAGTATTAGTACTGCCGCTCCACTCCTATCTAATGTCCTCCTTATTTCGTCTGCCGCTTTTAGTAAGGCAGTTTCGGTTCCATGCCCCTGTCTAAACCCAAATTGGGTTTCGTCCAGTAGGTTGTTGTTTTCTATAAATTTAGAGAGTTGAATGTTCATGGTTTTCTCAAATATCTTTGCAGGGAAAGGGAGACATGCTATGGGCCGATAGCTGGCTGGGAGGAGGGGATCAAGCGTGTTTTTTTTTAGTAGAGGCTTAATAATAGCCTCCTTCCATACTGAGGGGTAGGTACCCGTGCTAAACATGGCATTGCAGATGTTGGTCAGTGCAGGGGAGATGGCATCTGGGATGAGATTAAGAGTGGCCGGGGGGCACGGGTCTAGGGGTGAACCTGATTTTGTGCTGAAGATTAGGCGTCTAATTTGTTCCTCAGTCGTTGCTTCAAAATTAGAAAAAATAGGAGTATTAATAGGGTGACGTTGATTCGTGGTAGTACTGGAAGCCGAGTGGGTAAATGCTGAAAAAATAGAAATAACCTTGTCTTCAAAAAACTCTGCAACAGAGTTACAGAGGGTTTGAGAAACAACAGGGCGCGGAGTGGGGGGATTAGACAGTTGAGTGACTACCTGAAACAGTTGTTTAGCAGAGTTTTTTGCCTGATTGATTTGGGAAGTATAGTAGTCGCTCTTTGCAGAGACAATGGAATGCTTGTACTTGAGAAGGGCGTTTTTATAAAGGACTTTGTCCGTAAGATTATAGTGACGGCGCCAAAGTCTTTCCAAATTTCTGCAATATTGTCTGTGAAGGCGAAGGGGTTCTGTGAACCAAGGAGCTGATGGGAGCTGTCTGCTACGATGGGAGGTTTTTACTGGTGCTAACGCTTGGCATGCCGCGTTTAAACTGTTTAGATAGTTAGTGGAGGCTAAAAGTGGATCCTGTTCAGTAATGCTGAGGCTGTCATTCAGCATGGAAGTAAGGTGAGCTGTGTTGATATTTTTCCAGTCTCTGAAGGTAATGAGAGAAGGTGAACCGGTCAAATGAGAAGTGGATTTAAGTTTGATGGAAAAGCAGACTGCTGAATGGTCTGTCCAGATAAGGGGGATCACGTCTGCAGCCCTAATAAGTGGGTTGGTGGTGAATATACCATCCAAGGTATGTCCAGCTTTATGGGTAGCCTGGTTGACAATTTGCTGGAAGTCGGTTGCTGCTAGATCAATGATTAGCATCGAAGTATCATGGTCAGAGCAGGACTCAAGATGGAAGTTGAAATCTCCCAGTATGGTAAAGTGAGGAGCTCCAGCTGTGGCCTCGATTAGGTTGTTAAGATTGTTGAGGAAATTGGCTCTGACCCCCGGCGGGCGATAAAGTAAAATGCCAACAAATGATTGGTTGTCAGAGAGACAGATGGAAAATGACACAGCCTCACAGTCATTTTGTTTGAGATCAGTAAATTTAGCTTTGAAATGATCCCGGTAAATAACAGCTAGCCCTCCCCCCTTTTTTCTCATTCTATCTAATCTATAAACACAATAATTATCAGGGGTGGCAGTTCTGAAATCTGGGCCTGAAGAGTCATCGCCCCAAGTCTCGGTGATGAACAGGAGGTCTAAGTTGTGTGACTCAATAAAATCTGCGATTTCCATTTTGTGTTTCGGCACAGAACGTGCATTAATAAGTGCCGCTGAGACTTCGATGGGGGGGTTAGCTCGGGGGGTAGAAATAGTGCAATTTGGGCACTTGTGAGGACCTATCATAGGATTTCTATACTGTAGACAAGGTGTAAGATGTGGCCAGGTTGCCGAAGACCTGAGATTTCGAAGTTGGTCGGAAGTGTATTTCCGTACTGTAGGAGTTTGAGCGATGGATGGTTCAGCGGAGCCAGGGGGGGTGGCCCCTGGCCCGAACTCGGCACGGACGAGCACAGACGAGCTTGCCTTAAGCGCGCCTTCGGCGCGCAATCGTCGCGCCCGCTGCGCTCGTCCGCTGCGCTTCCGATAGATGCACATCCTTTATGGAAGTGGAAGGGTGTTGAGGGGGGGTGTGGCCAGCGCGAGTGGGCGTGTCAGCTGGGTCGGGGAATGGCGGCAAAGATACACAACAGACCCTCACACCGCAAGAGCGATGGTTTGGCTGTGCAAGGTGCTCGACTAGCTGTGCTATGTGCCCAAGAACACGTAATTTAAAAATCAATATTACAAGATTTTGTCATTAGTTTTAAAAACGCTATCAACTTCTCCCGGCTTCCGCCTCAGGAGGATTCTGTAGTAGTGCATCAGTGCATCATGCATAATTCTAGGTATGCCTGTCCAGTTGTGATACAGACTGCACAGGATAAGGTTGAAAGCAGAAGGCGGTCGATCGTAGAACCACTCAGAGGTCAACCATCTTCTCCCAAGGATAGGATCCACCCCATACGCGTTTCTAGGCACTCAGGAACCTGGTGACTGCCAGACCAAATTGTTGGGGGCCTGTATTTTGAAAAAAGATAGGGTGTATTAGTGATGAACATCTGTGCTGATTTGGCACCAACCAGAAAAAACGTGATTTACGATAATTGTTCAATTGTTCAATTATTTTTGCTATTCTATATTTTAATTACACATTTCATAGTAATACAGGTTATAATACTTAATAGTACTAAAACATAAGCAAAACAAATATGACTGAACTAATCTCGAGTAACACTTAGCACTCTTAAAGTCCCATAGGAAAATAAGAAAATCTTAACATTGTTGGACACAGTAGCGGTCCGTAGAGGGAGTGACGGTGGGCAGTGAGGCGGGGCGGGGGAGGGGCAGGGTGGTGAAATGTAAACACCGGAATATGGATGAACGGAGGTAAGTACACATTTAAATAAGTAAAACGAATTTCGTTGCGCGCGACATCGCATTTTGCGATGCAGCGCGCGCAAAGGAATTTGTTTTATTTATTTAAATGTGTACTTACCTCCGTTCATCCATATTCCAGTGTTTACATTTCACCACCCTGCCCCTCCCCCGCCCCGCCTCACTGCCCACCGTCACTCCCTCCACGGACCGCTACTGGTTGGACACAAGGCACATAGACACTATATTTGTCTTTGTGACTCAACTCACAGGGCCTGGTTATACTTGCTCCATTGTGGGGGGGGGGGAGGGGGGTTATTGTGCACACAGATAATTATACCAGGAGTTCTGTTAACTCTGGAGATGCAGAATTAATGGTAAGTATGAGTTGAACCCTTAGAAACTCCTGAGAAATTAGAAATTACCAGCCTATATGTAGTTATTCGACCCACAATATCCCACAGTGGTTTCGGCTACTTTCAGGGGAAACTCCAGAGAGGCTTTTGTAATTCCAGATGTAATTGTTGTTGGGGCCACACCAGGAATTTCTGGTGAATTCCATAGATTTGGAGGCAAATACAGTTGAAATAGAATATCTGAGGATTTACCTACAAGGCCGCGCTTTTTAAAAGAAAATGTCATGGCATTAGGTTCCTATTCCATAGGAAAGAAGGATTTTTAATACTAAATACAATCTGTGAAAAGGAGTGTGATGGATAGTAACAAAAAATGCAGATGGAGCATACAATCAAGCACAAGCCTTTATCTACACAGGCAATAACCCACAGCAAAGTAACACAACATATTGTTATGGTATAGGCATTAAACTATCTTCATGTCAAATGTGAGTCATAGCTTTAAGTGCTCTTGGCACATCTGATTCTAAAGGAGTTTTGTAAATCATTAGGTTTTCTTCTGTTTGCATCTCTCATTGTAGCATTGACTTAATGCCACTTGATAAAACAAACAGCCTCCTTTAGAGATGGGCGGACGGGTTACTCAGTCACAAATGTGACAGGAATCACGTCTGCCGTATTACAAGTGAAATATATCCAATGGCATTTGTTATATGGTAAAGGGGATATTCGTCACTTTTCTAACGGAGTAACCCATCCACCGAACACTAAATAAGACCCAAAGTCTGAACCACTCCTCTGTGCTAAAAGTCAAAACATTGTTATGTAATATCACTCAATTTTTGTAGTTTTTTCCTATTCATAAATGCGAAAGATATTATACATTGAAATTAAACTGTCTGATGTTACATTATGCCATAATTAAAGACAAAGTTGGAACTGAGTTATTCAATTTTTAAGGGTAAACTCATTCGGGGTGACACGATATCTGCACAGTGTGGAATAGTCTCAAGGTTTTAGTGAGAAAAGAAGAAACAGCACTAATTAATGTTGAAAAGCTTTGATTAAAGGCGTCCTTGTTAGAAAAAGCATCTATACAAAATAATAATGTCATGTCCTTCAGAGCAATGCTTGAAAAATCTGAATTATTAATTGAGCAACTTACTTTCTAAAAGAACAAGAATGGCTTTTCTGAGAAGTTCAATCACATACCAGGAAAGAGGGGACAAATGTAGTAAACATCTAGAACATAAACTGAAAGAGTTGGAAACTGTTTTATTGGAAATGGCAATGCGCATCTCCCACTGGCTCTTATTCCCTTGTGCCTAAATTGACATAGCTTATATTTCAGCACAGGGAGAATAGAGCCCGTGGTGCAAAGAACGTTTTTTTTTCTTCACGGTGTAAAATATTTTGCTTAGTGAGAAATCTCCATTGACTACACCGCACCAAATGTGAGGATTACACTAGCCATTTCCTGAAGTAACCTTTCGACCATTTCAAGATTGTAAAGGTTTGTAAGTGCCCAAAAAATGTAAATGTGTGGGTGTTCACAAACTTTGAAGGCAAACTACGAGTTGTAATGCCCAATCTTTCTCCCATTGGAATTCTCCGCACTTGGGCAGGAGAAATCCGCAGCATGTAGTCCATTTACGCCTGCCAGGAATCACTAGAGAATGCCTGGCAGTCATAATAGAGGCATTTTTGTCTGTTATTATCTATTCATGACTTAAATACTTCTGGTAACAGGACCATATGTGTTTTTGTACAAAATAAACCTGAAGAAGTGGTGGCAGAGCCCTATGAGAGCTGATTTTTTAAATTTTCTAATTGATCTTGATATTTAACTGGAAAGTGCAATTTAATTATGGGGCTACATAAGTGATGCTAAGATTATTAACGCACTGGTAGGTTAGTTGCATCATTGGTTGGTGGTCTTCTAATAGGACCCAAGAGCACATGTGAGTACTAGAAAGATTCTATAAATTGTAGCAGGATGTATGGAGAGCACAAGGAAGGCCTGTTTTGACATGTAGAAGGCTTGAGCACTCTTAAGGCTCTACATCCTGCTGTCTGGCCAGAACCCAGCAGCTCACCCTATTTAGACTTTTCTCTTGGGATATTTTCCCCCAACAATTTTCACCATCAAAGCAGGAGCACTTTTAGCAAACAGATAGATTGCTGGCCAGCCCATGCAATTATGAAATACTGGCCTGATCTGAAACATTATTGGGTTTTTAAAACACAACACAATAGCAGGAGTTGCCTTTGAAAAAACAAAATGTCTATGTCCCGGATGCACCTTGATCAATCTTCCACAACATGTGGCTATGTGAGGACTTTTTATACCCAAGATTGCCATGGGGCTCATGATGGTCTCAGGCATGATTACAGCTGATATGAATGATGTCTGAGGTGTCACAATGACTAAGACAGCCCCACTGATACAATCCTAGCTCGTGGATTGTATCCAGTGTTGGAGACGAATGAGGGTCTTCAATTGGAAACAAAGTGGTCAGGAAGGGAATACGCAAATCTTTGGCAGATGCCCCCTTTAATGCACAACTCTAAATGAGCCCCCAAGTACGCTTTGGAATGTAACTGATAATAGGGTAAACAGATAATTGCTTTATTTTCCGTCTTTTCAAATGGATCTTAGTTATTCTTAAAATGACACCATCCAAAATAAGGCCATATTAAGGATGTGTGATGTCCGGGGCATGTGGACTCCCTTGGAGGTTTTCATGTCTTTTTTGCCCGTTGGGTACTTAGAGATTGAATTGTGATAGGCAGTGGTAGAGCAGTTGGACACTGGTCCTCACAGCCAATAAGGATGGCAAAAACTAATCCCATCATTGTGGCAAATGCTTGATGGCCTGTGATTGATGAGAAGCCCATTTCCGCACTCTGGGATGGGAGTGCCTGGGACAATCATGGGCTCACATCGAGATGTAGCACAGCTTCCTGTAGGTGAGCCTAGACTGTGGGTGGGTTCAGTAGTGGTCACTTGGCCTTTGTTGGCAGCCTATCTATGCATTTCAGTAGAGGGTGAGACACAGCCCTTGAGAGCCTTGAACAAGCGTACCTGGTATGATGCAGAAGGGAAACAGCCTTTTATTACTGTCTCTGCCCTAGCAATAAGCTCCATCCTAGGACCCTCTTTTCATTCATTTGGCCCACCTGCCCGGAGCTCTTTTTTCTTCCACGGTCCATGGGCAAATCCTCGTGTTATAAACATGAATGCTGTTTTCAGGGACTTCAGTGACCCTAGTCATTCAAAGAGGGCCTATGAGAAGGCACGACTGGGCTTTAAACTGCACACTTCACCATACCTCCGAGTAGTTCTGTAATGCACTGATGCAGCATCAGAGAAGGGAGGGGATTGGGGGGGGGGGGAAGTATGTGCAATAATAGTTTAAAGCTAGGGCAGCTTTATTTTTTTAATTGTGTTGTTTCCGGGCTCTGGCCCTTCAACTCTGTCGTACATCCATGAAAATAAATATATGTTTTGGTTCCTCAAGATGGGTGGGGCACATGTACAAGGGGCTGCATACTGGCTACTGACAAATTCTCACCCTGTGCTCCTATTCGGCAGGAGAGTTGGGACTGAGGTGAGATAACCTCTGTGCCCAGAATGAAGCAATTAAAGCATTAGGTTAACCCAGCTGCAGGGGTGTTTTTAGAGCTGCCAGGGAAAGATTATCCTCGAAGAGCATTATTACCATAGCACGGTCTGTAAATGCTCCTTCTACAGAGATTTCATGCTAGCTCCCCTCTCCCCTCCCCCGCCCGTTCCCTGCTGCAACCTCGCTCACAGCATGGTTGAAGTACCTGCCACACTCCCATCCTTTACGTTGACCGACCAATGCCTAAGAGAAGCACCCTTTCAGCCAAACTGCTTTCTACCCACTGGGCACAGCCCCTACTGGAAGAAGAAACTTGGGCGCATATTAGCAAGGGCTGGCGATATAATATATATTGCAAGATCATCAAGGACACGCTACTGCGTGTTTCCTTGATGTAGAGCCTGTTTTTTCACAGGCTTGCCTCGCATCGCTAATGAGATGCAAAGAAGGCGTGGCTGTGAAAACAACACATTTTAATATTGTGAAGGCAGCTTCGCGATATTAACAAGGAGGTGCAGCGATAAAAAAAATCGCGCTACCTCAGCCTTAACTCAGGAATTTAACATCTGTTAAATTCCTGACTAAGGCATACTTTTAATGGGAGATGGATTATGCTGATAGGACCACAGGGTCGTACCAGCAATGTTATTGCTGTTTTCAATGGAACATTGTTGGAAAACCAGCGATGTTCCATTGAAAACACCGCTATCGGTGAAATATTATCGCCATAGCGCTATGCGTTGTAAATATAGCATTATCATGGTGATAATATTCAGCGATAGCCGGCGATAATATTTCTATCGCTATGTACGGCCAGCGTTAATTATCACTGGCCGTTGATAATATGCCCCTTGGCACGAAAGGCAGTACAATAGCTTGGCGGCTTAATACAACTGCTGCCGTTATAGGTTATTAAATACTTGTCAGAATGAGGAACGGCTCAGACTACCCCAATCACTGGCAGGAATGACCCCTTCACCCACACACCAGCTGAGTGCATCTTCCTCAGCAACATTGGCACACTATACAGATCCCGGATTCTGTGAGAGTGGAAAGTCTTTCCACTCTCTTGATTGTCGAGGATAACTGGCCCCTCCAATCCAATCCAGCCTCTTTCTCTTCCGTCATTACGGACATGGAGGCCGTGTGTCCTGCTTGTAGGCACTGTTTCAGCAGGGTGCAGACACACAGCTCGAACCGCCTTTAGCTTATTTACGGTACTTACATCAGCAGCAACCTCCAAACAACTTCTGTTTTCAGATACACATTTTGTGATGCGACGCTGCATGCATTTCTGATCGCCTTTAGACCCGAAAGGCAATGAAAAATGGGTGCTTCTCTGTGTGTCCCGCGCCCTGAACAATCAGCAGTTGGCGCTACGTGCATTACTTAATTCTCCCTTTCTTAATGGTGGTGTTATCATGAAGCGTGTTTGCTTTCAATGTGTGTCTAATGTGTTGGGGTGAAATAAAATTACGGGGAGGTTCGTGTTAGGTGCTTTGCAGAGAGCCTGGTTAATTTTGTAAGGCACACATGGCTTTTTACATGTTGAGAGTATATATAGGAATGAAAACTGAAAACATGGAACCATGTGTATTCGAAGCCTAGTAAACATCCACCTCCCATAGCTTAAGGGAAGAGGGCAGGGACAGAAGGGGGCACAAATAGTTGTGTGTTTTTATGCAGTTGGAGCTTTATGGTACTGGCGACTTAAATGTCCTCCCCCAGATGTACCCCGGAGCAGGGACTGGCCACAAGCCAGAGTGGTTAAGATCAAAACAGTGTGCCCTGTGCATTTTTGTGTGTTTGGTCATCTCTCGAGTTAATATTGGAATTTACTTCCTGTTAGCTGAAGCATCAACAAGCTTCATGTGGGCTGACAGCATGTGTCACTTCAAGAGGCCTTGAGTGTTTAGAGCTCTGGCATCAGAGAACCAGGGGCTCGGTATATGCAGAGGTCTGTGGTCCCTCTCTCTTGCCCTCCACCTCTAGCTATCCTCCTCAATCGACCCACCTTTCCCTTACTTTTCCTCCAGAGGACCTTTCCCCGTCTCATGAGAGTCACATTGACATTTATAAAATGATTTCATTGCTGTTAAAATCTCTTAGCAGAAACTATTAACAGAAAGTGGCCTGATGCCCTTTTCAATTATTTCCGTTCTACAAAACTGCGTTCTTTTGAATAACAATAAAAAACAAGACACACAGTTGACACATAGATACATATTAGAAACTCATTGAAATCAGTTACAAGCTAATGTAAAATGAAGCAGCCAGCTTTTTCGATTGAGCACTGCAAAGATATTCCCATACGCTTGATTATCATACAGCACAACATGAGGACGTAAACCAAACGTGTATCATATAAATCATACATATTCAGCATTCCGATTAATTGACTAGAACATGTATCTCAATCACGTATATGCCCAGAACAGAAAAACACTAGGGGGCAGATTTATAACGGACTTGCGCCACTTTTACTCCGCCGTTGCGTCACTTTTGTGATGCAGCGGCGGCGTAAACCCTGCGCCATGTTGCGCCCCATTTACAATGCGGCGCATCTAGGGAGATGCGTCACGTTGTAAAGCTTGCGCCACATGTGGGCGTATCTGCACAGGGGGGGGCGTTCCAGCGCAGGAACGCCTCCGAAAAGTGGCTGAGTGAAATCTACAAGATTTCACTCAGTCACTTTTCCAGCCATGCTGCGTCAAAACCCTGCGTCTGCTTGAAGCAGGCGTAAGGATTGACGCAGCATTGTAACGATAGGGCACCCCCGAGCCTTGCTGGAGCTGCGTCGCGCTTGCGACGCAACTCCAGCAATGCGCCAACCTTCCGCCATCAGATGCGTCACGCATCTGTTTATCCTTGCGCCACGATGCGCTGCATTGTAAATGCGGTGCATCTATTGTGGCGCAAGGGTAAACTTTCGTGACGCATCTTCCCTGGCGCATCCCTGCTGATTTGCAGGGATGCGCCAGGGAACATAAATCTGCCCCTATATTCATAACAACATAAGACAATATTATGGGATAAATAAATTCCAGGCAACAAGTCAATGCATAACCTGATTTAAGAGCCATAAAAAGAGAAGTCATGGCAATAACTTTTAAGGAATAAAGGTGCTCAAAGTAACAGCCTTATCAGACAGAATCGCTGATCATTTTGGTGGCTGTTTGTTTAAATGCATGATTCATTGCACCAAATTCATGAGTTAGGTTGCTAACTGCGGTTTGTACTGAGGAAGACCCCATTCAATTCAGTCTTTAGGGTCGAAACTTCAACATTTCTTAGTCTTTGGCACTCATTAATTGTCAGACACTGATCAATCCTGAGCCATTACACTGTGAGATTATAATGTATGTGTCTTGGGACTACACATGTATATATCCCTTGTGCACTTTACTATTTGTCCACTGTTGTCACTTGCGCTGAATAGTCACCAGAAACACTTCTATCTATAAACTAATATTTTGATATATGTCCATAATATAGTTCACATACAAAGACTGTTTTTTGTATAGTATGCACTGCTATCATAAAATATGGTGTGCACTGTTTGAGGCCCCCTATTGACTGCTGAATGACCACTGAATGGTTCAGAGTGGAACATTATATTTACAACTATGGGCCACATGTATCGAATTTAGAAATAGCGATTACCTAATTGCTATTTTCTGAGAATCACAAATAGGTAATCGCAATTTCAAATGTACGAAACTCCATGAGTTTCAAATACTGATTCCTAGTCGGTCGCAAATCGACCTACCTCATTAATATTCCCTAGGAATCGCTAAAATCACAGAGATGGTGGCCTGCTGGGATCAGCAGACCACTATGTCCATGATTGCTTTTAAATAAAGCAATTATTTTTTTAATGCAGCTCCCTTTCCTGTAAGGAAAACGGGTTGGGTTAAAAAAAAAGAAAAGTTTTCTTTACATTTTTTTAAGAGCAGGCAGTGGTTTTTACAACCCTTCCCAGTTGCGAATGGGTTACGACCTACTTGAAGTAGGTGGTAAAATGCAAATGTTTTTCGACCGCATTCACGGTCACAAAACATTCATACAAATCATTAGGATTCGCTATTTGTAAGGGACGCCCTAAACACGCCCCTTCCAAATACCGAATCATAAACCCATTTTGTGATTCGGTAAAAGGTTACTGACTCACAAAATGGGTTTTGATACATGTAAAAAGCTTTTTTTGCATCGGCAAATAGGCCGATTCTGCGAATCAGCCTGTTTGCGAAAGCAAAATTGATTGATACATGAGGCCCTATATGTATTTATCAATGTTCTTTGAATTACAGGGTTGCCCTCTTGTTGTTTTGATATACAAATGCAGCAGTAGCACCAACTATTGGTAAACCAATCACCATTCCCAGATATACCTGCTGGAGTGAGGATTTTTAAATCTCAAACATTGTGTATAATCATCAAATAACCCCCGCCATTTTGTATGGACCTTTGTTATTGGGCAAGGAGAATAGATAAGGAGCTATCATTTACATCAGTTACCATGAATAGGGAAGTCCAAATGGGTCTTCACAGAAATTGACAAAGAAATTTAGAGTAAGTTTAAAAGGATTTATGAGCAAAGTAATTCAAATCAATTTATTAGTTTGATAAGTATTAACATTTTAGTCTGCATCATTACAGGTTTAAATAATCAAAAAGTCAAAATTTCAAACTACAATAAAATAGCACATTAGTAAGAATTACAAATAGAATCCAGAATATGCAGCTAGATTGCTCCATACAGGAAAATCCCCAATCCCAATAAATGAGTGTTGGGCATAAATGGCATTTATTTCAAGCAAAGTAAGGAAAGGTGTCAGCTTCAGAATAGTAAATGAATGTTTCTGATGATAAGATAGGAATGCACAGGCATGAAGCCTTAGCACTCAAGCAGTGGAATTTACCAGAGGCTGAAATGGTATTTTCATCTCAAAGTCAGGAGTTGATCTCTAAAATCTGCCTCCTAAGTTCTGCAGCAAGGTCTCCTCTCTAGACAGAGAAACACATGTTAATATATTTCAATAAAACATTAGTTGCAACATTTCTCCCATTCTCATGCCCACGAACCAATCAGTTTTCAACAAACTCTGGGAGCAGGTAAACTCCCCTATTTCTCAAGTCTTCACAATGGGTCCTACACAACCATGTCCTTGGTTTGTTACTGACAGTTCTTCCCATGAGTTATGTTTCCTGCTGTTGGACTTGGCCCTTTCTGAAGGGTCATCCCTGAACTTTTTGCCTTCCTCCTGTGTTTTTTCTGACCTGTTTTTGTTGGTTTTATGACTCTGGGCACTTTACCACTGCTGATCAGTGCTAAAGTGCATATGCTCTCCCTATTGTAAATTGATGTATGGATTAGTGATTCCATGATTGGCTAGTTTGGTTTACCTGTTGGACCCTAGTACAGTGCACCAGGTGTGCCCAGGGCTTGTAAATCAAATGCTGCTGGTGGGCTTGCAGCTCTGGTTGTGCCACCCACAGAAGCAGGCTGTAAAAGTGTGTCTGGTACTGCCATGCTGACTGGGCAAGTGCACACACTTGCCAGTACCTAAACCTTCCCTTTTCTGCATATTAGTCACCCCTATGGTAGTGCCAAGGGCAGGGTGCATTGTAAGTATAAGGTAGGACATGCCCTGGTGTGTGTAGCATGTCCTAAAAGTGAATTACATCCATTTTCGTTTTTCACTATTGCAAGGCTACCTGTTCCCCATAGGCTAGAATGGGCAGTTTGATCATTACATCTTATAATCCTAACTGACTCAGGTAACTAGGTAGAAATTCGAGTTTAGTATGCCTGAACTCAGAATGATAAAATACATCTTTTAGTTAAGGTCGTTTTAGCATTCTGTGTTTGAAAATACCACTTTTAGAAAGTAGGTATTTTCTTGTCTAACTATCCAAGCCTGCCTCTGCTAGGTTGTGTATTCCTTCTCTGGAGTTTGAGTGACAGGGGCTGGGGGATTCCAGGAGTCAGGGTGAGTCATCACAGGGCTTAATAGAGAGATCTGCATGTAGATGGGTGGGAGGAGTTGCCCCTGGGACCCGAATAGGGCTGTGCCTTCCCTCCACAATGCTGGCTCCACCTCCTGTGGTGTGTCTGATGTCTCTGCCCTGCACTGTGAAAGGAAAGAAGGAGTCAGGTCAACAAAGTGCTCCAGGACTGACCAGAACTGGTTTGGACTAGGCAAAGGCCTCTCTCCCTTCAGAGATCAAAGAGAACTGTGTTTAAAAAGGGGGACCCAGACCCCAGAACTTTAGATCACTTTTGGGAAACAAGAAGAACCTTTGCTGTGGAGAGGAACCAGAGAAACTGAGGAAGAGACTATCTCTAGCTGAGTGCTGTTTGGAGGATTGGC
The DNA here is from genome assembly GCF_964204655.1 of Triturus cristatus. NCBI lineage: Eukaryota > Metazoa > Chordata > Amphibia > Caudata > Salamandridae > Triturus > Triturus cristatus. The sequence goes on from NC_140589.1 coordinate 1,560,990,891, forward strand.
CTGCAGTGGTTGCCTGACTGCCAAAGAAAGGAGAAAGGACTTTGTGCTACTTTCATTCAACTTGTGAAGGATCTCCAAGGGCTTGAGATAGAGCTTGCCTCCTGCTGAAGTCTCAGGGACAACAGACTTCACCAACCAGGTCCCCAAGAGTTCTTTTGAAGTGCCTGCTGTTGTGTTGGGCCTTCTGAGGGACTGCGTGTTGCAAGGAGCTGGAAGCGTGACTCACGAAGAAGAAGCGTGTCGCCGCCGCAGCCGCTGTCGTCGCATCGCTGAAGTAGGGTGTCGCCGCTTGGCAACGCAGAAGTGCCTCGCATCACTGGAGAAGAGGATCGACGTCGCATCAGAAGCTGCTGCATCATCGGAGAAGCATGTCGCCATCGCAGCCACTGTCATCGCATCACTGAAGAAGGTTGTCGCCGCTGCAGCTGTTGCATCGCATCGCCGTAGTGCCTCGCATCACCGGAGAAGAGGATCGACGTCGCATCAGACACCGTCGCATCACCGGAGAAGCGTGTTGCAGGGCCTGTCGTGGCTCAGAAGAATCATTGCGTCACCGCACGGCCGTCAGGCGTGCACGCATCATGTTGCATCAAGAAAAAGACGTAATCTTTGTTTCATTGCACCGGATCTTCAACGCATCACGGTGTTGCTGGTCGCACCGCCACGGAAGCGCAGTAAGAAACCGACGCATAACCTCCCCACGCCGAGAAGAACCGACGCATCCCCTACACATCAGTAGGGACCCGAGGCATCACCGTTCTTGCGTGTAAGGAATCAATGCCTCACCTTCCCTGCAACACTTTCATTGTATAGCGTTACGCATCCAAAGGTACATTGAACCCAAAGTGTCGCATTTTACATCTTAAGAGAACTGAGCTATTTCTACCATTTATAAGTACGGTATTGTGGATTTTTGTCATTTGTGGTCTTGTGTTAAATCTATATAAAGATCACTTATTTTTAATATACAACTGGTGTGGTGTTTATCTGTAGTGTTGTCACTGGGTTACTGTATGTGTTCACAAATGCTTTACATACTGCCTCTGAGATAAGCCTGCCTGCTCGTGCCAAGCTACCTAGGGGGTGAGCAGGTGTTATTTTAGGAGTGTACCCCCTTACCCTGACTAGACGCAAGGGTCCCTATTTGGTCAAAGGTACCTACCTCTGCCAACAAGAGACCCCCAGATCTAAAACCTGCCATCTCCTTTCCTCCTGGTGAGAACCTCACTTTCAGTTGTCTGATACATAACAAATGCCTAATCACCAGCTAATAGCCGACTTCTGGAAAATGACAGCATCTGCAGTGGGAAGACAGAGAAAAACATCTTGTGCAAAACAACAGTTTAAACACGAAAAATATGCCTGTTAGACCTAACATGTGAATTCATTTTTCAAAAAGGCATCAGCAGTTAAGCTAACTAAATTCATTACAAAAAGTTAATTCAAGTGTTTACTTACAATATCTAATTGTGATCACCTACTACAAATTTTGCCTTAAATGTGCGTATGTTATTCAAGATTGAAAATAGCAATTTAAATAAATGAGTTTAATTTACAAAATGAGAAACTTTGTTCTATCATATCTGTTACCAAATCAATCTCTGTGATAGGTTGATTTTGGCAGTCCCATGATTTATTTTAAGCACATAGGTGTAGGAAACTTGGAAACAGAAAATGCCAATAACTATCAAAATAGAGAAGAAATTATAAGTCTACCTAGATTACCAAACAGAATTCTATGAGGATCAAATAGCATTAATCTATTTGCATTGGAAAAAGTAACAGAGTCCGTGACGCAGCAGGCTGACAATAAAATATCTAGCATCTCCTGTAACCAGTGTGCTATCTGAGTGGGTTTTCAAAGTAGCTGGTGTAATTGTCTTGTCAGAAGGACCAGACTCTGTCTACAAAAGATACAGATACTGATGATGATTAAAATGAATAAACTTTTTGATCCCCGATAATGTTCAGCAAGCAAGACCCAACAGTGGATGGGATTTCTCCGACATCCCAAACATGGGAAATGATAGCCCTCTAGATGAAGTCCCTGAATATGAAGACAAACTCTACATCTCTGACTCAAAAGTAAATCTGATATACTAATAACTCAACCCAATTAAATCCAACACTCTAGTAGCAGAACAGTAATTTCTGCTTTAAAATAAAAAAGAGAAAAACGTGTTTTTATTTTTGAATTTGTTATTCCGTAGGGATCGCCCGCCACCATTGACCATGTACCTGATTTCGATGAATGGCACCATGGTTGCCACCAGATCCGGTATAGTGGGCGTCTTTCAGCAGCATGTGCGGCATGTGTTCCCCGCGAACCTTACTGCTATGTCTCCTTCTTGGAGGGATTAGCCCTCCCACAGCTTGAGCCTCTGTCAGTGGAGTCCCTTGAAGCTCCGGTAGGGCTGGAGGAGCTACAATCACCCAGGAGTTGCTTGAGGTCTTCTTGGAGACACTTGCGAGTGCCATCCTACACCCCTCAATATGGGAAGGAGAGATCTGCATGTTCTTAAAGCAAGGTGGTGTTGAGAGTGACCCTTCTGCATATGGACCACTCACCATGATCAATGCAGATGCAAAAATATTGTACAAGTTACTGGCCAACTGCCTGGTGCCATACATGACCCAGCTCGAAGATCAGTGTGGGTTCATCCCTGGATGAAATTCCAGTTTGAACCTTAAATGCCTTGCACATGTCCTCAATGAGGTGGAGCACAGAGACAAGGAGCTGGTGCTAGTGTCCATCAATCTAGAAAAGGCCTTAGAAAGGGTGGACTGAGGCTACTTGCTTGAAGTGCTATGGGTCATGGGCCTAGGCCCTCATTATGGGAGTTGGAGTCAGCTACTCTATACTGCTCCCAGGGCCAGAGTGCATGTGTGACACAGCCACTCAGAGGCATGGACATTAGAGAGGGAGATGAGGCAGGGTCACCCCTCATGCCACTCTTGTTTGTGTTAGCAATAGAACCCTTGGTGATCTGGGCGAGACATGCTTTGTGGGATTGGGGTGTGAGGATGGGAGATGTTCGACACATCATTTCACTATACTCAGATGACGCTCCTTTATGCTTCCGCTCTGCCTCTGGTACTACCCCAGATGCTACAGCTATTGGACGAGTTTGGGAACCAGTCGGGTTTACAACTTAATCGCGCTAAGTCCCTGATCTTCCCCTTAGCGGCGATGGCTTCTATGCCACCGGCTGGCCTCCTGAACCTGGGCCTTCGATTGGAGCCTTTGCACTTCCGTTACATGGGGTTCCAAGTGGCCCAATCGGAGACACAGCAGCTTCAACTGAACGTGAAAAAGGTTGTTAAAGCCTTAGAGAAATCAGTGTCCTTCTGGAATACATTGATGATGTTACTGATGGTCAGATTGGCACTATCCAAATTGGTACTGTTGCCAAGAAGTCTGTATGCACTACAGAACTCACTCTGTCTTATACCCAGAGGGTATTCAAGCAGCTGAACTTCATACTTATATGCCTGCTGTGGGCTGGTAGCCGCAGTAGAGTGGCTTTGGCAACGTTGTTCCGTTGGTAAGACGGCGGGGGTTTGGAGGTACAAAGGCTTGATCTGTACTACTACGTTTCACGCTTACAACATGCCGCAAGGTGGCTGGTCAAGGATGACAATTGGAAGAAGCGTCTCTTGGCTGGCTTGGTGACTGCAAACTGTCTACCAGTGGCATTAATGGAGGCTGGGTGCCCCTGGGGACCTACCCTATGTTGTCCGCCAGACAGCATAAAGCTAGGATGCTTGTTTCTAGTCCAGGGAGGACCTGGCTTGGCAGTTCGGGCTGGACTGTTCCCATGAGGCACAGGGTCAAGACTGATTTGCATATGGCTGGGTTCAAACTGGAATGGCATAGTCAGCAAAAAAACGATGGATTTAGGCCCAGATCTCTGTACTGGGGTGAATGTATGACATTGTTCTGCATTCTGTCCATCAACTGTTGTTTTTGCAGACAGCATAAAGCTGGTAACGATATGTTGAAGTGGTATTGATATGAGCCCCTTTGTATCACAAACTCCCATTATGGACACAGGCGCCAGTCTGGCAGATGATGGGCAATATGTCCTTGCAAGCATGAAGGGATTGGAGGGTGTGTGCTAGTGGGTGAACTATACCTGGGCGAGTCGTTTCTCACATTCGAACAAGCTTGCGAAGCTTTTACATTGGGGCCAGGACAGTTCCTACATTGCACAGGCCTAGCGAAGATGGTTAAACCGGCCTGGCCCCCCTATCCTGCACTGCCTCAGCTTGTGTGTATGCTGGATGTCTTGCTGTTCTGCAGTGCGGGCAGATATCTGATCACACATCTCTATCCGGCAATTCACGAGGATACTGTTGGTCCACCACCTAGAGCACCTAGAGCACGTGCTGTCTTGGAGACTGCTCTGGACTGTCCCCTGGATGACAGTGCCTGGACGAGCATCTGCCAGCTTACAGACTCAGTATCTTGTAATGCTTGCATTAAACTAGTGCATTATCATTTCCTTTATAGGACATAAATGACCCCCAGGGAGCTGCATCTCATATCACCGGCCCGCTTGGATGCTTGTCCGCGCTGCGGCACCAGTGGGCAGAGTTTATGCATTTTGCATGGCACTTTCCTGCAGTGCATGACTGCTGAGAGAGAGCTGTAATGGACATCCAGTCGACCAAATGCTTACGAATGTACACTACAACCTGAGACTGCCTGCTGGGCTATGTTCAGAGGCTGAAGCAATGAAACATGCGATATAAGTTTCTATAATTAGCACTAGTGCCGCCTAGGCATAGAGCGGCTATCACCTGGATGGGTCAACGGGCCCCGGGGGGTAGAGCAGTGGCACAGGGATGTGCAGGAGTGGGCACAGGCAGAAGAGGTGCACATGAAGCTGAATAGAAGATGACATGCTGGAGTGTCGGGCACTGTGTAATGCCTTCTTGGACCCCCACACATGTGAAGAGTTGGCTGATAGTGAAGATGCAAGTGACCCTGTAGGTGATAAGTCTGGCGGAGAGGCATAACTGTAGAATTGCTGGGATGTTGGAGTTGTCTGGATGGGATGTGGTCTGGTGGCGGGTGACAATGGGAAGCAGCCACTCGTATATTTGTAATTTAATCAATGAGCATTTCTTGTGTGACCTACTGTGCATGGTTTTTAAAGTTGCCATTATTGCTGTCCGTTACTTATTAAAACTGATTTTTTTTTTTAAATGTTGTTCCAAGAAATGTAAGTGAATTTAAATGTATCAGTCCAAGGCACAGACAGATAATCAATAGGGACAAAGTCATTTTGCCTTGCAACTGAGTGGTGACAAAGGTAGCTAACTCGACCCAAGGGGCAACCAAGACCTTTGCAAAGAACAACAACTTCTAAGTCTGAAATGGATGCTACCATTTTCTGAAAGAACAAGATGCCTAAACCTTCATTCCCATGCTCAGCTGTTGGTGAAGATTCAAAGGACCGCCTCTCTTATGGGTGTGACTTTCCTTGAAAAAAAACACGCAGATACCTAACTGGTTTGGAACAAGGGACTAGTATAATTCATAAATGCCCAAAATTACTAATTTGACCTATAAAACGGGCGTAGGTAACCTATTTTTAGTGTTTAGATGGAAATCATGGGTGCAGTCCTTAATGTGTCTCTGGGAGTGGTACTTAATTGAATTTTCGTTAACTGCATACCATCTTCTCTTAGGTCTTATGTTTACCTTTCAGTTTACCTTGACCTTAAGCCTTCATTTATTCCTTTTTCTATTTAAAACGTCGGCCTGTTTTTAGAAGCAAAAAGGATCTTTATGCACCATCAACAACATTCAGGAGAAGCTCCTATCTTTATTCATTTATATGGAAAAAGAACTAGAGTCTGTAAAGATGTGATCTATAAAGAATAATGATTATTAGAGGCTTGATTGGCAATTCGTAACTTTTAATATTGTGATCGTAATCGCAGATTGATTTTCAACCAGAGCTGGGGACTGTAACTTAGCTTCGTAATCATTATTTGATAGCCGTAAAATATGTTAAAGTTCGTGGACTACCTTCCACTTGGCTTTAATGGCTTTAACCATGCCCTAAGTTTAGGATAACTTTAAAAAATGCTGACAATTAATGGAGGTTATGGGTGTTAAACGTCCCCTTTTAAACATTATCCAAAACATACATGGAGATTTGTTAATTAGTGTGGAACACGTTCCAGCATGTGAATGCAATGAATGTATTGCTGTTAAGTGAGGTATTTGCCAAGACTGTTTGCTGTCGTTTTTGCTCTGTATAAATCATTTTCAGAAAGTGTTACAGTGGTTGAATCAGGTGACATCAAGGCTTGGAGGAAACATTTTCCTGTTCCTGCAGTGAGCTTCAAAGTGTTTAAAGAGTTTATTTCCAGCTACATGAGTTGTATGAAAGCTCTTGAGTTGGAAACTAATGTTGTCTAACTTCAACCAGGTCCGTTGGCCCTGAAAATATCGAACAGAGGAATATGTTTGCTGATAAAGGTGTGCCTTATACTGTGAAGATAATTCAGTATTTTGTGGGTGCTGTTTGATTCCCATCTGGCATGGCAAGATCGCCTCACTGCCAGGAAGCTTTGCTTCCGAGTAACTGCTTCTAACCAGCTGCACGGTACTTCTAAATGCTTTACATATTTTCCGTAAGTTAAGCCTTTCAGTACTGTGCCATATCTACTACGGGCTGTGCTCAGATATAAATTACTGAAACGTTTGACTGGAGCTATCAAGATAGTGGCTTTATTACTTGGAGTGGAAACCAACCCATCCCAACTAATAAATAGTGTTCTCACAATAGTTTACAGGTGGACTGCTATGATGGGTTAGATAGGTGTGCGTTTGTTTGTAGTATGACCTATGAGAGTAGAGACAAGTAGGGTGAGCTCTATGTCACTGCTACTTTAGCCATCTGCCTTCTACCTGCAACACATTCCTTTTTAAACTAGTTTATGCTAAGCTTTCACTGTCTCTTCCTCAGTTTCACTCAGAGTCCTGACTAATACTGTGCAAGTTTGAAGTGAACCTTTGATAATACCTACCTATGGCAGACTACTTAGGCTCAGGAGGACTTGTCTTTCTTTAATCTTTAATGTACTCACTGTGCTAAATACAGACCCTTTCATTACCTGGTACTAATTTGGAGGCCGTCCGAGGATGTCCTGTTGAACAATTCATCAGACAGTGTAGTAGCATGACAGTGTGAGCATAACTACGTTAGTAAACCATAGTCATAATTCTGGTGCAGACTATCCTAAATTACGTAAAAAGCAATCCTATAAATACTAAGGCCCTTATTTTTTGGGAGAAAGGGTACATCTTCAAATTGTGGTGGATATCCTCTCCCCTGTTACATGCGGTATGTTGACTGTTTTACTGTATTGCAAAGCAAAATATAAAATATATATAGTCTTCTAGATGCCGTGGTGTTCGGGGGGGGGGGCGGACTGTCAAACTCGTAATAATGCCCCAAATATTGCTATATTTTGACTATTTTATCAGTTGCCTTCAGGTTATCCTTTAACCCTGGGGACCATTAGAATCTCAACATGTGGTTATAAAGATACTAATTTCGCCAGGACACCTTTTATGGAAAAAATAGGAAGACATAAAATCAAAGTGCCCCAAACATTGAAAAACGACTCATCACTTGTGGGGGAGCATCAGCAGCTACAGGGTTGTAAGACTGAGATCAGCATGCGTTTTAGCATGGTGCTAAAGTATCATCCTTAGAACACCCCCTTGGCATGAGGTCGCTGAAAGCAGCAAAATGTGTTATTATCAGCTTTTTAAGGGACTCTTTCTAGCACAAAATATTTTTGAACTGGAAAGTAATTACTTTATCAACACTATGTGCTGCTGTGCTTTGCTTTGCATTATTTTGCATGACGGAGCACCCACACAAAGGGAATATTCTCAAGAATGTGTGATAATTATTGCAAAATTAGCTTAACGCAACTTTGCACATCGCATCTATCTCAACAAAATAACACCGTGTTAACGTTGTATTCTCAACCCGGCGGCACCATGCGATAGTCCCACGATAACGCATCAAATGACCGCGTTAAAACTAATGTGATGCCGAAAAAACACTAAACACGAACGCGAAAAAAGTTGCGATGTGGCCAATCGCGATACAAAAATCAGCGATAACCAGTGACAGGCCTGCAATTTCCACTAGTCATGCGGGAAAATGCTCTATAAAAGCAGAACCAAGAAAAACACACCAAAACCAAAATAAACTGCGTTGCACCATGGATGCACCCAGACCGAGTGCAAAGGACAACCCGAACAACACAAGCCCCACGGAGGACCAGCCAGGAACCCCGTGCTCAGGGCAGGGCAAGGAGAAGAGGAAGAGGAAGACGGGGTACAGACCGCAGGCAAACCGGATCATCGTCACGGAGGTGATAGAACACTACCAACAACTCTTTGTCACCTTCACTGTGTCATTGGCAACACAAACGGAAATATGGCAGTCCATTGAGAACAACGTGAATGCAGTCGGAGTGTCGACGAGGTCAATGGAGGAGGTCAAGAGGTACTGGCATGATGTGAAAAGCCAAACCATGCATTTGCGCCGAGTGGCAAATTCCATCGCCAGCACCCCCTGCTCTTCCATGTGGCTGCCGCAGGGCGGCAAAGACAGGGACAGCAACAGGCGGCAAAGTGGCTAGCTACTCCACTGAGCTCTGCATAAGTACTTTTGCACAACAGTGAAAATTTGCCTGCGCAAGGTATAGTAGGTGGTATCTTTTAAATGTACCTTTCCAGTACTAAACATTATGCTTCAAAATGATGTAATCATTTTCACACACTGGAAACGCCTCAGAACTCAATGCCTCAAGGAAGGTTTGTTTTTTGTCACAAAGCACTCCTGGTTTTGCATCAAAATCCGAGGTTATTAGCCTGCAAACATTCAAATACCACCCAAGAGTAATCCCTTCATGTAAAATAGCGCGAAGAAACAGAAAGCAGTATTTATTTTACTTTAAGGGCTGCTTTTCAGTGCAAAATATAATTTGCACTGCAATGAAAATTATTTAATAACACTTTTCAGTGGTTTGAGTCACTTTCTATAACTTTGCAGAGTTGCAATGTGTTGATAAATCTGCTCCATGGTTTAAATTCCCAGTCTTCGCCAATAATAATCTCACCAAAATATATCTTGAGAATTAGTCTAATCTGTTCATACTAGCCTCACTTAATTTTTTACAGCGTAAATTATATGTAGGTAAGTGACAAATAATTATCAATTTTATATAGAAAATCTTTATAATCATTCTTACAAAATGCAATCCCATACATAAAATATTCCCGAAAAGACTGATTCTATCAACGTAATCAATTATAAGTAAGAATTTTGTATGCATGCACCACTTATATCAATTAATCTTGCAATAGTTTTAAAAAGTTTAGCCGTGGTGTTTATATGGCACAACAATGCTATTTACTTTATAAAATAAAACAATTTCTTCACATGAGCACGCTCAGCTCAGGGGCCCCTACCTCAGTGCACTGCAACTCACGGACCCTTCTGATTTCATATTGGGTGACCTCTGTACTTGCTCCAGCTACCACCATGATGCTTCGCAGTTGTTTGTGTTATGTTAGTGTTTTCTGTTTCTGCTTTAATAGTGATCACTGTTCAAGGTGTTGCCAGCACCAGCCACTCTATGAGGGCATACTTACTCACCCCACACCCATCCAGCACAGGCGTCACTGTACATGTGATCCTGGCAATAAAGAGGCCGGACGCATGTGCCCATAGCCTGTTCCACAAACTATCTCAGTGTGTGCATGTGGTCATAATGTTTGCATGAGAGCCCCGGGCCCTACCACATTACTTTGTGCTGAGTACAGCGGACGCAACCATGTCACCTCAGGCAGTGTGGAAGACCTTGGACATGTAGCTTTGTCGTCCCCCACTCAATACGTAAGAGGAGTGGACTGGGCCGGCCTACGCAAGTCCAGTGTAGGGGTGTGAATGATTATCCTGGGGCTCTGGGCGTGGTTCAGCACTGGAAATGTGCAAATGCGTGTGTCTCTGTTGCATTGTGGGTGTCCGTTGGGGACTGTAAGTGGTCCCTGATGGGAATTAGTCACCCATGTATGTGATCTAGTTTGGCTGCCATGAGGTCGAACCCCACTCGCACCTGTCCAGCCACCTCCTTCTGGCAGTCTAACACCTGGCCTTGTAATGCGATGTGTGCTTCGGTGAGGTGCTGGGAGCCAGCCGTGGTGGTGGGTGCTTTCTGCTGTGTGGGCTGTGCAGGGGTGGGGTCTCCTCGATGCAGCTGGGCTGCCCTGCTCCTGGAGGTGGGTTGCCTAAGATGTCCATGAGCTGTTGTAGGGCGTTGGTGTCGAAGGTGTGGAGGTCCTCTTCATCATCACTGATGAGTTGTCGGGTCAGCTCTGCAGGAGGTGTTGATTGTACCTCTACAATATGAATGGGAGATGCATTGTACCATTGTGTTGACATGTATGTAGACGCATTGTTCAAGTTTACATACAGACTGCATGACAATGTACATTGTGACTGTTTGGGAGGAGCTGACTATTTGATGCGGGACAGTGAACATTTGAACTACATCACGGATGTGAGGTTGTACACGTACATTTTCATCTCACTGTTTCCTGCTATGCCAGATGAGATTCACCAGTTTCTACTCACAAGCGGATCCAGTTGTGTCCTCTGTTCTGTGGTGAAAGTGTTGCACTTTGTACCACATTGTCGTCAATATGGATGTACTGTTATTGCTATGTGTGTGTGCTGCATTGTGGGAGAGTCGCCCCTGCAGCTGTGATTTTGCTGCCCCTTATCCCTTTGAGGCGGTGTGCCTTTGACTTCTGTGCTTCTACAGTACTGAGATGTTGCAGACTTGGCTGATTTTGGCTCCTGTTCGTATTTTGGACTCTTGGGCATGGTTTATCCGCAGACGTATTGTTGTCAGGGGTTGTTTGTGCACATGGATGTGTCAGAGTGTGACCTGCTCCATTCTGGATGTGGTCCACACTCAGCCACCTCAGTGTCGTGGTGTGCACAATTTCATGATGATTGGACTGCAGCCATGCTAATCGTCATGTAGTGTCACTTGCATTGTCAGTGTGGCTCACAAATACGCATCTTTGCTGGATTTCGCGCATGTGTTAGTTGTGAGATTGGTGATGTGTGGGGTGGGACCCCTTTGGGCACATGGTGGATGGGGTCCTACTTGGTGCTTGTATGTGCTTGTTGCGCGCGCTACATCGCATTTTGCGATGCAGCGCGCGCAAAGGAATTTGTTTTATTTATTTAAATGTGTACTTACCTCCGTTCATCCATATTCCGGTATTTACATTTCACCACCCTGCCCCTCCCCCGCCCCGCCTCACTGCCCCACCGTCACTCCCTCCACGGACCGCTACTGGCAGGTTCTAGTGACAGAAGCTCCTCAAACACCACAGTCAACACCACAACACAGCAAGCCCAAAGTGCTCACAAAAGATGCAATTCTCTGACAAAAATGAGGCAACAACATCTTCAGTAAAGACAAATCTGCAATAATGAACTTTAGTTGTGGAACATTAATGAGGTGTGTGCTAATTAATTTCAGCTGTTGCACAAAGGCCCCTTTATATCATAGCCCAAATAATTTGATTTATAAAAATGTTTGTAATTCATATTATTTGTTAGATGTTTATTGCATTTAGGGAGTGGGTTGGTTTTAGACCTGGGCGGAACTCCGCGAAGTGACCAAAAAACTCTAGAGCTCTAGGTGGAGTTCCGCTAGGGAGCGAATGTGTTAGGTCATGCTGATTTTTAGTGCCGGGGTTTTGTGCTGCACTGGAAAATCAACGCAAATAGCACCATGGGCAGCGCAAGTGGGATCTGTTTCCTTCTGCCACTTGAGCAGCTTCCTCAACACGAACGGATGGTTTCTCAATGCGAGCGGTTGCAAGCGATCACGACCATCTGCGACTGCCCGTGTTGAGACATCTTGCTGGGCGGTGATCTAGCATTGGATTATCCTTCCTTACGCTCGTAAACTTAATGTTAGAGAGCGCGAGGTAGAAAAAAAACACGAAGCGGAGTTTTTCAGAACTCCTCGTACTCCGCGGAGGGCAGAAAACTTCCTAAACTCCAAGAACTGAGCTGAGTTCCCTGCCCAGGCCTAGTTGATTTTACATTAGGGAATAAATATTGGAACAGTGGTGGTGTAGTTTAACCCCTTCTGTGCCCTGCCCTTTCCCCGCCCTGTGCCGGGCGTTGAATTAGCGGGCGGGGTTCATGACAAGATAGTCTCGTCATGGGCACAGCGCAACCGCGCTCCATGACGAGACTATCTCGTCATGGGCACTGAAGGGGTTAAATTTCTTATATTAGTGTGAGTTTTAGAGTTTTGGGATACATTAATGAATTAGAGAGGGGTTGTTATTTTTTAAAACATTCATTATTTATGAAATAGTATTTGTATTTGTTTAACTTCAAAACAATTGAAGCTGTGCATGCAAATGGAAATGAATAAATAAAAAAACTAAATATTTTCCTTATTTGTAATCTATATAGACATAATTCGAATTTCTAAATAAAATTAAATATATTTATAGATTAAACAAACACAATGACCCTATAACGTTTCTTTGTGCAAACCGACCGACCATAGGTTGGCGGCTCAGCACAGCCTATTATGATGCGATTGCACATGGTGAGGTTACAAATTCCATTTCTCAATGAGAGCTTGTGCAGTGGGCAGAACCCACTTGCAGCACAAGCTCTCATTGAGAAATGGGAGTTTGTGGAAATCCCTGCACTGTATGGCAGGCATCTAATAGGGCCTGCCACACGGTGCAGGGATTTTCAGTGCCCCCCGCTGCGGCAACTGTAGGCCGTGGAGTGATAGGGACCCTCCTAGGGGCTCCCAAGCCCGACATGGAAAAGCTTTAGGAAACCAACATCATAACCTTGACGGTGGAAAACGCCATCCTGAAGGGATTATGGACAGTTTCTGAACAGACAATGGGCTCCTTGAGCCCATCGGAACCCAGTTGGATTAACCAGCTGGTTTACACTCTGACTGCCAACACTCAAATTCGGAGGTCGGACTGTAAACCTGCGATGTCGGTCGGTAAGCCACCAACAAGCGGTCAGAGGCTCTGACTGACATTGAAATGAGGCCCAATATATTTATTACAAATAAATAGATTAATAATAGAAACAACACTTGTATTATCTAAGTATAGTAAAGATTTCTAGTTAGAAAAAATAAATAACAGTACAACCTTTTGAACTGATAACAAGTAAGAAAAAATAATTAAAATTTTTAGTCTTCCTCTTTGTACTGTTTGCCAAATTTGGAAATATTAATGTCTTCTTTACCTTTGTCCAGTACCACATCCAAATGTATTACTGCATGGACAGCTTTGTTGTGTAGTAGTGCTCAAAATACAATCTCTATGCAAACACTTTCAGGTGCCTTGCTGCGCTACCCTACGCCAAACATCTATGAATTAGCCCCAAAATGTTTCCAAGTACTAATGCCATCATATCCCATCGCCATAAAAGTCACTCCTAAAATGATGATTTCTTACAGAGTTCCAAAAATGTAGCAATCAATAGCACTGCCCAATTATTTTGCCTCAATATTACTAAAACACTATGGGCCTAATTATGAGTGTGGTGGTCCACTGACCACCAGACTCGTGGAGGCTCGGCGATGGCATTCTCCCAACCGCTCATTTACAAAATGGCGGTTGGACCGCCATTGCCCCGCCATAGCTGCCAGGGAACCACCGCTCCATGGTGGTGTTGCAGCGGTCAGGAGGCAGTAATATACTTGGCTGGACCACCGTGGTCCTGCCAAGCATATTACATGTTTCCTCTCCGCTATGGTTTTCATAACGGTGGAACCACCATGAAAACTGTGCCAGAGAGGAAATTGGCCCCCTTGAGCCTCTGGGCCATGTGGATGCACACAGGAGGGCACAACATGTGCCCACCTGTGTGCATACACACCTGGTCCTGCACGGCATGGACTTTACAATCCATGCTGTGCGGGAACTGTTTTGGGCTTTTCCATTGTGGTGCCAATTTTCTGATGCACAGCCGTAGGAACATCAAAAACCAGCCCACCAGACAGGAGGATAATACTAATCTTACGGGCGGCCTGACCACAGGTTTGACGGTGCGGTGGCAGGGAAGACTTCAAGCCCCACCGTCAAACTCGTAATCAGGCTCTATGTGGAATCACCAGCTGCAAATTTATATACAAGTCAGCAGTTGCTGCTGGTGGTACTAAAATTACAAGTGTGCAAGCCAATGCACCAAGAACATGTGGGAAATAAACACTTTAATAAAGTATTGCTTCACTTTCAGTTCTTGTCCAGTTTTTGAAATATGTGGATGCTCTCAAGTCATTTTCAGCATGGAAGAAAATAAAAGATGAGCAGGCACCCTGTGAAATCCCAGCCACTTTAGCGCATGTACCCTGAATGGAACCTGAGCCAAGAAGATTGAGTCAGGCTAAGAGCTTCACAAGTGGTGTCTTGTGAGCGAGCCGTATTGAGCTTCGAAGTTGATTTATTTTTAACAAAAGAGCATTGATGATTTTCGTACTTACACTGTAAAATATGACGAAATTGATGATTTACGTACTTAGACTTTAAAATATGACGAAATATTCATCCGTTTGGTGAATGAGTGTAACTCTCGGTAAGAATATGTCGTGTTTTTTGTGTCTGGTTTGAGCTTGAGATAGCCTCAGATTGTGGTGAACATTACAATCTCCCTGGTTGTAAGTTAATGTGTGATGGAATGTCTTGTGCTCCTTTATATACTCGTCGTGATTTAGTACGAATGTTTGCCCCTACTCTGACCTTGGATGTTTCCCTCACAATCTTACTTAAGCGTTCAACTGCACGACTGCATGAAAATAGTAAACCACATTGCATCGGTGTTGCTATGGATTTGCAAGGTTCCACCCACCTTGAAAACACCTTGCACAGTGCAACACTGATTTTACACCACACAAGGGGTGAAACAATCTGATAATTCCTATTTTGTAGTACTGTGTAAATACTTCTTTGACCACTTCACATGGACTATGTAAAAATGGTGCAGCCACTCAGTAGATCTGCCTCTTCTGTGTTTTAAGTGACCACTGGGAGAGCCCCAGCTAGATTATCTGGTAACGCTTTGTGAGATCATTTTGTTCAGAGTCCCTCCTTTCCATTTGCTTATTATAGTATACTCCTCTTATAACGTTGGGTCCTTGAGTAATGCGATTATTACATGCCTTTAAAGCGTGCATGTGCTGGAATTAAACAGATTTGCATTGAGGACATAAGCCATCGAGCATATTCGAGCCGCTGCATATTAAGAATTAAGAATATATAACAATGTCGGAATAACTCTTACAGTTTCAGAAAATGTTCTTCAGTGTTTATGTATTCTGCTTAGTTTACTTATTCTAGAATGGAGACCTGTATGGAATTTATTACAATTGCAAGGTTGAGGCCTACTACTAGTTTAATTTAACATTTAACAGGTATTGTAACAATGTTAATATTATTTTACATATTTCATTTACGTTAGGCATTTCTCTTTTTTAAAAGTAAAAATATCATTATTTTGTTGTCTGTATTCAGACCTCGTGATTGAAATATTGTTAATAAGAACGTGAACCATTAAATAAAAGACATGGTATTAAAAACATGCTTTCCATATTGAGCACTGAAGTTAATTTAGAAGACAAAAGCAGCATTCTGGAATGTGAGCAACATTGGCAAGAATATTAATGAAATAAAATAGCAGCTGGCAGATGGTCCCCCGAGGGTATCAGTGCCATCATACCACTGAACCATAAGAAAATGTCCTTCCACTTAAGGTATTTAAAAGCTCGAAACTGACAACATCTGCAAGGCATAAGTTTGTTTCCCTCGAGAATCTTTACTTCAGCTGCTCTATCAAGTTTCACATTTTCTGCGTTTAAATGGAAAACAGTATCCTTTTAAAAACTCGCTATCAGACTAAACACATCAGTTCCTTGTTCATGATACATGCATGATTTTATAGCAATTCATGCATTAAAAAATGAATGTTACAATACAAACCCTCACTCTTGTCCAGGTTGATTTAGGCAGGGGCATTTTACCAAGCCAGTTGCCTCCTCTTGACATCACACGTCATCTCATGTAGCATGATATTTCTCGGTGACATAAGTTCACCTTCCTGTAGTAGCGGATCTGCTTAACCGCTTGTTGCGTCATTCACACATTACACAGGCTCTTGCTACTTCGGTGCGTTTCAACACACAGCTGATGCCCATATTCCATTCACAGATGCCAATGGACCATTCCCAACAGTCCTAATGCCCATATGCTCCCCACAGACTCCTGAAACTCGCATTTCCCCAGGCACACGTTGAAACCTTGTGCTTGACGCGCGAAGCTCAGAATTGAGTAGGTAACACCCGCGTTTAATACTCTGTGTGCTCTCCGCTCACAATCATGGAACATGTGACATTTATTCATAGCCCTGGTGCCAATGTGCTTGAAACACAGATATTCCTACTGCACTTCTGGCCCTTTATACACAACACAGACACCAGTGTGACATGAAAGCACAAATACGCACACATAGCCCTTATGTGTCATCCACATTACTTCCTATTTCTTAATACACTACTTCCTATCGTGTTCTGTTCACCCCCACACAAACACTCTTCTAACATATGTGCACTGGACAGGGTCCGAGTACATTGAAAATGGGTCCTATGCACATGTGCCCTCTACAATTATTGTTGTCATCAGTGTGTCATCTACTATTATTTGTTTATTCCAATGCTTCTATCTGTGCATGTATGAGGCTGGAGCAGTGTTGGTCGGTAGTGTAAAGAGGTGTGTGAGGGTCAATCTTTATCTCGTGGGGGCCTAATAGAAACTAAACGCATACAGACTCCATGCAACAGTGGTACGGGGAAAGTCCAGAAGACAGTCTTGTCCCATTTATTTATATCATCTGGCCACGCCTGGCCAGACGGTGATACAATGTTGGGATGTCCTTCCGGGGCTAACTCCCTGTCCCCGGTATCGTGATATCATGGTCATTACAGGTAGGAGCGGGTCATTGTGATGGGAAACCAAACGGAATGTGGGATTGGTGGGGGAGTTAGAAGTAGTTGCGATGGTACGTATTCTGTTGATAGGTTCCATTGGCTGGTATTGGCCCATCTGGGCAGATATGTGCATTGTGGCTTGTGGTTTCCTCTGTGCTATGTTATGTGCCTCCATAACTAAGCAATGTGAAAGTAGTCAAAAGAGGTCTGTGTTGACCCAAAATTACTCACACACGTCTGGAAGCACAAGGGAAAGAGACCAGAACCCAGACACTGTTCCATATTTATGGGCTTCCACTAGTGATTTTGATCAGGTGTGTATTGTTTTTCTCAGGTGATGCATTTTTTGGTATGTTCTATTAGTCTATTTAGCGTAGGTATTTTCACCTACGCTTTGTAGAAACAAATTTGGCAGATTTATCATGAACATACACCTCTAAATGTATGAATAATAATTCATGAATGTATAAGTAGTACCTGTATGGTCATATATGAGCTGTGTCTGTCCTCACCCCCTCATATAAGGGGTGAGGGCATTTAAACCCACTACTAGCTGTAAAACTCTCATAGAGTTGCTAAAGTGCATCTAAGTAGAGATTTACAGCTAGTCATACTTGTAAGTCAACATGTACATACATTCGTTCCCCTCGTATTGGGTTCTTACTACAGTAAGCTTAAAAGTGCCAGCCGTGTTCTTTATCTCTCACTTTTATTGACCTAAGTCATCACTGTAATCATCACAAACATTATTCAGCAATAATTACAAGAAAATACACAAAAGAATGTAGACTAAGGCACTATGATCAAAGACATGTAAATAACATATTATCAAATAGAAACTCTTACAAACATAGCATCACTTCATTCATCTCTGCTGTATATAATGGTTACTAAAATAGTAAATAAGTAGTATGAATACAAATATATCAATAAAATAAAATCACATTAAACTTTTGTACCTTTACTAACTGTTAGTGTCCCACGTATCAAATTGATCACAGCAAAGAAGGTTTATGGAGATTCAAGGCGCTGTAGGTAAAGTATATCTAATTTATAATTTATAATAGCAGAAACACACAGAATTAGGATTAAGAATTGATTGAGTTGTGTGCTATGAAAAGCAGAAAACAACGTAAAGAGCATAGTACTTTGTGGAGACACATTATTACAAGAACAAGTTGGCAGGTTTACAAACCAGCAAACCTGTAAAGAGAACGCTAATAAATAACGCAACTTGAATAAAGGAAAATGTGCGCGATAAAATCTGTGTAGTGGGCTGCAAATAGGACCAGAAAAGGTTTCTAAACTTAGAGTAGTAATGAAAGGGAAATATGTTATAAGCAACTGCATAAGCGACTGCATATATTGAGCATAATGAGACATTTCATCACTACAGTAATTAAAAAACGTATTTTTGATTTCCGACTCACAAGTTGCCTCAATTGATTCTGGTTGAGTAGAAAAAAATCGAGTACTCCCAGGTTTGAAAAAGTCTATTTTATGTAATGAAGCCAGGGGATCTTCGTCATGTTATTCAACTGTAGGCAATCTTCCAGAAATGATCTAGAGAAAGAAGCCTCAGGTTTGAGCCAGATCTTGAGCCATAGTAGCACACAGGCTATTCTGATGGAATCCTGCACATCACATCCTAATTCTGTATGGCAAATGTGTGCGGTGATACCTTTTGGAAAAAAAAGGGGTCTACATAGGAAGCTGTTCTCCACTCTTTGCAGTACCTCAGAGCAAGTGTAACCCCAAATACAATTCCCATACAGTCCCACAGGAATACATTTTCTCTTATGTAGCTGCAAAAACTCCTTCACCAGCGTTTGGCCCAGACTAGCTGCAAAATGGAAAATTAAGATAGTTGTGCCTATCTGATATTTAAGAGATTACCCCAAAGTGGCAAGGTATAATTGGTAATGCCTAAATAATTAAAGGATTCAACCTTGCCCGTCCCCAATTTAGGGCCTTATTACAATGAGTGTCGGAAAGCCTCAACGTTGTTTTTTTTTACAGAGTTTTATATAGCGCAACTTGACCCGAATCGGGTATCAGAGCGCTTTACATAGCACCGGTTGCATTACATGAGGACACATTCATTTTTGTTAGGGGAGATTAAGTGATTTGCCCAGAATCACAGGATATTCAGCATCATTGCTGAGACTCGAACCCATTTCCCCAGATTTAAAGTCGACCACCCTAGCCGTTAGGCCAACTCCTCTCAAATCTCAACTCCACGTTGGTTTCAATTCCCGCCGGCTTATTGCAATCTAAGCATTCAAAAGGGAAACCGGTCAGTCATTCTGGCTGTATTTCAATGGGCTCAAGGAGCTTGTCGGCCAGTAGGACACCGGCCCATAATCCCTATGTATTCCCTAGCAGGGCCCCCTTCTCATTACTGCCTCCGGTTGGGGACTGATGAGGCAGCTATGGTACCCCCCTGTTAATCCCTGCACCATGTGGCACGCACCATGAGGTGCCTGCCACACGGTGCAGAGAGTAACACAATCTCTCATTTCTCTCTGGGAGCTTGTGCTACTGTCACCTCAAGGCTGGATTATGGGAATGCCCTTTACATTGGGCTCCCACAAAAACTCATTAAGAGTAGTGAAGAATGATGCGCCCAGGCTCATCTATAGACTTCCTAGAAAAACTCGTGCTACCCCCCCTTCTACACACATTGCACTGGCTCCCAATAAGACAGAGAGCTCAGTTTAAAGGCCTCTGTGTTGCCCATAAAGCAATTTATGGCCAAGCACCAATATACATAAAAGAACGCCTGGAGAACTATGTTCCTGGCCGGATGATGCGATCATCTGAGGCCTGCCGTTTAGTCTCTCCCCGGTATACCACCAACTCCAAAGGGGGTAGAGCGTTCTCCGTTATGCTGCCACAAATTTGTAACAACTTACCTGAGCATCTTTGTAGGGAACCGGTCCTCCTCACATTTAGAAAACAACTCAAAACGCTCCTATTCAGGGAGTCGTTAGTCACAGTATAAGTTTGCTGCCTGCCGATTGCCGTCTGTGCTTCTGGTCACTCTCTCTAAAAAGCACTTAGAGACCTGAAGGTGATTTTGCACTATACAAAACACATTTAACATAACATTTAACATAACATAGGGAAATGGGAGGTTGGTTGGTCCCGAAACAGCAATGGTGCCTCCGACTGACATTGTAATTGAGCCCATAGTGTGATTTAGATTTTACATTTGTGGGGCTGCTAATCATAATAAAAGAAAGGTCCACGTTTGAGTCCAGATTGCTCTTGAAGACAGTGAATGAGTCCAGAAGGGATTGAAGACCCTTTCGCAGTTCTCGCAAGGAGAACTGAGTCATCAGCATAGAGCAAAGTAGCTATTGGACCTTTCCCCACCTTAGGTACATCAGCACCTTGTTGGACTAGGTAGCTTTAATGCCTATTGATGTAAAATAATAAAAAGGCCAAAAATGTATTCCTGCCGTACACCACGGTTAGAGCGTACTTGGCTGGACACTCACCATTTGAACCGTATCATTTCCTGGCAGATGGGTCCTGATGCAAACGCATCAGTATTTTTTTCCCCTTGCACCTGAGCCAAAACCTCTCCAGATTCTGTTGCTCTCTCATCCACAGTGAGCATTAACTTCAACTAAATATTGAAAGCAGTCAAAATCCCTGCATCACAAATGTCCATCCTAATGTTGTCAAAGCATAACTGCTGTTCTTCACGCCACACAAACCTGCCCCCTTTAAGTAACAGATTCCTTACGTTTTCCGTCTTGTCCGCAAATCTCTCAACAAATTTGGCATAGTTATCTCTGAGACTTAAATATTGTCTCACCTGGTCTTTATCAATGGACGAAGGTTAAATTCTTATAGTATCCAATAAATATCGCTTGGGTTTGATCCCCCTTGGGATATGGCATAACCAAGTTATTCAATTTGTTCAGTTAAAAATGTATGTTTTCACATTTCAAAATCAAACCAATCCCTCCCAAATTCCTTAATACCATTTTTAAGATTACATTATGTTGCTCAACCATTTCACCCATGACTAATATGTCATCCTGAAAATAGATTATATTTTTCATCCCTTCAAACATTTATGTCCTCATCCCTTGGGGCACACTTGCAGCTGACGAATAGCCTACCGGCATGCGAGTGAATTGGAATGCGTCTTTCACTGTTTTAAATGCTGGTAAGGCTTTAGAACCTTCGTGCAATCGGATTTTATGGTAAGCACTTCTGAAATCTAATTTTGAGAAGTACAACAGTTCATTGATATTGGGAAGTGGGAATGTATCTGTTACAATACCCTGGTTCATGGATCTCAGAACCACACAGAATTTTAAGCAACCACCCATTTTTTGGGTGATAACCACCGGAGAGATCAATTGAGAAATCTCCACAAGTTCTATAATGCCCTCCTTTAACTTGTCATGTTAAACACCATGCCTCACTCTTCTAAGCTTGTGCACTACGGGCACAGCATCCTCCTTCAACACAATTTAATGCACACATCCTTTTGAACTCCCAAGGGTGTTTTTTAGTGATGTCAAGCATATCTCCCAATTGAACTTCTTCCACAACCATTACCTGATTGGGAGCTCTGGGAATAATTATTATATTGAGATGAATCTGGTGCATCCATCCTAAAATAGTAGGACCATCCACCGATACATACTGTGCACCATATTCCATTTTGTATGCAACCATCCATGTATCCCACAATATCAATAGATTCCCTCTGATACCCCTTGGGATTGATGTCTTTAGGAAACAATTTTACATTTCTCCAATGTGCCCTGAACAACTTCTCTGCGATGATGGATACATTGATTCTGTATCAACCATGAGTTCTACTTCACACCCACACATCCTAAAATTAGCTGTGGGTCATGACATTTTCTTCTTATCACCTAAACATCTACATTTTTGCAATTGTCATCCGTACTTTGATCTATGACCAGTACTCTATACCCATACTTGACATTATCTGCTCCCTCCACTGCACTCACTAGATTTACTATCTTTGCTCCATTTTTGTTTTCCCTGCACATATGCCCTTAATGAAATTTGCTTCCACAGCCGCTGCAATGTTTATTGCTTGCAAAACACCGTTTGGAGTCTGAGGTATGGTATGTACTCCCACAGTAAGTGCATTCCTTGCTGCTCCTTCCCCTTCTTTTTTTAATGCAATGCTACTATCCCTGTCTTTGTTCTGGTTCTGATTATTCACAATAGAGACATCACCCCCTTTCTCCCTTTTGTTTAACTCCTTCATACATCACTGAGATTCTTCAATTACTTTTGCCATTTCTAAAGCCTCCTTGAGAGATGGTTCCTTCGCAAACCAAAGCCTCTCCTGAATCTTTTTCTCTTTACATTGTACTATAAGCTGATCACAAATTCTTCCATGTTACCAAAATGACACTTGACATAAAGCTCCCTAAACCTTGCATCAAATACATCAATTGATTCATGCTCTGCTTGAGGCTCTGTATAAAACGTGTACCTTGCCATAACTAGATTGACTTCTTTAGCAAATCTGGTCTCTTGCCATTTAAGCGCTTCATTAAACACATCATCCTTAGACTGACCATTTGGACCCATCACTACTGCAAACTCTTAAAAATCCTTTGGCCTTCACTACATAATGCACTCAATAACAGTGATATTTCCCTAGAGGGTGAAAATGTCTGTTCATCCAATGAAGTGATGTAATTCTCCTACAATTCCAACCAATCCTCCCAAATTATTCCAGGTGACCCAGCTGCGATAAAAGAAATGTGGAGTAATAATATTGCTTTGCGCAGCCATTGCCACCTTATAAAATAAATGTGAAGACTTTAACCAGAAATAATTATATGTGTCCAGTATTCAACAGCTAAATACCCTGAATTGGTCCCCTCTAAAATGCTGGATAACTGAGTAATAAGCCACCCAGTATAGAGATCCACTCCCTCTACAACTGCGTACAGTCTGCACCTCAGAAATTACTATCACTCAGTTAAAAGGTGAGCAGACTATCACTTGGCTGAAGGTGTGCAGGTCACCAGTACCATGTCTGCTCATATTCCACATAAGAGTTAAAGGTGTGCAAATCACTATGAAGTGTGTTTGCACAAAGCACTCCCCATTATGATTTCACTTCGCCGCATGTGCTGTGTGCTTCCAATAAGATAGGACGATGCACTGAATGTGTCCCTCAGAAAGAAGTGATCACTGGGTACTGTGGCCGAACTGTGCTCCCTACTAGGTGGCGTCACTCAAACGTGAGATACTAGCACGCCTAACACAAGCACTTGGTTTCACTGGTTCCCTGTGGTTGCAAACTGCCCTGCATGAGATGGCATCACGCAAGCCTGGAGCTCATTGCATTTTAGTGACATGCCCACCACTGTCTGGAGCAATACGCATGGATCGTGTTGATTTTCAGTGACTCGCTCACTGCCGCAAGTCATAAAATCTCTCTCAGCAGCGCATGAGACAATGCCCTTGTGTAACGGCTGACAATGTCCAGCACTACTTGCTCATGCGCTCCTTTGTATTGCACAAGTTTTCTGCCTTCCCTGCCCTCCGTCCAGGCTAACTACAATGGGTATGCAGTCGTTTGTGTGAAAACAGGGTAGAGCCTATTTAAGTGCAAATAGAGTTGTGCCCAGTTCCGCCCTCTCAGCCTGCCAGTGATGCCCCATCTAGGCACACCTAAACCCTCTATTGTGTGTGGCTATCTAGGAGGAATACAAAAAGCTCAACTGCCACCTGCACCCAGTCATGTGACCCAGTGAGAGGCTGCAGGCATTAAAAAACGGGAAAATGACACCTTTCTAAAAGTAGCATTTAAAAAAAAAAAAAAATTAAACTCTGACTTTACCATAAGAGAGGATTTTTCATTACAAGTCAAAGACACAAACATGAAGTAGTTACCAGTTTCCATTTTGAATTTACAGCGTATTAAATGTAATAATGTAGCTCCAATGTTATCCAGTGAAAGAGGTAGCCCTTCCAGTAGTGAAAAATATATTTAAGAGTTTTTCTGTACCAGAACATGTAACACTTGAAGGTACATGCCCAACCTGTTTAGATACACTGCAACCTGCTCTCAGGGCTGTCCAGGGCCACCGTAGGGGTGACTTATATGTATTAAAAAGGAAGGTTTGGGCCTGGCTATGTTGAACATAAAGTGCTACAAAATGAAAGTATTAT
This sequence comes from Triturus cristatus, assembly GCF_964204655.1. Lineage (NCBI taxonomy): Eukaryota > Metazoa > Chordata > Amphibia > Caudata > Salamandridae > Triturus > Triturus cristatus. Next base: position 1,561,015,185 of record NC_140589.1, read on the forward strand.
GAAAATTATGGATGAAATTTGGAGAAAACGTTGAAAAAAGGAAGAATAAAGAATGGTAAACAGGTTAAAGACTGGATTCGTTTACTTATGTGGTTGTGCATCTTGTTTCAGGCCTGACGAGGTTCCTTGTTTTTCATATTTACAATAGCGCACGGATGGAGTGCGCATCAAGATGGCACACTGTAAAGCCTTTTAGCATCAATACAAAGTTAGCAGAACTATATTGAGTTCAGCCTACTATCCTTGGTTTGCAAAAGGTTTCTTTCGCCAGGTTGAAATGGAAGTTCAAAACTGCACACACAGGCTGCAATGGTAGATCTGAGACATGTTTTAAGGGCTACTTAAGTGGGTGGCAAAATAGGTAAATTCAAAATGCAAATTGGGTATGGGCCAATTCCACCAGGTTTTAAGGAGAGAGCACAGGCACTTTAGCATCGGTAAGCCGTGGTAAAGTGTGCAGAGTCCTAAGGCCAGCAAAAATGAAGTCAACAAAACAGAAGGTTTGAAGGCAAAGAATTCGGAGAAACCCCCACCAAGTATGCCAGACCTAACAAGCAGCAATTTGTAAGAAGACAGCCTGAATTCTGACCCCTGTCTTTGAACAGCACAGCAAATGTGACAAGATAAAAACAAACTTTAAAGGTATCTTTATTGCACATTCTGAACTCCAGCATGACCATTTTGAGGGTGCTACAGCACCCACCACACCCCTGCTTCCACAACCCTGTTTACAATGCCTATGTCACAAAGAAGAACAGAGAGGAGCCAGCCATTCGCCAAGGGTCGAGCAGCATGCTACATGCACTTCCCACGTCTACTTCAGCGAAGTTCAAATTGCTTCTAGTTGATTTTATTAAAATTAGTTACAACTGTGTCAACGAACATGACCATGGGTCTCATTGTCTGTCATTCTGACACTTATGCCTATTTAGCAAAATCTTCAAAATATTAAATGCATCATTGTTCCTAAATGCTACTATCAGGTATCCTCTAGAATATTCCATTCTGAAAGCCTCTCTGAGATAAAGCTGTGGGGAGTAAATCTAAGTTCAAATATCATAAGGTTTCGAACGAGCAGACATATTGTTTTGCAGCACTGTCTTGTGACCTTTAACTAAGAACTGAGAGTGTGGGCGGATGCCTGGACAGCTGGACGAATCCTATGATTACATTTAATCATCCTTTCAAAAGATGATAATCTGCCAGGTGATTGATGTGACGTTAATATTTCTCAGAGGCAAACCATGCTGTTTCTGAGGTGCACACACCTCTTCCAGGTCGTGCATTTACGCTAACATGTCTTAAAGTTCCTCTTACTACTCTGCATTAACGTTGACATGTTTTTCTTGAAAAAGATGAATGAAAAATAAGCAAGAACACAAGCGCGCAATGAACTGCTTGCACTGATCATTTTTCATTATTCTGTCTGAATAGAATGAACAGATGGTTATCCCTGTATGCAAGTAGTATGCACTAGAGGTCTTTTTACTATAATGGTTTTAACTGATGACTTGGAAAAGGGGGATTTATTTTCTTTACATGAATATTTTTCTGGAAGTGTTACCGAGAACAGTTGATGTGAGAAACGTATTTCTGAAAGTTTCCTTCCTTTTTCAATTAGTGCTACCAAGCCTCATTCAACCACACTCATAACAATGAGGATACACCAGAATAAAAAAACAAAAACAAATCATAATGCCTGTGAGAAAGTAGATTACTGGTCACAACAAGCAATCTTATCATTATTCTTGTTAGATCCAGTAAAGATTTTAGCAAATTAAACCTATGCTCATCCCCAGCTAGCTATGCCACAGAGCAGACAGGCTTAATTTAAGAAAAATTGTAAAGCATTTAGAGGTACCAAAACCATGAAAAAGCTAAAAAACAAACACAATATAATCCCAATCCAATTGATAAAAACAGTGATTTTATTTGACAAAATAACACCAAAATGACAAACAACCAATAAGGGGATTAGAAGACATGACTTTTTTAAGCTTTAATAAAATAGCTAGAAAAGCACAAAGCACGAGCCACAAGCAACTGGTCAGACTAGAAAGGGAAAAGGTAAGTTTTAACGTGGACTAGGATGGAACGTGTGTCAGATACAAGGACCCGATTGGTCCCCGCCTGAGAGTTACCTTTGGACTTTGAAAATTTCAGAGAAGGTAGAGTCCTCTCAGAGGAAGTCTGCATGCTGGATCCAAAGATTACAGATTGGCGAAGGATGAAGTCTCAGTGAAGCTGTCAAAGATAGTGGGAAAGGTTTGGAGTTGCCAAGTCAAGCCCACTGGCGATATCTTTCATTCGCAGGTTGGTCCTGGTCTTCTGTCAGTTCCCCTGGCAAAAAGTCTTGAAACTTTTCTAAATCCCAGCTTTTTAGGTTAGGCAGGAGGTGTACACTCTGACAACAGTCAAGGCTTCCAAAACCTCAGAAGCAGCACTTGGGGAGTCATGAATCACTCCAACCGAGGCATCCAGCAGGGCCTAGGGCAGGTCCACTAGAAACTGGTCACTGAGCATCCTCAAGTAAGTGGGCTTTTCACAGCTTTTGTGCCCCTGTAGATTAAATGGAGGTCAGCAAACTGACCCTTGAAGTCCACTTCTTTGTTCTGGATACAATTGGGAGCAGGTTTAGCCTTTAGGGTCCTCCTCTCAAGTCTCAACAGCAGGTGCAGTCCATCTTCTTTTTTATCACTATAAGCAACTGTTGCCAAACCGGTAACCCCACAAAGAGCTACAGTTTTTTTCGAGAGATTCCTACGAAGTTATCTGTGTCAGGTGGAATATCAAAGATATTGAAGAAGACGCCTCACTCACATAATAGTGACATGCTTCATCATAGGCGTTTTCTACACACCCAGATAAGATGATACTAACTGGGCGGACTCAACCAAAGATGTAATGGGAGTGCTTATATAAGTAGGTAACTGATTAAGCAGGGAACCAGATTTTTTATAAACTAAAAATACCTACAAGTGTACCCCTACTCGATCCTTTATTCTGGGGCACTTGTGGTACCATTAAAAACCATATGTTGGTTTTTTTTTTAACATTATTCTATTCAAATGTACCCTCATATAAATGCCAACATGTTTCGGCCCTCATTTAAATAGCCCAATCGGGTCTGGGGCCTTCGTCAGGGCGTTGTGTTTCTGTTCCTTAATTTAAGGTCCCTGCCTGGGCTTTACGCATATACTTAATGCATACCAAAAGTGAGGCCTAATGCACTCACCTGTACTTCTTGTATTCGAGCTCCAGTAGATTTTCTATAAGAGGTAAAGAAGAGAGTATACACACGAGTGTATAGTTATATGCAACATTTTTCTCCTGTGCCTATAACGTGCTCTTATTCACTATAATAATGTTGAGTGTATGTGTACCACCCGACTAAGTGCTCACTATTATGATGCTGGTCAACATTTATGCCAAATCAACTGTGCATACCACTCTGCATATTTCTTTCACCACATACTGTGATTCATATCCACAAAATTCTGTGATTTCTGTAAAAATTAGTTTCGTTGTGAACCACATTTACTGCACACCAACAGATTCCAATATAATGATTCAAGATTGTGAAACACACGTGTGCTATTGTAATATCTTATCTACATATTTGCACTTGTTTTGTGAGCTCTGTGAGTAGTTTCCGTACTATTCTGAATCTATTTATATTTATTTTTCCGCTTCGAAAACACACTGGTTGCTGATGTATTGCAGTGTTTCTCACCTACTGGTGGATACTTCCTAGCATCACGCAGGAATCGTGTGTCAAATTGGCGTCCTGTAGTCACACACTATATGGGACAGATAATGTTTATTACAAAAAATCGTATCTGTTGAGTTGTAAAGGTACGTGTCACAGTAAAACCGTGTTCACAATTATTTAGGGTTTAGGACCTTTTTCGGGTTTGTCTTATTTTATCGTTTCTCTTGTTCTTATATTTACTGACCCTCATCCTTCTGATTGAATGTTTTCACTATGGTCTATATGTAACACACGTCCCCCGATCTCATAAATCTTATGGGTATAAACCATCATCTTCTTTTGGCCGCGTCTCCCATATTAGTGCTATTTTCTATGCCAATTGTCAATGTAGTTCCATGTTTGTTGGCCATCTCATACATGGTGCACGGTGGTTTTTTTTCCTGAATGCGCCAACCCGTCACTCTATAAAATCATTAGTGCAAAACCTTTCCCCGTTACTACCTCTTTTCTTTAAGGTGTTAGATAGTATGTGTTTATTTTTAAATCTCAGTGAAAACAATTGAAGGGATTTTGTTACCCTAAGATGTCTGTGGTGTATGTTAAGCTAAGCTTACATCAGGTTTTCTAAATAAATCCCGCAGTCTCTCGACTCGTGTAACTTACTTCGTCAAGGATCCGCCACCGCTTATTCGCCTAATCGACACATCGCCTGCCGTCGAATGTGGTGTGAATCTGATGGGCGTCTTAAATAGCGATTTACTGAGTAACGGCCTGGTTCTTCTAGCCAAACGTGCAATACCTCTATCGTTTTTTTGTGGAATTCTGGTCTGCGAGGTTGCGTGTACGTTACGTTCACTACGGGTTTCTGGGTATTGTAGTTGTCTTCTTTGGTCTAAGTTTTTTTTATATATTAGTCGTATGTTTTGAAATTCTTTGTGTCAATACCTAACTTTATAGTTCCGTACCACATCTCCACACACACATGTTCTAAAATAGATTTTCTTAGTGCAGATTACCCGCCAACGTTACGGATTCAATTTAATTCTAAATTTGTTTCTATTTTATGATCCTACTACATTAGCCCACATTAATGTTGGACCTGGATTTTATGTTTTAATCTTGGCGACAAGATTGAATCATTTTAGGTCTACATGTGTCCCGGGCTACACTCGTCCGTGATGTAACATGTGTGTTATGTTACTTCTTGACGCTTCTGGATGTTACATTTCTCTATTGATTCTGGGTATCTCATTTATGTAATGAAATTCGATCTTTTCGGGTACCTAGGCCTGGGATTTTATCATATTTCTATGTTTACAAATTATATAAGGGCAGTTACAGACTTGGTTGTTTCTTGGGATTTTTTCGTTTGACAATCAGATGTGTTGTTTGTTGTTATACCAAAACATTGTTTTCTTCGTTCCGCTCACACCAATGGTATAGATGGTGGTTCTCAATGTATTGGGTTATGTCAATGAAGTCCACGGGATTTCCTCGTTTAGACCTTGTGTTGTACTGGAGAGGCGATAAATCCATCTTTCTTCCAGTTTTAATAGTTGCCTTTCAGTGCAACTATTTGGTAGCTTTTCGATCACTGTCCATGTGAAATCATTCTCACTGTGATTATTTGTTTGAAAATGACGCATCATTTTGGTGATTGTCTTGCCGCATCTAAATGTGCTTCGATGTTCATTGATTCGGATTTTTACTTTGCGGGTGGTCATTCCTATGTACATCTTCTTACAGGTGCACGTCATCAAATAAACCACATTCTGGCTGTTGCAATTACTGAAGCTTCGTTGTTCCCAAGGAGTTTTAAGGCCCACGTCGATCTCTTTGCTAGTTGTCGTTAAACAGCATACATTGCATGAGCCACATGGGAAGTGTCCAACGACCTCTGGTAGATTCCATAGAGTATTTAGTTGTCCTATCTTGATTTTTTTCTTTATAGGGCGGGTATGGACTACAGAGTCCTTGATCGATTTTCCTCTTTTAAAGGCGAACATTGGTTTTTCCAAACTTAAGCCACCTGAGTTCAAGGTTTTCCAATGTCGTAAGACAATTCTTTTTATTTTGTTGGATTCTGTTCCAAAAGTGGTGACACACACAATTCTTTTGTGCTCGGGTTTTTTTGAGGATTCCAAAAGTCCTTCTCGGTTGTTGTTTTTTGCCCTTTTGTACGCTTGTTTTATTAATCTCTTTCGTTACGCTTTGATCTTTAATTTTTCTGATAACTACTTGCCATGAATTTCATACTTGGCTTTGTCTGAACAGTTTCTTCTTAATCTTAAAAATTGTCCCTCCGGCAAATTGTCTTTTAAAGCCTTGGGATGGAAACTGTTGTACCTTAGTAGATTATTTACATCAGTAGGTTTGTAGAATACTTCGGTTTTTAGTATCGCCTCAGCTGCCCAGATTTTTAGGTCCAAGAAAGTTATTGAATCCTTTTCAAGGGTCATGGTGAACTTGAGGTATTCATCCCTGGAGTTCAACCATGCTAGAAAATCATATGCTTTACTTGCATCTCCTTTCCAAATTATTAAAATGTCATCTATAAAGCGTTTCCAAACGCTCAAACTGGTTTGGTATGGATTCGTCTCATTATAGATAAACGTTGTCTCGAAGTCATGGACATAAAGGCAGGCTACGCTCGGTGCGCAGGTCATGCCTATTGAAGTTCCATGGGTTTGTAGGAAATATTCTCCCTCAAATTCAAAATAATTTTTGGTTAAGGCCAATCTTGCGCAGTCTACAACGAACTTTATTGGTGTTATCGATGTCCATGTTTCAGATTTAAGCAGTTTCTAAATCACTGTGAGGGAAGCTTCTTGTGGGATGCTGGTGTACAGCGCTTCCACATCTAAGGTAATTAAAAGATCTGTTGTTTCGTCAAAGCTCAAGGGTTGGAGTTTCAGGAGGATATCTTGTGTATCTTTCAAGTAAGAAGGCATTTTTTGTACCATAGGTCTCAAAAAATGGTCCGTGAACTTAGAAAGTGGTTCTAATACTGAACCAATGCCCTATACGATTGGTCTTCCTGGTGGTGGATTTTTGTTTTTATGCACTTTTGGGAGGATGTAGAAGTATGGTATCTATGGATCCATTTCTTTCAAGAAGTTCTCTTCTGCAGCAATAATCCATCCATCTTCCCCTGCCTTTGTTACCATCTCGTGTATTTCTCTCTTCAAATCCTCAGTAGGATCTCTTTGTAGACGTGAGTAGTTGCGGGGGTCATTCAGGAGTTTAAGACACTCATCTTTATACACTTCAATGGGCAAGATCACCGTTGCTCCCCCTTTGTCCGCTGGTTTTATAATCACATCGTGCATCTTGTTAAACTCAGCCAGGGTTCTCCATTCAATGGATGGGAAATTGTTGAATGCTCTCATGTCATTGTTTTTTAATTGGTCGATTTCCCACGTCACTGCTTTTTCAAAGGCTAGCAAGGCTGCTGGCATGGTATGATTCGGTGGGGTGAATTTTGATTTTTTCCTTAGGCCTGTGTTTTTATCATCGGTGGTTTCTTGTAGTCCCTCCGTTTCTGCAAAGAAGACCGATAGTCGTAATCTACGAAAGAATTCGGCCAATTCTATTAAAACCGAGTCCTTTCTTTAACACGTCCTCCTGGGTTTTTGAAAGGACTCTGGTGCTTAGATTTAATATTTTCGAGTGTTCTTGCTCGTGCTGGGTCTGGGTTCTTTCATCATCGAGGCTTCCCTGTTTGTTTCCCACTGTACTCTGGGCCCTCTCCGGTTGCCTCCACCTCGTGCGTGACCTCTCCCTAAAAAAGGTTGTTGGTAGGGTTGCCAATTGAATCCGAATTGTGTGGGTTGGAACGGTGGTTGCATGAATGGGTTCCATCCAAAGGGGGGTTGTTGGTACGGACCTATTTGTTGGTATGGTCCCCTATTTCTTCTAGATCGATTTTCCCTCCTCATGTTGTTCCCTTTTCGGCCTTCAAATGATGAATCACTCGAGTTCTTTCCGGACCCTGTGCTGTCCATATCTGAGAAATCCGATTTATCTTTGTCTGTTGGATTATAATCCTCCTTGGAGTACGGAAATGTATTTTCAAACTTGAATCTCTTTAGATCTTTTTGAAATTTTGTGATTTTTGCCTGGGTAAGATATTCTTTGTATTCATTTAATATTTAGTTATTTTCTTCTAGTTTCTTTTGAATTGTCCAATTTTAATTTGAGTTTTTAATCCATTTTCCAATGTTTTTATTTCAATGAGGAGAGTGTCAGAGAGTCTCTTAGCTGTTTTAATAATTAAAATGAGCCAGTCTCTGGTGCATTTCCATGCAATCAAAGACCAGCTACGTCTAAATTCAGGGTCATTTAGAAAGATGCGTGGAGAATTGGCTACGATTAGACCATTTGGAGCTATGTTGCCCCTAAAATATTCGGTCATAATCGCTCCACGTAATAAAGTTTTTATTTGGGTCCTCTTTAATTCAGTTAAAGAATCCCAGTTGCCATTATTCTGGATCACGTTTGTAAGTGTGGTGTCGGAAAGTAATGATGGTAAGGCTAAAATGGATGATATTTCATCCTCATCATAAGCTAATCCTTCCGCCATTTTCAGAATTTTTGAAAGGGGGGATGCTTAGGACAAAATAGTTAGTGAATAGAGAGACTCACAAGACAAAGTTTTTTTGTATGAGTACCCTTCCCCTTTCTTGGGGATCGTGTTCTAAAGCTCTCAGGGCTATATAGGCCCCTCTATACTCTTTTTCACACAAGGAGAGTGAGAGAATGAATAGGACAATTGCGTTCTCCCAATCAAAACTTTTTTATCACTATAAACAACTGTTGCCAAACCGGTAACCCCACAAAGGGCTACAGTTTTGTTTTGAGAGATTCCTACGAAGTTATCTGTGTCAGGTGGAAAATATCAAAGATATTGAAGAAGACGCCTCACTCACATATTAGTGACATGCTTCATCATAGGCGTTTTTTCCACACCCAGATAAAATGATACTATCTGGGCGGACTCAACCAAAGATGTAATGGGAGTGCTTATATAAGTAGGTAACTGGTTAAGCAGGGAACCAGATTTTTTATAAACTAAAAATACCTACAAGTGTACCCCTACTCGATCCTTTATTCTGGGGCACTTGTGGTACCATTAAAAACCATATGTTGTTTTTTTTTTAACATTATTCTATTCAAATATGCCCTCATATAAATGCCAACATGTTTTGGCCCTCATTTAAATAGCCCAATCGGGTGTGGGGCCTTCGTCAGGGCGTTGTGTTTCTGTTCCTTAATTTAAGGTCCCTGCCTGGGCTTTACGCATATACTTCATGCATACCAAAAGTGAGGCCTAATGCACTCACCTGTACTTCTTGTATTCGAGCTCCAGTAGATTTTCTATAAGAGGTAAAGAAGAGAGTATACACACGAGTGTATAGTTATATGCAAAAAATTTCTCCTGTGCCTATAACGTGCTCTTATTCACTATAATAGTGTTGAGTGTATGTGTACCACCCGACTAAGTGCTCACTATTATGATGCTGGTCAACATTTATGCCAAATCAACTGTGCATACCACTCTGCATATTTCTTTCACCACACTCTGTGATTCATATCCACAAAATTCTGTGATTGTTGTAAAAATTTGTTTCGTTGTGAACCACATTTACTGCACACCAACAGATTCCAATATAATGATTCAAGATTGTGAAACACACGTGTGCTATTTTAATATCTTATCTACATATTTGCACTTGTTTTGTGAGCTCTGTGAGTAGTTTCCCTACTATTCTGAATCTATTTATATTTATTTTTCCGCTTCGAAAACACACTGGTTGCTGATGTATTGCAGTGTTTCTCACCTACTGGTGGATACTTCCTATCATCACGCAGGAATCGTGTGTCAAAGTGGCGTCCTGTAGTCACACACTGTATGGGACAGATAATGTTTATTACAAAAAATTGTATCTGTTGAGTTGTAAAGGTACGTGTCACAGTAAAACCGTGTTCTCAATTATTTAGGGGTTAGGACCTTTTTCGGATTTGTCTTATTTTATCGTTTCTCTTGTTCTTATATTTACTAACCCTCATCCTTCTGATTGAATGTTTTCGCTATGGTCTATATGTAACTCACGTCCCCCGATCTCATAAATCTAATGGGGATAAACCATCATCTTCTTTTGGCCGCGTCTCCCATATTAGTGCTATTTTCTATGCCAATTGTCAATGTAGTTCCATGTTTGTTGGCCATCTCATACATGTTGCACGGTGGTTTTTTTTCCTGAATGCGCCAACCCGTCACTCTATAAAATCATTAGTGCAAAACCTTTCCCCGTGACTACCTCTTTTCTTTAAGGTGTTAGATAGTATGTGTTTATTTTTAAATCTCAGTGAAAACAATTGAAGGGATTTTGTTACCCTAAGATGTCTGTGGTGTATGTTAAGCTAAGCTTACATCAGGTTTTCTAAATAAATCCCGCAGTCTCTCGACCCGTGTAACTTACTTCGTCAAGGATCCGCCACCGCTTATTCGCCTAATCGACACATCGCCTGCCGTCGAATGCGGTGTGAATCTGATGGGCGTCTTAAATAGCGATTTACTGAGTAACGGCCCGGTTCTTCTAGCCAAACGCGCAATACCTCTATTGTTTTTTTGTGGATGCGGCAAGACAATCACCAAAATGATGCGTCATTTTCAAACAAATAATCACTCTGTAGTCCATACCCGCCCTATAAAGAAAAAAATCGAGATAGGACAACTAAATACTCTATGGAATCTACCAGAGGTCGTTGGACACTTCCCATGTGGCTCATGCAATGTATGCTGTTTAACGACAACTAGCAAAGAGATCGACGTGGGCCTTAAAACTCCTTGGGAACAACGAAGCTTCAGTAATTGCAACAGCCAGAATGTGGTTTATTTGATGATGTGCACCTGTAAGAAGATGTACATAGGAATGACCACCCGCAAAGTAAAAATCCGAATCAATGAACATCGAAGCACATTTAGATGCGGCAAGACAATCACCAAAATGATGCGTCATTTTCAAACAAATAATCACAGTGAGAATGATTTCACATGGACAGTGATCGAAAAGCTACCAAATAGTTGCACTGAAAGGCAACTATTAAAACTGGAACAAAGATGGATTTATCGCCTCTCCAGTACAACACAAGGGGCCCGATTCACAGAACAAACTTAAGACAAAATCCTAAACTTAGTACCATTTTGGGATTCACAGAATGCACTTACTACTTCTGGTATTCACAGAATGAACATACTACTTTTGCGATTCACAGAATAAACTTACTACTTTTGCTATTCACAGAATGGATTTAAGACTACTAACTTTACGTCCGCACTCGGGCCGGAAATTCCGTCCCGGAGGCGGAGCTTCCGGCCCTGGGGCGGAGGTTCCGACCCGGAGGCGGGGCTTCCGGGCCGGAGGCGGAGCTTCCGGCCCGGAGGTGGGGATTCCGGCCAGTGGCGGAGATTTAAACTCTCCACCTCTGGGCCAGAAGCTCCGCCTCCGGGCCGGAAGCCCCGCCTCCGGCCCAGAAGCTCCGCCTCCGGGTTGGAAGCTCCGCCTCCGGGACGGAATTTCCGGCCCGAGTGCGGACGTAAAGTTAGTAGTTTTAAATCCACAGAAACACAACGCCCTGACGAAGGCCCCAGACCCGATTGGGCTATTTAAATGAGGGCCGAAACATGTTGGCATTTATATGAGGGTACATTTGAATAGAATAATGTTCCAAAAAAACCCAACATATGGTTTTTAATGGTACCACAAGTGCCCCAGAATAAAGGATCGAGTAGGGGTACACTTGTAGGTATTTTTAGTTTATAAAAAATCTGGTTCTCTGCTTAACCAGTTACCTACTTATATAAGCACTCCCATTACATCTTTGGTTGAGTCCGCCCAGATAGTATCATCTTATCTGGGTGTGGAGAAAACGCCTATGATGAAGCATGTCACTATTATGTGAGTGAGGCGTCTTCTTCAATATCTTTGATATTCCACCTGACACAGATAACTTCGTAGGAATCTCTCGAAAAAATCTGTAGCCCTTTGTGGGATTACCGGTTTGGCAACAGTTGCTTATAGTGATAAAAAAGTTTTGATTGGGAGAACGCAATTGTCCTATTCATTCTCTCACTCTCCTTGTGTGAAAAAGCAGTCCATCTTCTGCCTTTTAAAAGCCCAGTAGTGTTCTCAAGATTGTGTCCAGGGTGTAACATAAATACCAGGCACTAGCATGCAGCCGGGGGTGACTCCTGGCCACTTTCTGACCGATAAGGAAAAGGTTTACATGGGAACCCTACCCACTTTTGCAGCAGTTCCAGTATGCGCTATTACAAACAATCCCACAGTGCCCAGCTTTACTTAAATTCAACATTTCAGAACATTTCCTCCTTTGTGTTCAGATCATGCTGCAGTGCTAGGGAAATGAGCATATCCTCTCCAGTGGTCACTTAAAACTGGCTCCAGGCACAGCACCTCTCCCACTGGGAGTAGTATCTGAATGGCTAGAAGTATAATAGAGGGGGAAGGCCCAGGTGTGAGCTACATCTACCTGTGACAGGACAGGCCTCTTTGAAGATAATTAAGTTCCTGGGCAGTGCTCAGATAGTCAACCTGTAAGAGGAACCAGTAGAGTAATGAAAGTTTAAGGGGATCCTCTTCAATGTACACAGAGGGGCCCCCTCTCCAGATTTTATCCGGAGCGCTCAGGCCTGAGTACAGTGCTGAGGGGGCCCCCTGCAGCTGGGCCCCCCGCACCACAGGGGATGTGGGGGCCTGTGTTACACCCCTGCAAGGAAAAGGACACCTGCCCACACCCAAGCCCTTTGTCTCAGCTCTGTGAGCCAACTCACACCTAATCAAGGAGATACTCAGCTCCTAGGTGAGAGATGGAAGACCAGGCACAGGAGCTTTTATAGGCCTAAACAAGCTAATATTAATATTTTTAATGAACCTTTTATTTAAAATATTTGTTACAAATCTGACTTTACCAGTACATTAGATGTGTAATAAATATTTTGAAAAGCCCATTAATTAAATCGTTATCTTATTCCTAGGCCGAGATAACTTTATTAACTTTAATAAAAACATGCTTTCCCTTGGAACAGCTAACTCTAACTTTCTATGCCTCTTCACTCTAAGGGCATGTTTACCATTAAACCTTTATATATACTTCTTTTTAATACAATGCACTCCACCTTATGGGCATTTAAGGCCTAGTTAGGGGTGATTTATTATTATTTAAAATGGAAGGTCTAGGCCTATTAAAAGAGGCTATTTTAACAAGTCTAATTTGCAGTTTAAACCTGCATGGCTGAGTTGCTGTAAGCAGGCCTGCAGTAACGTTTTGGATTGACTCTGCTGCAGTCCACCAGTGACATTTAACTTACAGAACCTGGACACACTTTGTACAATATTCCAGGAGCTTATAGGAAAGGTAAATGTGTCAATCAGGAGTATAGACAAAAATGATCACAAATATGGGGCAAGTGGAATGAATATCGAGGAAATATCTGTGTTCCACCAGTTATCCCTTCTCCCTCTGTATCAGGTACACCATAGATAATGTAACACAGGATTATTATGTAATGATATGTGAACTTGATATGTGAACTTGATCTATGTAAATGTATGTATACTAGACTCAAACCAATCTCACCTAAATGAAAGTTATGACGGTCGCATAACAGTTATCAATGCAAAGATTTTTTTTTTTTAATCAGGAGTACAGACAATTTTGTCATGTCTTTAGGGGTCAGAGGAATGCATCCAAATCCTAGTTACAGGGTACCCCCTTTCGGGTTGATCTTGAACAACAGGATTACTGGGCTGGACAAGAGACTACTAGAGGGAAAATACACCTCCAGGTATAATGCTTTGCAAACTTCCTCCTTGATGCTGGCACTTACTTTGTCTGACAACCTGTAGATTTTGCTCTTGACAGGTGAGCTGTGACCAGTGTCAATGGCATAAACACACCACTGAGTCAGTCCAAGTGTCAGGGAATACCATCTAGCAAATTGCCTCAACAATTGGTGTCAGTCTCTCTGCTGCTGTTATGTTAACATAGTGGAGAACACTATCCCCTTTACTTAACCATCCTTGGATTGGTATTCAACCAAAGTTGCCTTCTGGTTACACAGAGTGCTTGATAAGCTCCTGGCAGATTCCAAGTTCTTGTTAGCTATCTGCATGTACTCAGGCATGAAGGAATACAGACCCAGCACATAGTCAGCAATGTGCTGTTTGGGTTCCTTGAGAGGTTTCCCCCAACCTTTTTGGATAAGACTTAAGCGACCTCTAACAGGGTGCTTATACTAATGATCAAAAGGGCTGAATCCCAATTCCTTCTGTGGTACCTCTCTGTAGGCAAATAAAAGACATGGAAAGAGGCCATCCCACTTCTTACAGAGTTTCTCAGAATACCTGATAATCATACATTTTGAGGTGTTCTTGAATCTTTATAAAAGATCATTGGTTTTGGGTTGCTAAGAGGTGGTGAACTTGTAAGTCACCCCACACTCATCTCAAATAGTAATCAGGTACACAGGCTTGAAGTTTGACGCCTTTGGGAACTCCTACTCTGGTAAAGATATCAAGCACGGTCCTGACCACCACGGGAGCAGTTTGTGTCATCATAGGTATGGCTTCATGGTATCTAGTGGAATGGTCTACCACCAAGTTGAACCTATTTCCTGAAGCAGTTTTAAGGGTCCTTTGGCCCAACAGTGACAATCCCCATACTATCAAAAGGCATCCCAACTACAGGTAGTAGAATAAAGTGACCCTTAGGTTGCCCGCTTGTCTTGCCAGTGGATAGACGGATGGGACAGGAGCAACACAACTACCTCACCTTTTCAGAAATCTGGGAGCAGTAAAAGTAGTTGACCAACTTGCCCAAGTTTTTGGTTTGTCCCAAATGCCTAGTTAAGGTGATAACATAGACTACATTTAAGAGAAGGCCCTGTACTGTTTGAGGATCACCAATCTCCTTAATGCCACAGGCATTGGGTCACTAGCCTCACTGTATAAGACACCTTCCTCTTAGTAGATCTTATGGGTTCCTCTAGTATCCCCCGATCCTGGCTTCAGTCTCGTGCTGAAGGCCTTCAAGGATTGGGAATGGTCTCTGTTCTTGACAGAAGTCCTCCCTGGAAGGTGTTGCTACCTCATACTACTCAGGCTCTTTTTCTCTTTAGGCTCCAGACCTTCACCCTGTGTATCAGTGTCCGTATAGGCTGTGGAAAGTTTTGAGTCTGTATTTCCATTAGTCTTGCCCTGCCTCTTGGGTGAGGAAACTTGGGCTGTTGTTCCATACTCTAGGTTCCCTTGGCTTCCCTGACAGGCTGTTTGGGCCCTTTTGGCCACACCTACCTCCTTAGGCAGACCCAACATTTCTGCATGATTCTTCCTCTCCATCTCAACCTAAAAAACAGATTTCTAGGTTGTTTCCTAACAGACACTACACTGGAATGGCAGGACTCACAGCTACCTTCTACATGCCAGTAACTCCTCACCACTCAAAGGTGTCCATTGCTATCAGATGAAACCTCACCACACTGGTTCGTTGACTATAGTATTAAGAGTATCTTAGTTAATCTGTTCTGTGGAAACCAGCCAGTCCATCACTGTGGTCATGTTGTTGCACCTGTATCCCTCAGAGTCTCCACCTTTGTCCAAATGATGATTGGTCATTGCCTGTACTTCACTATACTGGTAAGTAAGGTGGCCAGGGATTCCGTATGCACCCCATCCACTGAGACTAAGTCTTCACAGTGTCAAAAGGTTTCTTTCTCTTGAACCTTCCCCACTTGGGTTTGGAAAAACTACAGGAAGCCCCCTCTTAAGTATACTTTTGAGGACCTTGTGAGAACTGCCTATTTTATCCTTGATTCTCCCCTCTTTCCCCTAAGGGAGGATGAACACCCTTTTTTGTATCACTCATTGGGACTACTTAGAAACACTAGTGCACACCCAAAATTCAGCTTCTTTACCAAGATGCATGAGGGCAGACAACTTGCAATCTAATAGGCACTGGTGTAACTCTGAATGGCAAGTTATCAAAATGAGTTCATTCATGATTAGATTATATAGTGTATCATAAGTAGTGACTGTATTGCCTTTTACCCAGCCCATAGTGTGTTTATGGAGGCATCTTCAAAGTCAACCAGGGCTTGTTGAATGCCTTTCTGTGTATCCCAGAAATTCACCCAGTCCTCTCCAGGTGTGAGACCTAACTTCTGCACAAAGGCCTCCTTCATGTGAGTGTAGGAGTCAGCTACCATGTTCTAGAGTCAGGAGTGTATCGCTTCCCTGTGTTGGTAGGAACCCACATAGTAAGGCTCTCCAATGCTGTTGACCCACCCTGCACATTTTTTAATGCTCGTTCATAAGAAGCAAACCATGTATCAATGTTGTTCCCCACCATAAAGCTAGGTACATTACCCTTGGGCAAGCAGGGGTTTTGGCCCCCGGTAGACACATATGTTCTACCACCATCTTCACTGGGCATCAAACCTAACCTTGCCTCATTCCTCTAAGGTCCCACTAACCCAACAGATCTGAAGAACGTTAGACCCATCTTTCTCCTCCCCTTCCCAGCCAACATCATCGGGACGTCCCTCAATGCCCAAATCTATGAGTTCATCCTGGACACCTCCCAATCCGGCTTCCGAAGCAACCTCAGCACTGAGACCGCACTCCTTGCTGCCACCGATGACATCTGCTTCCTCCTCGACTGTAGTGAAATTGTAGCCCTCATCCTACTGGAGCTCTCAGCTGTCTTCGGCTCCATCTCCTAACACTCACTAATCACGAGACTCCATGATGCTGTGATAGGTGACAAGGCACTGGACTGTATCCACTCCATCCTTCCTGGCCAAACACAGCGAGTCAGGCTACCTCCGTTCCTCTCAAAAGCTACAGAGATCAGCTGCGGAGTGCCCCAGGGCTCCTCCCTGAGCCCCACCCTCTTCAACATCTACATGACCCCCTCGCAGCCATCATCAGAAACCACAGACTCAACATCGTCTCCTATGCTGATGACACCCAGCTGATCCTCTCCACCACCAATGAACACACAGCTGCCTGAATCAACTTTCACAGCGGAATGAAGACTGTTGCTACCTGGATCAAAGACAGCTGCCTCAATCTCAACTCGGACAAGACCAAAGTACTCATTCTGGGACCCAACCCCTCAACCTGGGATGACTCCTGGTGGCCCGCTGCACTAGGAACCCCTTCCAACCCCACAGACCATGCATACAACCTCTGCATCATACTGGACTCCTTGCTCACAATGAACCGTCAAATCAATGCAGTATCCTCATCCTTCTTCCACACGCTGATTTGAAAGACATTCAGATGGATCCCCACAAAATCCAGAAAGACGGTCACCCACGCACTCATAACCTGCAAACTTGACTACGGCGATGCGCTCTACTCCGGAGTCACCCAGAAACAGCTAGGTAAACTACAGAAAGTCCAAAACACCGCATCCAGACTGTTCTTTAACATCCCCCGCTGCAGTCACATAACACAACACCTCTGAACAACTCCACTGGCTCCCAATTAACAAGAGAATCACCTTCAAGCTCCTTGCACATTCCTACAAAGCTCTCCATGATGCAGGACCAGATTACCTGAACTACCAACTCACATTCCACATACCCACCAGACAACTCTGCTCTGCTCAACTAGCCATGGCCTCTGTCCCACGGATCCAAAAGACCAGAACCGGAGGAAGATCCTTCTCCTCTCTCTCTGCCAAGACCTGGACATCCTGCCCCTCCACCTCAGGCGTTGACCCAATTCAGGATGGACCTCAAGACCTGGCTCTTAACTGAATCTCCATGCCCAGATGGATCAGCAGCCCTCCTTAATCGCTTTGAGAGCCTCACAGGTGAGTAGTCATGCTATATAAACTCCTAATTGACGGTCAATTTCTTTTCTTCTAGTGCCAGTTTCTCTTTCTCCATATCTATGGCTACCAGTCATCACTTCAGTTCCATTTCTGATTACCTCCCACTGAACGCCAACTGAATGGCGAGTTCACGGAGGCTTGTCGTGGCAGAACCCCCTTCAACTTCGACCTCTGGATGGTGCACCAAACAAATCATGTTGCGACTGTTTGTCCCCTTCTCTTTCATCCTTTGCTGTTGTTTCTTCCTCAAGGATCTGTGTTTGGTCTGCTTACTCGCATGCCCTGCGGGCCTTCTCAGAATCTGCCTTTCTGGCATTGTGGCCCAGTTTTACCTTCCTTTCTTTGCTTGAGGGCTTCTTCTTCACCACTGTGGGATTTTCAAGTTAGCCAGGTCCAACTTCATGTTCCCCTAGACTTTGAAAAGGTATATCAATTGAAATACAAAATAATTTGAAAGAATCAAAAATTATCAAAAGACATGATGCCAATTAAAATTTGAAAAATCAATTTTGGCTTTTAATTCAATTTCCCACTTAATAGCTGAGTGGTACTGTTAAATGCAAGTTCTAGATGCAGCTCTGCTACCAATATGCAAAAGTAGATTATTAGTTAGGGCAGATGGTAGTGCACCACAAGCAATAATTGTCACTATTCTTGTTAGGTCCAGTAAAGGTTTCAGTAATTTAAACCTGAACTCAGCCCTGGGTGTTTGGACAAAATATCATATAAAAAGTATCGTGATATAAAAATATGGTTTCAAGAATAACGGGATTTCCAAAATATCATTGACAGGGATATCAAGGGTAAAAATATTGTTGTAAGTGTTGTTTTTAATATTGATGTTCAAAATATCGGTTTTGAAAATATAATTCTATGTGGTATCATTTTGTAAGTGTTATTTTGGATGTAATTTATTGTAGTGTATTAGATTCTTTAAGTTTAATAATATTTTGTATTTTTGATTTAACAATATAATTTATTAATAATTAAATTGGTGAAATGTGTGTATTTAATTGTATTAATGTATAAAAATAATGGATCTATAAATGTTTTTAGGAGCAGGATATAGGGCTTTTAGGGCATAAGGTGTGGGAGATTTTTAAAAAGTGTATATTAAAAGTACATTTCATGATATTAATTTAAATGATATGCTGATATGCAAAGTAATAGTAAACATTTGTATTAATTTATTTTGTTACAATAGTATTTTTTATTATAAATAATTAAAAATTATATATATATATATGTGAACAAGGCATAATGATGCTGAAACGCGTAAGGACTGGCAGACGTTATTAAAGCTGCATTTTTAACTCAGAAACCTGGCTCAGCAAATCTCTTTTGGATATATATATGCTTTGTATGTACTCCTTTTCCCCTGGATTAGCACTAGGGGCTAATTATGGTGATATTTAACCCACCCCCCTTTTCCTTTTGATCTATAACAGGTAGTGGCACTTGTCATCTACGCTGTTCCCCTCATGTGGATGTAAGGAAAATCTCTAAGTGGCAATCTCCACTTTCTTTACTTTGAATTACGATATTTATCTGTAGTACCGCATTCTGAGACTGTACATACTAGCGTAGATTGTGCAGGCCGGTCTAGTTCGCCTTTTTGGTTGTATGATAATCATATGTCACATTCCCTCCTCTGCACGCCGACACAGGCACATTGATTTAGAGCACATTATATGGGACACAATGAGACTGGATGTTCCGCCTCTATTCGAGCGGTACTCCTAATCAATTTTGGTTTTTCTATTTTTAGAGTGACTTTCGAACTCGATCTTTATTTAGGAAATATTTTGCCTAAAGATGTGAATATATATTATTTAAATTACCATTGTATGTCATTATATATGTCTACGCACCAATGTATTTTGCAAAGTCACGATGAAAAAACTTCTATGTCTATGACATGTACTGGTTGTCTAGGCAACCACAGGTAAATGGTGGAGGTATTTGTTTGGCTGACACTGACAGAACATTTCATGCAGTGAGCAAGGCGGTTTACCGCCGAAACGCGTCTGACCTGAATTTGAAATAAATCGCCGTCTGTGCCATAATTCTTCACGGTGTTGGTGCCTGTTTGTGGAAAGACGATCAGGGTGTTAATATATATATATATATATATATATTACTGGCGGTCTCCAGTTGGTAGTTATAGTTAGGACTTCGTTACTATTCAAATAGCATTTTTTCTTTTGCCAATATCTTTGGTGCCATTTGACGAATCTTTGCGAAACTTTCAAAACTAGTGGGGCACTCCGGTCAGCTCCTGTCTTGAAAGTTTCGGGGTGATTCGTCAAGCAGGAGCCGACAAAAAAGGGGGTTCCCAAAACACGTTTTCCCCATGTTAATTTCCATAGGAATTTTGAAACAGGTTACAGCCCGAACTGCTTAACGGAATTACACCAAATTTGGCAAAAAGGTAGCCATTGGTTCAGAAAGAGACCTTTTTTTAAAATGGTGTAAATCCGATCAGTAGTTCCGGAGAAATTAGAAAAAGAAAAATATTGATATCTGAGCACCGAGAAGGAGTCATGAACCCTCCTGAGCACGAGCTTCACTCTGATTGGCTTCCAACACTTCAAACCAGGAAGTGTTGGCAGCCATATTGTGACTCGCTAACCCAGTCACAAGAAAAGAGTGGCAAAAATGTTGAAAAACAAGACAAGGGAGCAGGGTAGAAACACCCTGACCGCCTAGGCCTGCTCAGGGGGTCCCAAAAGGACCCCCAGGGCCCAAAAAAGCATTTTATTTTTAAAACGGCAGAATTCGCGTAGGGGTCGCAAATCCTGCCTTGAAAATAAAAAAAAGAAAGCACGGCTCCCGCGCTTCATTTTCAAAAAGCCCCCTGGTGGGCCAAGTCCCAGGGGCACTCGCCAATTAATTTGTGGGGGCCCTTGGGGGCCCCGCAACCCCAGGGACCCCCACCTTCCCGAGGCTTTTTTCATTGTATACGGGGGGCACTTTAGCCCCCTGCAGCCCTGGGGACCGCCATCTCCCGGGCTGTAAAAAAAAAATGCGTTGTGGGTCCCAATCCCCCCGACACTTCCCTGGGGACAGCCACCTCCCCAGGGCTCTGTAGCAAAATTAAAATGATGTGTGGGGGATTGTAGCGGACCCCCTGGCCCTGTTGACCACAAACTCCTTGGGGCTTTAAACACATAGCAGTGCACCAGCAGTGCACCAGAAGCCGTGTTTGCAGAGTGATGTCAAAAGGGACGTGGCCTCGGGACATCTCTCTGCAACACAGCTCTGTGGTGCTTACTGGAGGTACCGGGTGGGCTACTTGGCCCCCAGGGACCCTCAAGATTCAAGGGGACTTAATCCCCCATCTTACAACGCGCCAGGGGGTGCCTTTGTACAGTGGTGCAGTGAGGGGGCGGGCTTGATATAACAAGTTAGCAATCCTGCTCTGTGTGACTTACTGGAGGTTATAGAAGGGGTAGTTGGCCCCCAAGGTTGACGTTGGGGGCTAACTATCCCTCCTATTACCTTTGCTAAATCCCACACAGTTGGATTGCCAAAAGGTGTTTGGAGGCCACACACACCTTTCTCCATCACTCTGCAAACGCGATTGCTATGCTATAGTTAGAAATTAGCATTTAAAAAACCTTTGAAATTAACTGAAAAAAAACATAGGTTTCAGGGACGTTATAATTAGTTGGACATTTAACTTGTACAAAACCAGTGAAATTCCGCCTTTATAGTTAGCTCAGCTAACTATAACTCGCGCCCCTGCAATGCACTGCTGATGACTTCACATATTACATCATTCATGACATGGTCAGTAACATCACTGATGACCTCACTGATGACATCTCAAATGACATCACTGATGGCTTCATCCACATGAAAATCTGATGTACCTCCTCACACTCTAATATAACCTTTGATACCCCCACTCTAAAATACAGACTACCATTTTCGAAACCATAGACATACCAATACCAGTTACTACATACGCACTCATGGATTCCTAGGTCTACACACACATCCACTCATTCACCCACACAGTCACTGATACATACAGTCACTCATCAATAAAACACTATCATATGCACTCAGACACCTATACAGACACTCACACACCACCACTCATCCAGAGTTACTCACACACCTAGTCAGTCATGCAAAGGATCAATAACACTTCCATTTACTCACCCATACAGGTATACACACACCACCGCACTTATTCATAACACATACTTACTCTCTTATACAATCACTGATACAAGTACACACTCATCCATACAGCCACTCTCACAATCACTGACTCTCATGTATAGTCATTTATATACTCCAACTCCCACATACACTGCATTTTAGATATGTAGTTACTTGGACATATACCACTGAGACATCCATTCACTCACCAACACACTCATACACACACTCACCAACCCACCAATACAGCTGTTTCCACATGCACTCTTGAACCCATACACGCAGTGAATCAACCACTCACACATCTATGCTCAGAGTCACACACTTCCCACCCACGCACACATACACTCAGGCACCCATACAAATACTCAGACAACCAATCAATAACCCATATAGACACTCATGTAGCTATTCACCAACCCACGCAGCAGCTTACACGACAACAGTCAGACTAATACAGACATTCACACAGTTTAGTCACTAACCCATGCATTCAGTAAGACACATTTAATCACTCACTTATACAGTCAATTATGCACCTACTAAATCTTCCATCCAGACACTTTTACACCCACTCATTCTTTAATACCCCTTGGCATATATATAAAACATATTTAAACTTTATAGAAACACACAGTCACTGGATGATGTCATCAGTGATTTCATCAGTGAAAAATTATCGTCCAATCTCCCAAACCCCCTTTCTCGCACAAATCTTAGAGCAGCACGTCCTGCAAAACCTCTCCAGGTGCCTAGAGGATCATCACCTCCTGGGGGACAGGCAAGCCGGTTCCCGAGCTCACCATAGCACTGAACTGGTGATGCTATCAGTGCTGGACGATATCAGACTGACTGCTGATAAAAAAAAACCCTGTGTGCTGGTCCTCCTCGACCTGTTGGCAGCGTTCGACACGGTCAACCACGCCTTAATCCTGGAAAGATTACGAACAATTGGAATTGGGGGATCTGTCTTACAATGGATCACCTCATTCCTGACCAACCGCGCCCAAAGAATTCAGATAAGCGACTGGGTCTCAGAGAAGGGATCTATTCCTTGCGGAGTCTCACAAGGGTCTGCGCTCTCACCCCTCCTATTTAACATTTACCTCAGTCCTTTAATCAACGCCTCACGGCTATGGAGTGCCAAATCTTCAATTATGCAGATGACACACAGATCATCCTTTATATTGATAACTCCCCTCAAGCACACTCCCGGGCAAAAGAGATCCTACGCTTCACGGTCAACTGGATGACGGCCAACTTACTTAAGATTAATCCTGACACAACTGAGGTCCTAGCCATGAAGGATGACCACAACCCCTGGAACTCCCTCTACTGGCTTCAGGAGCTGGGCGACACTCCAGTCCCGGTCCCAGTGGTTAAAAGTCTGGGAATCAAAGTGGATGCCAAACTTACATTGGCCAATCAAGTTTCCACAGTATTTGGTACCTGTGTGGGCCTACTCAGGCTACTAAGGAGACTCTCCCCTATCCACTCTTTCTCCACCATGAGAACTGTTGTGTCTGCCATGGTCCTGACCCGCCTTGACTATGCCAATTCACTTTACATTGGACTACCTGACTCCCTAGTGGGAAAACTCCAGATAGCTATGAATGACGCCGCCAGGCTCATCTTTACACTACCTAGGCACACGCGAGCCTCGCCTCTCCTGCAACGCCTCCATTGGCTGCCCATAAAACAAAGGGCCAAATTTAAAGGCCTATGTATCGTTCATAAAGCAATCTACGGCCAAGCCCCTACATACATCAAACAACGACTTGCGAAATACATGCCAGGGCGCTTATTTAGGTCCTCCACAGGGAGCCGCCTACATTGCCCACGCTTCAACTATGTCACCAAAGGAGGGAGAGCTTTCTCCTCCCTCCTTCCCACTCTTTGGAACGGGCTGCCAAGCCAACTCCACGCGGAAAGCCACCTTCTTCCCTTCAGAAAACAACTAAAAACCATTCTGTTCACAGAAGCCTGTGTGTAACTGTCACTGTACTGCCTGGATCCATCGCTACTCTTCTTGCAGTGCTTAGAGACCTTCCGGTATTAAGCGCTCAACAAATCCAAATTAACATAACATAACATAACAGTGATGTCACTGACCATGTCATGAATGATGTAATATGTGACATCATCAGCAGTGCATTGCTGGGGCGCAAGTTATAGTTAGCTGAACTAACTATAACAGTGGAATTTCACTGGTTTTGAATGAGTGAAATGTCCAACTAACTATAACGTCCCTGAAACCTATGGTTTTTTCAGTGAATTTATATATAAATATATATAAATCTAAATATATATATAAAATTATAATATATTTAACAATAATATTTTATTTCAAACATTTAAATAATTATATAAACTAAAAGGAATGACTTAGTTAAAAATATTTAAACATTACATTTAATAAATTAATTAACGTTCATTTTTCGAATGTTAATTTTAAAATGTTTGTGGAAAAAACTTTAAATTGTTTTACTTAGAAAATTATGTCACTGTAAATATATATGTTTAATAATTTTTTTGAAATTGGTTTTATATTTTTTATTGTTCATTGTTTATTATGATTTTATTTTTCATTTTATGGTTCAAAGCTTAAGAATGTTAGTAAATATTTTTTTTTAATTATTAACTATTTATATTGATAACAACATTCTTTCATATGTTAACGTTTAAATATGAAGATTCAGGTTGTAGTTTTGGTAAGTGTATTTTTTAGGTAAATTTGAGGGTTTTTTTATAGATGAAAAATTATGTGTGTATGGCGTAATGACTGTGTATACAACATTTTTAGCTTGTAGCACCTTGCATAACTTTATTTAGGGTTGTAGTGTAAATAGTCATTTTCATCCCCTTTGTGTTCAACACCATACCAAGATTGGCTTAGATTAGTGTGGGAATAGTAAATGTCACACCTTTACTGTCCAACACCTTCTCCAAATTGGTATAGATTAGGGGTGGGCGGAATTTGCGAAATTCACTTTCGCAAACTTTCGCGAAAATGTTGAAAATCTCCGAAAACACGCCGGAAATATCGCAAAGACGCAGAAGTTTTTTTCCCGCCTGTTCGCTGTATTTTTTGCATGATCGCCGCTCGCCAACTTACCCATGCGGTTGCTCACGGGCGCGGCCATTTTGTTTTCACTTGTCCCGCCCGCTCGCGTTCGATATGACGTGCCCGCGTCCTCACGCTCTCGCTCGCGGTGGAGAATTACGTGTTCGAGATCTCAATCATCTCATACTCTCGCGGTGCATGATCGCGAGAAGAAAGACGTGATCGCGCGACAAATGACATGATAGCACGACAAATGACGTTAATGCGGGAGCGAACTGTCACGAGACAGCGCAAATGGCTACCAACAATCCAACATCTCGTGGAGAACGCGACCGGATCGGGAAAACTTGTCGGCGAACGCGGGGATTCAGGTAAGGCGATCGCGCGCATGCGAGAATGTATTTTTTTACAGCGCGAGCAAGAAAAAAATTACCGGTAAGATGCGGATTGTGGAAATTTTGACATTTTCGCGCTTACCGCGGAACGCGAAAATGTCAAATTATCGCAATTTCCACGAGCGGAACGGAAATTTAGCCCAGGCCTAGTATAGATTAGAGCGGCACTAGTAAATGTCATCCCTTCAGCATCCAACACCTTTACCAAAACAATTTGGGGTCTATCAGGACGGCAGGCGGTGGGACCACTGCAGTGCTGCTGTGTGGAAAAATGCATTTTACCGCCCGCGAGCAGCGGAACCCACGCCTGCCATATTAGTATGGGCAAAAATAGCCTATTTCCTATCCGCCGTGGTGCGACGCGAACCACCATCAAAGTGCGCCTGTCACCGCGGCGGTGGGAGCCAATGGAGACTCGCCGCCGTGCGGAATGACGTCCGCCCCGCTCCACAAATTAGGATGCCCCAAACAACCAGCTGCACCGCATGCGGAGCAACCGCCCAACCAGAGACGGCGTAAGCTCGACAGCGGAGTGCGAAACCAGAGTCCCAGTCCACACCACCCGGTCCCGACCGCCATGGATCCAGCTCCACATGTTTTTCCGGTGCTGCACCTGCTACATCACCAGCAACTCATGGACCGCCGCGGACGCCGCTGCAGGTACGCAATAACACAACCACAACACACAACACATGGGCTGACACAGGGTCCAAATCCACTTCAGACACCTTGGTGGGGACACGAACACATCCACAAGTGCACCCAAACATGACCCACCTGCCACCAAGTCACCCCTCCACATCCTGGACACACATCTTCCACGACCATGCAGCATTGTCCCGGTCACGTCACCGCAGTGGTGAAGACAAGGGAATACATGTGCACAATGGAGAAGGCAGGGCCAGTGCCAGGCATGGGCAGGGCACAAAGAGCACAGGGCCACACCTCCACCCACCACACACTAGCACAACCCAGAAGGCACATGCCATGTGCCCCTCCTGTGCACTCCCATGCACAACAACAAGCCAGGTGAATCTACACCCTGCACTACACAACAAACAACCAGGAAGACAACCACTGCAGGAGTGGCTGCAGAGGAACACACAGCACAGTAGCACAGGGCCAGGGAAACACACACACCACAACCCCATCACACTCAGGGCAATAAAAATGAGTACAAGCACCAAACGAACAAACACACATACAAGGAACAAACATCCTACTGGACACACAGCCTGCCAAGTCACACAGACATACCCCTTACTAACATACAGACACATACACACACCACATGCCAACAACAATGGAGCACAACAAATAGGAAAGCCAAAGTGGGGTGCACCCTCAGACCATCAAAGCACATATGGCTGGTACAGTTAGTGAAATCAAACCACAGACATCTCAGTGCAACACTACAGGGAGGTAGCAAGGCAAACCAGGTATAGGCACAAGGATGAAAGGAAGGCCCTGAAGTCAAACTGTAAACAGCCACACATGTATACAACTACTTCACAGGAGTACACCAGCAGCACAACACACAGGGCCCATTGACACACTCCATGACTGCCAAACACCAGTAGGAATCTACACACATATCCCCCTCACACCAGCGGCACACAACACCAGTGTCAAACACACTGAAGGCTGGCAATACTTGCCAGCCAATACACAGACAAACAATCACACACCCTGGGGGTAGCAACAAACATCACACACACACACAGGGATGCCAGAACAAATGTCTGCACAAAAACAACAGACAAACACATAACCCAACAGAAACACACACAGAACTACAACAAGAAGCAACATGCCCTGTGCAGCTAAACTGTGAAAAGGCAATGGGAGCACAGACACAACAGGAGTCCACAACCACATCACTCAGGAACAATGCACAGACAACATACCACAACACAGACAAGAAGTGCACCATCACAGAACAACACAGCCACATCAAACAAACAACAGATGCACAGGCAAAAATATCACATAGCAAACACAGCAGGACATCAGGGAATGCACACTAGGCAATGACAAGGCAACATACACACACATCACTGCATGCACAACAAGCAGTGTGTGCACACCAAGCATACCAGCCACACACAGACATGAGTGACATAACATGAACCCACAGAACACCAATCAGCACAGCACAAAGACAACAGCACACCCAGGAAGTGAAGCAGTACCACGGCCAACACACATACATCCAACACAACACCAACAGATGCACAAGTCCGGGACAGAAAGGTGGAAACAACTTGACCAGAGGACTGGGCAGCACACACAGTTGAACTGCATATGAGCAACCAGGACTGCCAAACAGCACAGGAACATCACATATAACCCATTGGGCCAAAGAACTGCACCACAAAGCACAGTGTCACAAATGAAGTGATGGGGAGGCACACACACATGTAAAGCAAGGGGACAGCTGACAGCAAAGTGAAGTGTACTGCATGTCAGTAGGGGACATGGCAGGATTGTACCATACACAAATAGAGGTAGTGCAGACTCGCAATGGGTAGGCATCTGAAGCTCAGATAAGGGATGGTATGACAACACACACAATATGCCTTACTGGGGGCAAAAAGGTACCATGTGACAGCAATGCATGAGAAAACACAACCACGATGGCAGTGTGGAGCAGCAGGTCTGCACAGTCTCCACAAACAGTAACAAGACACATAGATGATCAACAAAACACAACACTGACTTGCCAGTCACACACTCTGCATACTCACAAGTGACAAAAACAGCAAGTAGGAGTCAGCCAGAACTGAAAGGACACACCAACACACTGCACAGTGCACAACATACAACTCACACATGTGCATACAACCACATCCACAGGGCTGAACAAGCAAAACAACAGGCATACAACTCCTGGGTGACACATGTGTGTAGTTGACAATGCAGGGGCATGCACACATAAACACTCCAGACAAACTCACCCCTTTCACACTGCACACTTCTTGACCACCCAACTGCACACATTGACAGTAACCCATGGGACAAGGATGACTGGCCATCACAAGATGACCACACACATACACCACTGGGCACACATAAAGGAAGAATATACATACATGATGACCCTGGCCAGCCTACCTGCAATCCTGTGTATAGAATCCCTGTTAGAAATGGGGGTCTCTGGTTGGCAGTGGATGGCCACTGTCCAAGCAGGGACCCTTCTTTCTAAGTCAGAGTGAAGGGCTGCACCCCTTTGACAACCCCTGCTCCACCCTGTGGTAACGTAGCATGAGCAGTTAGGCTAATCTCAGAGGCAGTGTGTTAAGCTTCTATGACCATACACAGTAATATAGTGAGGAACACTACAAAGGGACACAAAACAGGTAGTTATCAAAAATAGTTATCTTTATATATAGGCTTATCACAAGACCAAATAACGAGGAAGCCACAATGCTGTACCAAAAATAATACTCTCTTGATGCTGCAAAAATAGTTCAAATGGGGAATGGAAAGTTCAGTTCAAGGCAGTGGTCTCTGCGACCCTTTTACTCACAGTTCCTGGATGTTGGTGTCAATAATCCACAAAATGCTGCTACGGCGTGATAGTGATGTTTTTCCTCACGCTCTTGGTCGCGGCGGCTCACAAACGGACCTTAGCGATGGTTTCGAGGCCCGCAAACGTGCGGGGCGATGATCAGGTCAGCGAGCACTCAGCGGCAGCAGCGTGATGGATTTTTGAGCACTCTTCGGCTGCGGCGGCTTGCAAACATGCGGTAGCAATGATTTCGAGGCCCGCGAACATGCAGGGCGATGATGTGGTCAGCGAGCACTCAGCGGCAGCCGTGCGGTGGATTTCTTGACGCTCATCGGCTGCGGCGGCTCGCAAACGGGCGATAGCGATGATTTCGACAACTACTACAGGCCAATCCAGGGAACAGCACACAGCACAAGGACAGTCCTCTCCTGCAGTTTTCCTTCTGTTCCACGGACAGAGGTTGGTCTTGAGATCCAGAGGCAATACCCATTGTAGGGGTTTCAGCCCAGCCCTGGAGCACTTTGTTTACCAGCCTGCATCCTTCCTTTCAGAAAGAGGGGGTCTGCCATCAGACGCACAGTGGGAGGTGGGGCCAGCATTCACCTTGCCAGGCACAGCCCTATTCAGGTCTAGGAGCTACCCCTCCCCATACTCCAATGCAGATCTCTCTATTCAACCCAGGTCTGACTCAGCCTGCCCTGACCCTCCAAAACCAGACAGCCAATACACATAACAGCAGAACACACTGGAAGGCTTAGGCAAGAAAATACCTTCTTTCTAAAAGTGGTATTTTCAAACACAGAATATACAAATAAACTTCACTAAAAGATGTGTTTTAATATTCTGAGCTCAGGCATACTACAATTGTTTTTCTACCATGTTCTATGGGTCAGTTAGGATTATAGAATGTAATAGCCAAACCTCCCATTCTGGCCTATGGAGAACAGGTAGCCTTACAGTAGTGAAAAACGAAATTGGGTGTAATTCACTACCAGGACATGCTACACACATCAGAGCATGTCCTACCTTACACATACAATGCACCCTACCATAGGGGTGGCTTACATGATGCCAAGGGAAGGTTCAGGGGCTGGGAAGTGGGTGCACTTCACAGCCAAGATGGCAGTTCTAGGCTGCACACAGACACTGCAGTGGCAGGTCTGAGACACACTTTACAAGCTGCTTCTGTGGGTGGCGCAATCCAGCGCTGCAGGCCCACCAGCAGCATTTGGTTTACCAGCCCTGGGCACACACAGGCCACATTACTAGGGACTAACAGGTAGACCAAAAAGTGCCAATCAGGGATACATCAAGTCATCTTTACGCAGGGAGCATCCGCACTGCGGCACTGAATGGCAGTGGTGCAGCACCCAGAGCATCTATCACCAGAAAAAACAGAGGAGGCACAGAGAAAAAATGAAAGGGAGACTCACGCCAATGGTGTTAGGTCTAACAATCCCACTCTGTGCCAGCAGTGCCCCCCAACCTGGCATGTGTACAATATAGCCAACATGAACAAATTAAGAAAATGACAATTGCTTTCCATTTAAAATGGATACCATTGCCCCCAGAAGTATCTGGGTCAGGAAGAACTGAAGTCCCTGTCACCCCTGTAACAAATAGAGTAAGTGAGCCAAGACATTGGCCATGTTGAAGTGGCAGACAGACCACGCGGCACAGTAAACCATAATTACACAGCAAAATAATTGTATTCAATAAGGACACTGACAAAACAGACAACAGGAGCAACTGTCTTTATTCACATATTGCACAGATAGGCACCATGAGAAGAGAAGAGCAAGGCACAACATGCAGAGTATGTCCATGAGAAGCTGCACAGGCAAGGGCAAAATAGCAGTGAACAACAAGGCCAGTGGCCAGGGCAAAGTGCAGAGTATGTCCATGAGAAGCTGCATAGGCAAGGGCAAAACAGCAGTGAACAACAAGGCCAGTGGGCAGGGCAAAGTGCAGAGTATGTCCATGAGAAGCTGCACAGGGAATACTTGAACACAGCAAAGAGCAACAAGGCCAGTAGGCAGGACAAAGTGCAGAGTATGTCCATGAGAAGCTGCACAGGCAAGGGCAAAACAGGAAGGCCAGTGGGCAGTCCAGGGTGCAGAATATGTCCATGAGAAGCTGCACAGGTAAGGGGCACACACAGTGAACAACAAGGCCAGTGGCCAGGGCAAAGTGCGGAGTAGGTCCATGAAAAGCCGCACAGGGAATACTTGAACACAGCAAAGAGCAACAAGGCCAATGGGCAGGGCAAAGTGCAGAGTATGTCCATGAGAAGCTGCACAGACAAAGCCAAAACAGCAAGGGCAGTGGCCAGTCCAGAATGCAGAGTATGTCCATGAGAAGCTGCACAGGCAAGGGCAAAACAGCAGTGAACAACAAGGCCAGTGGCCAGGGCAAAGTGCAGCGTATGTCCATGAGAAGCTGCACAGGGAATACTTGAACACAGCAAAGAGCAACAAGGCCAGTGGCAAAAAAGAAGTGCAGAGTATGTCCACGAGAGGCTGCACAGGGAATGTGTGCGACTGTCCCTTTCCATGCTCAGCGTCACAGTCGGGGGTAACAATGTGCAGTACAGGCCCACCTGTGTGAGAGACAGGTGTGTGAGGATGACTACCACTCAGACTTGGCTGTCAGGTGGACTGGGAGCTGTATGTGTCTTGGGGACTGTCGGGGAACTTGACTGGGGAGAGAGCGACCCAACTGAGGTAGAGCTATCAGTGGCTTGGCAAGCCAGAGGGCTGCTTGGACCAGGTGGTGTAGTGGCACGTGGAGGCGGAGTCATGCAGACCTGAGACACAGTGTGGGTGGGAGATTGTGGAGGGGTGCCTTTTCACTTCTTGGGGTTTCTAAATGGCTTGCCTGACTTTGGATCAATGGGAAGTGGTGTGGACACAACAGGCACACTCAACACCAAGGCTGCAGCAGGTGCAGACGCTGGCACTCCCTCTGGGGACGTGCTGGATCCAGCGGAACGCTTCGCCTAGCTTCGCCTTTGCCCCTCCATCCCCTGTTTACCAGTTGTTACCCCTACAGTGCCCTCCTCCCCCTGCTTCACTGGGCTTGGAATGGGAGTCGAGGTGGTGGGTAAATCTGCCTTGGAGCCCTTCTTAGGTGTACCTTTGCCGTGCACCACCTTCTCAGTGGGCACAGAAACTGTATGCTTCTCTTTGCGAGATGCTTTAAAGAGGACTCTTTTCTCGAAAGGCAGCCAGTGTAGAGAGTCCAGGGCTTTTGTCATAGAAGCATGGCTAGGAAGATTGAGGACAAGGCGTGCCGCTGCTTTTTGGATGCGTTGGAGGTGCAACATGCAGGCATTTGGCACCCCTAGATAGAGCACATTCCTGTAGTCAAGTTGTGAGGTTACCAGAGTGTGAACTAATGTTTTCCTGGCAGCTACAGGGAGAAAGTCAAGGTTTTTTTTCAGCATCTTCAAGGTGCTAAAACATCTCCCTGACACTTTCCTGGCTTGGGATTTCAAAGAGAGTTTGGGGTCGAGCCATACTCCCAGGTTTTTGACCTCGGCTTTGGGCTCAGGGATAGGCCCTAGTGTTTGAGGCCACCAGGCTGTATCCCAGATGGAAGGTGATTTCCCAATAACCATGACCTCCGTCTTGCTACCATTCAATTTAAGGCAGTTGTTGGACATCCAGGAGGCCAAGTCATTGAGACAGAAAGAGAATTGTAGCTCAGATTCACCCGAATCTTGTGCCAGGGTCACCACAAGCTGAGTGTTGTCAGCGTACGACACCATGGAGATCTAGTAGTTGTCCATGATCCTGGCCAGGGGTCCAATATATAGATTAAAAAGGGTGGGACTCAGAACAGATCACTGTGGGACCCTTGGTGAAGTGGTAGGGTTTTGGAGCGGTGGGGGTTTTGTACAATTTGGAAACTGAGATCTTCAAGGAAGGACCGCATCCTCTGTAGCGCTACCCCCTTCAGACCGCACACCTTTAAGCGTTGGATGAGGAGCTTGTGGGATACCGTGTCGAAGGCAGCACTTAGGTCTAGCAGAACCAAGGCCACTGTCTGACCAGCATCCGCTCATCTCCGTAGGGTCTCTCTTGCAAAAAGGGAAGCGGATTCGGTTGAGAAGGATGCTCTAAAGCCAGACTGTGTCGGATGAAAGAGGTTGAGGGTATTAATATGCTCCACCAATTGCTTGTTCACAACCTTTTCAGTGAGTTTAGATATGTAGGGGAACAGAGAAATGGGACGTAGGGTCTCCAGTAGCTCGGGGTAGGCTGAGGGCTTTTTCTTTATATGTATAACAATCGCGTTTCCATGCCATCGGAACCTCTCCACATGTAAAGGATTTGTCTATTAGTTCATGTATTTTGGGCATTATAAGTTCAATGCCCTCCTTTAATCTGTTTGGTGCCGCTTGGTCATCAGGAGAGCTTGATTTGATTTGTAGAGCCATTTCCTTGAGCACCAGTGCGGGTGGGGTGAGGAACTCGTGCAGGGGTGTCAAGACAATCTCATTAGATTCCTCATTAGAGTCACTGAGGCCTTTGCAGGCATCCTCAGAGAAGGAGTTATATGTAGTGGATACTTTTTGGAGAAAGCAGTCTGCAATTACGTTGCACTGCTCTTCAGAGCTACTAGGTGTCATGAGTGTTCTTTCCAGGGACGAGAGTTCTTTCGGCGTGGCGTACAGTTTCTTAGAGGAATTCTCTGCCATGTACATGGAGCGCCTCTTTTTGAGGAGGGAGTGGTATTTGTTCTTTGCTGCTTTGTAAGCTTCTTTTGAGTCTTTGTAGAAAGCTATTCTCCAAGTTCGTTCTAGGCACTTGCATCCCTGTTTGGCTATTCTGAGCTCATCGTTAAACCAAGGTGCGGATTTAGACCCACGATTAGGGGGCTTGTAGTCCAGGGAGCTGCTCCGTCTAGTGCCTCTGTTATCCACTTATTTATTGACGTGTTCACCAGATTGACATCGTTGTTCAGCAGAGGAGTTTTTTTTAAGCGCATTAGAAAAACTCTCATGGTTGAACTTGAGCCAGTTTCTGCGCGGACGGGTCAATGTTTTTCACCAAGGGTTGTTTGGGTGGAGGTACACAAAATTAGGTGATGATCGGACCACGGAACAGGACTGTTTCACCGTCAGCCCGAGTGATTAGAGAATATGGGGTCTAGCAGGTAGCCTGCACGGTGTGTTGGTGCCAGGGACTTAAGAACAAGCTGTATACCGGCAAGTTCTTTGCATAGAAATTGTGCCTCAGTTTTGAGGTGGTCTTCCACATTGAGATTAACATCTCCCAGGACTATGAGATTGCTATATTTAAGAGTCAGCTGGGTCGCTAGATCCATCAGAATCGCTATGAAGTCATTGAGTGGCTCAGGCGGGCAATAGATTAGGAGACCATGTGTTTTGGTCTCATTACCTTTTCTTAGGCTAAACAAAGCTGCCTCAGAATTACCAATTTGAGCTTTTTCGAGCGTACAATTGAGGGATAAGTGGAAAATTATAGCTATTCCCCCTCCAGGTTTTTTTGTACGGTCTTGTCTGAGCATAGCGTAGTTGTTAGGGAGCGCCTCAAGTATATCAGGGGCTGAGTCTTCACTGAGCCAGGTTTCTGTGAGGAACATGGCCACAGGTTGGTAGTCAGTGAGGTCATCGTGAATTTCTGTTTTATGTTTAACCAGGGATCTGCAGTTTATAAGGGAGAGTTTTATCTGGGCTTGCTGGGGTGTAGTATTGAGTGGGTTGAAACTGAAACTGAAAGGGCAGCTGGAACAGTGTGTGGTCCCTACCCCTGTCTGTAATTGATGGAAGCAGGCTTCAGCCGGTGGCTTATCCAAAGACTGTAGGACGCTGCTAGAATAAAGCAGGTGCTGTGCCGGTTCGAAACGGGCATAGTGGTTGGCCCCAGGCCCCGAACGGCCATGGACAAGGGCAGACGGGCTAGGTGCGCCGGCGGCGTGCAGGCTGCACACGTCCGCTCACACATGCCACTTAAGTAATGTGGCTCTGTCAGCTGATCACGCAGGCCGAGAGAGTCGCGTCCCTCTGCTCAATCGGTATTCACCGTGGCGGACCGGGGATCATAAAAGCACAGCAGGTGAGGATACTGAGAGTAAAAAGTTAAGAAAGCCTGGGAAAGCGTAGCAGCAATAGTTTAAAAAAAATATTTCTAAAAGCACACAAAGTGCAGCTAGTTTAAAAGCAGGTAAAAACACAGTTTATGAGCAGAAATTACAGGAGTTAAAAACCGGCTAAAACAAACTAATTCAGAGCG
This sequence comes from Triturus cristatus, assembly GCF_964204655.1. Lineage (NCBI taxonomy): Eukaryota > Metazoa > Chordata > Amphibia > Caudata > Salamandridae > Triturus > Triturus cristatus. Next base: position 1,561,050,223 of record NC_140589.1, read on the forward strand.
CACAAAGATTTCTTACATTCGTTTAGAGGCTTCTGGTTGGGGGCTCCTGAGAGCTAGTGCTTGCCTTACTTATATTCTGCAACATCTCCACTATATTTATTTCTGTCACATTTGGAGGACTGGTTGTGTTCTCATACATGAATTACAACATCAATTTTTGGAGTGACCCTCCCACAGCAAGCATTAGAATAATATTTGTTACATTTCCAATTCACATTTTAAGTCAATGCACTTTCTAGGTTGTAGGTGTAATCCATGTAAGTAAGTAAGTTAAATATTTTTAAAGCACACATATCTCGAGGAATCTTAGCGCTGAAAGAAATGCTGCCACTATTCAGGAAAAAAGAGTTAGATGGTCTTAGGAGTAAAAAGCCAAGTTTTGAGCGATCTCCTTAAAAAGAGAGCCTATTCCGTTGAGAACTGAGGGAGGAATGCAGGGTATTCCAAAGTTTGCCCACCAAGTTAGAGAGGCTTCTGCCACCTCACTTAGCCTTTTTCACCCTCAAAATAATGACCAGCTGAGCGTTAGAAGATCTCAAATCACGTTGAGGGACAGACCAGACAAAAGATTTCTGGAAGCCCTGATTCCCGAGTCTGTGTAATGCCTTAAATACCATACACAATGCCTTAAATTTGATCCTCTCTTTGAACGGGCAACCAATGAAAGTCCTTGATGCTGTTTGATATGGAGCTGAATGTGGGGATTTTCGACAGCAATCGAGCTGCAGCCTTCTACAGAGACTGACGTTTTGATTGTAGTCGCTCATCTATTCCTAGATAGAGAGCATTGCAGTAATCTATATTGGAAAGAATCGAAGCAACTATTACCAGTTTTTGCACAGCCCTTTGAATGAAAGGGAACTTCTTTTTTAAGATCTTTAAAAAATAAAAACATGAATATGTGATATCGTTGATCTGCTCAGAAAGACAGAGCTGGTTATCGAACAAAGTACCAAGATTTTTCACTTTAATGACTGGAGCTTGACATAGTCTGGAATCGTCAGGATACCAAGAGTAGTTCAAGAACGACATAGATGTTGAATAATGTAGGGGATAAAGAAGATCCTTAAGGCACCATACATGGGAGGGAAAACGAATTAGAGGTGTACCCTCTGAAAAAAAGAGAGTAAAGTTAGGGCAACACCTTTTATTCCTACCGTCTCTATCCAGTTGACTAACATCTAATGATTAACCGTCTCAAACTCAGCCGAGGAGTCAAGTAGGTTAAGAGTGGCTCTCCCTCCATTATCTGCCTGCATGCAAGTCTCCTCAGTGGCCATGACCAATGCAGATTATGTGGAGTGCTGTGGTTGAAAGGCATGTTGGGATGGATCGAAAAGATCGTTAGACTCCAGAAACGCCATCAGATCTTCATTCATGGTGATGTCATCAGTGATGTCATTTGAGATGTCATCAGTGTGAGAAGTTGGCCTGGTATATGCTGTTCACTAGTTAAAGTGGACACCTTGCACCAGTACAATTCAACTCTTATGGTAGTAGGTTTAAGACAACCTTTAAAGAAAGCTATCCTAGTGGTAGCTGTGGAGAGCAGCCTTCAGGCTAAGTCTTTAGAGGAATGTAAAGCAGCTTGTTTTACCTTATAATCTCTTGAAATACCAAATGAAAGGACACCACACAGGTACATATATCAAATATATATATGTATTTATTACTAAACAACTCTCTTCTAATCTCTTTATGAGATTAGAAGTCAGGAACATATGCACAAATCAACGTTTCACAATAAGTTAAGCACAAATATGGCTGAGGCCCTAGGGGCATACCAGACCATATACTAAAAAAGAGACTTAGGAACAACGACCTGCACAGGGACAAGGCCTAGGGCCTTCAGAAGCGCTGGGGCCTCACGAAACCACCCAAGTTAAGTAAGTAAAGGACCCACAGGAGACGCATGCAGTGTGTTAACTCAACCGCAAATCCCTATTGACTTCAATGGAGCAAGTCGCGATTGGAAATTAAGAGTTTAAGGATACTTCGGGAGAGTCTACAAGCAAGTCACTTACAGGGTAAGTAGTTCTAGAGCCAACACCCATGGGAGCACCGTAGTGCTGGAGTTACCTCACCCAGGGAAGCCGGGTGCATAGCTGTCTTTTGGTGTCGGTCGCAGCATTGTTTTCAATGTGAGCCAATGAAGACTTGCTGCTTGTGAAGACAGAAGAAGTGTCCGGTGGAATCCAAAGCTGGATTCAGAAGAAGGAAGACCTGAAAGCAGAGGGGACAGTGTTCAAAGTCACTGGGCAGTGACTCAGGGCAAGGAAGATGGATGCCCACAGTTGTCGGGTGATTTCAGGTGATCCATGGGTGTCTTGACTCTTCAGCCACGAGGTCCAGGAGGCGTCGACGATAACCAGGAGCTGGATTCGATGTGTCCCACAAAGTCTGCAGCTTACTGCGGTGTCGGTGACCATATTGGAGCCAACAAGCTTTGGTAACAGCAAGTCCCGTGGAAAGGACAACAAGTCAGCGCTACAGACCAGCAAGGTCTGAGGGACGCACCCAGCAAGGGTAAGTCAGGGCAGGCCGGGAGCAACCAGGGGAGCCCATTGAAACTGTAGAAAAGTCTCCAGGGGACCCACAAGCCAACAGGCAAGGGATTGCGAAGACGCCTCAGGAGGATCCACTCAACAGGGGCCCACGGTCACTCGGGACGGGGTAGGCCTCTGATCTTTGGAGGGATTCCTGCTAGAGGCTTGGACCATACATGGCCCAAAGCACAGGTTCATAGAACGTCGTGAAGGGGTTGCACTCAAAAATAGTTCACGGTACCCAGGGATTGCGGTTCCTCGTCACTCGTGGGGTCCACTTGCCTCAGCGTCGCTGGGGACTCACGATGGCCTTGGAGAAGTCAGGAAATCCTCTTCCTGGGCTGCAGGGACTTCGGGCTCCGGCGGGAGCGATGGAGTTTGCGACCATAGTTTGTAGTTTTTGGTGCCTGCCAAGCAGGGGAGTCACTCCTTGACTCCAAGGGAGATTCTTGCGTCTTACAGAGGTAGTGAAACATCGAAGATCCGGGATTCGGCTTCAGAGCATCGTCCAGGGGTATCTAGTTTGCAATGGCAAGGGTTCCCTAACTTATACTGAAAGGAAGGGAGGGACTAGCTCTATGATCCCACCTATGGGAGGGTCTGGGGAGTGGGTGGCTACATCCACTTCCCTTTGTCCAGTTTCGTGCCAGAGCAGCGGCAGGTAGCCCCTGAGCTTGTTTGAACTGGTGTATGCACAGAGGAGGCTACTGCTCCCCCAGTGCAGGACTTCAAAGCATTCTAGGAGTGCACCCACCCAGCCCCAATACACTAAACCCTGTCTGGGAGGTGGTCACACCTCCCTGTGACAGGATACCTATTGTTGGGCCTCCTCCACTGCGAGTTTTGGTCATCAGAAGGAGGGCAGCCCAGTGTCTGTTACTGGTGGCATCCATTTTGTGATGCCAGGGCTCTTCAGGATTCTACCGTGTTTCCACAGTAGGTACATGCCTATCCCTCTAGAAGGGTGGGAGCATACTCCCACACCAGTTACTGGTATGGGGGCATGATTCCAAAGCGTTTGACACCAAAGACAACTTTTTTTGATGCAGCCATTCCAAAGTTAGCATTTACCACGAGGTTATAATGCACTTAAGAGTATATGGTTTGACCACTTTCACAAACAGCCCCAGTGAATGGATTCTGAGAGCTACAGAGGGGCTCTGATCAAGCATAGGCACCCCCTCACATGGAAACCAAGCACCCTGCTCTCAGGATTGATAGGGCCTGCCTTAGGGGTGACTGATAGGTTTAAATGTGTGTGCAGGAGAGATATAGTGAGCCTATATCTCAGTGAGGAGTGCTAGCACCACCTCACCCAGGCTGCAGTAGCAGGCCTGTGGTGTCAGATTTAGTCTGCTTCCCAGGGGTGGAATAATACATACTTCAGCCCCTGGTAGGCCTGTGAAGTCCCTATGCCCTTGGTACCTAAGGTACCATATACTAGGGACTCATAAGGCACCACAGTATCCAATCACTAGTGCACCTAATATGCACTCCATGTTATTAGAGAGAACAGAGAAGCTGGGGCCCTGATTAGCAGGGTCCCAGCCAGACTATAGCCAGAAACCAGTGTAAAAATCAGAAAAAAAGTAGGGGCAACATAAGAGGCAGATCCTACTCTCCTTCCATCAGTGGTGTCATGAGTGATGTCACTGACCATGTCATGAGTGATGTAATGTGTGACATCATCAGCAGTGCCTTATGGGGGCGTGAGTTATAGTTACCTCAACTTACTATAACGGCCAAATTTCTCTGGTTTTGTACGAGTAAAATGTCAAACTAACTATAACGTCCCTGAAACCTGTGTTTTTTTCAGTGAATTTCTAAGGTTTTTAAAATGCTTATTTCTAACTATAACGTACCTGAAACCTATAGTTTTGTCATAAATTTCAAAGGTTTTTTAAATGCTAATTTCTAACTATAACTTCCATGAAACCTATGGTTTTTTCAGTGAATTTCAAAGGTTTTTTAAATGCTAATTTCAACCTATAACATCCCTGAAACCTATGATTTTTTCAGTGAATTTCTATGTTTTTTTAAAATGCTAATTTCTAACTATGACTACATAGGTAGGACATAAGCAGAAAGAGGAAGAAAGACGCAGAAAGAAGCAAGAGAAATGCGAAAAGAAGCAATAGAAGTCCAGAAAGATGAAGAAAGGTACAGAAAGAAGTAAGATATATGCAGGAAGATCCAACAGAGGTGCAGAAAGAGGCCTTGCTGCAAAGTCATCCTGTGCCCCTGAAGTACCGGGTTTTTAGAACCCAGCGGTGCAGGGGAACACACCCTAAGACTTCGGATTCTTCCTGTTTCAGACCCACAGAAACACAGAGTCTTCTAGGTGAATTCAAAGAACGTCTTTATTGGCTGCAGACCAATCACAGATATCCGAGAAGTACAACACGATGTATGTTCTCAGGAGACTGCTCCTGAACCAAAAACCAGTCTTTACTTATATACACAAAATTACGCTTTGGGGGCAACACCGCCCCTGTTTTACAAGTGGTCATTCACATATTTTAGTTTCAAAGGAACAGCAGAGTCATAATGACAATCCCACATTTCAGTTCATTAAGCATGCAGTTATTGCACCCAGCGAGGCTCAGAACCCTCATCAGATAACAGCAGACCTCAATAAAAAGGGCACGTCCTGCTCGTAAAACAAGCCATAAAGTAGGAAACAGAGTCAGGTGTGAAAACAGCTTAGTCAGGGATCGTGTGCGAACAGGGGCTTTATGATGGGTCGAGCCCTGATGCTAATCACATTAGTCCGCGAGAAAGGAACCGGCCGGACAGGATTGACCTCGGGCAGCGGAGTCGGCTTGCACAGGTCAGAGAGAAGTCAAAGAAGGTGTACGTGTCCGTTAGGCCTAGGCATGGCCTTAGTGTGCAGCCTATGTGAGGGCAACCACAAAATGGTTACTACTGTAAAATGGAACCCATGGATACAATATGTAGTATCATATACACGGAGAATCCATCAGTGGAACATGACAAAAACACTCATACATATCGCGTTGCTCATTTGCGGTTCGCTGATACCAAACTTGGCATGGTGGGACCATTCCACCTACACGGTTCCGATTTTTACAGTACCACAGACCCTCCTTTTGCCCTTACATAGGCAAGAACTATACTAATCTGAGTACAAGTCTACATTCATGAAGTCATGGAAATGTTGCTGTAGCATCATCCTATTGCTTAGCCCGTCCTTCGATATAGGTTTCCTTACACATGATGTAACACAGAGGCTACACATTACAGGGGCACACTGTATACATAAACAGAACAGGAAAAGAATGGCTAAGATCATTCCAATGACTATTAAAATCTTCCATCCCCAAGCTGATATCAGTCCCCAGAACCACCCCATCAGTGACCAATCTCCTTTATCTACGTGAATGGATTCGGAAATCTTATGTAGTTTGAAAATGGCCTGGTAGACTGTCGGAGCGTTATCCGGTATGAAAATACAACAGCTTGATTGGATGACCTTGCATACCCCACCACGGTCTGCAAGTATGACGTCTAGAACCATACGGTTCTGCAACGTCATCAGGCGATCCGCTTGAAGCTCAGCTGTCAAGTTACCAAGGGCACCGGCCGTTACATTAACAGTGGATTCAACTACACGGGTCAGTTGTCTTAGGTTCCGACTATTGACCATTGGTCCCCAAAACGGCAGGAAACCCAGGAAAAAGTATCTCGCTTCCTGACCAGCAGTATCTTCCTTACTAACAACGCCTCTCACAACTCTGGTCTTGTGATAATCAGAGGCGGCAGTAAATGTTGGCGGTAGCAAATTCGCAACATAGCATGTGCCCGAGAAATCAGGGGGCAACCATGTATATGCTCGATCATTGCAGACAAAGTATGTGCCCATGGCAGCCAAAAACGCAGGGGAGAACTGTGATGGAAAAGTGTATGTTTCAGTACAGTTACTCTTCCCTAGTTGAGCTCTTGGATTCTGACCAGTGCCTTGTAGACAGAACCGACCTATGTGGGGTACGACCCAAATCGGAGATGAACTTTTGCGCTGTTTTTCGCCCAAACTGATGCTATACCCAGTCGCGTTCCAACCTACATAAGCTCGCAACTCATCCTTGGGAATAGATGTATATGCATCGATATCTCTACTCATATCTGCAACTCCTTTCATCAAGGCTTTATTATTTGAGTTAGGTCTAATGGAACGCGGTGGTCGCTGGGAGTAGGTTTCAAGCGCAAAAAGAAACATGGTCTGGAATGCCCATGACGAACCATTATAGCTAAACGGTAATACTAGATATGGGATACCCTTATTAATGGTGTGCGGCATCAAACCACACACCCAGCAGTTTGTTGTATTCATAACTAGTTGGTGCTGGTGCAGGAGTTGAATGAACGAATTGTTTACAAATTCAGCACGTCTAGCTTGTTCGTGTTCTGGCAGAGGGTGGAAAGAGTGTTGGGAAACAGTAGGAAGAGGTGTGGGCTGTACAGTGGGTGCAAATGACACTTGGAAAGACAATAATACACAACCTACAGAAAACATCATTATGCTAGAGAGCACAAACAGATATAATACTACAAAACATTTGCTATTCATTATTTTACATATTCTGCTCTTGACATTCATTTCCTCGGTGGGTCTCTTCATCCTGAAAAACTCCATCCTCTAATCGTGCTGCTCGCGGTGGATGAGTATCTTCTGCTAAGAAGTACACCTGTCAGTCCAGGGAATGCCCTAGACCAACCAGAACCGTCGACCTAGCGTCTTCGGCTTGTACCCCAAAGTCTTGGCACCGCGACCCTGCAGCTGAACCCGGATGGTCGTTCAAAAAACAAAAAGTCAAAAAGGTTTTTCAGGTGATAGAGCTGCACTTTTGAAGATATCAAAGAAAAATCATTTTTATTTGTCCATAGTTCTTGGCCTCAAATTATACCTATTTCTGCCAGGTACTGTCTGGTCTTGAAACAAGAGTTCAGGCTCTGTGGTGTCCAATCGAATTGATGGCGATGTGGCTTCTTGCAGAATGTCGTCACTTTCTCGCTCTGTATTTGTCCCCTTTACACGTGCATCGCTAAAAGGCACAAAACGAGGCACAGTCTCAGCCTCGGAGTCAGCGATCCCCTCCTGGGCCCACCGGTCATACGGTAGGGGTAAAGGGATCCTTTTACAGTGTATGCCGTGAATCCAATTCTTTTTCCCTTTCACTCGAACTGCTGATCTTGTCGATAGCAGGACTAGGTGGGGGCCGATCCAACGGGGCTCATCATTCTTTGTACGTTGAACATTTTTAACTAGCACCCACGTTCCAGGATTAATAGGGTGTCCTGGAGCTTCAGAGGCCTGGGGCAGAGTATCGTGAACCTGTTGGTGTAAGACACGCAATTTAGCCGTCAATTCATACAGGTAATCAAGCAGTACTGGATATTCGATTTCACTGAACTTAGTCGGCCTTGGCACTCCCCATACATTGGCCGGACGGCCAAACACTATCTCATATGGACTAAGTCCCACTCGCGAATGTACAGTCATTCTTGTTGATAGGAGTGCTAAGGGCAGAGCGTCAGGCCATTTAAGACCGGAGCTCACCTGAATTTTGGCCAACTTAATCTTCAAGGTGCCATTGTAGCACTCTACTAGTCCAGCTGATTGGGGTTGATTTGCAGCGTGAAACTTCTGCTTAATGCCTAGTCCCTCACACACATCTTTCATCACTCGACCCACAAATTCACTCCCGTTATCACTCCATACCATCCTTGGCATTCCGAACCTAGGGAAAAATTCTTTGACTAGGGCTTTAGCTGTGGATAAGGCAGTATTGTATTTTAGGGGATATGCTTCTATCCATTTTGAAAAAGCACAAACAACAACCAGCACATATTTCAAATTGTTGCATCTTTCCATGTGGATGAAGTCTAGTTGCAGAACTTCAAAAGGATATGATGGAGGCGCAAAATGACCAGGTGGAGTTGGGGTTCCCCTACCAGGATTGTATTTCAGACACACCATGCAATTTTTGACTACATTCTCTGCACATTTCGGGATTCCAGCATTCTGCCATACTGGAGCCAACACCTTACAAATCCCTTTCACACTGATATGTGCCATTTCATGTGCCATCGTAACCACTGGAAGCACATACGCATCAGGTAACAACCAACGCCGGTGTTCTGACAAATCAATCCAACAACCGTTTTCATCTAATTTACCCTTACTCTCTTTCCACATACTTAATTCTTTCTCTGTGGCTTCAGCTTGAAGGGACTTCACACTCTCTACCGTGTCTTCACACATTCCAACATCACCAACCCATCTTGCGGGGCCTGCAACATACATTCGGGTTGTCACATCTTTTGCTGTTTCTTTCGCGGTCTCGTCAGCAAATGCATTACCACGCCCAACATCATCGGTAACCTTCTTGTGTGCACTGCATTTCACAATCGCAACTTGTAACGGTAAGGTCAGTGACTCAAGGAGATCATTCACTAACTGACCATTCTGAATCTTAGCTCCATGCGAAGTCAGGAAACCACGTTCTTTCCACAAACGCCCAAAACTATGGGCCACACCAAAAGCGTCCTGACTGTCAGTATATATGTTCACTCTCATTCCCTTCGACAACACGCATGCTCTTGTGAGTGCAATTAATTCTGCTGCTTGAGCCGAATTATGTGGTATGCGTGCAGTTTCAACAATTGTGTGCAGAGTCGTGACAGCATACGCAGCAGTCGTATCACCATTCGGAAGCTTGAAGCATGAACCATCCACCCATAAGGTACCATCACATTCAACCAGGGGAGTATCTTTAAGATTCACTCTCCCTTTTGTTTCTTCTTCTGTTCTGAACAAACAATCATGCTGTTCAACCTCGTCTGTGTCTGCCGGAATTGGCAATAATGTGGCTGGATTCAACGTATTGCACCTCTTTATGTGCACATGACTCGCTAGCAGCGTCAACTCGTAATTTGACAATCGAGCATTAGTTAAATGCTGTGTCTTGGTCCTGTTTAACAATGTGTCCACTGCATGAGGAACCATTACAATCAATGTGTTATTCATCACTAGTCCAGCAGACTGTCGAATAGATGCAGCTGCTGCTGCTGTAGCTCTTAAACAACTTGGCAATGCCCTCACTACAGGGTCCAAAGTCGATGAAAAATACGCGCATGGGCGCGGTCTGTCTCCAAAGGGCTGGGTCAGTACTGACAATGCACAACCGTCCCTTTCATAAACATACAGGGTAAAAGGCTTACTGTAGTCGGGGGGTACCCAACACAGGAGCTGAACATAATGCCTCTCGTAATTCCACAAAACTTTTCTGACACTCCTCAGACCATGGGACAGGATTTGGTATATCTTTATATGTTAATGCTAGCAATGGTTTTGCCAATAAAGAAAAACTCGGGATCCAGTGCCTACAATATGAAGTGAGGCCCAGGAAAGCACGCACTTCTCTCTTTGTCTTTGGCACGCTTAATTGTGCAATGGCTTGGATTCTTTCTGGGGTCAGCTTTCTTCCCTCCTTCGAGAAGAGATGACCTAAATAGGTCACTTCTTGTCGACAGCATTGCAGCTTAGAGAGAGACACTTTGTGATGAAAGGCAGACAAATGACGCAACAATGACGATGTAGCTTGTTTACAAATCTCCTCAGTATCTGCGGCGATTAGTAAATCGTCAACATACTGGATAAGGGTAGCACCTTTAGGTAAAACAAGGGCATCAAGCTGCGCTTTTAAAGCCTGACTGTATATTGATGGGCTTTCACAGTAGCCCTGTGGAGCGCGTTTAAAACGGAAGCTTCGACCTCCTAAACAAAAGCCAAAAATATCTCTGCTCTCCTCTGCAATCGGGATACTAAAGAAAGCATTCTTTAAATCAATTACTGAGAACCAAGTAGCGGAAGCTGGGATCATAGTCAACAAGGCAGTTATATCGGGGACGACTGGAAACTGTGGCACAACTACCTTATTGACCTCTCTAAGATCGATCACAAATCTGTAAACAGGTGGCTGCGAAGGGTCAGTACGTTTCAAAACAGGCAGAACCGGACTATTACAAACGTTGCCTCTTGTCTCTTCAATGACATCCTTCTCAATTAAATCATAGATGATTGCTAACAACGCTTTTTCACCTTCCTTAGAGATCTTGTACTGGGGAATGCGGGGCAATTTAACATTGGCTTTTAAAGTGACAACATAAGGCGGTATTTCCAAAAGGCCCACATCATTAGGGCCAGTGGCCCAAAGGGCATCAGGAAGAGACGACAATTCAGCTGGTAGTTCAGTTTTTGCCAAATACATGGGAGAAATCACTTCCTTACCCAGCGTAAGTTGTACTCCTGAGGGAGAACAATATAATGTCGCATGTAATCTCTTCAACAGGTCCAATCCTAACAAGTTTTCATTACATCCTGTCGTTAGGATGAGGGGTGCTTTCAGCTAACAAGGTCCAACAGAAAGGGCCATAGGACTTGAGATCGGGTTCCTAACCGGGGCGCCAGAAAAACCTACGGAAACATTCATTTCGCCAGACAAAGGCGCGCCAGGGAGTTTGGAGCGCATAATAGAACTCTTTGCAGCACCAGTGTCCAGCAGAAAAGGCTCTGTTATACCCGCTGTAGTCACCTTAACATACGGTCCGCTCTGGTCCACTGGCACTGAAACAACTCCCTCTCTCTGTCTACGGCTGCCCTAGTAATCATTCCCTTCCGTATTATCATCTTTTGCATAGTAGTCATTATTATAGTACTGCGCTGTCTTGCCAGTCGCATTGGCTTGCTGATCAAAACTATTCATCGTATTTTGAGGCGGAAGAGGACGCGCGTTCTGGGGGACATTTCCACGCCCTCTACCTCTTGGGGCTTGCTGGCCACCTCTACCCCTTGCGCCATAAGCATTATTTGTGTGCTGCAACAATCTAAGACAATTATTTTTAAAATGACCTTCCTCCTTGCAGTATGAACACTGATTGGGACCGATAGGGACACGTGGTTGATAATACCCATACATTTGCTGATTATTCTGGAACTGTTGGGGTTGCTGATAGATACCCTGTGTTTGCCTATAATTATTCTGACCTGCACGTGGCGGATAAGCCTGCTGTAAAAGAACCTTCGTTTTCAACTCTTTCGTTTTCTTGTCTGTTCTATCCTTCTCATCTTTGTCCCTATTTTCATAATTCTGTGCAGTAGCCAGTATTTGCGCTGAAGAGGAAACGGCCCAAGAACTCTCCGAATATTTCAATTTCTTACACAACTCTGGAAGCAAATTATGCACAAATTTATCAACAAATAACCATTGGCCCCCTTCTGTACTCATGTCCTGACCACTGTGGTCAATAAATGTTTCTTCAAACCTAGTGAAGAAATCGGACACTGTTTCATCTTTCTTCTGTTTACACGTATTGCGGGCATTAAAGTTTTCATATAATTAATTATTCTACCAGGGAGTTCTGCTACCACGGGCTCAGGCTTGGCACCACCAACCTGTCTATTGTCCACATTAATGATATTAGCCCATGTGTCACCTAGTTCTGCAGCATGATCTGTATTACGAATCAATCCCCACAAAGGCTGTGGAACAACATTTCCGAACAACATATCTATGTCTGCCAGGTTCATGACACATGATTCTGCAGTCTGCGATAACTCCTTATAATATCCTGCAGGGTTCTTACGGGGGTCAGGAAATGTCTGTTTAAGGGCTAATACTTCAGATCATTTCCAGGGAACATGTACCCAAACACGCTGAAAATGTGGCAGAACAGGTGGATTAGCATTCGCATCACCAGGTCTCCAAACTGGAGGAACCTCACGCATCGGGTATTGTCGCGCTTTTACTTATTTCCCTTCAGGGAATTCCTGTTCAAACAATGATTGCTGACAATCCCCATTCCTGAAAGACAGCAGTGTCGCAACTGCTTTCTCAACATCAGAACCCACAATCGTGCCTTTTCCAAATTCAAACCTTACTCGACACAACTCTTGCGGGCTTAAGTCTAAACCATTATCTTCCAATTCCTCACATAGAATTTCACACATTTTCTCAAAAACGTACCGTTGTTGTGGCGCTTCCCACTCATGAAAAACATTAATAACAGATTCTACATCATATCTAGAAGGATAAACAATCCATCTACGTGCCATGCGGTCCAGCTCTTCTTTCTCTCTAGAACCAGGTATTTGACTACGTAACTGCTTACGTTGTAGACCAGGGGTCGTACTAGATGACCCAAAGAGAGGCGAGATAAGACTAGTGACTGCACTAGCTATTCGTTGACGTGCAGAAGGAGAAGTCGAGGCAAGGACCGGGGGAAAAACAGAGGGAAGGAAAATGGGTGCAGATACAGACACAGGGGTAGCAGTAGGTAGCAGTAGGTAGGGCACCAAGAGATGCAGCTGATGTGCTAGGAAAAGTTGTAAGGGGCGCAGAAGTGGTAGGTTGCAAAATCGGCGGCCCTTGGGAAGGCTGTGCTACCAGGACAGGAGCCGGCTGAGGAGGAGCTGGCGGCTGCGGGAAAGCTTGCTGCGCATTAGCTGGAGGCTGCACATTTATGGGTTGTGGAGGTGCTGTAGAATTTTGCGCATAAGGGGGTGGCGAACTTAGCAAATGCAACATCAGGGAATCTTTCTCTTTCTCTTTCGACTCATCTTGTTGAAGGGGTGGCAAAACTGGGTAACATTTATCAATGACTAGTTTGCGTTGCATATGCAACTGCTCATCCATTCGGTCCTCTTCATTATCCTTAAACTGCAAAGCTGCTTGCATGATCGACATACCTCTCTCTCTTTTATGTTTCTTTGCTAATTTAATTTCTTTTTGTTTGGCTTCCTTTCGCCATAGGCGGAAGGAATCAAACATCGCCGGCCGGGCTTTCTTCTTGAACAATTTAACTTCTAAATTATCTAGGATCTCTGTATCGAAACTACCATTTTGGGGCCATTTTAAAACACCTTCCTTTCTGGTGTATCGGACCCATACTTCATTATACGTAATGGGGCCCACGCCATGTTTCACATACAGCTCATAAGTTGGAGTTCCAATTGGAGGAACCGGACACGAATCCTCCAATCGGGAGTCCCTTTTACAACCAAAACAAAACAAATTTCCAAATATACTAGAACCAGGCATCTTTGCTCACTAGTCTAGTTTCAAACTTCAAAGGATTATCAAATACGATAGTCTCGTGAATACACGAGTCCTCTTGCTTTGGCACTTGCAAGACCCAAATCAAAGCGATCCCGAAGGATACCAAAATCCCGAAGGATACCAAACAAACTGGGAGACGCTCCACTTATACTTAACTGAGGTATCGATGACTTCACCAGAAGACTATCTCAATTGTTTCGCTCTACAAAATCGTCAAGGGTCCAAAACAGGGCGATTAATCAGGGCAGCAGTCCTTCGTAGCCGTCGGGACGCGGAGAACCTCGCAGAAAAGACTTTCGGACCACGTCGACATGCAGGGGTCGATGAAGTGGCGGCCTTCCTCCGGAATTTCCACACGAAGCTCCTCACGAACCTCTGGCTTGGACCGGTACCACTGAAATCGCCCCACGTTGGGCGCCAACTGAAGTACCGGGTTTTTAGAACCCAGCGGTGCAGGGGAACACACCCTAAGACTTCGGATTCTTCCTGTTTCAGACCCACAGAAACACAGAGTCTTCTAGGTGAATTCAAAGAACGTCTTTATTGGCTGCAGACCAATCACAGATATCCGAGAAGTACAACACGATGTATGTTCTCAGGAGACTGCTCCTGAACCAAAAACCAGTCTTTACTTATATACACAAAATTACGCTTTGGGGGCAACACCGCCCCTGTTTTACAAGTGGTCATTCACATATTTTAGTTTCAAAGGAACAGCAGAGTCATAATGACAATCCCACATTTCAGTTCATTAAGCATGCAGTTATTGCACCCAGCGAGGCTCAGAACCCTCATCAGATAACAGCAGACCTCAATAAAAAGGGCACGTCCTGCTCGTAAAACAAGCCATAAAGTAGGAAACAGAGTCAGGTGTGAAAACAGCTTAGTCAGGGATCGTGTGCGAACAGGGGCTTTATGATGGGTCGAGCCCTGATGCTAATCACATTAGGCCGCGAGAAAGGAACCGGCCGGACAGGATTGACCTCAGGCAGCGGAGTCGGCTTGCACAGATCAGAGAGAAGTCAAAGAAGGTGTACGTGTCCTTTAGGCCTAGGCATGGCCTTAGTGTGCAGCCTATGTGAGGGCAAACACAAAATGGTTACTACTGTAAAATGGAACCCATGGATACAATATGTAGTATCATGTACACGGTGAATCCATCAGTGGAACATGACGAAAACACTCATACATATCGCGTTGCTCATTTGCGGTTCGCTGATACCAAACTTGGCATGGTGGGACCATTCTACCTACACGGTTCCGATTTTTACAGTACCACACCCCCAACTTTTTGCTGACGGGTAATGGTGATAACTGACTCTGTCTAACCAGGCCTGGAGCCTGTGCTATGCAAAAAGACACATAGAATACAGTGAAAAAACCTACATACCCTAGGGTACACTATGGGTTGGGGTACCCATGTGATTGGCATGACCTACCCTGTAAGGCTCTATTACATAATAGGGCAGGGGGATTAAAACTACCTCTAAGTCAGAGGTGCAAAAAGAAGCAAGAGAAGTGCAGAAAGAAGCAACAGAGGTGCTTAAAGAGGTAAGAGGGGTGCAGAAAGAGGCAAGAGAAGTGCAGAAAAATACAACAGATGTGTCGAAAGAGGCAAGAGAGGTGCAGAAACAGGCAATAAAGGTGCTTAAAGAGTGAACAGGGGTGCAGAAAGAGGTAAGAGGGATACATAAATTTGCAAGAGAGTTGCAGAAAGAAACTAGAGCAGTGCAGAAAGAAGCAAGAGAGGTGGAGAAATAGAGAAGAGTGTTGCAGAAGGAGGCATGAGGGATGCAGAAATTTGCAAAAGAGGTGCAGAAAGAAGCAAGAACAGTGCAGAAAGAACTAACAGGTGCAAAGAGAGGCAAGAGGGGTGCAGAAAGAGGTAGGTGAGATGCACAAATTGGCAAGAGAGGTACATAAATAGGCAGAGGGGGGCCGAAAGAAGGAGGAGAAGTGCAGAAAAAAGCAACAGAGGTGCTTAAGAGGCACAGAGGACGCTCAAAGAGGTAAGAGAAGTACAGAAAGAAGTAACAGAGGTACAGAAAGAAGCAAGAGACATGCAGAAACAGGCAGAAAAGGTGCTGAAAGAGGGAACAAGGGTACAAAAAGAGGCAGGGGAGGTGCAAAAAGAGGGAATAGGGGTGCAGAAAGAGGCAAGAGGGGTGCAGAAAGAAGCAAGTGAGGTGCAGAAAGAGGCAACAGAGGTGCAGAAAGACGCAAGAGAAGTGCAGAAACAAGCAAGAGAATTGCCGAAATAAGCAACAGAGGTGTAGAAAGAAGCAAGAGAAGTGCAGAAAGAGGCAAGTGAGGTGCAGAAAGAAGCAAGAGCAGTGCAGAAAGAACCAACAGAGGTGTGAAAAGAGGCAAGGGGTACATAAAGAGGTAGGAGAGGTTCAGAAAGTGGCAAGAATGGTACAGAAAGAGGCAGGAGGGATACAAAAAGAAGGAAGAGAAGTAAAGAAAGAGGCAAGAGAATTGCTGGAAGAAGCAACAGAGGTATGGAAAGAAGCAGGAGAAGTGCAGAAAGAGGCAAGTGAGGTACAGAAAGAGGCATGAGAGGTGCAGGAAATGGCAATAGAACAGCAAAAAGAGACAAGAGGGATGCAAAAAAGGGAAGAAGGGTGCAGAAAGAAGCACAAGAAGTGCAAAAAGAAGCAAGAGAAGTACAGAAAGAAGCAAGAGAGGTGCAGAAAGAGGGAAAACAACAGGGGTGCAGAAAGAGACAACAGGGGTGCAGAAAGAAGCAACAAAGGTGCAGAAACAGGCAATAGAAGTGTTGAAAGAGGCACGAAGGGAGCACAAGAGGCAAGAGAAGTACAGAAAGAAGCAACAGAGGTACAGAAAGAAGCAAGAGAGGTGCAGAAACAGGCAGGAAAGATGCAGAAAGAGGGAACAACGGTGCAAAAAGAGGCAAGTGAGGTGAAGAAAGAGGGAAGAGGGGTACAGAAAGAGGCAAGAGGGGTGCAGAAAGAAGCAAGTGAGGTGTAGAAAGAGGCAACAGAGGTACAGAAAGATGCAAGAGAAGTGCAGAAACAAGCAAGAGAAGTGCAGAAAGAGGCAAGAGAATTGCTGGAAGAAGGAACCGAGGTGTACAACGAAGCAAGCGGGGTACAGAAAGAAGCAAGTGAAGTGCAGAAAGAAGCAAGAGCAGTGCAGAAAGAACCAACAGAGGTGCGAAAAGAGGCAAGAGGGGTGCAGAAAGAGGTAGGAGAGGTTCACAAAGAGGCAAGAAAGGTACAGAAAGAGGCAGGAGGGGTACAGAAAGAAGGAAGAGAAGTACTGAGAGAGGCTAGAGAATTGCTGAAAGAAGCAACAGAGGTATAGAAAGAAGCAAGAGAAGTGCAGAAAGAGGCAATTAAGGTGCATAAAGAAGCAAGAGCAGTCCAGAAAGAACCAACAGAGGTGCAAAAAGAGGCAAGAGGGTTGCAGCAAAAAGTAGGAGAGGTGCACAAAGAATCAACACATGAACAGAAAGAGGCAGGAGGGTACAGAAAGAAGGAACAGAAGTGCAGAAAGAAGCAACAGGTGCTGAAAGAGGCATGAAGGATGCAGAAAGACAAGAGAAGTGCAGAAAGAAGCAACAGGGGTACAGAAAGAGGCAAGAGGGGTGCAGAAACAGGCAGGGAAGGTACAGAAAGAGAGAACAGGGGAGCAGAAAGACACAAGAAATATGCAGAAAGAGAAAATAGGGGTGCAAAAATAGGCAAGAGGGGTGCAGAAAGAAGCAAGTGAGTTACAGAAAGAGGCAGCAGAGGTCAGAAAGACACAAGAGAGGTGCAGAAAGAAGCAAGAGAAGCGCAGAAAGAGGCAAGAGAATTTCTGAAAGAAGCAAGAGAGGTGTGGAAATAAGCAAGAGAGGTGCAGAAAGAAGCAAGAGTAAGTGCAGAAAGCAGCAAGAGAGGTGCAGAAAGAGGGAAGACAAGTATAGAAAGAGACAACAGGGGTGCAGAAAGAGACAACAGGGATGTAGATAGAAGTAAGTGAGGTACAGGAAGAGGCAATAGAAGTGCAGAAAGAGGCAAGTGAGGTGCTGAAGGAGGCAAGAGAACTGCAGAAAGAGAAATGAGAGTTGCAGAAACAGGCAAAATGGGTGCAGAAAGAACCAACAGAGGTGCAACAATAGGAAAAAGGGGTGCAGAAAAAGGTAGGAGAGGTGCACAAAGAGGCAAGACAAGTACCGAAAGATGCAAGAGGTGTGCAGAAATAGGCAAGGGAAGTGCAGAAAGACACAGCAGAGTTGCACAAAGAGGCAATAGAGGTGCAGAAATAGGCAAGAGAGGTACAGAAAGAAGAGAATGGGGTTCAGAAAGAGGCAAGTGAAGAAAGTGGCAAGTGAGGTGTAGAAATAGAGAAAAGAGAGGTATAGAAAGAGGCAAGATAAGTGTAGAAAGAGGCAAGAGAAGTGCAGAAAGAGGCAAGAGAGGTACAGAAAGAGGCTTGAGATGTGCAGAAGCGGCAAGAGAAGTGCAGAAAGAGGCAAGAGAGTTACAGAAGGAAGAGAGTGAGGTGAAGAAAGAGGCAAGTGAGGTGCAGAAAGAGGCAAGAGAGGTACAGAAAGAAGCATGGGAAGTGCAGAAATAGGCAAGAGAAATGCACAAAGAGGTAAGAGAGGAGCAGAAAGAGGCAAGAGAGGTATATAAATAAGCAAGAGAAGTACAGAGAGAGGCAAGTGAGGTACAGAAAGAGGTAAGAGAGGTGCAGAAAGAGGCAAGAGAAGTACAGAAAGAGGCAAGTGAAATGCAGAAAAAAGACAGTGAGGTCCACAAAGAGGCAAGAGAGGCACTATTAGTACCAATTTAACACCCACATTTAGCAATAAGTGACACGTGACCATTCCAGCTTTGCAAAGGGCCTTCCACCACGCTGTAACATGTGGAGCTGCATTTTTTGGGAACATTTGAGCCGTTTGAGCTAGAAACAAGGCTTTTTTTGTTCAAATCTGCAGATTAGGCATCAGATGATAGAATATTTGGCAAATGCGGAAAATGTTTAATTATGGGGAAATTTGTGCAGCCGAACAGTCACATAATTACAGTGGCCCTGCTCATACCTCCGACTAGGTCCAGAAGTGCTCCTCAGTGGTTCCTTTTTTTTGTGTCTCATTGAGTTTATAGTAGAGCTTCTATGGAAACGTGAGGTTACTTGACAACACAGACTACAATACCACATAATTACTCTCCAAAACACATAATCCCACTCCACATAATTCCTATACACTAAATACCACATACTTTCTATTCACATATTTTCACTGCACAACATACCACATAATTCCACTACACACAATGTACATCCACTCTACACCAAAAAACATCAGTATACAACTTTTACATTTACAACTCCAATAGCTCTAACTCTTGCAAATGCGAAACCTATTACATTGCAAATGCTTCTTTAACTAGTAGTCGCGTTTGCAGAGTGGTGGAGAAAGGGTGCTGGGCCTCTGACCAGCGCTCAGGAATTCTGCTCCATAGGACTTACAGGAGGTACCAGGAGGGCTTCTTGGCCCCCAAAGTCCCTCAGGAGTAAAGTGGACTTCATCCCCCATCCCACAGTCTGCCAGGAGGCGCGTTTGCAGAGTAGTGGAGAAAGGGGGTGTGGCCTCCATGGACTTTTAAGCAATCCTACTATGTAGGACTTACTGGAGGTAACAAGAGGGGTAGTGGGCCCCCAAGGACATCCTTGTGGGCCAACTACCCCTCCTATTACCTCCAGTAAGTACCACGCAGCAGGATTGTTAGGTTCTCATAACAGGCCATGCCCCCTTTGCCCACCACTCTGCAAACACGCTCCCTGGTGCGATCTTGGATGGGCATTGAAGTCCACTGTGCTGCTGGGGGTCCTTGGGGCCAACTAGCCTAATTTAAGTCCCACACAGTGGGATTGCTGAGAGGTGGACTCAGGCCATGCCCCCTTTCTTCACTATTCTGCAAATGCACCTCCGGGCGCACTCTTGGTTGGGGGATGACGTCCCCGTTCCTCATGAGGGTCCCTGGGGGCCAACTAGCCCTCCTGTTACCTCCAGTATGCCCCATATAGCTGGTTTGCTGAGTGTGCTCAAAGACCACACCCCCCTTTTACATCACTCTGCGAACATGGCTCCTGGCACACTGCTGCTCGGGGAATGTAGTCCACTTATGTCCTGAGGTACTCAGGACACATGAGGACCTCATCGCCCCACCAGCAGTGCACCAAGAGGCACGTTTACGGAGAGGTGTAAAAAGGGGCGTGGCCTCAGATCACCTCTCAGCAATCCCGCTGTGTGGGGCTTACTGGAGGTACCTGGTGGGCTAGTTGGCCCCCATGACCCTCAGGAATGAAGAGGACTTAATCCCCAAAATCAGAACGCACCAGGGGGCGCATTTGCAAAGTGGTGCAGGGAGGGGGCGGGGCCTCCAGCGAGATGCTGGCTTTTCTTTTTTTAAATATACTTTTAGGAGGGGGGCTGTGTGGCCCCCCTTTCTTTAAGTATTTTTTGGGCCCTAGGGACCTCATCCCCCAGGCCCGGGGCAATTTGTTTTTAATGAAAAAACATGAAGGGGGCTGCGAGGCCTTCCTCCCTTGAGCCACTATTGGCCCCGGGAACCCCATCATTGGGGCCTGGCCAGCCTTTTTAAAAAAAAGAAGATTTAGAGGGAGGAACCGCGTGGCCCCCCTCCTGGGCCACTTCTTATTTATTTTTCACATTTATAGAGCGCACTGTTACCCGGAGGTGTCCTGGCGCTGATTGCCAAAGTGTGAAGGCCGAGAGATTACTGTGTGAAGAGCCACGTCTTAAGCGCTCTCCTGAAAGACAGGAGGTCGGGGAGTTGTCTGAGGTTCTGTGGCAGTGCATTCCATGCCTTTCCGGCACCCAAGGAGAGGCTCCTACCTCCCCATCGAGCCTTCCTAACTCTGGGGACAACTACCAGGCTCTGCTCAGCTGACCTCAACAATCTCGTCGGTCTGTGCCATTGGAAAAGTTGGGTCATGCACTGGGGCCCTAAGCCATGCAAAGCTTTAAATGTTACGCATAGTGACTTGAAAGTAATTCTTTTGCTAACCGGTAGCCAATGTGGCTTCGCCAAATCCCGCGATACCGAGGCAAATTTGGGTGTGCCTGTAATCAGACGAGCTGCTGCATTTTGCAGAGTTTGGAGCCTATTGAGGAGCCCCTTTTGGGCATTCAGCAGTAGGCTGTTGCAATAGTCCAGACGGACAACACCAATCCTGTCACCACTGTCTTCTTGTGCTCGTTGGCAAGAAACGGCAGCACTTTCCGGATGGTTTTTAGAACGAAATGGGTAGCCGAGGTGAGTTCATTGATATGAGGCCTAAAGGACAGTGAATCGTCCATTAGTACGCCCAGGTTTCTAACCTTGGAGACCGGAGCTGGGGGGGGCCCATTTCCTCCGGCCACCAACGTGGAGACCAGAAGTTGTCTCTGGATCCAAAGAGTAGCACCTCAGTTTTAGCTGTATTTAATTTAAGGCAATTTTCCGCCATCCAGTTACTGACTTCCCGCATACAGCCTCTGAACCTTTCTGCCGTACTGTCTGTTTCCCCCGGTAGCAGTGATACCACTATCTGAGTGTCATCTGCGTGCGATGTTAAATTGAAACCAAAGGATCGAATAATTGGTGCCAGGGTAGAGACATAAACGTTGAAAAGAGTAGGGCTCAAGGAGGACCCCTGGGGGACTCCACAGGGGAGCACGAATGGGTCTGATTCAAAATCACCTAGTTCCACCTTCTGCGTCCAGCCGGAAAGGAAGGCGTGAAGGATTTTAAGCGCCTTTCCTAGAATCCCGCAAGCCCTTAGCCGGTCCACAAGTATCTTATGGTGGACCGTATCAAAGGCCGCTGACAAATCCAGCAGGATCAAGGCGGCTCTGCCCCCTGTATCCATCACAGTTCTTACATCTTCTGCTGATCTAATCAAAGCCGATTCAGTGCTGTGCCCTGCCCTGAAACCATGTTGAGATGTATCCAGGCTATGGCCTGCCCCCAAGAAGGCACTCAACTGAGTGTTCAGGATGCCTTCGAAGACTTTTGCCGGCAGGGGCAACCTGGCGATAGGCCGAAAATTGCACAGGTCCGTTACATCTAGTTTTGGTTTCTTCAATAGTGGTAGAATGGAGGTTTGTTTCCAGCGCAGAGGAAATTCCCCGCAGTCCAGCATCGCGTTGAACAGCGGGGTGAGTCCTGCGGCCATGGCCGACGCGGCTAGTTTGGCTACGCTAGCCGGACAGGGGTCATTAGGGGAGCCAGATTTTATCCGTTGTAATCTGTTCTCGACCTCCTCCTCTCTAATGGGAAGGAAATTAAGTAACCTCGCGAGGTTCCTATCTACCTCCAGGTTTGTTTCAGGAGAGGCAAGCTTGACTTGGGAGTCAAGTGCCAGAAAGATGTTTTCTACCTTTTCATGGAAGAATTTTGCCAGATCTTCGCATAATTTGCGACTGGGTGGTATCTCTGCTGGTTTAGGGGCAGTCAGGGATGATACTGTGCGAAATAATTCCTTGGAGGAGTTACTGGCATCCTTAATGCGTTTCGTATAATGCTCCTGTTTGGCCTCTTGGATCGCGAGTTTATACCTTTTCAACTCTGCGTTGAGACTCTTTCTATCCTCCTCTTTGTAGTTTTTTCGCCAGAGTCTTTCCAGCTTTTTGCAGAGCATTTTATGGTCCCTGATTTGTTCTGAGAACCAGGGAGCAGAGGGGCTAGAGCGTGTGGAATGATATGTTTTGGGGGGGGGCTAGGTTGAAGCATGCAGCCTCTAGCCAGTTCGTATATAAGGTGGCTGCATCTTCCACATTAACTGGGTAAGGCCCCATGGAGGATCTAAGAAGGTTCTCTAGAGCCTCTCCTTCTATATTTTTCCACTTCCTGATCGTTCTGGGAGGATTCTTGACCTTATTTAATCTGGGAGGCGGATCCAGCCTAATTTCAAATAGAACTGCCGAGTGGTCAGACCAGGAGACCGGCCGAACTGCGGTAACTTCTAAATTGGGGAGACTGGAAAAAATCCCATCAAGCGTGTGTCCTGCTCTGTGGGTCGGGCCGTTGACCCTTTGGTTTAGCTCGACCCCGTGCATCAGATCTATGAGATCTTCTGGCCCTGGGGACCCCATCCCCCGGGACCAGCCCTCAAGTTGGGGATCGTGGGTGGAGCCCCAATGCCCCCATCATCCCTGCTGGCTCCCCACCTCCTGTGGGAGCTGGCATTACTTTTGGGCAAGGGGGGCTGCTGATATGCAGCTCCCCTTGCCCAAAAACAATTCTGCTTTGCTTCTCGAAAGCAAGAGCAGGTTTCCTGCTCTCGCTTCAAAGAAGCAAAGCAGTGGGCACCCCGGGACATTGCAGGATGGGGCCCTGGGGTGGTGGCGGTCCCCAGGGCCATTGAGGACTCCTGGAGGGGGGCACATGGCCCCCCTCAATCATGATTGAAGCCCCGCAGAGGTGGTGGTCCCCAAGGCTGGGGGTCCGCAACAGACCCTCGCACTTCATTTAAAGTTTTCCCCTGGGAGGTGGTGGTCCCTGGGGCAGTGTGTGGAGGGGCAAGAGCCCCCCCACACTTTGTTGAATAATATTTAGGCCCTGGGGAGGTGGCGGTCCCCGAGGCTTGGGGGGCCTGTGAGGCCCCCCACCTATAATTTAACAAAGCCCCGGGGAGGTGGTGGTCCCTGGGGCCACCCCTTATTACACAAGCCCCGGGGAGGTGGCAGTCCCCGAGGCTGCAGGAGCCCCCGCTAATTATTTGGGCATTGCCCCGGGACCTGGCCCACTCAGGGGCTTAACTAAAACGAAGCGCGGGAGCCCGTGCTTCCTTTTTTTTAAAAATGTCTCTGCCGGATTAGCACATCCAGTGTGAATTCAGACGATTTTGTTGTAAAAAATGCTTTTTTAGGCCCTAAAGGTCCTTGTGGGACCCCCTGAGCAGGCCAAGGGGTGAGGATGTTTCTACCCTGCCTCCTTTTCTTGTTTTTTATTTTAAAAAATTACTGTTTTCTTGTGACCCGGTTACAGAGTCACAAGATGGCTGCCAACACTTCCTGGTTTGGAGTGTTGGCAGCCAATCAGAATGAAGCTCGTGCCAGGGAGGGTTGGCGAATCCTCCTCGGTGCTCAGATATCAATATTTTTATTTTTTGAATTTCTCAGGAACTACTGAATCTAATTACACCATTTAAAAAAGGGCACGTTGTGCACCCAGCGCTACCTTTTTGCCAAATTTTGTGTTATTCCATTCAGCAGGTCGGGCTGTAGCCTGTTCCAAAAATCCTATGGAAATTAATATGGAGAAAACGTGTTTTGGAAACTCCCTTTTTTCATTGCCCCAGCTTGACGAATCACCTCAAAACATTCAAGACAGAAGCTGACCTGAGTGAACCATTAGTTTGGAAAATTTTGCAAAGATTCGTCCAATGGCGCGAAATATATTGGCAAAAGAAAAAACGCTTTTTGAATAGAAACAAGATCCTAACTATAACTAGTAGGTAATATATATATATATATATATATATATATATATATACATATATATATATACATATATTCACAGAAAAAAACATAGGTTTCAGGCACGTTATAGTTAGTTGGACATTTCACTCGTACAAAACTAGAGAAATTCCCCCGTTATAGTTAGTTCTACTAACTATAACTCGCACCCCTGCAATACACTGCTGATGATGTCACATATTACATCATTTATGACATGGTCAGTGACATCACTGATGACATCACTGATGACATCATCCAGTGACTGTGTGTTTCTATGAAGTTTTAATATGTTTTTATATATATGCCAAGGTTTATTGAAGAATGAGTGGGTGTATAAGTGTCTGGATGGAGAATTTAGTAGGTGCGTGACTGAGTGTATAAGTGGGTGATTAAAGGTGTCTTACTGAATGCATGGGTTAGTGAATAAACTGTGTGAATGTCTGTATCAGTCTGTCTGTTGTTGTGGAAGCTGCTGCATGGGTTGGTGAGTAGCTACATCAATGTCTTTATGGTTATTTATTGGTTGTATGAATATCTGTATGGGTGCCTGAGTGTTTGTGTGGGTGGGTGGGGGTATGTGAGTTTGTGCATAGATGTGTGAGTGGTTGATTCACTGTGTGAATGGGTTCAAGAGTGCATGTGGAAACAGCTGTATGGGTAGGTAAGTGTGTGTATATGTGTGTTGGTGAGTGAATGGATATCTCAATCGTACATGTCCAAGTAACTATATATGTAAAAGGCAGTGTATGTGAAAGATGAAGTATATAAATGACTATATATGAGAGTCAGTGATTGTGAGAGTGGCTGTATGGATGAGTGTGTACTTGTATCAGTGATTGTAGAAGAGAGTATTTATGCATTAGTTTCTGTTTGAATAAGTGATGTGGTGTGTGTATAACAGTATAGGTCAGTAAATGGAAGTGTGATTGATTCTTAGCATAACTGATTAGGTGTGTGGTTAACTCTGGATGAGTGGTGGTGTGTGAGTGTCTGTATAGGTGTTTGAGTGCTTATGATAGTGTTGTATTGATGAGTCACTGCATGTATGAATGATTGTATGGGTGAATGAGTGGATATGTTTGGAAACCTAGGAATCAGTGAGTGCGTATGTAGTAACTAGTATTGGTGTGTCGATTGTTTCGAAAATGTTAGTCTGTATTTTACAGTGGGCGTATCAAAGGTTATATTAGAGTGTGAGGATGTGCATCAGATTATCAGTGAATGATGTCATCAGTGATGTCATTTCAGATGTCATCAGTGATGTCACTGACCATGTCATGAATGATGTAATATGTGACGTCATCAGCAGTGTATTGCAGGGGCGCGAGTTATAGTTAGCTGAACTAACTATAACGGGGGAATTTCTCTGGCTTTGTACGAGTGAAATGTCCAACTAACTATAACGTGCCTGAAACCTATGTTTTTTTCTGTGACTTTCGAAGGTTTTTTAAATGCTAATTTCGAATTATAATGTTCATTAAACCTATGTTTTTTTCAATCATTTTGATTTTTTGTGTGATATTTTGTGACTTTAATATTTAAAAAATAGTTTTTGTAATTTTTTTTTTGTTTGGTATTAAAATAATATAATATCTTCTGTTTTCTTAAATATTAATATAAATATATATTTTTTGGGGAGAAAAAAGTGGAGTCGCGCACCCATCGTGTAGCTATCTCGGTGGGTGTGCGGATTCAAACTGCCATAGTGGTAAAGTCGTGAACGATGCGCGTTTCAGCCAGCCCACTCCACTTACGCTTACAGGGAGAGAACTACAATGCCACATGTACCAGGTCTTCCCTGTAGAGATCTCCGGATCACAGGTCTAGTTGTCAGCATGCCACAGCCACTCCCTCAAGGCTGCTTTACACCCACACCACACCCATGCAGCAGAGGCGTCACAGGACATGTGACCCTACCAATTTAAAGGGCTGGGCGCATGTGCTCGACACCATTTACACTCTCTATCTGGGTGTATCCATGTGCTTAATATGTTGGTGGCAGCCGAGGCAGTTTCCCCAACATGGGCCTCCCGTAACGTTGCGATGACTTGAGGTACACAGAGTTGGTGGCAGCCGAAGTACTCTGCCGGACACTGGCCTCCTACCACATGACGATAACTTGAGGTGCACAGAGTTGGTGGCAGCTGAGGCATTTTGGCCTACACGAGCCTCCCACCATGTGGCAATGACTTGAGCTGCACTGAGCTAATGCCACCAGAGCTGAGCGGGTGTACAGCCTGCGATGATGCGTGGCCTCGATACGCTATCCTGGCAATCAAGACCCGATTTCAATTGTGAGCTCGGCTGGACCGCATGTATGCCAAAGGCAGCTGGCTGTACAGACATGACTCCTCGGCGCGGTGCGGCAGGATGTGCTGGGGGCCTGTGCTGCGGAATCCAACAATGGCTGAGGAGGTTGTTCCGGCACGTGGTGGGCCCTCTAGGAGACACGCCGGTGGTGACAGGTGAGCCTTGAGGTCTGGGTGCGCAGGGTTGGGCAGTGATCGCTGGGCGTCGGACTGGTTTGGGGACCTGGGCTGGGATGCTTGCGAAAGATGTAGAAATCATGCACACTGCCTGAGAAGTTTGCAAAGACATTAGTGTAGAGGCCCCGGTGGTCCAATTTTGCCTGCACATTGTTGGAATGCGTGTGGTTTCTGTTGTGGTGATTTTTTGCAGTGTTGGCAGGGGGCACAAGTAGTACATGTGTGCAGTCAGTTGCTCCCAACACATGCAGGAAGGCTGCTATGGCGTGGTTCCCTTGCTTGGTCTCCAGCTATTTCTGCGTAGTGTAGGTAAAGTGAACATGCAGGTGTATCAAGCTGAATCGAACCCTGATGCTTACAGGTTTGATAAATCCTGCATAATGAGACCATAACAGAAGTTTGTGTAGTTGTAACATTCTTTTTCTTTCCTATGAAGGTTATGACCGCACAAGCTTCTGTTACGGTCATTTTGTGCAGGATTGATCATACCTGTCAACATTCCGGTTTGCCCAAGTACAATACATTGTACCATAATACGTTTGTGACCATACTAACGCTTGACCATTGTCTTTATTTATCCAACAGGTTTCTGAATACGGAGTTTTGGGATTTCCAGGTCGATCTAAAGTTATTTCGATCCACAAATTGATGTTCCCCATTGGCAATGTCACTCGTTGTTTGATGTTTTTGTATTGTTAATTTATGTTTTTCTAATAAAGTACTGTTTTTCCACAACTGTTGACTACTAGATTTCATGACCAGGCACCCCCCCATTTCAGTCACCACAATCTTGGATTGGGAGCACAGAGGCGTCAAACAACGGCTGAGGTCGGGTTTAGTTGTGCAGGAATACTACGAATTGGGACGAGTGAGTGGTGCGGATGCAGGGGCCCTACGTTGCTTTTGTAGACATGCATCCAAGACGTGTGAGGAAGTTTAATAGAGCCGGCTGTAAGACTCCTCTGACTCTCGCAGTTGTTAGTTGAAAGATACCAGATGCCAACAGGAGCAGCACAGCCAGCAGCTTTATTTGCTTAATGATGTTGATTGTCCGCTGTGTTGGTACCGTGAGCCTGTGGGCAATGTGGCAGTGTGCACCAACTTGAGAATGGGCGATAATTCTTTTGCCACTTTTGCTGCACTAAACTGCCGATAACTCAGCGATAAGTCCCAACTGTTGGGTCATAGGGCGATTCTAAAACGAGCCCTTGTGTTTATTAGGACTTTGTTGTAGCTACATGCGAATCACAAGAAAAAAGATGAAAAAACAAGAAAAGTGGTCAGGGTAACAACACCTAGGCGTGCTCAGGGGATCCCACAAAAAACCCAAGGGCAAAAAAAGCAGCTGGGTGCACGAATCTGGACGTAAAATATAAAAAACCGATAGTATGTATTCTCAAGAATTTATCGCTGAATTATTGGCACTTTACCGCAGCAAAAGATTTTTCATCCCATTCTCAACTTAGTGAAAACTGCTGATATCGCCAGTTTTCCAGCAAAAGATTGCGTAAAAAAAACATTGCCATCAATGAGAGCGACAACTAACGCTAATGATATGCAGAATAGGCGTTCCCGTGCAAACAAAAACCATGAAAACACCACTTCCCGATATTTTCAACAACCAGCGAAATCTGCGATGCGATCCAAAAACAGGCGATAAGCCGCGTTAGCAGTAGGAATTTAACATCTGCCTTTTACTGGTGTAAAGCAGGAACGACTACCTACAGTATGAAAGGGAGCCCAGCCGAGAACCAAATCTGAAGACCAACACATGTCATAGAGCTACTGACCATGCAGCTCCGACACCCAAGAAGGCCACAACACCCACCGCCACCACCCCCAGGACCTCCCCCTCGCACCCCCCCTACTACCACCGAGGCAGCGCAGAACAGCAGACTTTCCCAAAACGACATGACCCCTCAGCCACACAATAGCTGAATGTTGGGAGACGTGGGAACCAAGTATGTGTGAAGGAGGCAAGTCACACATCAATAACAATGCACACAATGCCAAGTGTAGCAGAAATGTGCTGGACAGACCTCACTATGCAGAGCACAGACCTCGCCATGTGTACATATACCGCTGGTGCTTGTACTGTTGGGGACAGTGGACGCAACCATGTTACCTCAGGCAGTGGGGAAGATCTCGGTCATGTAGCTGTGTCGTCCCCCCAGTAAGGGGAACCAGAAGCGGAGTGGGCTGCTTCAACGTACACCACTCCAGTGAAGGAGCCTGAATAAATAGGCTGGGGCTCTGGGCGTGGTTCACTTCTGGGAAGGCCAACGCGTCTGCCAGAGCGGCAGCCCTCACCCTGCCACAAGGCCCCCGCTGTGACCACTGGCCTCCTCGACACAGGCCCCCTGCAAACCCAGCGGCACAGCACCGCAGAGTTATGTCTGTACAGACTACTGCCTTTGATGTACACTACGGACAGCAGGGCCCACAATTCAGATCAATTCGCGATTGCAGATGATGCAGTCCAGTAGGCAACAGACATTGCTCCCAGTGTGGCCTGCCCGGACCACGCATCATTACTGGCTGCGCAAACGCTGAGTGCTTCAGGTGCCACTAACTCTGTGCAGCTCAAGTCAACGTCACGTAATTGTGAGCTCTTGCGGACCGCTGCCTCCGGCCTACACTGTGGTCAGCAGGACTCACAATTAAAATTGAGTGTTGATACATTAATTTCAGAGTCCAGTAGGCAACTAACTATAATGTCCCTGAAACCTACACATTTCAACAATGTATTCCATACATCTTTCATCTTTTGTTCTATACACCTACACTGTGCTCAGCAGAGCTCACAAATTACATTGAGACATGATTTATTAATTGCAGAGAGAATTGTACTCTATGGCCTCAGATTTTGTCAAGAGGAAGTGACAAAAAGCATTCCTCGATGTCTGCACTGACTACTGCCTTCAATTTACCATGCGGACAGCAGGGCTCACAATTCAGATCAAGTCGGGATTGCAGATGACGCAGTCCAGTAGTCAAGAGACATTGCTCCCAGTGCGGCCTGCACGCACCATGCATCATCGCAGGCTGCGCACACGCTGAATGCTTCTGATGCCCCTACCTCAGTGCACCAAAACTCATGGACCCTTTATGACAGAATCCTTTGTGTATGATTTCAGATCTGGTGCCCCAACCTCAGTGCACCACAAGTCATGGACCCTTTACGATAGAATGTTTTGTGTGTTATTTCACATCTAGAGCCCCTACCTTAGTGCAGAACAAGTCATGGACCCTTTATGGTTGAATCTCTGTGTGTGATCCGATGATTACTGTTGTACTTGTTGCCAGCACCAACCATTCCCTGAGGGCTGGCTTACATTCACCCCACATGCATCCAGCACAGACGTCACTGGACATGTGACCCTGGTAATAAAAACGGGGCCGAGCGTGCCCGTACCCGGTTCCAGTATCTTTTTAACTGTACGCATACATACGTTATAGTGCGCGCTGGGAGCGCGCACCCAGTACGTATGCGTACGTACGTACGCATGCGTGCGTGCGTCGTACGCGCTCCACGCGGTTCACTTCCGCATACGCTTAAATTACGCGCAATAACGTTCGCATATACGCGTGTTCAACGTATGCGCGTTACGTATGCGCATATGACGTATGCACATGCGGTCCTACGCGTTCGCGCATGCGTAATCACAAGGTGCGCGCTTGGAGCTTGCGCAGTGCGCGCACCTCGGGTTATATGCTTAATAAAACAACACTTCTTATTGGTTATCATTACTTTCAGTTTCTGATTGTTTCAACACCACACCCAATCCCCTCATGGCAAGTCATGTGATCATGAATCATCACTTTTGATTGGTTTGAAGTACTTTCAGTTCCAGATTCTTCCCAAACCACACCTACTCCTCTCATTATTAGTTCTGATTCCTTTGGAGAAGGAGCTATTCTGTTGTTGAGAGACAATGGCTGAACAGCAACCATCTTCAGACAGTGACCAGGACACTCTTGAGAGGCAGAGGAGCAGGAAGCAGAAAGACAGCTTTATATGGCAGTTTTTCACTTTTCCAGAGGGACAAAAACAGGTAAATGCACCTAAAGTTACTTGTGTACTTTGTCAAAAAGTCTTGTCACGTGGGAATCCTAACAAGAAGTATTCTTTTAGCATTCACACTATGTTGAGGCATGTTGACAAAATGCATCCAGTGACTTTTTGTCGAGCTTCTGGAGCAAACCCTCCACCTGCTCAACCGACGACATCTGCAGCAGCTCAGCCGAGCACATCTTCGGCAGCTCAGGCGAGCACTTCTTCTGCAGTGGTGCCTTTGCCTTCTTCCACACCTCTTTTTGGACCACCTTGTTTTGCGAGGTTGTCCACACGCTGCACTGATTGCGGTCGACTTATTTCTGTGTGTGAGACCAGTCTTGATCTCATTCAGAGAAAATTTGATGCGCATGAGTGCAGTAGGCCTGCGCGCACCCAAGGATGTTTTTTAAATGTTTTTTTTTTTTTTTAAATTTAATGTACAAAAAGAGGTGAAGAAATGGAAGCATGAAAAGGGAGGATTGAGAAATACAAATATTTTTCACTTATTTTTTTTTAAAAATAAATTATTTTGAAAAAACATTTTTTTAGTATTTTGCAAGGGAACAGAATTTATTTTTTTAGTTTTTCTTTCTAGTTCTGCAAAAAAAGAAAAAAAGTATTAATATTCAATCATACATTACAAAAAGCATTACATGTTTTTACATATTTTACAAAGCAATTTTTTGCCCTTGTTTTGCTGTTTTTAGAATTTTTTAATTTTTACTTAAAATAGTGAAAACAATTGTATTCATCATTTAACAGCGGGCAAAAAAAAAACAATCTGAAAGATTGTTTAAAAAAAAACCAAAAACTATCCTCGCTAAAATATACCTTGTTAGAAATATTACATATATATTACAAGTACTTTTCTAGATGAATAAAACTTTTCTAGATAAAAAGTCTTTAAACCTTGTCGCAAAAGCACACATGCCAAAATAATTTCTGTCAAAGGAGTCCACAATTGTTTTTATTACTTTTCCTTTAGGCCAAATAGTAATTTCAAAATCCTTTTTAAGTGATATCTTCAATTATAATTCTTTAAAATTACAAAAAATGCTTTCTTCAGATGCAGTTTTTAGTTTTCAAAATTTAGGTTTCAGAAAAATTTAATAAGAATTGGGTAAATCATAAGGCAAGCGTTGCTTGAAAATCAATTGGGAATCATTACACAGTGTCCAGCCTTTTTCACATTTAAGATAAACTGTGTAATGTCCAGAAGTTACAGTAGGTCCTTCATGAAAAATTATTGCAACTGTAACAAAAGTTTTTCCAGAAATTGATAATTGTTGTCCTGTAAACTTCTTTATTAAAGTATCCAATTTTGAACCATCAGCTCTACAACGTTGCATCATTAAAATTACATACTGACCATATTTCTGTAAAAATAACGTGGAAAACATGTCAGATTTACATTCAGAACATTCCATGTTGTGATTGGCATCTTTAACTAATTTACTAAAAGTCACTGATTTACTTTGTGGTAATGGTAAAAATATGAACCTTTCTGAATCAACATTACTACTACATGTGTTCATACAGTTTTCACAGCAATGTTCCCATTTGTAAGAGACACCAAATAAGTTTTCTACTTCTACTCCTTCATCTTCAAGTACACTCAAAATATATATTAAGAATTCCTGTGCGTCTTGCTGGACATTTTCTTTAAACTGTGTAGAACCACAACATACATCTAAAAGATTTCTAACATCAGTAGCACTTTCTATTTCAGTTTTATCATTACTCAGCTTCTCATAAAGGAGACTCAGCAGAGAACACAATCTTTTTCCATGATTTACTATTATCTGTTCTAGCAACTTTTCAAGATAAAATACAACATTCAGCACTACATTTGCATAGCAGTTGACACCAGAGCTATTTTCAAAATGGCAACCAACAACCTCTTCAACACTGTCCTTTTTCTTTTTCCTTGCTATCACATCACTGTCCTTTTTTTTTTTGTTCTGTTCATCCACATTACAGATATTTTCAAATCTCCTTTTCCGAGAAACAACATGTTTTTCAATCACAGGATACTGACCTAAATGAGGAGCATAGGTTCTTCTTAATCTATTATACTCCTTTAAACAGTTTGTATCAGCACTAACTTTTGAGTCATCAAAGTCTATCATAAATAAACCAGATAATGTTTTCACTCGTGACAAAGCAACATATGCCATACCTTCTTTGAACACAGTAGAACCAATGTTTACAAAAGCACTATCTACAGTCAATCCTTGAGACTTGTGAATAGTTACAGCATATGCTAGAGAAAATGGAAACTGCTTCCTACGTACATATAAGTCTTTCACAAGCATGAAACGAACTGAACAACGACAAATGTCTTTAACTTCTTCTATCTGATCAAATTTTATTTTTAAACATTCAATTCCTTCTTTTTTCTGATAATTAATAAAACCCACAACTCTTCCCATAGCTCCATTCACTAAACCTTTTTCTACATCCAAATTTCTCCTTAAAATCACTCGACAATTCATGCAAACATATAGATTTTTTTCTAATCCAGCTGTTTTGGAAATGTTCTTCTCTAGTGAATCCAATTTTTTTTTCAGTTTGCCTGTTAATGTAAAAGTAATTCTTTCATGCTGAATTTTGTCCTCTGCTTCCATTTTCTTAATCTCTTCCTTTTCCAATTTCAAAAGTTTCTCATTGAATATTGAGCACTCACGTAGTGTTGGCATTAAGCAGATTACAGTATTTTTTTCAGCAATGTTCTTGTATATTTTCTCTGCCACTATTTCTTCATTTGGAAATAAATGATGTAGCATCCTACTCTGTAATGCTTTTTTGCCAACTTCTGTGAGTAGTCCAATTCTGATATCTTTCAGAATACTTGCATAATCTTCGTCGTTTGCTTGTCTCATATTGGTAGTGAGTTCTTTGTACTCAAAGAACGAACAAATATTTGCATTACCAATGCTTCCTAATGACTTCTTCGTGTCTTCATGTGTGACAGTATTAAACACGGGTTGTCCTTTAACTGGAGTGAGCTGTAAAAGATCTCCAAAAACTATGACGTGTTTACCTCCAAATAACACGTCATAGTCTCTCTTTAGAATTTGTTGCATTCTTAAATGCACAAAGGCAAGCATTAAGTTTGAAACCATGCTCACCTCATCAATAATGAGAACTTGCATCTTCTTCAACACTCTTGAAACTTCGAAGCATGCTTCTCCAGTTAGCTTGTGGTATTCTATTTTGTTCTCATGCTCCACTGGTAACATTAGCAAGCGATGTAAGGTAATTCCTTTTATGTTATAGGCTGCTAACCCAGTTGGAGCAGTTACCACACAAGACAAATTTGAAGCTGTTTTTTGCTGTAAGTAGCTTCTGATGACTTTTATTAAGAAACTTTTACCAGTTCCAGCTTGTCCACTCACATACATCCTGATTGGTTCAAATGATGTGCATGAGCACTGTTTTTTTTCATGTAGTAATCCATGATCAATTTTTGTGGTGACTTCTTCATAAATTTGTTTTTGTTCTTCATTCAGTTGTTGTTCCAGATTTAGTAAGTCGATTGAATCTTCCTTTGCTTGATTCATAGCCGTTTCTACTTCAGTCATGGCTACTGCAGCTTCATTTTCTACTATTGGTTGTCCCAGGGGATCTTGAATAAGTGTTCCTGAACTTTGGCTGTCTTGAGAACTGTCTCTAGCTACTTCAGCTGCAATTTTTGCTTCCTGTTCATTTTCTTCATTTAACATTTGGACATAAGTTGTGAAAGTACTGCATTCAATGCTGTCTTTGCTAGCGTTGAAGGAATCTTCATAACTCTGGAATTCTCCAAGTAGTTCGTCCTCTGAACGCCATGGTTTAAACAGCTGCAAAAGTGCCAAGTAGTAAAATTCCTTTTTGTCAGTAGTGTCGCAACTCAGCTTCCTGTGATTTATCAAACTTCCTTTTGTTTGCTTCACTAAACATCCTTCCTCACCAATGACTTTATATTTTCCATTGTTGATGTCTTCTGTGGCTTTCCGTGAAAAAATGTAGTTCTGCAGCACATCATAGAGACACATGTTCTCAAGATGATGACTTCTTTTTGGGTAATATGTGTCCAACATGTTTGTTTTCAAAATATCTGTACTTTCTGGGTCATTCTCGGCCAAATATTCAATTTCTCCAACAGATTTCAGTACCCGATTTCTCATTCCTGCAAGGCCTAAGCTTACCCAAATTATTCTTCTGGATTTCGAGTAAAGACTTGCAGATGATAACCTATCTGAGCATTCGTAGGATCCAATTTCTCGATGCGATAACATCTTTAAACTGAAACTGTGCAGCTTCTTACTGACAGTCTTCTCGTGAGAAATCTCTTCCCACATTTCCTTCAATTCTGTTTTCTCAGATTTAGTGATGTAAGATGTGACATACCGAGCAACAGCAATAGAATTGTCTGCCACATACTGAATATCCATGTTAGCATTCCACATGGATAAAATGACTGGGTTGAAGTCATTTATAAATTTTGACTCTTCTTTTCTTCTTAGGTTGTATGTATTTTTGGGAGATTTTCTGGTTATAGTATGTCGCACAGCTGACATAAAACATGTTGACTCTTCCTTTTGAAAGAACAGGTCTAGGAAATCCAAATCGACACTTTGTGTAGAATTTATCTTTGGTCTTGTACTTCCGTCGACAGTATTTTTCACACCGATGACTTTGGAAACGTAAAACTTGTTCTTTTAACTTTTTCTCTTCTGTGCTATTAGGTATAGCACATGTTGCATATTCTTCAATGAAAGATAACACTGCTTCATCAGCATCTGTTCCAAATTTTGGGTCATCCTTGATCCACAACAGCATATGAATATGAGGAGCACCTCTTGCCTGGTACTCTTTTCTCCAAAAGAAATCCACTACTTCTCCAAGAGGTGGATTTTTTTTATTGCAGATGAAGGACATCATAGCCTCAAATCTATGATTGAAATATCTGCAAACATTAACCGGATCCAATGAGCACAGTTCTCCTGCTGTCTTGTATTCAATGTTTTTAATGTTTGAATTTGCCTCTCATAGAAAATCCAATAAATCATCCCAAGCATACTCGGCACAGCTTAGGGTTACAAACCATGTAGGAGTTCCTAAATTCCGTAACATGCATTTTAATTCACCATGGCGTCGGTACCAATATTCATTTGTCCCACGCTGACAAGCCATCAGATTGATCAGTTGTGTTTCCAAATGATCATCTCGGTGCTGCACTTTCTCCATAAAATCCTTAGCAGACACATTATGTAGATGTACTCCACTTTTTAAAATGTGATTTACTGCGTAAGATAATGCAGACAAGTCGCTTTCAAATAAAAGATGAAACAAATAAGGAATACTTTAACGAAATCTTGAATCTTCAGCATATAGTCTTGTAGTCCGATACTCAGAAGCTGGAATCTGTTCTGGGCGTTCATCGTATCGTCCACCTTTTCCTGTAGGAAACAGCTGAGGAAAACATCGAGCTTCTAAGCTCTTCTCCCATACACTCACAGGAGTTCCTTTTGCTTTCTTCATCTGAAACAGATCAATAGTGTCTCCCATAACTTCTTTTGAATGAAGAGGATGTATGGTAAAATGTTCATAAATTTCTTCTTCCTTTGACTTGTCCACTTTTTCAATTTGTCCAGTTGGTGTTTCTGTGTCTTCTTGTAAATCTTCTTCTTCTTCATCTATATAAATTGATTCATACCATTTATTATTCCTTTTCAAATATAAATTTGCTCTTTGTACTTTCCGTACATCTACCAGCTCCTGCCAAATCTTCTTATTCTTTGTAGGTACACCATTAACCAGAATAACTAATGGTTCAGTTTCCTTAGTATCTGTATCAATAGTTTCCATATTTTTTTTCAAATCCAAGGGCAAATACACCACTCTTCCTTTTAAACCTCTCAGTAAATCTGAAGGAGGTAATTTACCAGTTTTGGGCTCCATACGTACTATGGTCTGGAATGGATGAACACATTGAATGAGTATAGACTCATATGTATTTAAATCAGAAAGTTCGGCAGGAATAGCATCCAATTCTAAATTATTATGTACAGCTCTGGTTGGCATTCTATTTTCTTTTAACTTGTTATAACAGTATTTACAAATACGCTGATCTTCACCCAATTCAAAACAATTTTCCAGAAATATATATGTTGCAAAATCCTTCCACTTATAATTATCTTCATTTTCACTTTTTTTATACAGATCAACATTCCTTGTTTGAATTTTATAATGGCTTCTGCGGCAACAAATACAAGTAATATTTGGTCTTTCATTAGAGATGATAGTAAATTTTGTCATTTCTTCCTCAAAATTTTTAGTAATAATGAGTTCTACATTCTGTTCCTCATTTTCCTCATTAACTGTGTCCTTTTCTGCACTTTCTTGTTCTGGACCAAAGTAACAAAACTGAATCTCATCAGTAACCTTCACTACATCTGATACAGATCCACGGAACAGAGCATTATTCAACTCATTCAACTTTACTGCTGGACTTTTAGCAAAATATAATGTTCTCACAAACTTTCTCATTTCAGTATGATGAACAGCCAGCATCCTAAAATGATGAAAAACACTTTTACACACTTTTCTAGATAGACAAGCCAGAGAATGTCCTTGCAAACCAGTATTCTCTCTCACTCTGCATGGATCTAGTGTTTGAAACACCTTCATCTTCTGTTTTACACTCTTTTTACTATATTCTCTTAGAAAGTCACGTAATTTATCAATAGATTCCTGATGCACAGTACAAATACAACTACAGTTCCAAGTGTACACTGGGGCTTTTGGACGTCTCCCCATAGCCTCAGCAGCCATTACTTCTTCCTCATTTCTTGGGACCATTTTCTCTTTTTCCATCACACAACCATCTTTAACTTCATATGCTCTACCATTGGTGTCAACTACATGCAACAAACTATTACTTTGAAGATAACTCTCTTCATTAAAAAATGGTTCAGTACTTGAACTGTGTTTCCATTCTCCCAAGAACACTTTACAAAAGTTACTTTTTTTCACTTCTCTTTTCCTTTTGCTTTGTGACTTCATTGCATTGACTAATTTATCTAATCTACGCATCCTATTCAAAATTAGAATAAAAAGTTTTCTTTTTATTTCCAAAGCCTTACTTACAATATTTTCCATAAATTTTTTTTTCTTAATAAATTTAGATTTTTTCTTATATTTTTTCACATCCTTTAGCAAATTTAACATCACTCTTCTCTGAAACATTTCTCGACGAATGTTTTTAAAATCTAGTTTTCGTGTTAAATCAGTTTTACATACTTCTGATTGTACATTAGCTTTTGTTTTTTGCTGTTGACTCTGTTGTTGCTTTGTACATAAAACACTGTTTGTTTTACATTTATTTTTGCCATTTTTTTGTTTTTTGAAGATCTTTTTTAAGAAATCTCTACTCTGCTTACCAGTAGACTTTTTCTTTTTGCCATCACCAGCTTCTCCTCCTATTTTTTTTCCCCAGTTTTGTCCAGATATACTTGTTGTTGCTTTTCTTTCCTCTTTCTTGTCCTTAAAGGCATTTTTTTATTTTTTCACTGTTGCTCAGCAATACCTGCAAGAAACTTAAAAAAAAATCTTTTTTGTAATTATAATTCATTAAAATATTTTTTAAGCTTTTCATTAATTTCAAATGTTTTACCATTTGCCTCTTATTTGTGATTTACTAATTTGTGCAGAGTGCTAACCACCACAGTTGAAAAAAAACAAGCTGTCCCTTTCCTGCAAGTGCATGTTTTACAGAACAACTGCAACACAAATTACATCTCTGGCCACAATTCCTGTGCGCACACAGCCTCATGGTGTGCTTCTAAGCAGAAAACAGAATTTGATTTGCAAATTCAAAGCACATTTACTACTATGGTAGAGCAAGTGATAATTACTGTTACAGCCTGACACATTTTCCTTGTAGATCACAGAGGCAGAAAAGAGCACGTGTCCTATCAGCTACTTCATACCATGAGCATCTGCAACCTGGGTGAGTAATTAGACTAGAGCAAAGGAAAAGAGGCCTTGATGATGTTTTTATGTGTTTGCGTTACACACTGCTATCTGAAACATCACACAGAACTGAGTACTACACATGGGAGTGTTGGAGAAGCTGCTGCGTGTGTGTCAAGAGTGTGTTTCTTGAAACTGTGTATTCTCTGGTGCAAGAGAGATGAACAAGGAGACTTCCAGAACTGCATGAAGACTGCAGGGATGTATGTAACAGTGCATGTGTGCTAAGGGATAATTTGTGTAAAGACAACAGGCTGCCCCTTTCCTGGGACTGCAATTCTTACTGAACAACAACTTCACAAATTTAATCTCTGCCCACAATTCCTGTGCGCACACAGACTCATGCCATCATTTTAGGAACATAACACAGGCTGCCCCTTTCCTGGGACTGCAATTCTTACTGAACAACAACTTCACAAATTAAATCTCTGCCCACAATTCCTGTGCGCACACAGACTCATGCCATCATTTTAGGCACATAACACAGGCTGCCCCTTTCCTGGGACTGCAATTCTTACTGAACAACAACTTCATAAATTAAATCTCTGCCCACAATTCCTGTGTGCACACAGACTCATATCGTCATTTTAGGCACATAACACAGGCTGCCCCTTTCCTGGGACTGCATTTCTTTCAGAACAACAACTTCACAAATTAAATCTCTGCCCACATTTCCTGTATACACACAGACTCATGCTATGTTTTTTGGAACAAAACAGTGTTCCTGAATAGTACCAAATTACTGTTACAGCCTGACACATTTTCCTTATCATTTACAGAGGCAGAAAACAGCACATGTCCTAACAGCTCCTTGAGACAATGACCATGTTTTACAGGGTGAGTGATTAGACTAGATCAATGAAAATGAGGCCTTGGTGACGTTGAATGTGTTTGCATTACACAGTGCTATCTGAAACATCACACAGAGCTGAGTACTACACATGAGAGTGTTGGAGAAGGTGCTGCGTGTGTGCCAAGAGTGTGTTTCTGGAGACTGTGTATTGTCTGGTGCAAGACAGATGAGCAAAGAGACTTCAAAACTGCATGAAGACTGCTGGGATGTATGTAACAGTGCATGTGTGCGAAAGGTTAGTTTCAGTTTTGTACATATGGCAACTACCTGTGCCTTTGCTATTTAGAAAGAGAAATCTACCCTGTTGGTTTCAAATGTTTTAGCTTTTGCCTCTCATTTGCGATTAATTGATTTCTGCTGAGTGCTAACCACCACATTTGAAGAAAACAAGCTGTCCCTTTCCTGCAAGTGCATGTTTTACAGAACAACTGCAACACAAATTACATCTCTGGCCACAATTCCTATATGCACACAGCCTCATAGAGTGCTTCTAAGCAGAAAACAGAATTTGATTTGCAATTTCAAAGCACATTTACTACTATGGTAGAGCAAGTGATAATTAGTGTTACAGCCTGACACATTTTCCTTGTAGATCACAGAGGCAGAAAAGAGCACATGTCCTAACAGCTCCTTGAGACCATGAGCATGTGCATTCTGGGTGAGTGACTACACTAGAGCAAAGGAAATGAGCCTTGTTGACGTTGAATGTGTTTGCATTACACAGTGCTATCTGAAACACCACACAGACCTGAGTACTACACTTGGGAGTGTGGGAGAAGCTGCTGCGTGTGTGCCAAGAGTGTGTTTCTGGAGACTGTGTATTGTCTGGTGCAAGACAGATGAGCAAAGAGACTTCCAAAACTGCATGAAGACTGCTGGGATGTATGTAACAGTGCATGTGTGCTAAGGGTTATTTTCAGTTTTGAACATATGGCAACTACCTGTGCCTTTGCTATTTTGAAAGGGAAATCTACTCTGTTGGTTTCAAATGTTTTAGCTTTTGCCTCTCATTTGCAATTAAGTGATTTCTGCTGACTGCTAACCACCACATTTGAAGAAAACAAGCTGTCCCTTTCCTGCAAGTGCATGTTTTACAAAACAACTGCAACACAAAATACATCTCTGGCCACAATTCCTATATTCACACAGACTCATGCTGTGTTGGTAGGCATAAAACACAGGCTGCCCCTTTCCTGGGTCTGCAATCCTTACAGAACAACAACTTCACAAATTAAATCTCAGACAACAATTCCTATATGCACACAGACTCATGCTGTGTTGGTAGGCACAAAACACAGGCTGCCCTTTTCCTGGGTCACCAATTCTTACAGAACTAATGCTAATTTCAAATGTGCTGCCATTTTCCTCTCTTTTCTTTCAAAGTGATTTCTGCTAAATCCTAACCATCACAATTAAAAACAAGCTGTCCTTTCCTTTCAACTGCAAGTCTTACTTTTCAACAGCAACGCAAATTAAATCTCTGTCAACAATTCTTCTCTGCACACAGACTCATGGTTTGATGGTAGGCACAAAACAGTATTCCTCATTCTTACCAGTACACATAAACTTATTGTGAAAACATACTCCATAATATCTTACAAGTTCAAAACAGTTAAATATCTCGCAAACCTCAAAATGTAAAACATAACTTTTGAAGAAGATTCACAATTCTAATTTTTATCTCAAAAATCACCACATACATCCCCTCTCAAACTCATAACTCACCTTTTAAAATAGTTAGTTGAGAAAGAAATGTGCCACTCAAACAGCAGACTATCAGAGTCAGAATATCAGAGCTCCACACCTCTCTCCAGAACCAGTAAATGGCAATATTTCCCTCTCTTTTTTCACACATATACATGTTAATTTCAAATCTCAGTGCTTCCCACTTTTTTTCAAATGAAATCACACATTTCTATTGGTTGAAAACTTCAACCCCTTTCCAAATGTACCCTTCCCCCAACTTGTCTCCTGCCTGCTACCATAGCAACAGGTCATGGAACACTGCTGTGAGGAGAGAGGTCAGAACTTCAGCAGACAATGTTTCATATCCAAAGAGCAAGAGTGCTTGACTTTTCAAACCTAACAGCAAATCCATAGTAATGTTCTTTGGTAACACATTTTTCAGAACCAATACAAAACATGCTTTTTTAAAATTTAAACATACAGCCTAGTTTTTAGTGTAGAATGGTTTGAAACAGCCAATGAGTTCTTTTTATAAAAAAAATTATGTGTGCCTCCATTTTTCAACTGTCTTTCATTTCATATTGCCTTTCTACTGAAAGACACCTCCTGAGTGCATCCAGATCTCCTTGGAAGATGTTCACAGTGTGGATTGTAGGTCACAGCTCTGTCTTCTGGAGTGAAAAATTTGCAGAAAAAAGAGGTATGGTGAGAGACCTTGCTTTGCCAAATGTAGACATTAAATGGATTGGTCAGAGAGGGTTAAAGTGGCACCAATTAATGCCTTTGGTGAAAACCTTTCTATATCTCCCACAGCCTAACCTTATTATTGTGCACTGTGGTGGAAATGACCTAGGCACTTTAACTGGGGTAGGTCTGGAAATGCTTATTAAGGACACCTTTGTGCAATTGATGTCGCTTTTTCCACAAACTGCCTTTGTATATTCTAACATATGCCAAAGGCAAAAGTGGAACTGGTCCAACCAATTTTGTCCGCAGATTGACAAAGCAAGGAAGCACGTCAACAAATCTATTTCTGCTTTCCTCAGAGACTATGGTATGGGTTCTATATACCACAACAACTTGCGTTACAACATGCAAGACATTTATAGAGGAGATAGTGTACACTTCACTGATCAAGGCAACAGAGTCTTCCTCTTGAACTTTAGACTCTGCATCGGTACTTACTTGTAGGTACCAAAAAACACACAATAAACACAAGGGCTCTTTTTAGAGCCACCTTATAGCTTTTCACTTAATTGCAAATTTTTATAATTTTTTTGTTTTTAAAAAATTTTCGGCGATATTTTTTTTCAAAATATAAATCTTTTTTTTTGCCCTACAAGGTCCTACTGTGACCCCCCTACAATGCCTAGTGGGTCAATATCTCCCCACTCTGCCCCCTTTTCACGTTCTCCCCCTTTGTTTATCACCCCCTCTTTATGCGAGAGACAAAATGGCGGCCGCCGATTCCTGATTTCCACCGATTCGAATGTTTACTGACATCTAACAACCAATCAGAAGTGCGCTCGCGCACGGCAGGGTGCGCGCACAGGACTTGCTCAGTGCGCGCACGCTGCGCGCGTACAGATATATATATTGATTTAAATGCTAATTTCTCAGGAAATACTGAACAGATTTACACCAAACCTGCAAAAGGCACTTCATGGACCTTACGGCCACCTCTCTGCCAAATTTCACATAATTCTGTTCAGCCGTTCGGGCTGTAGCTGCGACTAAAGTCCCTATGGAAAAATGCAT
The DNA here is from genome assembly GCF_964204655.1 of Triturus cristatus. Lineage (NCBI taxonomy): Eukaryota > Metazoa > Chordata > Amphibia > Caudata > Salamandridae > Triturus > Triturus cristatus. The sequence continues at coordinate 1,561,093,249 of NC_140589.1, forward strand.
GGGGAAAACGCGTTTTGGGACGCCCCTTTTTTCTCGGCCCCCACTTGACGAATCACCCTGAAACTATCAGGGTAGGAGCTGAGCGGAGCGCCCCATTAGTTTTGAAAATTTCGCGAGGATTCGCCAACCGGCGCCAAAGTTATTCAAAATAGAATTTTGAGATTTCCTATGGAAACACGGTCCTAACTATAACTACCTACTGGCGACCGCCAGTAGATAATATATATATATATATATATATATATGAACAAGGCTCATGGGAGCCGAAACGTCAAGACGACACTGCAAATAAAATAAAAGCAGCACTTAACTGAAGGTCCGTGTCCGCTTTGTCTTTGGAGTCGAGGCATTTTCACTTAAAAAACCATTGGTTTCACACATGTTATAGTTAGCTGGACATTTCACTCGTAAAAAAACATTGAAATTCCCCCGTTATAGTTAGTTCAGATAACTATAACTCGCACGACCGCCACTCTATCACAAGGATGATGTCATCAGTGATGTCATGAGTGATGTCACTGACCATGTCATGAGTTATGTAATATGTGACGTCATCAGCAGTGCATTGCGGGCGCATGAGTTATAGTTATCTGAACTAACTATAACGGGGAAATTTCATTGGTTTTTTATGAGTGAAATATCCACCTAACTATAACATGTGTGAAACCTATGGTTTTTTAAGTGAATATATATATATATATATATGTTAAGGCAATCCTACTGCCAGCAAGAAGAGGCAGGTAAGAATAAGGCTTATTTATTTAACTTCAGGTCTCCCGCGACCCCGCATTAAAAGAGAGACGCATTTCGCCTGCGCAGCAGGCTTTGTCAATCTACTTGGCGCCATGAAATTCAAAGATTATATAGCCCTGCCTCCTCAGTAAGGCATATGTAAACATAGAAATTGGACTGCGCAATGAAAAAACATGCCTATTAAGACAATCTTGTTATGGCAAATATATATAAAATGCAAAATGCAATAAAGTATAATAAATGTAACTCACAACATAGTGCCCAACCAGTTTGATCCACCAAAGATAGAACATACACAACTAAGGAAGACAGCACAGTAAAAGTATACATCTATTCTCTGCCTTGAGGACGGGCATAACGTAATACTAAGCAAAAGTGCTATGATGTTTGTACACTTGATGGCGCCAAAGCTCTCGGCCAAACCGAAACTGAATCGGAAAAATACAAATGAAAAATACATTATATATAAAACATGGAACGTGCTAAAAATAATGTTCACGCTAAATAGCAGACATCACATCGCCACATTATTTAAACGAGCACAGTCCCCCCCAATTATAGTTATGGAATACAAAAAAGACATCAATTGTATTCACAGATTAATCTGCAGGCACATCCTACAACGAAACACACAAATAAAAGAGATATTGGGCTAGTAATAAATCCGCGGGGCTCTAATTGCATATACTCAATGCACTAATGACCAATACATATAAATATATATTACCTACTGGCAGTCGCCAGTAGGTAGTTATAGTTAGGACCTATTTTCCATAGGAAATCCGCAACATTCTATTTGGAATAACGTTGGCGTCGATTGATGAATCTTCGCGAAAGTTTCCAAACTTTTAGCCAGCTCCGGTCTGCTCCTATCCTAAACATTTCACGGTGATTCGTCGAACGGAGGCCGAGAAAAAAGGGGGGTCCCAAAACGCGTTTTCACCATGCATTTTCCCATAGGACCTGTTGACGCAGCTACAGCCCGAAGTGCTGAACGGAATTACACCAAATTTGGCAAAGAGGTAGTCCTCAGTTCAGAATTGTGCCTTTTGCTTAAATGGTGTAAATCCGTTCAGTAGTTCCTGAGAAAATCAAAAGTAAAATCACATAAATATCTGGGCGGAGCCTAACCACACATCTCATCGTGAGATCTGATTGGCTGTCAGCACTTCATCCAAGAAGTGTTGGCAGCCATCTTGGGACCAATATACATGATAGCACCTCATTAAAGCATTGCAGTTAATAGAAGGTTTTAAGACTTTAGTTACATTCTAAATCATTTGTTGATGGTACCATACTCATTTTAGGAATTGTGGTGTGTTCTAAGGTGATTTTACCATGTGAAAAAGCCTTCTGCTGTGATATCATGAATCATGTTTGAGAGAAAACTATTTTCTCATACTTTCCCACAGAGGTTTGGAAGGTGATCTATAAGCTAACCTGAGAGCATATTTTCTGTAAATTCACATTATCTTTCGCAGTCATGTGAGAATGAAGTCTGACATTCTCAGTAAAACATGTACATCCAACAAGGGCAGAGACTGTCAGTTGATTCCTTTGTGTTCTACTGCAGCTTCCCAGAGTGTTCTAAAGAACAACTAGAGCGCTAACAGTCCTACTTATGACAAACGTATGGCACACCTGAAGCCATCTTGGTTGGAATAAATTGGTAATTCTTAAAACATTTCATTTAAAAAGGAACAAAATGAGGGGGTTCATTTTGCCATAGAAAGTATGATTAGTGCTGCAGAAAGAAAAATTAGGGCACATTTTGACTTCTCAAATCCTCTTCTATTTCTTTAAAAAATTCTGACATGCAGACTGAAACATGCACTTTGAATACCAGCAGCAGACTTCCCTGGTGAACAGTAGCTTTACTACAGTGATCTAATAAGCAACTAGAGTGCTAACATTCTGAATTCATGGTAAATGTGTGACACATCTGAATGCCTTCTTGATGGAATCAAAGTAAAAACTGAAAGTATTTCCTACTGAGGAGACTGTAGTAAATGAGGAAATTAGGAAACATCATAACAAATAAGTCTCCCAAAATGGCCACCAAAGACAAAAGAGCCCAAATGTAGCCCAAATATCACCCAGATGTAGCCCAAGTATAGCCCAATGACAGAATGTCCCAGAGTGTTCTTAAGAACAACTAGAGCGCTTACTGTCTTACTTATGATAAAAGTATGGCACACCTGAAGCCATCTTGATTGGAATAAACTGGTAACACTTAAAACATTTAATTTAAAAAGGAACACAATGAGGGGGTTCATTTTGCCATAGAAATTATGATTAGTGCTGAAGATAGAAAAATTAGGGCACATTTTGAGTGACTTCTCAAATCCTCTTCTATTTCATTAAAAAATTCTGATATGCAGACTGAAACATGCACTTTTAATACCAGCAGCAGACTTCCGTGGTGAGCAGTAGCTTTACTACAATGATCCAATGAGCAACTAGAGTGCTAACATTCAGAATGTATGGCAAATGTGTGACATATCTGAATACCTTCTTGATGGAATCAAAGTAAAAAACTGAAAGCATTTCCTACTGAGGAGACTGCAGTAAATGAGGAAATTAGGAAACTACATAACAAAAAAATCTCCCAAGATGGCCACCAGCGACAAAAGAGCCCAAATGCAGCACAAATATCACCCAGATGTAGCCCACATGTAGCCCAATGACAGAAGTGTGCATTTATTTTTTGTATATTTGCAGCTTTATATAGTGCAGACTTGTCAGGTATTGGAGTGCTTTACATGAGCATTGGTTACATCACACAAGATCAAATTCATTTTGGTTGTAGACATGGGGAGATTAAGTGATTTGACCAGAATCACAGAATGTTGAGCTGAAGCAGAAACTCCAACCTGGTTCCCCTGTTGCAAAGTCTGCAGCTCTGCAAGTAACACCACATCCTCTTCCCTAGGTGCAACATTTAATCAAGTCGTCAACTGGATAAAAAAACATAAAGATTACAAATAATTTAAAAGTTCTTTGTCGCTATTTGAAAACTCAGAAAACATATCCTCATTTTAGTTTTTTAGAGCACTAACCATAATTTTGATGCAAATAAGACCCTCTCATATATGTAATTTCTAAAGGAAATACTCTAGGTATTACAGTTTTGATTACATCAAGATGACGTCAGGCGTTCCACACTTTTGTAATAAATATAGAATGTTAGCAATCTAGTTGTTCATTGGGATACTGTTGAGAGGCAGAGGCCAGGGGCACAGACTCTGAAAATTGAAGGCAGGTAGGAGAGTGCAGAGGCAACAATTTTACCACACTGGGCAGGCAGGAAGGGCAGTGACAGCACAACAGACTATGGAGGGCAGTGGGAAGGGGGGCAGGGGCAACAAACCAACAATACAGGACTGGCAAAAGAGGCTGTGGCAATATAATAGACCATTGTGGGCAGACGGAAGAGGCAGTGGTAGTACAACCATACATGCCAACAGACCCATTTCAGACAGCAAACGTCCAATGTTTTTAAGCTCAAATGGACTTTATTTGATCTGTCTCCTGTCTACAATCTCTTCTTTTTCAATGTAACTCGAAGGGGAAAATCAAAACCCCAGTTTTTTTCCAAAATCTGCCTCTTACCAAGTTCCAAATGTTCCCAAGTATGGTACATTGGATCATGGTAGGCAGGAGGAATTGGGGTAGGGACAAGGACTTGGATAACAGAGGACAGGAGGGACATGGAGAGGTGCACCAAACTGACCCTACAGGGCAGGCATCAGGGTTTGCAACAGCACAATACACCACACAGTGCATGCGGGACGGGAGTGCAGCACAACAATCCATAGAAATCAATAGGGAGGGGACAGGACCATGCACATGGACAACAGAGAACAGAGCGGAAAGAGGCAATGGTAGCTAGCTGACCATAATGGACAGACAGGAGAGAAAGCTGCAGCATAACAGACCATAAAGGGCAGGAGGGACGGATCAGGGGCATTACAATGGAACAGACAAGCCAGGAGGGAGGGAATAGGGGTCTGAATCAGTGTTGTCATGAGTGATGTCACTGACCATGTCATGAGTGATGTAATATGTGACATCATCAGCAGTGCATTGCGGGCGCGCGAGTTATAGTTAGCTGAACTAACTATAACGGGGGAATTTCAATGGTTTTGTACGAGTGAAAAGTCCAGCTAACTATAACGCCCCTGAAACCTATGTTTTTTTCAGTGAATTTCTAAGGTTTTTTAAATGCTAATTCCTAACTATAACGTGCCTGAAACCTATGGTTTTTTCAGTGAATTTCAAAGGTTTTTTAAATGCTAATTTCTAACTATGCCTACAGAGATAGGACATGTGAAGAAAGAAGAAAAAACGCACAAAAAGAAATGCAGAAAGAAGCAGCAGAAGTCCTCAAAGACGAAGAAAAGTGCAGGAAGAAGAATAACGTGCAGAAAGAACAAACAGAAGAGCAGAAAGAAGCCTTGTTGCAAAATCATCCTGTACCCTCAACTTTTTCAGACGGATACTGGTGGTAACTGAGTCTGACTAACCAGTCCTAGAGCCAGTGCTACGTTAAAAGACACTCAAAATACAGTGAAATCACCTATATACACTAGGGAACACTGTGCGTTGGGGTCCCCCTGTGATTAGCATGACCTACTCTGTAAACCCCTAGTATATAATGGGGCAGGGGATTAAAACTACCTCTTAAAACGCGCCACAGGGCGTGTTTGCACACATCACCTCAGGCCCCGTCCCCTCCCTTCCCCACTGTGTAAACACCCCCTGTGGCCATTTTAAGTTGGGAGATTAAGTCCCCTTGAATCCTGAGGGTCCCTAGGGTCCAACTAGACCACTAGGTACCTCCAGTAAGTGCCACAGAGCTGCGTTGCAGAGAGATGTAAAAAGGGGCACGGCCTAGACCACCTCTCTGCAACGCAGTGCAGTGGCGCTTACTGGAAGCACCTGGTGGGCTAGTTGGCCCCCAGGGTCCCTCAGGATTGAAGGGGAATTATTTCCCCAACTTAAAACGCGCCACAGGGCGTGTTTTCACACGTTAACTCAGGCCCCGTCCCCTCCCTTCACCACTGTGTAAACACACCCTGTGGACGTTTTTAGTTGGGAGATTAAGTTCCTTTGAATCCTGAGGGTCCCTAGGATCCAACTAGCCCACTAGGTACCTCCAGTAAGCGCCACAGAGCTGCGTTGCAGAGAGGTGTAAAAAATGGCACGGCCTGGACCACCTCTCTGCAACGCAGCTCAGTGGCGCTTACTGGAAGCACCTGGTGGGCTAGTTAGCCCCCAGGGGCCCTCAGGATTGAAGGGGAATTATTTCCCCAACTTAAAACGCGCCATAGGGCGTGTTTGCACACATCACCTCAGGCCCCGTCCCCTCCCTTCCCCACTGTGTAAACACGCCCTGTGGCCGTTTTTTAAGTTGGGAGATTAAGTCCCCTTGAATCCTGAGGGTCCCTAGGGGCAAAATAGCCCACTAGGTATGTCCAGTAAGCGCCATTGCAGAGAGGTGAAAAAAGGGGCACGGCCTGCACCACCTTTCTTCAACGCAGAGCAGTGGCGCTTACTGGAAGCACCTGGTGGGCTAGTTGGCCTCCAGGGTCCCTCAGGATTGAAAAGGAATTATTTCCCCAACTTAAAATGTGCCACAGGGCATGTTTGCACACGTCACCTCAGGCCCCGTCCCCACCCTTCACCACTGTGTAAACGCGCCCTGTGGCCGTTCTAAGTTGAGAGATTAAGTTCCCTTGAATCCTAAGTGTCCCTAGGGTCAAACTAGCCCACTAGGTACCTCCAGTAAGCACCACAGAGCTGCGTTGCATAGAGGTGTAAAAAGGGGCGTGGCCTCAGAACACCTGTCTGCAACGCAGCTCCTTGGAGCATACTGGAGATACCTGTTGGGCTAGTTGGCCCTCAGCGACCCTCAGTATTGAAGGGGAATTAATTCCCCAACTTACAACTGGCCAGGGGGCACCTTTGCAAAGTGCTGCAATGGGGGCGCGTGGCCTCCGGCGCGATGCCGGTCTTTTATTTATTTGATTTTTTTAAGAAGGAGGGCTGTGTGGCCCCTCTTCTTTTTCTAACTTATTGGCCCTGGGGACCCCATCCCCCAGGGCCTGCACTCCCAAGGCCTTAACCGGCCCCGGGGACCCCAACCCCCGGGTCATAGCCTTTTTAAAAAAAAATCTTTAGGAGAGGGGCTGCTTTGCCCCCCTCCTCAGTCCACTTATGGCCCCGGGGACCCCATCCCCCGTGGCCGGCCTTTGTTTTTTATTATTTAAAAAATATATATATTTATAGAAACACCTAGGACATGCTGGACAAACCGTATGTACCTATCACCATGACGATTTGCGTGATATTCATTAAAAGGCGACTATGCATACAATGAATCCACATGGAATGTATTTACACCGCTAGTGAAGCTCTGACGTGTCTGACGCCCTACCGTGCCTAATCCCGGCGCACCCGCCGGTGGGTGCTCTCCAAGTAGACACCCTTGTCGTTTATTGATACAAACATGGGTAGCTATTGACGGGCACATTTAATACACACTCACACCAAGCCATTCAAAGGGGATTCGACAAAAATTCGACCAAACTATGCAAGAAACCCCCCTCACGGTTAATAAAACACACATCCACCGCCGGATGTGTAATACTTTTTATTTTACTCTCTGGAAAGGAGACGAACCTCACTTGAGAGTCACAGCATGCTCCTGACAGAGCCCAATGCTGTGTCTACACCCACCAGTGCCCACCGAGTGCCACACACCTCTGTGTTGTATCCCACCAGCTAGTGCATATTCTATGACACTCTCTAGCCCATGTGCACTGTAACACCACCCCGTGAATATGTCATGCCACACTTCCCTTTGCACGGGCTATATTGCCCCATCTAACGTGCCTTCCTCGATGCATATGTTATAACGCACAGCGCTATGCCATGCATATTACAATCTGGGATCCATATCTTTGTCACAGTGCATATGCAACGTTACACTCCCCAGCACATATTTTATATTACAACTTTAGAGACTAGTTAGGTTACACAACACTGCCCTGTGCATATTACACTCCAAGGCGCATATCGCATAGCACACGCTAGTGCCTGTGCTATCTCGCGCTCTCCAATGAATCTGTCATTGCGTACAATGTATTGCATATTATATTTCACGCCCGGTTCATCTTATATCACACTTTTTGGTGCATAGTTTATACCATATACTATATCTAGTTTTCATTTTCAATCGTGCTCTCAGGACTATGTTCTATATAACACTGCGTCCACCTACTCTTTTCACAGGCATTACATTTTGCGATGGGGGGTGGAGGGTCAGGGGGTATTTCTGCCACGTGAGCCCGGAGTCAGTCACAAACGTCCTCTTCTTCCTGAATAAAAGTAAGATTATGCTGCATACTTGTTCATATTTTAAGTAGTTCGCACAGACACACATTTTAAAAACAATAAAGTTCCTAATACCCACCTTCTCTGAACAGTTAGCTTGCTGCCCCATCCACCTCCTCCCTATCGTCTGTTGTCTGAATCCATGTACTATCTTCCTCCCTCCTGCCATGCATGGTCTGATGTGCTGCCACTGCCCTCCATTTAGCTTGATGTACCAGTCCACTCCTCCTGCCCTCCATTGCCCAATTCTATGGCCCATCATTGACCTCCTGCTTAGCCTCTGTGCTTAGCTTGCTGCCCCTATTCTCCTTCCCCCTGCCCTCCCATGTCTTTGTGCATGCCCCTGCTCCATCCTTTTTGCCCACCATGTTCCATGGACCTGCCACTCCTATCTACTCTGAGTGTTCTGTTGAGCTGCCACTCCCCACCCACCTGCCTAGCATTGTCAGATGACTGTAACCTGTCCCTGCCACCTCCACCCTGCCTGTCCACATGCCATGCCCCTATCCCCTTCCTCCTCTCCTCCATGGTTCATTTTACTGCCACACCCTTCTGCCCTCCCTGGTCTGTTGTGCTGCAACTGCTCCTCCTGCCTGCCCCACGTGGTCTGTTGTGAGGCCCCTTCCCCTGAACTCTCTTGTCTGTGCCCAGGTCCTGACCCTCCCTTCTATCCTCCATGGTCCTTTGTGCATGCCCCTGCACCCTCCTTCTTGCCCATCATAGCCATTGTGCTGCCAATAACCCTCCCGCTTGCCACGCATGGTCTTCTGTGCTGCCATGCCCCCTCCCACCTTCTCTGTGTAGTCAGCTAGCTGCTCCTGACCCCCTCCCACCTTCCCTCCATGGTCTGTGTGTATGTCATCATAGTCTCACTGTTGCTCTCCATGGTGTTTCTTGTTTCTAGTGCCCATCCTGCCTGACCTCCATGGTCATCTTGCTGCTCCTGCCCTGCCCTCTTGCCCCCAGCCCTCTGTTTCCATGTGCAGACCCCTATTCCCTCCATCCTGGCTTGTCTGTTCCATTGTAATGCCCCTGATCCGTCCCTCCTTACCTTTATGGTCTGTTATGCTGCAGATTTCTCTCCTGTCTGTCCATTATGGTCAGCTAGCTACCATTGCCTCTTTCCCCTCTGTTCTCTGTTGTCCATGTGCATGGTCCTGTCCCCTCCCTATTCCTTTTTATGGATTGTTGTGCTGCACTCCCGTCCCGCATGCCCTGTGTGGTGTATTGTGCTGCTGCAAACCCTGATGCCTGCCCTGTAGGGTCAGTTTGGTGCACCTCTCCATGTCCCTCCTGTCCTCTGTTATCCGAGTCCATGTCCTTACCCCAATTCCTCCTGCCTACCATGATCCAATGTACCATACTTGCAAACATTTTGAACTTGGTAAGAGGGAGATTTTGACAAAAAACTGGGGTATTGATTTTCCCCTTTGAGTTAAATTGAAAAAGAGGAGATTGTAGACAGGAGACAGATCAAATAAAGCCCATTTGAGCTTAAAAACTTTGGACGTTTCCTGGCTGAAACGGGTCTGTTGGCATGTATGGTTGTACTACCACTGCCTCTTCCTTCTGCCCACAATGGTCTATTATATTGCCACAGCCTCTCTTGCCAGTCCTGTATTGTTGGTTTGTTGCCCCTGCCCCCCTTTCCACTGCCCTCCATAGTCTGTTGTGCTGCCACTGCCCTTCCTGCCTGCCCAGTGTGGTCACATTGTTGCCTCTGCACTCTCCTACCTGCCTTCAATTTTCAGAGTCCGTGCCCCTGGCCTCTGCCTCTCAACAGTATCCCAATGAACAACTAGCTTGCTAACATTCTATATTCATTACAAAAGTGTGGAACGCCTGAAGTCATCTTGATGTAATCAAAACTGTAATACCTAGAGCATTTCCTTTAGAAATTACATATATGAGAGGGTCTTATTTGCATCAAAATTATGGTTAGTGCTCTAAAAAACTAAAATGAGGACATATTTTCTGAGTTTTCAAATAGCGACAAAGAACTTTTAAATTATTTACAAATAATTTAAAAGTTCTTTGTCGCTTCTTTATGTTTTTTTATCCAGTTGACCACTTGATTAAATGTTGCACCTAGGGGAGAGGATGTGGTGTTACTTCCAGAGCTGCAGACTTTGCAACTGGGGAACCAGGTTGGAGTTTCTGCTTCAGCTCAACATTCTGTGATTCTGGTCAAATCACTTAATCTCCCCATGTCTACAATCAAAATGAATTTGATCTTGTGTGATGTAACCAATGCTCGTGTAAAGCACTCCAATACCTGACAAGTCTGCACTATATAAAACTGCAAATACACAAAAAATAAGTGTTTTGCACACTTCTGTCTGTGGAAATGTGGATTTTCCTGATCAGTTATGTCCCCTATCTTGGACCCCAACGGTTCTATATGCATGTTACAAGTACATGTATGTTCCCTCCAGTTCCAGTTTCTAAGACGCAAACATATGTGTGTCTACCGTCGACATGTTCTCTGTCAGATCCGCCATCTATGGGCTGGATATTCGATTCCTAGGTATGAAAGGCCACCGACTTTATATGGCTAAGTTACCACATTTTTACAGTTCAGGCAAGTAGGCCTGATTCTGTCCTCAAAGCCTTTCCCTGCTCTCTGTCTTTGACAGCTTCAGCTTGAGCTCGCATCTGTATCCATGAACTTTGTCCTACTCCCTGTGCAGCTAACAGTGCCTGCCTCGGCCAGTTTTCGCATGCCTGCCAAGAAGCTGTATTTCACCTTCGAATTATCTATTTTACTCTTCAGCCGATGCATTCCTGCCTAGTAGTTTAAGTAAACATTCTTCCAGTTACCAAGCAAAAGGCCCGGCTTCTCTGCCCTCATGCAAGTAATTCATAGCCCTGTCACCATGGAATATTCCCATCCCCTCGCATTCAGTGTAGACACTTAGACGCTTGTACACACACACACAGTCAGTATAGAATAGATTCTGTCCGAGAGTCCTTCCTTGTGGATAACATAGTTCTCTAAACATAGGATGTTAGATATGATTTGGGATTAGGTTGACTTGACCCCTCAGACTTCTCGTCTCCACATGTAGAGCCAAATGTCAAGTCCCCTTCACCCCCTAGTTGCACGTCAATTACACGTCATGCTGCCGCGCGCGCATCTATGCCAAGTATTATCTTATAGATCCACCTATGTCTGATAATCCTAACCAATCATGTTTCTTTTATTCCTTATTACGCCTAGTTTCAATTACGTACCTGATATGTCACTTTTCTTATCAAATGTTACGCCTTCTACATTCGTTTCATTGTAATGCACTTATTATAAAAATGCATGTCTGTCAACAAAATATTGTACTTCACTTCCTGAACCCTCGTGGTGACGGAACCTGAAGGCCGCCACTCGAGTCGGCCATTTTGAATGGAATAAAGCCCATTAGAAAACCTCTTATACCACGGATTCTGCCTCTTGTTATTTTGAGCTATTTTACTTTATTTTAAGATTCCGCATGAAATTCAGTCCGGTAATATTTATTTTATTTACCACATAATGGCGCCCGAACAGGGACACTTTCTCATCTCACGCGCCGGCGGTGCGTTGCAGGCCCGGTCTCCTGCCACAGCTGGACGGACCATAAACGCGTACCAGCAGGATTTCCTGTAAGCTCCCTCCGGTCAAGCGGGGGCGACTGAGGCTGCGATCAACCCAGACGAGGCGGTGAGAAGTGCGAAGTATCCCGACCAGAGCCTAGCTGAGAGAGCAAGATCCGAGGTATACAGAGGCCCACCAGGTTTTCCGAAAGCCCGATGTCCAGAGGGTCCGCTGTCCGCAGTTATCGAGTCCCGTCCATTCTCTGAGGCCTTCCGTTTCAAGGAGCTACTCGGTGAGTACCATCGCCGGGGAGGCGTGTTGACGTGCACATAGGTTGTGCCGGTCAAGACGGATTTGGGTACACAAATCCGGTCTGCACTGTTTAGCAGTGTATATGTACTGTTTAGCAGTATATCAAGTATTCCGAAGAATTCAGTTATTGTCAAGAATTCAGCGTGGTGATTAGTTAGGCAGACTGTCATCATTGTCGACCATTATTAAATGTTTAATGTTTAATGTTTAAAGTATTTAGAAATGTCTTGCATATTGTGGTATGAATGACTGTTCATTGTTCACTGTTCATTATTGTGTTTCTCTCGTATTAAGTAAATTCAAGAGTAAGTATCAGATCAGTTGTCAATATGCCGCTCTTCTCGAAGTTAAGACAGATTACTACCAGAAAAGGGGTGCTTGAAGAAGCAGTTCCTATTCCTCCTAGAGACACTCCAGGACATTTCATGTACCATAAACATGGCTTAGATGCCATATTGTTTCTTGATCTATGGGTAGATTATACCAAGGGATTACCAGAAAGTCAAAGGTGGCCCGCAGCGGGAACCTGGGATGCAGAGTGCATCATGAAAGTGGAGGAAGAGTTATGGAAAAGAAAGGTCAGACAGTCACAGAAAGACGCTGTCGAGTTATGGCGTAAAGAATCTCATAGACGAACAGAAAAAGCACGTAGACAAGAAGAGAGGAGTAAAGAAAGTTCAAATAAAGTTCAAGAAAATCTATTAATTGAGGAAGGTATCCGAGTGAAATCAGAACAAATAAATAGACAAAGAAATGCTCTTATGAATGGTATGTATCCCCTTCTAGCCGAAGGACTACCTAAGGCTGCTCCAGAGATGCCAAAAGACTTGCCACCCCCATTATTTCCAATTAAGGTACATCCAAAGGGGCTTCCCAGAACCGCAGAAGATGTTTTTCTTTCCTCATATCTAGATGACGCAGCTCCCGAGTATGCTAACGCCGCACCACATAGACCATCTGGCAGAGGGGTTCAACGTCAGGATCAGGTATCTGTCCCCGTGCAACAGCAAGTTCCGACACAAGCGTCGGCAAGCACATCCGTTTCCGCATCTGTCTCCGCAGTCGACTCTACAGGGGTATCAACACCCATAGTTGCTGTGTCACGTTCAACGAACCCATTCACACCCGACGCCCCAGATGGGGCCACGGGAGGTGCTAGCAGTACTTTTACACCACCTAGAATAAATAAACTTGTTTTTCAAGGGTCAGCACATTCACGTACACCTAAGTTCGTAAGTGAACGTACGCTTAAGGAACTCCTTGTTAATTGTAGATATGACCCGGTGGTCGGTAAAGAGGACGAAATGGTCCTGGCATCATTACGTATCAGGCGAGCCGCAGAGTATTTAGCGAGGTTACCAGGGATGATTACGCATCTAGATAACATATATCATTTTGTTCAAACAGGACGAGATCCAGGATGTATTAACAGAGCTATGGAATTCCAGAAAGTAGAGATACAGGGGGAACTGTTACGTTTCCTCATAAACTGTGTAATCAGAAATCAAGATCGTCCGGGGGTAGACCCGAATGCAATGCTTACTCTGACAAGATGGAGTCAGAATATATCAGAAGGGAGACACGATAAGCAAAATTGTATAATAGCCATGTGCCGAAAAATCCGTAAAGAAATAGAACGTATTCATGAAGAGAGATTGGGAACAGACGAGTTTGAGCAAGATGAAGTGTCCGAATCAGGGAATTCCGCAGGACAGCCAGAGACCGTAGCCTATGTAGGCAGAGGAAGATCCTGTGAAAATACTAGATGTTTTTCTGATCCCATACACTCTGTATGCCCAAATAATAGCAGAACGTATCCGACCCCTATAATAAATCTGAAGTCTCCTGAACATTTGTTTCAAGCCGCAGATAAAATACTACGAGAACGAAGGGGTTACCACCTCCTCGATTCCATGGATGAGCAAGAATTAGCCAGATCAGCCGTTCACTGGATTGACAGTCCTGAAAAATACGGTGATGAGACCGTAGCACACACGTTTTTTAATCTCAGTACAGATGAACAACGCTTAGCTGGAATCTATATGATTCAGCAACTCCTCATATTATATAAGAGCCAACATGCTGACCCTGGTCCTTTACCTGATATATTAACGGAACTAATCACGTACAGATGGAGAGGTTCTAGTAACAAGCTAATTAAAGAGATATTAGTGTCACGTAAGCAGTATGTCCTTTTTGTAAGTCCGGATTCTCTCTCGCTGCCCCACAGAGAAAGAACGCCGTACTATATGGATAGACAAAATCCTTTACGGGAAGTGCACCCAATAAAAGGCGAAGACAATGAGTTTCACCGAGTATTTGTTTACACACCCATATCAAAAATGGAATTATTAGAAATGAAAAAAGTAGTACCTAGCCATGATAAAGACCCAGCGGGTTTCCACCGAGAAATTAAAGATATGTTACTGATGGGAGAGTACACCTTTCCTGATATTATGACGATATTAAAGGTGCTTTTGCCTGCTGGCATTTATGAAAAACTGAAAGAAAAAGAGTGGGAAGTGGGAGACCAAAAGATAGACTGGACAGCATTAGCAGAGGAAGAAAGGGGCCGAACTGCAGGTTCAGGGCTCGGGGATAAAGTTAAACTGTTACCAGGTTTACTAGTACAGGTACTGCCACGTTTATTAACTACAAAAAAGGAAGATTGGGGTGCAATCACAGCCTGTAAACAAAAGCAAGATGAAGACACAAGCGATTATTATGCTCGATTTGAAAAATGTTTTGGTATAAATAGTGGTATAAAAGCAAGTAGTGATTCATATCCACATTTATTTGTGACGAAATTAGTGGAAAATGCATTACCTCCAGTAAAGAATAGAATATTGAAATTCGAGAGTACCTGGCAAAGTAACACTCCGTCGCAAATGCTACAAATGTTACAGTATCATCACAATAGAATTAGGGATGAACAAGAACACGAGCATAGACGCATGAAGGATACAAAAATGAAAATGCTAGTTTCTCAGACAGTACCAGCAGATGGTCACAAAAAGGGTGTGACACATTCTGGTGATTCTGCAGTTCCTGTAAAAGGAACCTGCAATTACTGTAAACAACTAGGCCATTATGTACATGATTGTCCAGTCCTGAAACGTAATATAGCTACAGGTATTTCAAAAGAGAGACCACGATTAGTTAGACAAGATCAGAATGAACAAGGAGCTATGCAGCATGGACAGTCCATGCCAGTTCAGCAACAGTCCATGCCAGCCTCACAGCAACCCATACAGTTTGTGCCAGCTGCACCACCGTTGCCCGCTACTGCCACACAAACCACAACACGACAAATGTATCAGACTGCACAGTATGAATACCCTGAATATCAGCGCTACGCATGAACCAGCCTAGAGAGGGAAGTTGACTTACCGCTTATCGAGATTCCTGTAGATCAAGAAGGACCTTATGTACATAGTGAATTATTAGGTCAAGATAGAAAATTCTTACTCGATACAGGGGCAAGTCGAACAACTATAAAACGAAGTGAAGTTCCAGGGGCACCCCTCTCAGGCTCTCAAAATGTTTCCCTTGGTTTTTCGGGAAAACCTATTGTTAATGAAGTATCACAGCCTCTACCACTTACGATAGGACCTTTGACACGAACTACAGATTTATTGCTCACTAAATCATGCCCAGAAAATCTGTTAGGAATTAAAACTCTGAAAGCACTAGGAGCCATAATATGTTGTTCTCCGGAAGGAGTAAGGTTGTTTTTGCGTGATTTTAAAGGTCACTATGTGTCTAGAGACATGGATCCCCGACTACAGACTTTACCAGTACATCTATGGGCACAAGGCCCTACGGATGTTGGCTGCATGAACATTACACCCTATCGAGTCACACTGAAAGCAGGAGTGGTACTACCACGAATGCGACAATACAAGTTACCGCATGATGCTGTAGTGGCTTTGCTGAAAATCATTGACGAGCTAATTGCCCAGGGAGTAGTTGTAGAAACAGACTCCAATGTATGTAATTCACCGATAATTCCGATTCTTAAACGAACTGATCCTACTGCCCCACCAGTGTACCGATTGGTTATTGATTTGCGTGAACTAAACAAGTGTATTGTACCACAATTCCCTGTGGTCCCTGATATATCATCATTGTTGACAGCAATTGATTCCGAAGCAACATTTTTTACTGTAATCGATCTCAAGAATGCCTTTTTCAGCGTCCCAATAGATCCGGAAAGCCAATACTTGTTCGGATTCAGTTTAAATGGGCGCAGCTTTAAATTCTCACGCGCTCCCCAAGGATTCACAGAAAGCCCCAGCATCTACAGTCAAGCACTGAAACGAGAACTTGACAGTATCCACATGCCAGTCAATACAGCACTGCTTCAATATGTCGATGATCTGCTGATCACCGCGAGAAGCGAGCCAGAATGTGAAAAAGCTTCTCTGACAGTTTTACATTTCCTAGCCGACAAGGGGCACAAGGTGTCCCCTTCTAAGCTGCAATTCTGTGTTCAGCGAGTTATTTATCTTGGTCACTCGCTGTCCAAGGAGGGAAGGCAGCTTACACCAGATCGCATCCAGTTAATTGCTAACATGTCAATACCCCAGACACAGAAGGAGGTGCGGGCTTTCATAGGCCTCACTTCATATTGTAGGCAGTGGATCCCTCAGTACGCATTTCTAGCAAAACCACTCATTCAGTTAACCACACAGGAGGCAGCCACATCGACTGTTCTCCCTTGGACTCAGGAACATACACAAGCTTTTGAAAGCCTAAAGGAAGCTTTATGTCAAGCACCTGTTTTAGCAACACCATGTTATAGCAAACATTTTACACTCTTTGTTACAGAACGCGAAGGTACTGCCTTGTCAGTACTCACTCAGGATCAAGCAGGATCACGTAAGCCATGTGCTTATTTTTCCAGTACATTAGATCCCGTAGCTCAGGCTTTGCCTGCATGCCTGAAATCAGTGGCAGCGACAGCTTTAGCAATAAGACAAAGCGATGCCATAGTTTTAGGACACCCATTGACAGTACAAGTACCACATGCAGTAGAGGTTCTTGTGAACCGAACACAAACACAACACTTGACCATAGCAAGACTTACTGGTTATGAATTGACATTGTTTCAACCACACATAGAGATCCGACGGTGCAATACATTGAATCCTGCTACACTATTACCTGTAATTGGAACAGACCCACTAGCTCATGATTGTGTTGAAATCATTGAAATAAAGACGAAACCTAGACAAGACTTGACAGACGTTCCATTGTTAGATCCAGACCTGACGTTGTATGTAGACGGATCGTGCATGAGAACAAGTACAGGAGATTTAGTGGCCGCGTATGCAGTCACAACAGACACTGAAGTTATTGAGACAAATTGTATAGATACTCTGTCAGCCCAAGCAGCAGAACTTATTGCTCTAACGCAAGCCTGTATTCAAGCCACAAATAAGAAAGTTAATGTATACACTGACTCACGTTATGCATTCGGAGTTGTACACGACTTCGGCGTGCTATGGCGAGAGAGAGGTTATTTAACTTCCCATGGTGCCCACATTCAGCACGGACCCCTCATTCATGCCTTGTTAGACGCAATACACTTACCCACTGCTATATCGATTATGAAATGTAAAGCACACACGAAGGTTACTGATACCATTTCTCAAGGAAATGATTTAGCTGACAGAACAGCTAAACAGACTGCTCAGAATCGCACATTAGACATGACAAAGCCAATAGTTCAGACACCAACACAGTGTATGACAATTAAGGATCCCACACTTGACGTAATTGACATACAGACACATGCCACAGCAGAAGAAATAAAGAAGTGGACTGAACTAGGAGGGATCCAGACAGATCAAGGATGGATGACGAAGGAGAAATCTGTATGGTTTCTCCCTGATTCCATGGTTCAAGCCATTATAGCTACAGTTCACAGTCCAGCACATTTAGGAGAGAAGGCTATGCTAGACAGCATACAGCACATTTGGTTCAACAAACATTTACGAGCAGCAGCTAAACAAAAAGTTCGTACCTGTATGATATGTTGTCAGTTTAATCCAGGAAAGAGTGTTCCCGTAGAGCAGGGTGGATTTCAGCCTCCTGACCATCCTTTTGAAGTCCTTCAGATGGATTATATTCAGATGGAACGTTGTCGAGGATTCAAATATGTTCTCGTAGTTGTCTGCGCTCTCTCCCGTTGGACAGAGGCGTATCCCGTATCAGATTACACTGCCCCGACTACTGCCAAGCAGCTAGTTCGAGAATTCTTCCCACGGTACGGTTTACCACGTGTTGTATATTCAGATAATGGTCAGCCTTTCTCATCCGAATTAATGAAACATGTCTCACTCTTGTTGGGATACCAGTGGAAATTCCACTGTGTCCGACACCCCGAGGCAGCAGGTCTCGTAGAAAGACATAACCAGACACTGAAAATCAGACTGTCCAAAATATGTAGAGAGAAAGGTGTCGACTGGATAGTAGCATTACCAGTTGCACTCTTTTACATGAGAATGGTAGCGCACTCTAGAACAGGGCTATCCCCGTATGAGGTGATCTTTGGTAGACCACCAAATATGTGGGGGACGCCTATACCACGCAAAATAACTGACATTGACTGTAACATGCTGACAGATTACTTGGCTTCCTTGATGTCTGCACTACAATCTTCTCGTTCACAGGTAGCTGCAGCCTTTCCCGACAACACTGAGGCGAAACCCCATGACGTTGTTCCGGGTAATCTTGTCTTTGTGAGAAATTTCGACAGGAAAAGTCAACTGGAGCCCAGGTGGAAAGCACCCAAGTTGGTCCTGTTGACCACAAGAACAGCCGTGAAGATCGAGGGACGCAAAGGGTGGATTCATTCAAGTCACGTCAAAAAATTTCATGGACTACCTTCAGATATAGACACTGTGCCCTGCACTCCCTCACAGACTGATTCAAAACTTCCTTTTGTTGAACGGAATGACTCTCAGTGCTATAAATTAAAGCTTAGGCCCAAACAGTCGAGCAATTTGATTGTTTAAGTCCTCTCCAAGGTGAAGCGGTTGAATTGTCTCCGACATGTATCCCTTGGACCTGAGTAGAGAAAATACCCGAGAAATGTTGAAACGACAGGCGTATTGTAAATTACTGCGTAGCCACTGTATTGTGACTTTATTAATTTTGTTTTCCTTGAGTTTTTTTATAGTTACTGCAAGTATATTGTTGCATATGTATTATCCTGTTTCTAAACGTGTTTTCAATATAACTGATGAACATTCTTTTAGTGACCTACCGCCACATGAATTATCTTATAGACTTGCGCTGCGCAATAACACATTCATTAGTATGTTACATCATTCCCATCAGACTAGTAATGCCACCAATTGTTGGGTGTGTGGCCGACTCCCTCCCTATCAGAATACCAAAGGAGTTCTGCCTTTCTTTCCACATCCGTTCACACACAATGGCTCCTGTGGAGCATGGTTTAGTTTATTAAATTCCATAGACCCAGACACAGCAGTTTATCAACAACATTGGATATGGGGAAATCTGAATCTAGTTTTATTCAAAGTCTGTCACCCTAATAAGGAGGGTCACCCCAGTAGAACAGGAACTGATTTAGAAAATGAAGTGTATGAATTAGGTAATTTTACGCCTAATCTTATGATTTTGAATGTCAAATCCGAAGTTGAACTAATTCTGCCCACTATGTCAGTATTCCCAGTTAAAGGTGAATTATGTGTGAGAAAAGTTGGTTCCATACATATGGGCCATAGCCAATGTGTTACTACAGTAGAATATAGTGATCAAGGTAAATCCTCATTTAGAGCTTCTCGCCATTCTTACTTCATATGTGGTCAGACGGCATATATGCGTCTGCCTCTAGATTGGGATGGTACCTGTTACATAGCATTCCTTCTGCCACCTGTTTTCCTAGCTCCACCTGATTATTATCGAAATGTTCATTTAGTACACAATAGAGAGCGAAGAGATCTCCCAGTTATCGATTATACTGAGACGGCATGGGACAAGTATGTAGATTTCAATAAAGGTATCTTTCCCTATATAGGTACAATATCAAATAGTAAGATGATACGCAGACTCACCAAGACTCTTGAAGCCGTAGTAAACGAGACTATAGCCGCCCTAGGCAATCTGACAGAGGAACAATCAGTGATGAGAATTGTTGTTCTCCAGAATCGTCTTGTCCTTGACGTCATCCTGGCCGATAGGGGCGGAGCTTGCAGGGTCATCGGATCCAGCTGCTGCATATTCATACCAGAAAATTCGCCATCTGTATATAAAGCTATAACACGCCTTCATAAGATTGTAAGCCAGATACACGAGGATCCAGGCACTTGGACGTGGTCCGGGTGGTTTTGGAGTGTGATATCAGCCTGGGGATGGAGAGTTCTATCCTTCCTAGGTATTGGCCTTCTTATGCTCTTCAGTTGTTGTTTATGCCTACAATGTGGACCAGCGATTTGTGGTCTGTGTGCCACATCGTGTATTCCACATCAAGGTTTTCGCTCAAGATCCCGGAAGAAGAAAGAAGAAGAAATGATGCTCCATGAGCAAATCGATGGAATAATGAAGATTGATGTCTCTTGAAGGGCAAGAAGGGGACAAGGAGGGAATGTGGAAATGTGGATTTTCCTGATCAGTTATGTCCCCTATCTTGGACCCCAACGGTTCTATATGCATGTTACAAGTACATGTATGTTCCCTCCAGTTCCAGTTTCTAAGACGCAAACATATGTGTGTCTACCGTCGACATGTTCTCTGTCAGATCCGCCATCTATGGGCTGGATATTCGATTCCTAGGTATGAAAGGCCACCGACTTTATATGGCTAAGTTACCACATTTTTACAGTTCAGGCAAGTAGGCCTGATTCTGTCCTCAAAGCCTTTCCCTGCTCTCTGTCTTTGACAGCTTCAGCTTGAGCTCGCATCTGTATCCATGAACTTTGTCCTACTCCCTGTGCAGCTAACAGTGCCTGCCTCGGCCAGTTTTCGCATGCCTGCCAAGAAGCTGTATTTCACCTTCGAATTATCTATTTTACTCTTCAGCCGATGCATTCCTGCCTAGTAGTTTAAGTAAACATTCTTCCAGTTACCAAGCAAAAGGCCCGGCTTCTCTGCCCTCATGCAAGTAATTCATAGCCCTGTCACCATGGAATATTCCCATCCCCTCGCATTCAGTGTAGACACTTAGACGCTTGTACACACACACACAGTCAGTATAGAATAGATTCTGTCCGAGAGTCCTTCCTTGTGGATAACATAGTTCTCTAAACATAGGATGTTAGATATGATTTGGGATTAGGTTGACTTGACCCCTCAGACTTCTCGTCTCCACATGTAGAGCCAAATGTCAAGTCCCCTTCACCCCCTAGTTGCACGTCAATTACACGTCATGCTGCCGCGCGCGCATCTATGCCAAGTATTATCTTATAGATCCACCTATGTCTGATAATCCTAACCAATCATGTTTCTTTTATTCCTTATTACGCCTAGTTTCAATTACGTACCTGATATGTCACTTTTCTTATCAAATGTTACGCCTTCTACATTCGTTTCATTGTAATGCACTTATTATAAAAATGCATGTCTGTCAACAAAATATTGTACTTCACTTCCTGAACCCTCGTGGTGACGGAACCTGAAGGCCGCCACTCGAGTCGGCCATTTTGAATGGAATAAAGCCCATTAGAAAACCTCTTATACCACGGATTCTGCCTCTTGTTATTTTGAGCTATTTTACTTTATTTTAAGATTCCGCATGAAATTCAGTCCGGTAATATTTATTTTATTTACCACATGTCATTGGGCTACATGTGGGCTACATCTGGGTGATATTTGTGCTGCATTTGGGCTCTTTTGTCTCTGGTGGCCATCTTGGGAGATTTATTTGTTATGAAGTTTCCTAATTTCCTCATTTACTGCAGTCTCCTCAGTAGGAAATGCTTTCAGTTTTTTACTTTGATTCAATCAAGAAGGTATTCAGATATGTCACACATTTGCCATAAATTCTGAATGTTAGGACTCTAGTTGCTCATTAGATCACTGTAGTAAAGCTACTGCTCACCACGGAAGTCTGCTGCTGGTATTAAAAGAGCATGTTTCAGTCTGCATATCAGACTTTTTTAATGAAATAGAAGAGGATTTGAGAAGTCACTCAAAATGTGCCCTAATTTTTCTTTCTTCAGCACTAATCATAATTTCTATGGCAAAAGGAACCCCCTCATTGTGTTCCTTTTTAAATTAAATGTTTTAAGTGTTACCAGTTTATTCTAATCAAGATGGCTTCAGGTGTCCCATACTTTTGTCATAAGTAAGACAGTAAGCGCTCTAGTTGTTCTTAAGAACACTCTGGGACATTCTCTCATTGGGCTACATCTGGGTGATATTTGGGCTACATTTGGGCTCTTTTGTCTCTGGTGGCCATCTTGGGAGATTTATTTGTTATGAAGTTTCTGTTGGTATTCAAAGTGCATGTTTCAGTCTGCATGTCAGAATTTTTTATGAAATAGAAGAGGATTTGAGAAGTCCAAATGTGCCCTAATTTTTCTTTCAGCAGCACTAATCATAATTTCTATGGCAAAATGAACCCCCCTCATTTTGTTCCTTTGTAAATGAAATGTTTTAAGTGTTACCACTTTATTCCACTCAAGATGGCTTCAGGTGTGCCATACTTTTGTCATAAGTAAGACTGTTAGCGCTCTAGTTGTTCGTTAGAACACTCTGGCACATTCTGTCATTAGGCTATACTTGAGCTACCTCTGGGTGATGTTTGTGCTACATTTGGGCTCTTTTGTCTCTGGTGGCCATTTTGGTAGACTTATTTGTTATGAAGTTTCCTAATTTCCTCATTTACTACAGTCTCCTCAGTAGGAAATACTTTCAGTTTTTTACTTTGATTCCATCAAGAAGGCATTCAGATTTTTCACACATTTGCCATAAATTCAGAATGTTAGCACTCTAGTTGCTTATTAGAGCACTGTAGTAAAGCAACTGCTCACCAGGGAAGTCTGTTGCTGCTATTGAAAGTGCATGTTTCAGTCTGCATGTCAGAATTTTTTAATGAAATAGAAGAGGATTTGATAAGTCACTCAAAATGTGCCCTAATTTTTTTTTCTGCAGCACTAATCATACTTTCTATGGCAAAATGAACCCCCTCATTTTGTTCCTTTTTAAATTAAATGTTTTAAGAGTTACCACTTCATTCCAATCAAGATGGCTTCAGGTGTGCAATACGTTTGTCATAAGTAGGACTGTTAGCGCTCTAGTTGTTCTTTAGAACACTCTGGGAAGCTACAGTAGAACACCAAGGAATCAACTGACAGTCTCTGCCCTTGTTGGATGTACATGTTTTACTGAGAATGTCAGACTTCATTCTCACATGACTGAGAAAGATAATGTGAATTTACAGAAAATATGCTCTCAGTTTAGCTTATAGATCACCTTCCAAACCTCTGTGGGAAAAGCATGAGAAAATAGTTTTCTCTCAAATATGATTCATGATATCACAGCAGAAGGCTTTTTCACATGGTAAAATCACCTTAGAACACACCACAATTCCTAAAATGAGTATGGTACCATCAACAAATGATTTATAATGTAACTAAAGTCTTAAAACCTTCTATTAACTGCAATGCTTTTTAATGAGGTGCTATCATGTATATTGGTCCCAAGATGGCTGCCAACACTTCTTGGATGAAGTACTGACAGCCAATCAGATCTCACGATGAGAATGTGTGGTTAGGCTCCACCCATATATATCTATCTTTTTAACTCTAATTTTCTCAAGAACTACTGAACGGATTTACACCATTTAAGAAAAAGGCACGAGTCTGAACTGAGGACTACCTCTTTGCCAAATTTGGTGTAATTCCGTTCAGCAGTTCGGGCTGTAGCTGCGTCAACAGGTCCTATGGGGAAATGCATGGGGAAAACGTGTTTTGGGACCCCCCTTTTTTCTCGGCCCCCCGCTTGACGAATCACTGTGAAATTGTCAGGATAGGAGCAGACTCGACCTGGCCAAAAGTTTGGAAACTTTCGCAAAGATTCGTTAATCTGCGCCAACGTTATTCCAAATAGAATGTTGCGGATTTCCTATGGATAATAGGTCCTAACTATAACTACCTACTGGTGACTGCCAGTAGGTAATATATATATATATATAAAAACTCTAATCTCCAGTTTCCCCTCCAAACTAGACACAGACACAGCAGACTTGGTAAGGTTTTCGCACGCTTTTATTGCTAACATCTACATGGCCCCCCCCGCCGCCATTGTCAGACAACATGAGCTCTGCATTGTATCCTACGCCGATGACACCCAGCTTATCCTCTCACTTATGAAGAAGCCCAAAGACACCAGACTCTGTTTACAGGAAGGAATGAAGAATGTGGCAGCCTGGATGAAGGACAGCTGTCTGAAGCTCAACTCTGAGAAGACCGAGGTCCTCATCCTCAGACTCTGCACCTCCGCCTGGGACAACACCTGGTGGTCTGCCGCCCTCGGGAGCCCGCCCACCCCCACAGACCACGCACAAAACCTCGGCAGCATCCTCGACTCCTCCCCCTCCATGAATCGCCAGATCAACGCCGTTGCCTCCACCAGTTTCAACTGCCTACCCATCCTCCGCAAGGTTTTCAAATGTATACCCCTTCCCCCCCGACTGCAGAAAAACCATCACCCATGCACTCATAACCAGCACACTGGACTACGGCAACGCCCTATACGTCGGGATCAACAGAACCCTTCTACACAAACTCCAAACCAGCCAGAACGCCGCAGCCAGACTCATCATCGGGACACCACGTCACGAACACATGACCCAACACCTATGAGACCTCCACTGTCTCCCCATCGAGAAGATTGTCCTCTTCAAACTCCTCACCCATGCCTACAAATTACTCAACAGCATCGGACCCAAATACTTCATCGAGAGATTATCCTTCCTCATACCCAAGAGAAACCTCTGCTCCGCCAAACTTGCCCTGGCAGAGGTCCACCGCATCCGCAGAAACAGAACAGGCGGGAGAGCCTTCTCCCACATCGCAGCCAAGACCTGGAACGAGTTACCAGTGAACATCAAACGCTCACCGACCCTGCACACATTAAGGAAGGACCTCAAGATCTGGCTTCTCGACTGATCCGGAGTGGCCCCCCCTCTCCCCCCCCAGCGCCTTGAGACCCTCACGGGGGAGTAGTGTGCTTTATAAACCCCTGATTGATTGATTGTTGCTTGCTGTTAAGCGTATTGGCAGTGTCTCCAGCCTTGCTCACACATATGTAGATAGAGAGATAGATAGATAGAGAGAGAGATAGATAGATAGATAGATAGATAGATAGATAGATAGATAGATAGATAGATAGATAGATAGATAGATAGATAGATAGATAGATAGATAGATAGATAGATAGATAGATAGATAGATAGATAGATAGATAGATAGATAGATAGATAGATAGATAGATAGATAGATAGATAGATAGATAGATAGATAGATAGATAGATAGATAGATAGATAGATAGATAGATAGATAGATGATAGATAGATAGAGAAAAAGGAGCAAAATATAATAATACCATTACCTAGGATCATACAATTTGGTCAAATGGGGAAGCCAAGACTGACCATAGGTTTTCTAGGTTCTCATTGTGCAAATGTTATTTCATTCCAATTAAATAATAAAGTTACTTCTTTTTTACACGTGACTCTCCAAGTAGAGAATGCTTACCCCAAGGTGCAGCAGAGAGATAGAGATACGGCATAACACAGTATTGTCAAATCTACGACTCTTCTAGAGACTAGGGGCTAAATTTAGAGGGCAGCAAGGAATGAAACACTCATAATAACTCCATGACTCACTAACTACACCATGTACGTGCTTTGCTTCCCCAACGCCCACCTGTCCCCTCCACCCAGCAAAGCCCTACTCCCACCCTGCTGGCAGCCAAGTGGCACTCGGCTAACCACAGGCCTCTGGGAAAATGTTTGGGTACCCATTGGTCAGCCCATTGCTCATGATTGGATGGCTTTATCATCTATCTCAGTTTCCTGCTCCATTTTGAATGTCTTTCCTCCTTATTCCTGTGTTTGTCCCCAATAGGAGTATTTTGGTCTCACAGTCATTTGATTAGTTCATCTGTTTTTCGAATAATGGCAACACAGCTTGCATTTGCAGTGCAGGTGAGGGTTTATGTTCTCTCCCCTCTATCTCTCTGACTCCCCTACACCCTGCAGTGTCTATCATTGAAAGCATTTTATTTTATTTTGAAAAATCCCTTTTCAAAGATGGCCAACAAAGCTGCACATGCATCCACCAAGGACATCAGGGTTAACGCAAAAGGCATGGGCAATGGCAAAATGTTTCACTGCCAAGACCTAATGGTTGTTTTACACTGATGAGTGAGTTTATTGTTCACATATTTGTTGTGTTTTTGGAATGGGAACTGTATCGTGTATGCCATGGTTTGGAAGGTAATACACATCAGTTGACCTAGGAATTGTAATGGGATGCCAACATAACAAAGCTATCTATACTATTGGTTAGTTCTTGGCATAAGCTTGTTTATCCGAGCAAGATTAATTATCTTGAAAACAGTTAAAACTTTGTAGAGAACTTGAATTAAATATATTATCTTTGAATCAATAGTCAGGTATTACATTTTTGAAAATCCATTTTGCTGTATAATTTTACGAGTTTCCAGTTTTGAAAATCTTCATGCTCAATACTACCTACCGACTTTATCCAATTTTTCCCTTTTCTGTTTATCAGTAACCTTTCATTTCTATTCAAATTGTGCTCAAGATAATGCTTCCACATACAGGAAAATGTACTTTGAGCGAAAAACATTGTAAGAAGGAATGCCTCGGTCTCCCTGTGATAACATTGATCAGGATTTCTTCTATATTTCCATGAAAAAAAGATAATCAAAAGGCTATCTCCATTTTATGAATGCCTCATTTTGTGGAATGGAATACTGAAGAAAGATGAAGTTTTAGATGTCGATTTCCTAACGGTTTTCATTTTGTGATTTGTTTTATGATTGCTGTAAATGTAATGGAGTACTCAAATCTTAACAGTTGGATACATTTTCAGCTGGTAATTATCTTAACAATACTGGTGCTTCATTATAATACTTATGGTATTTCCGTTTATAGCTAAAAACATTTTGTAACTCACACGCCCGCAGAAACAATAAGTATACATAGTTTTATAAAAATATAAGGCCTACTTCCAGAAGGACATTTTTCAACCAACTTCTACTGAGACTGGCTGAGAGCAGATCACATGATCTGAAAGTAAGTTACTGTTTTAAAACTGTTTTTTAACTGCATCTCCATCTTATTAGACCTTGACGCTACATTAATTGCCACTTTCAAATGTGTACACTCTGTTAAAATTGGGCCCTTTTCAAGAAAGTGTTCATTCTGATTCCCTGAGAGCTGGTTAAATGACTTTCTATGGGTTTTAGCAAAGGTTGACTCCTAGTGGTGGGAGCTTAGACTGAAAACTTTTACCAGCTAGGAAGCATTACTTAACTAGACTCACCTAGATCTCTATTCTAAGACCTCGATCTCATCACAACAACAAATGCATTTCAAAGCACACCGTTCTCAAATAAGACCTTTTCACAAAATCGTTTTCTGTAGTATGTACATCATTTCTAATGCTTCACATTCTCTTCACTGATGTTTCTGATTCGAGGCTTTCTTTAGCAAGTATTCTTACTACCGGCAAAGTAAGGTAGGGAAATTAACATTTTCTAAACATCAAAATAGAATGCTACAAACCAATGTCCTCCCCATTTTACTTATATGTTGACTGGATATTTATATTGCACTTCTATAGAGGCAGGGGTAAGTCTGAACTACATCTGTTTTGAAGTAAAAAGTGTGTCCTTGCTATTGAATTTCCATAGTGAATACTTTGGTAAGTTGGATATAATAGTGGGAAAATATTTTGTGCAGTGAAAATATGGAGATATGATTTAACAATTGAAGGACTGAAGGATGTCTAAAAAAGAAGTCCTACATGTAAAAGCACACATCAGTACAATCATCTGCAGTTGCTTGCATTAACAATTGTTACATAAAAGCCCTATTTTGCTAACTGTTCTTATGAAGGTGCAACATACTCCAAAGTGGCAGCATGTAGTAGCAAGTATGATAGTATCAATGGAAAAATGAATTGCTGCACATACCCAGGTAATAGTTCCTTTTGAAAGAAAATCTTAGTACCTGATGTATTTGTGTAAATGACCCATCTCCAGTCAATGATTGGGGAAAGATGGGGTCTGGATGGTTGGTGTGTTTCCCTGATACTGGAAGTCAGAAGCTGGCCTGTCATGAGAAAGACATAGAAAGAGAAAGACCGAAAGAGAGAGGAATTCTTGATCCTTACGTCAGGCTTCTGACGTCTCCAAGGTCTGCACTGAAAAGGAATCTGGAATAGGTTTATACCGAAACCAAATCCACAAAATAGGAAGTGGAAAAACTATATAAACTGTGATAATTTTACTTTGATTTTCTCAGAGGTTGACACCAATCACTAACTGGTTCACTAGTTTTTTTTAAACCCTGCATAACTACTCTCTCTCTCTTGCAAGCAGCTTACTTGAAGTCAAGAAGAAAGCTGCTGCTAAAAAAAACTCAATTTGCTTGTTAGCGGACTGAGGAGAGTATTGTGTATCAAGATTTGTATTGATTCTCTGAGACTGGAGATCAAGTCCTTTATTTATTTATTTTACATTTCCTATCCTGTTGTTTGTCACTGTCACCCCCTCCATCCCTTAACAGCTCCACTGCCCCACAGCCCCACTGCACTTTCCCGCACAGGCTGCTAATGCCCAATTGGATGAAGTGATTGGATTTGAAAGACACATATCTCAGAGTTCCAGTTGTTCCTTCACATGCAGGTTCCTGCAGTTTGTGTGGGAAGGCCAAGCCTATGAGTTTATGACTCTTCCATTTGGCCTCTCATCGGCTCCTTGCTGCTTCACCAAGGTCCAGCGTATCACCATGGAAAGTCGGCGATCCCAAGGGATACGTGTGCTTGTATACTTGGAGGATATTCTCATAATGGATCAGTGTCCAAAGGAACCATCAGAACATCTGTAAATGGCGATCCACTCCCTCAGAGGTCTAGGCTTTATCATCAACGAGAAGAAATCACTTTTGAAACCCATGCAGACGACAACATTCCTGCTTGTCACTCAGCCTTAACTCTATGAAAAATCATGACATTTCGACAAGAAGTTTGTAAGACTTTCTTGCGCCAAACAATCTCTCTTAGACAAAGTGCCCAGATTGTCAGCCTACTCTCGTAGTTCATCTGGGCCATATTTACAGGTCTGCTTCATTACATCGCCCTACAACATCTAAAGGCATATCCCCTGCGCAAAGGCTTGACATATTCGTAGCTAGTCCCATTGATTGAATGTAGGAAAGTGGATTATTAGTGGGTGGGGGTATTCACCTTCAGCTAGTAATAATGCCAGAATCACTAATGTGATTCAGTTAACTCTCAATGAATTATTCCTTGTTTAACCCTTGGACCCTGCTTGTGGCATTTCTTTTCAGTGTAGTGACGATCGGCAACGTCACTAAACACTGAAAGTGAAAGTGAAATGAGCTGATGGGCTCTCTCTTTCATTGCCTACATGCTCCTAGGATTATCTCAGCTTCCCCCGAGCATGTTGGCAGATGCGAGAGGTATCATTGGAGAGGGGAGAATTCCTATTGGATCCTTGCTTGGGGATCGCTGCAGGAGGGCAATCCCCAAGCAGGTATTCACCACTTGACACCAGGGAGGGGCAGCATAATAATTTGGTCAATATTCAGTCTTTCTGCCCACCCCAGGGCAGTAGCTCCAATCTCACCCCCAGTGAGGCAGAAAACACAGTAGACACCAGGGATTCTTTTTTTTTTAATTGGTACAGTCTTTCACCCCCCCCCCCGGGGTACATTTGGGGGAAATTGCCCACAATCTGCTCCCGGGAGGGGGGCAGAAAGCCCACTAGAAACCAGAGATTATTGTTTTTTTATAATTGAGGGATCAGGGCATCCCACAATTGGCATACCAATGCCCCTACCCCCAACACAGCCTTTATGCCACCTGTGAAGTAGATGGGGGCATTACTCCTGATTTGCCCCCAGGGGGGTGGAAAGACAACTAGACTGCAGGGATTTCATTTTTGTTATAAAAGAGGGATGTGGGCTGCCCAAAATGGACATGGCCATGCCCCCACCCACAATTATAAAAACAGATATCTTTCTTCCCCCCTGGGGGGCAGATACTATCCCCCGATCTGACTCCCCAGAGGAAAATGTGAATTGTTTTGCAATATTTGAGGCTTGGATGGAGGTTTGGATGGATTCTGGGTAAGAAGTATTCTGGGTAAGAAAACATTGGGTTATCCACGCAAGCCACACCTCCTTGGACTCCCCTGGGTGTCTAGTTTTCAGAAATGTCCGGGTTTGGTAGGTTTCCCTAGATGGCTGCCAAGCCCGGGACTAAAAAAGCAGGTGGCCCTTTCAAAACAGGTTGTTTTGTGGTAGATAATTTTGTTGTCTCCACAATACTTTTTGGGCGCTTCTCTGTCACAGGCACTTAGCTTACCCATACAAGTGAGGCACCATTTTTATCAGAAGGCCTGGGGGAACGATGGGTGGTAGGAAATTTGTGGTCGGCCCAGTGATCTCACACCTTTTTCACACAGAAATGAATTATTTTCATAAAATTTGAGGTGTGCAGGTGATTCTGGGTAAGAAAGCATTGGGGATCCATGCAAGCCACAACTCCCTGGACTTCTCCTGGTGTCTAGTTTTCAGAAATTTCTGGCTTTGGTAGGTTTTCCTAGATGGCCGCCAAGCGCAAAGTGCAGGTGACTCCCTCACAAAACCATGTCTATTTGTGATCGATAATTATGAAGTCTCCACAGTACATTTTGGGCCATTTTCTGTGGCAGGTACTAGGTCTACCCACCTAATAAGGTACCATTTTTATCAGGAGACTTGGCGGAATTCTGAGTGGTTGGAATTTTGTGGCTCCTCACAGACTCTGCAACTTTCAATCACAGAAATGTGAGAATT
Source organism: Triturus cristatus (assembly GCF_964204655.1). Taxonomy (NCBI): domain Eukaryota; kingdom Metazoa; phylum Chordata; class Amphibia; order Caudata; family Salamandridae; genus Triturus; species Triturus cristatus. The sequence continues at coordinate 1,561,124,371 of NC_140589.1, forward strand.
TGTTTTTTTCACAAAGTTTGAGGCTTACAAGGGATTCTGGGTAACAGAACCAGAAGAGAGCTACACAAGTCACCCCATCCTGGATTCCTTGAGTGTCTAGATTTTAAAAATGTACAGGTTCGCTAGGTAGGCACATTGTGAAAAAAAAGTCTGTTTTCACTGGAAAATATTATGCATCAATGTTGCATTTTGGGCCATTTCCTGTTGAGGTCACTAGGCCTACCCACACAAGTGAGGTACCTTTTTTATTGGGAGACTGGGGGAAAGGCTGGGTGGGTGGAAATTTGTGGCTCCCCGAGGATTCCAGAAATGTGAGGAAAATGTGTTTTTCTTGACAAAGCTTGAGGTTTGCAAGGGATTCTGGGTAGCAGGGCCTGGTGAGAGCCACACAAATCACACCATAATGGATTCCCCTGGGTGTCTAGTTTTCAAAATTGTACAGGTTTGCTAGGTTACTTTAAGTGCCGGCTGAGCAAGGGCTCAAAATCCACAGCTAGGCATATTGCAAATAAAGGGTCCGTTTTCAGTGAAAAAATGTAATGTGCCCATGTTGCGTTTTGACCCATTTACTGTCACGGGTACTAGGCCTACTCACACAAGTGAGGTACCATTTTTATTGGGAGACTTAGGGGAACACAGAATAGTAGAACAAGTGTTATTTCCAGTTGTCTTTCTATGCTTTTCTACCTTCCAAATGTAAGACAGTGTGTAAAAAGAAGACATTTTGAACAATACCCCTAAGTCACATGCTAGTATGGCTACCTAAAAATTCAGAGATGTGCAAATAACTACTGCTTCTAAAGCCCATATCTCATTCCCAAATTTGGAAATACATAGGTTTCCTTGATACCTATTTTTCACTCTTTATATTTTACTAGATGAACGGCGGTACACCCGGTACACAAGGAAAAACCATAGCAAGATGCAGCTCAGTTATTGGCTCTGCATACCTTTGGTTCTTGGTGAACGTATAAGCCCAATATATCCCCACCAGAAGGGTCCTGTGGATGTAACGGTATATTGCTTTAAAAAATCTAGCATAGTTAGAAGAAGTTGCATGTAAAAATGTAGGTACAAATGGCTGGGTTTTTTTCAACTCAATTTCAATATTTTTGTATTTCAACTGTTACTTTCTATAGGAAAGCCTTAAAAGATCTACACAAATGACCCCATGCTGAATTAAGAAAAATGTGTCTTCTTTTCAGAAATGTATAGATTTCCAGGATCCATTATTGGTTTCACACCCATTTCTACCACTAACCGGAAGGAGGTTGAAAGCACAAAAAATACGAAAAATAGGCTATGTCCCAGTAAAATGCCAAAACTGTGTAGAAAATGTTGGGTTTCAGACAAAAGTCTGCATGTTCCTGAAAGCTGAGAAGATGGTGATTTTAGCACCACAAAACCCATTGTTAATACCATTTGCAGGGAAAAAACGAGGTGCTGTCTTCTGCAGCACCTTTTCCCCATTTTTTCCAAAAAGCACAAAATGTAGCTGTATTTTGCCTAATTTCTCAGTCCCCTCTAGGGGAATCCACAAGCCCTGTGTATCTTTAGAATCCACAGGATGTTGGAAGAAAATGATACAAATTTGGCTTGGATACCTTATGTGGACTAAAAGGTATGGGGCCGAAGCACGAAATACCCAAAATAGTCAAAAGTGCATGGCATGGGGATAGGGGGAGGCCTGGCAGCAAACGGGTTAATGATCCCAGTCAGAGGTTGTTGTCTGGGCTTTGTTAGTGATCGAGGTCATGTCCAGAGGAGACTTCTTTCCTGGAAAACTTCTCTCTGTAATCTGGAGAGTGCAGAATATCCAACATAAAATGAAGAGAACTAATAGACCTGTTTCAACTAGAATGTTCTTCTGCCTGCCCATATGAGAGATCCAGCTTGCCGGGGATGAGAAGAAGGCCCTACAGCCTCAGGGAGGTAGAGCTGCTTTAGAAGAATATCAGGATCAGTTTCATCGGTACATTTTATTGTGGAATCACAGTCGCTATGGAGAGCCTTCCAACAAATTGATTCTGATGTAGCGCCTAAAGGTTTGAAAATTGTAGGGGTGCATCATATTCACTGTTAGTTGGCACCCACATATAATCAATGTATATTTAGATGTGTCGTGTACAATGTATTAAGCAATGTATCAGTTATATCGCAACATAAAAGTATTAGAGATGTGAAGACATATTGTGAATGTATTCAGTAAAATGCATGACGCATTCAATGCAATGTATTAGGTTAAACGTGTGACATGATTAAAATTACTCATGTAGGTCGCTTATTCATGTAGGTGAAAGTAAAAGTACTAATGCTTGGAATGTGATTTATTAGCGTGTTTAACTGAGTAGAGGCCCGAATACACATATATCGTTGAGAAGAGAGGCCTGTTATTTTCTTATGTTAGCTGAATGCGGTAGGCCGCAAGTGATTTATTCTGGTAGAGGTTTTGGGCTGCAGTAAATTGTAAAGTTAAAAGATGCGAAGTATTTCTCCATCCCATGATCTCACCGCAGGTGCAAGGACAGTTGGTTCGTTAGTAAAAAAGGTCTTTGTCTAATAGTTGAATTATTGGAGAAAGCCAGACATGGGAGTACGTTGGAATGTGCCAATCGCAACTCCTAGTGCGGACGGTGTCTGGGACTCAAGGCCAAGCTGATGGACGATGGAAGATGGACAGCCCCGGATGGAAAATTACTGGAAGAAGACCTGGTCGAGGAGGTGTGCCGGAGGGCGTGTTCAATGGTTTGGGGTTTTGTATTAGGGACAGCGCCCCGAGGGTTGAGTAGAGTAGAATGGAATAGACCAGAGGAGAGAGAAGAGGTTGGCGAGGAGCTAGAAGGAACACTTTAGATCGAACTCTCACTAAGTGAAGACTTCTTAGGAAGTTTCACTTCTGACACCTTTTCACGATTTCTTGGGTCTTAAGGGTATGCTAAGTAGGGATGTCATCTAGCATAGAGTAGGGACAGAGATGCTTTGGTTTAATGATTCCTAATATCGACATTGGCTTGGTAGTTATCTACCTCATGCTTTTAGAATTTGTACTTTTGTTTGAATTTAGTCGTATGCGGATTCTTCGTAGAGTAGCATTTGTGTCAGTGCCTATTTACCTGTTGTGCCTTGTATAAAGGTGCCTGTATCTGCAGATGTTTATGTTGATAATAAAATCCCGAGAGCAATAGAGATTGAGTTTCGAGTCCTTAATTATGTCAAATTGCGGAAAGTATTCTCTGATAATTGTGTTTGCTCCCTCCACGCTATTGAGCAAGTAAAAAGGTTCAATCGGCCAGAGTGGGTTCTTGGAGACTAATGGAAACAAGAAAATTGGGCCCCAGCAATTCCACGGAGAATCATATAAATTTTATTGCAGTTGAAAAATTGTATTATTCTTCCATGTGACCTAATCTACAGCACTTGCTATCTTTTCCTAATGCAATTTACTTTCTTCTATGGTATATAAATACAACACATCATATAAATGTTAATAACTGGCACATCATTCTTACCACTATGGGAAAATAGCTGTATCCTGAAGCATTTACAGGCACTTGCCAAACACACAGGAAACAATGGATTTGACCAGCTGATGTCATTTTAATTTCAGTGCTGAGTCATGTTATGGGGTTTATGCATCTGGCATTTCCCATACGACCTATTAGACTAATATTGATTTCATTTATAGTGTTTGGGATGTTGAAATTTATCATAGAAAGAATCGGAAATATATCTTGCAATACAGATGTTCAATTTATTTTTATCGTACGGTTAATTAAAACCTTAACAAACAAGCATAAAAACTACAAGTGTTAGGCACACAAGGCTTAAAGCAGCGCAATATTAGGACATACAGAACAATATTCAGCACACAAATATAAAAACAGCCCATTGTAAAGACTGACAGAATATAAAAAATATCAAGTGATCCACTTAGTACCTTAAAGTAAAAATTGATATCATGTACTGAAGCAGCATGCAGGTGAAATATTTGTCTCATCCAAAGGCACTAGTGTAATATAAAACTAATTAGTAAAACTTTTAACAATACATGTATAGCTTAGGGCCTATATATCGATTTTGCTTATATGGATGCAAAACCTTTCATTGATGCACACTATTTAAAAAATCTCGATTTTAGACTCCACGATCTAGAAAAAATATGTTATTTGGTATTCTAAATGAATGATTCCCATATAATATAGCACATATACCCCATTTATGCCAAGACTGGAAAGGGGGGGCTCTTGGCCCCCCCGCCTGCATGGCGGTGCGGCGACCTCCCCCGGACTTCTCGGTGGTGGGGCGTGTCCACTGGGGCGCGCCCTGCCACCGATTGGCTGCAACCGTGACCCGGATGTCGTTAATCGACATGCGGGTCGGAGGGGACGGGGGCGGGCCACTATGGGATAAAGAGGCGGGGAGCGCCCAGGTGACCCCCTTGTTGCCTGGACGCTCCCCCCCAACGGACGTGCCCCGGCGTTCGGGGCTTCAATTTTCTTTTTGTTTCCCTGCAGGTTCACGGTCGGGGATTTCATCGGTAAAGCAGTATATGCATCACCGGTGGCTGTCTACTACGTCGGAGTCGTGGACGAGGCGTTCTCTGGGCCGCGAGTACAGCGGAAGCAGGCCTGCGGTCTCTCTACGTGGTCGGCGGCGGGAGTTCCATGGGAGAGGCGCCTTATATCGAGCTGTTGGCTCAGTTAAGTATTGTTGTGGTGATCGGGCCCATAGTGCACGGGTTCGATTCCTTGTGAAATGATTGGATGGGTTTCATTTCGCTGGTGGGGGGGGGCCGAGGCTCACTGCGGGTGGACAGGAGCGCGTGAGTGAATGCTGTTGTGCACCGAGGGTGCTCATTGTTATATACGCGGAGGTTGCTGATCGCTAATGCTGTTGTTCTTCGTGGCGAATGCATGCTGCGTGATCGGGCACGATACAGCTGAGCCAAAAAGTATAATTGCACGGAAATGTTAGGAAGAATAACAAGCGGCAAAGATGATGGTTAATGACTAGGAGCTATGATGACTAGGAGCTATAGCTCAATTGTACGTCTGGGGCCTGTGGTTTTAAAGTGTCTCTCAGGACAAGGGTTCGGCTCCCGCAAACGCCCAAAAAAAA